>NC_136276.1:26527290-27127290 GCF_964198595.1 Lampetra fluviatilis | reverse complement strand
CTGCGGAACCTTTGAGGCCCGCAGCCCTTCCTACCCCGCCGCGGACACGATCGCGGGACGCCTCTGATGCTGCGCCTTCGAAAATAGGGGATCGGGACGTTGCCAGGCCTCCAATAGCGACAGACGAACTTCAGCCTGTCGCTCTTAAAACCCTGCCACGTTCCCGCTCGGCGGGAGGGCCACCGACCATCCGGGACGGCCCGGCGACCCGCACCCGCTCGAAATCCCTCACATTTCGTTAATTATTGTGTTGTGTTCTTGTTCTTCCGTATATTATGGTGTGTTCTGTGTCCTTTTTCGTATTCGGTCGTGTTCGCTCGCATTGCTTATTGGAGTTGTGTTCAGCCGAGGTCGGCTGGATTTTCTCTACGGGGGAGGGTGGTGTAATGTGGGCGTAAACGACCTCCCGGAAGTGACGTCATGGGGGGAGGAGTTACGTCACGTGGGGGAGAGGGTAAGGGTCTATAAGGGGGGTAACCGGAAGCAGTCGGGAGTGATCAGGGACTGGGAAAAGTGAGAGGCCACGCAGGGCGAAGGGTGAGAGAGGGTGGCGAGGTCGCCACACACCCGAGCCACGAGGATCGGCACCGTCGGCCAACGGTGACCGACCCCGGGGCAGGAGGAGCAGCGAGGAGGCTGCAGAGAGCAGCGGGTCTGCAAGGGAGGAGTCGGGCAGCAGGGGTCTGCACGACGTGACAGCGGCGGGGCTGCTAGGAGGGAGTTTGGGCTACGTGAGCGACAGCAGCCTGGGGCTGCAGAGTGGAGAGTATATAGGGGAGTACCGTGAGGGAAAAGAGATTGAACCCAAATAAAGGACACAGGACAGAGAGAAGCGTCTGAGTCTTTTATTACACATACAATGCTGTGCATAAATACATTTAAATCATGTGGTAATGCTGTTTTCAACATATTAAACATATAAACAGCAAATGTAATTAATCTAACTAGCCTTCCTGTATCACTTCACATTACAATGAACTTTTACTGCATGTATAGCCAGGGCTGTTCGCAGTTCATGCACATTAGCACATTTCATCCCGCATAATTCGAAACGCGAACAAATCTGCCAGGACGTTTAAAAATGAATTAATCATTGCAATTGTTCCATGCAGTGCTTTGAAACGGTGAACACTTTAAAGGACTGCATAAACAAAACAATGAGTTAATTTATGATTAGCTTTGACGTTGATTGTTCTGGTTGAAAGCAAAGATAGGCACATATTCATGCCCATCTACAATTTGGTTGGTTTGTCATTCTGTTTGCTTTTCAATCCGTCCGTCTGTGTTTCTCTCTGACCTTCAGTCAATTTGCCTTCCATCTCTGTGTGTGGGTGTCTGTGTGTTTGTGTGATGATGGGTAGGCCCGGGTAAAGCTGCGTGGCCGGGAGTCAGAGCCATTTTTTGTTCACCTTGGGGTGCAACAGGGATGTCCTCTGCTCCTTACACTATTTAACATATTTTTTGACCACGTGGCTCAAGACGTTTTCCATTGCTGTACTGGATGAATTTCCATCTGGTACAGATACAATAGGAAACTGATTGATGGTGTGGTCAAGGGACGGTTTCTTATTGGTCATCCATGTAATGTATGCTGAGGATCTGGTAATTGCCGCTCACTCTGAGAAGGAGTTGGAGTCTCTTAGAGATGGGGCCTTACCATTAGCCATACAAAACAAATCACCTGCTTGGATATTTTGTCATCAAATACTCCAGCCCTCAACTCCTCGTGATTGATGGGGCAGTGGTGGAGAGAGTGGAGAAGTTTAAATATTTGGACAGTATGCTTATGGCCAACTCAAGTTTGGCTGCAGAGATCACACTGCGATTCAGTCGAGCTGCATTTTATCATCAGCTGCATAATGCGGTATGGAAGCTGCCTGGCCTGTCGCTCCACATGGAGCTGCATGCCTTCTTGGCCACAGTTATCCCTTCTCTATGCTTGCGAAACGTGGACCCCTTTGAAGAACCATCTGCACTGATTTGAAATATTCATGCTTGCCTGCCTATGATCCATCCTGGGTTGATACAGACTGGATTGTGCAAGGAGATCACAGATCTTTGAAAATATCTGGACATAGTCCCATTAGTGAGCTCCTCTGGTAGGCGAGCTGCGTTGGCTGGGTCATGCAGTCCACGTGCTCAGTCACTGCATGCCCAAGCAGATTATGTTTGACCAGATAGAGGAGGCGAAATAGTCTGGCACAGGCTACAGAAGATATTGGACTGATGTGGTACAGAAGGATATAGAGTTGATTTGACTTGCTGATGACTAGAACTGGTGGTGTCCAGATCGACATCTGTGAAGGAGGCTCGTGTTCATTTGTCTTGTGTTTGTATATGTTATATGCATATGTAGTGAGTCCAACTGAGTCACAGACGTTAACTGGGAAGCAACAATATTTATTCAACATAACAGTAGCAAAATAACATAACCTACGCTCGGGTCTCGAATGTCCATCTAACCACGCTACGGCAGAACTAGACAGGGTTCGCTATCTCGGTCCGGACCACAAACTGGGTCCCAGACCGCGTGGCTAGAGACTTCTTCTCCCCGACGTGGATCTTCGAACACCGACACTTGAAGAACCCCGAGCTCCTCACGGAGCTCCCTCACTGGCACCGCACACTGCTCGCGGTGCCTTCACGCTAACCAGTGCTCACCCAACCACCGCTAGTGTTGGTACTGCAACCCGCAACCCGGGCTGCCCGCAATGACAACATTACAGGCCGTGACTTCGCAAGTCCCGGCACCACACAGTGACAAGTACAGTCACTACATATGTGTAAGGACAGTACGGGGTGATGTAGGGACAGTACGGCTCCCCGGGACCATGTTTACTAATTAACGAAACGGGAACAGACAGGGTCATGTTAGGGTAATGTGCGACCTAAGTTCTTGCTAATGATGATTGATGGGACAAGCGTTGACAGGGTCATGTGAGGGGAAGCACGGGACCCAACGGCCGTAAAGTGTAATAAGGGCGGAGATTGACAGGTCCAGATGCGGTGAGCGAGAGTTTGGGTATAGGGGCGTGGCCGGGTCGTGAGGGGGATAAGAGCCGGCGAGGACCGGACCTGGGGGCTGTTGTTGTGGGGAATCGTCGTCTCCGTCGTCACCTTGGAACGGGTCATCCTCTACCTCCTGGAGTAGGAGCCGTGTAGCAGAGGTCGCAATCGGGTACCCAATACCCGTATCCTACCTGATAGCCGGCTACACGTACCCGGCCGGGTACGGGTACGGGTACCCGTTTGCGACCCTGGTGCGGCCGGGTAAGGGTACGGGTAGGCCATGAGTCACTGGTGAGTAACCGTTTGTCACTCATTTCCCAACGTCTTGTCTCTTCTCACAATTCAAGTGCCTAGAATCAACCCACCCGCGCCTGCAACATGGCTTCATCCCAGAGGTCGCAATCGGGTACCCGTACCGGTACCCTACCCGATACCCGGCCGGGTACGGGTAGCCGGGTATCGAGTAGGGTACGGGTACCCGTTTGCGACCCTGGGGCGGCCGGGTATGGGTACGGGTAAGGAATCAAAACCCATTTGCGACCTCTACTGTGTAGTCTTGAGGCTAAAGTTACGTTGTCTCTAAATTACCCAAGTGTATATAGTCACTCGCAGTTACTTGCTAAGTTGTCAGCGGACTATATTCATAATAAATATACGTAAAGAACAAGACGGTGCCTCTGAGAGCTACATTACAGGTGTGTGTATGCATATGTTTGTTTTGTGTGCGTGTGAATTTGTGTGTATTTCTGTGATACAGTGGTAGCCTGTGTTTACTTCCTGGCCCTGGACAATGCCAGACGAAACTTTTTTCTGAAACTGGTTTGTGTCTCCCGTGTGCTGGCACAGACTGTAACAGACACACCTGATACTGCGGTGTGATCAACATCAATTACTGGGGATATAAAGGTGGCTTGGAATGGTGTTGCCCACATAGCACCTCACGTGGTGTGTCAAATTTAATAGGTGCTCACAAACAGCATTTGCCTTCACAGTTTATAACGCCAGTCAGCTGATCTTTGTACTTGCGTGTGCGCATGCTATTCTATTCTGTGCTATTCCACCCTTGATAGGCGCTTGATAACGGTATTTTTTTCTATGCAATCATACTACCGATGTCCTTGTGCGAGGGTATAATGTCCCTAACAGCATTGAAATGACTTCTACTTGACAAACCTTGAACATATCTTCAGCAAAGGACCAGAACAAAAGTGTTGTGCCAAGGATTATTTTTCATGTCAAGATGTCAAAGTCAACATGCCCACAGAAAATGTCACGGTGAGAGTGGCTGTGAGGGATGAGGTGGGGGGTGGGTGAGCCACGGTCGTGCAAACACTTGCGTTGAAGCTTGAGCACCTCGGTGGGCTTAACTGCGCAACACGTGTTGTGCAATCTCACGTTTCATACACACAGCAATTAGCTTGGTTACCAATGGACTGCACAAAAATCACGTGAATATATTTTTGTACATTTTACAATTCATTTGGATACATTCCAGCTCTGGGAATTAAAACGTGGGGTCTGATTGTCGCGCGGAGCACGCCAATTCGCATAGAAGTGTGTGTGTGTTGTGCAAATATATAAAGGCCCACTCAAAGGGTTTTATCGAAAAAGTTCTGAGCCATTTGTGGGAAACTGACATCGTGGGTCAGGCAGCACGTTAGCTGCTCTGGCCTAATTATAGTTATCCCGTATGCAAGAGAAATCGGTGTATTGTGGTCCTATGTGTAACAAGAGTGGGAAATAGGTGTATTTAATCCCGTGTGTAACGGTGTTGCATGAAGTGTAGAATAAACGTTGTTGCCTCCTTAAAAGTGTCTCTGAATGACTCACTACATTTGGTGTCGATTAAATTTAAAAAAAAACTAGCTAAGAAATAATAGTTAAATTAATATGTCAAGGTCGAGATTTACACTTACCGTGATGTCCACGGACGATGAAGACGACGGGGAGATGATTCCTCAGACAGCTCCGGGGACTGGGAGCCCGGAGAAGAACCCCGAGGAGGCACTCCCTGCGGAGCAGCGTGAAGAAGACTGCACCTCGGCGCTGCGGCCGCCTGCAGGGGGACGCCCGTTGAGAAGCACGAGCCTCGCCGATCTGTTGTTTGCGGCGGCAGCGCTTGTGGCCAAGATCAAGATGGAAGAGTCGGATGGAGAAGCGGCAGCACGGGAAATTCTAGGTGACAGCCCGGCCGCCGCTGCCATTTTGCGCGGGAAGCCGCAGAGCCGCAGCCGGCGTGGGCAGCCACCATTTTGTTGATGGGGCGGGAAACCGCTACCGCCAAATTTGATGTTCCGCCGACTTCGCGCTCGGAAGTTCCCACTCTGGGAAAGTGGCTTCCCTTCATAAGGGAGTTCACTGCCTCGGGGGGCGATTGGGCAGCCCTTCAAAGAAGATTTTCTACGACGTGCGAACTAGCTGGCTGGATTGACGCTTAGGATGTCGATGCCTTGGTGACTTTTTATGTGATTCCCCCGTTGGAGAGGATGACGTTGACGACGAAGTGCGTGCAGATGGCATCTATTTTGACCCGCCGTCCAACGTTCGACTGAAGTTTGCAACGAGAAGACGGCGGGAGGCCGAGACGCCCCTCGCCTTCCGCAGCATGCTGATGTCGCTGGGCCAAGCAGTGAACACTAAAATGGACCAGGCAGGGTTGGACTCTCTAGTTCTGGAACGACTGTTGGCGTTGGCACGAGACATGGACGTCTTTTTGCCCACCACAGAAGATGACGACCTAACATCTCTTAGTGTAGCGCGCTGTATCCAGGCGCACTGTAATTTACGGCGGTGAGTCGGAGTGGCTGCATGCGCTGGATAGCCGGGAGACGTCGAAAGCCAGAGGAAAAAGAGTCCCCTCCAGTGTGTGCATGACTGGTGGGGAGTCAGTGGGCAAGGGCCGATGTGGGATGGCGGCAGGAGCAGAGACTGCAGGGGAAGGTCGTCTCTTTCCCGTGGAAGGCGCCCATAACCTGCTTCAAGTGTGGCCAGCCCGGCCACGTTTCCAAAGTACAGGCCCTGGTGAGGGAGACTGTTCGAGTTCCCCCAGGAGCACAAATGCTCGTGCCGTTATGACTGTGGACGTTGCTGGTGGGGAGGGGTGGGGGTTCTCCTGACCGCTCGAACATCTGGGAACCCAGATGATCATGAGGGGGGATCAGTAACCCTTCCTCCAGGTTTTGAATGCAGGATTGGGTACCGCGGTTGTGCAGGCAGATACGGTTTTGGCTCACGCGATGGCTGCGTGTTGTGAAGAGACCAGCAAAGTAGCCGCTCATGTTGAGGTTTTGTTGGAGCGTGGAGCGGCGGTGGACGAGTCATGGATGGATGCGTTGTGCACTGAGAACCCGGATTTGATGATCGAGCAGAAGGGCGAGTTACGAGCCTTGCTCTGGGAGTTCTCTGACGTTTTTAGCAAAATTAAATTTGATATGGGATGCATGTCCTTGATGCATCATAATATTGATATGGGTAATGCTGTTCCCATCCGACAAAATTCGTTTCGGTTTAGCCCGAAAGAAAAGGACCATGTGTGTCAGGCGGTTGATGAGATGCTGGCCGCCGACATTATTTCTCCGTCCACCAGTCTGCGGGGAGCGCCCATCATTCTGGTTAAGAAGGACAGGAGTATGAGATTTTGTGTGGATTTCAGGAAATTGAACAAGGTCTCCATGGTGGATGCTTATCCTCTCCCATGGATGGATGATTCATTGGATGCCTTGTTGGGTGCGCGATTCTTTTCCACTATAGATTTGCTGTTGGGGTTTTGGCAATTGCCCTTGGATGAAAGCTCAAAGCACAAAACAGCGTTTCGCACCCTACAACAGCTTTTTTAATTCAACTGTTTACCGATGGGACTTCATTCGGCCTCGGATATGTTTCAGCAACTGATTAAATTGGTGTTACTGGGACTACAGTGGGATTCGTGCTTGATTTATTTGGACGATGTTATCGTATTTGGACGCATGTTTCGAGAGCATCTACAGTGATTGCGCTCGGTGTTTGTTAAAATACGGGCGGCAAATTTGAAATTTAAGCCGCAGAAGTGTCATCTTTTACAGAAGTCAGTTCATTATCTAGGGCACATTGTGAGTGAGGCGGGGATTGCCACGGACCCCGACAAAACTGCTTGTGTGCGCTCATGGCCAACCCCCAAGTCGGTGGGTGAACTTCGCAGTTTTGTGGGGTTCGTGTCATATTATCGCCGCTTTGTGCCCGGATTTTTGACAGTCACGAAGCCGCTCCACACTCTTACTGATAAGGGTCAGAGATTTCGGTGGGGAGAGGAGGAAGAGGCCGCTTTTTTTCATTGCGAGATGGTCTCATGAATGTGCCTCCCTTTCGCTACCCCGACTTCTCTGTACCATTTGTGCTGGTCACGGACGTCAGCGACACCGGAATAGGCGCCGTGCTATCGCAGTTAGAGAACGGTGTAGAAAGCATGGTCGCATACGGGAGCCAGGTGCTGTCTCCCACAGAGCAGTGTTATTGTGTTAAGCACCATGAGTTGCTCGCCAACGTTAACTTCGTGCAGCAGTACTGGCTGTACCTATACGGTAGACATTTTGTGGTACGCACGGATCACGTGGCTCTGCAATATGCGCTACGAGTTTATCAACCATCAGGACAGCTCTCGCTCTGGTTAGAAGTTTTGCAGGATTACTCCTTCATAGTCACCTACACAAAGGGGTTGCGCCACTGTAAAGCGGACGCTTTGTCGCGGTTGCTGCCGAAAGGCCAGTGTGCGTGTTTGACTGGGGCAGGGCATTGTAAACCGGTAGGTGATGGAGTGCCTTGCGCTATGGTGGCATCAGTGGATATTTCACCACCTGTAGCGACAGTCGCACACGACAGTACCATCGGTCTTGCGCTCGAAAAGTGGGGGCGCCTCCAGGTGGAGGACGCCTTTATTTAAATTCATCGCCGCATCGGTACAGCGAGCTGCAGAAAGGGCCCAGGGGATATGTTCCAGGTGTTCATTAGGTATGGGCTACTGATGGGGTGGGAAGCAGAAGTGCAGCACCATTAAATCGTTGTACCAACTGTCCTGTGGGGAAAAGTCGTGAGGGCTGCCCATGTGCGGCTAATGCACCTTGGGGTGCAGAAGACATTGTCTTCTTTGAAGCATGACTTCTTCTGGCCCAGGATATCTGAAGATGTCCACAACATCCTGCAAGGATGTGTGGAGTGTGCGCGTCGAAAACCCCCACTAAGGCTGGGCCAACCACCGCTGCAGTCTATTGGGGTATCGTGCATAAACGAGCTTGTTGCTCTCGACATCCTCGGCCCGTTTCCCACCACACCGAGGGAAAATAAATGTTTGCTCGTGGGAGTAGAATACCTTAATTTTAGAACTTTCGTGACTGCAGGAATTATTATTTGTTTCTTTCGGTTAAGTCACGTCGAAACGTCGTATTCTATTATTTAATTTAATTTATTATTTTATCTTTAGACGTGACTTAACCGAAAGAAACAAATAATAATAGTAGAATACCTGTCACGGTGGGCTGTTGCATGGCCCCTGCAGGATCAATCGGCTGTGTCCATTACCGACGCTTTCATTAATGGGTATGTCTTGGACAAGGGGTCCCTGGAACGTCTCCTTATGGACCAAGGCCGTAATTTTTCTTCCAAGTTGTTGAGGATGTGTGTGACCTATTGGGTACTAGGAAAATTCGGACTTCGCCATACCACCCCCAGACTGACGGGATGGTCAAATGACTGCATAGAACTCTCACGTTGTGCCAGCAGGCCAATGGGGCACAGTTCGACTGGGATTTACACATTCCGGGCATGCTTGTGGCCTATAGAATGGCCCCTCACGCCTCTACCGGGTTCTCCCTGTTCTTTTTGATGTACGGGAGAGAGTGTGACCCCCCCCCCCCACCCCATGGAGGCCCAGTTGAATATTGACTCATCTACTAAAAAGATAGCTGTGCCGGAACTTATGCGCCTCACACTTAGACGTTTGACTGAGGCGCGGAAGGCATCCTGTCTGAATTCGGCTAAATGGCATGTATCCAATGAAAAACTGGTGGTACTCTGGGAGTCAGAGAAGCCGTGGAACGTCGGTGAGAGAGCTTGGCTGCACTGCCCTCAGGTGCGGCACCTGGGGCATGTCCCCTAAGTTACATAGACTGTGGCAGGGCCCGGTCGAGGTGATGGAGGTCAAGAGGCCACAATGCATTCGGATCCAGGTCGGTCGCAAACGTTAGTATGTTCACCCGTCGTGACTGAAACCGTATTTTCCACCTTGTCCAGATGTTTCATCCCAACTGCCCTGAGGCCGGGTGTCTGATGTGCCCGATGAGCCCGGGCGTGCAACCACCGAGGTTGTGCCTCAGCGGATTTCTGTTCCTCCGCCTACAGGAATCCAGCAGTTGACGACCGCGGAGCTGCCCGTCACGCCATCAGAAAGCCATCCAACGTGGAGGGAGCGGCCGACATCCACTTCCTCTCCTCTCCCATCTTCTGTCCGGGAGGGGCCGCACCCGTTGGGCCAACTTCAAGTCGTCCCCGGGGCCCCCGGGAAAAACCTGCCCTTGTCCCGCCTGAGGGCCCAGCGACAAGAAGCCATTCCAAAACTGAGGATTAAATGACCATCCCGGTCATTCTATTTATTTCGACACCGCCTGGCAAGAGACTGCTGCGTTTGCCAGTTGAACTGGGTCCGTGGGTGGCGACGGATCGGCGGTCGGCGAGCATTGTACATAGTCCGGGGGTTGGTCATTACGGTGTGCTGGAATTTGTATGTGTGTTATTGTTGTTGGTTCTGGTTGTTGGCTTGCGAGGGGGGGGGAGTTCCTATTATTGTAGTTGTTCATTGTGAGGGGGTCTTTCGAATTGTTGTGTCGCTGTTTATTGCAGGAGGTCTTCCAGTTGTTGTGGTTTCTATTGACTTGCAAGTTATAGGGGGCAGCCGGGACGGCTGAGTTTTATAAGGTTGGGGGGGGGGGTAATGTAGTGATGTTAAATGGATCACTACGGCGCGTAGCACAAAGTGCCATAGAAATGGGCGCAGAGGCTAACACACCGTACAGTACTAGGGGCATGGTACTGGATGCTAGCAGAATGAAGCCAGATCTGTCCTACCGGCAGAGTAGGGGATAGCAGCCTCCGACAGCGCCGCAGGTAATCGCCACAGAGTCGGTCACTGGGGGAGTGTGGTCGGGGCGGCTGGTGGTAGTGGGCATGTGGGGACGAGTCACTCCGGCACCGGGTTAAGCAGGTGATGGGCCGGGGTGAGGAATGTGGGCCAAAGGTGAACGAGGAGACACAGGAAGAGTAGCTGAGAAACGTCTGGAGAGTTCCCGAAGGGGGCATGGTTCAGGGCAGAGCCAGAGAGGGAACAGGTGTGAGGTAGCCTGTAACGGTCGGGAATATTTGAGAGGTAGGCGCGGCCGAGGGTGGAGCCAGGCCGCACCAAGGAGGATAAAAGGGAAGCTCCGACCATATATCGGGGCTGTCTGCAGGTGAAATGGAACCCAAGTGCTACGTCTTCGTCTCCATCTTTGACATCTTGAGACAGGCAGCACTTTGGCTGCTCTGACCCGATCATAGTTATCCCGTATGCAAGAGATATAGGTGTTTTATGGTCCTATGTGTAACAAGATGTTTAACGGTGTTGCATAAAGTGTAGAATAAACGTTGTTGCCTCCTAAATATTGTCTAAATGACTCACTACATATGACTCACTACATATGTACTCACTACATATGACTCACTACATATGTTTGTTGAACTTATTTTGCATCGCAGCAGCCAACCATGCTAATCGGAGGTGCAGGCCTTACCTGGTTGAAGAAATAAAAGTTTTAGTTTAAAAATGTCATAGTTCATCTTGAATAACACTGGGAAAATCCAATAGAAGTGATCGAAGATAAACATGAAAAAAATTCAGCCTCAAACAACTGTTCTAAGTAAGAGAGTTGGTTTAACACATCTGCTTTCACGACCAATATCATCCATAATAGAGTTTTTTTTGGGTGAGATCACGTAAATATAACACAGCCAACTAGTAAGGGTTGTCACGTAAACAGAACGTGGCCAATTCGTCACTAGTACAGCACACCGGTGTGTTGGAGAGCCAAGCCACAACATTTACAATCTGAGTACGACGTTTCGCCATTAATTACAACTAGCTTCATCAGGCGACAGCCAGATTTGTGGAGAAGTTCACCTGTTTCGTTCCTTACATAGAGGCGGAGATGTGGTGGTAAGAGAGTTGCATCGTCACTTTTTAAAATGCTACGCATTATATTTGGTTTCCAATTGGTTGATTCCCCAGAATGTATCCAGCGTGGTTATCATGAGTGCAACACACATCAATGCAAGTACAATATAAATGGGAAAAAAATACAATTTAACCCCTTTTCAAATCCCTTTGTGCAGTGTTATAAATACAAATGCTCTCCGACAACATATATGTTTACGTGCTTTTATTTAAAACGGCTGCTTTTGTGCACCACACCAGGCGGGCAGTACTGTGCTTAACCTTTAATCTGCTAGCATTTACGAAACCCAGCGAGTAAAATTGAACACCTTTAAGTGATATTAGCGTTTTAAAGCCTCAGTATATTCATTGCGGGGGAACAACATCGTCCATGCTGGTGGTAAACATTAATTCGAGAATGTTCACGATAATAATAATAACCCTTAAGGCTTTTGGAGGTTTATTGGAAATTTCAGGTGCAATATATAATTCAAGAAATGTTTTTTTTCCGCGTGGTTAGTTACGGGGAATGTAACAATGTATCACCTAAGCAGTTAATTCGGTTGTCATAATTTAGGACCATGGTTCAATTTAAAAAATTGATTCTTTGCTTTCTCATTTATACATATTTAGTTTTTATTCTTTATTGTAATGTCATTGTTTACAACACGTTGATTCATCGATTACTATTGACCCTCAAGGCTAATGATACATGCATAAAATTGAACAGTTCTCTCCATTTATCTAACTGGAGAAATAAAAAGTAATTTGCATATATTTTACATGAATAAAAAATACATTGATTCTTGCATGCAATTATTTGCATGCATCATGAGCCTTAAGAACTGATATTAATAAATAAATTGATTTTTTTTATTTCACCCCTAATGGTATCATGTGCATTGTTTCTTATAACATGACAAATGGACTTCCTAAAATGTTCTTTCGATTTTTTTTGTAATATCTTGAAATAAATATACGAACCACTCTTCGCTCTTCAAAATAATAGATTGTAATGGGTACGCATATATTAACATTCTTTGAGTGCTGTTTAAAATGTCAGTGGTGAGAAATATAATAACATTTGCCAAACATTTGTATGCATGGTATTATCTGTTTTAAGTCATAGTCAAAAGGTTAATGAGAATTGTGCGGTTATAGTTACTCCTACAATTAAATGTGGCAGTGTGATAATGCTTATGAATACATATGAATGTGTAGCTAATAGGTATATGGAAACACAATATATAAATGATATACACACAGAGATGGATAGAAATGCAATCATGTGCTAAGCAAGCAAAAGCCATTCTGATAATCAGACTTGCTCTGTTGTGGATTAAATCTGGGTTTGAACAGCTTGTATTCCTAGCTTACTGTGAAAATCAATATTAAAATAAGCTACAATTTCTCCGAACTCCCAAATACATTTATCTCGTTGGTACTAATTTCATTTTCTCGTCTTGTATAATCTGTTCAGGTGGTACAGTGGCCAGAGTGCATGGGCTCACCATTGGAAGGATTTGAGTTCAAACCGTTACTCAGCCCTTCATTACTGTGGGGTCAATAAAATGGGTACTACTGTGTGAGAAGCCAACACAGGCACATCTATTTAACACGTTGTAGGCTTTCGCGACGAAATATTATTAATAATGTTTTTTTGGGGTAAGATCGCATAAATATAAACGTGTCGTTAATCCACCACTACCCGACACAACAAATAAGTGAGGTTTGTCACGAAAACAAAAAAGGCCATTTATGTTCTACTTCAGCACACCGGTTGTGTTGGAGAGTAAACCCAAAACATTTACAATTTGAGTACTGTGACGTTTCGCTGGAAATTACAGTCTCATCAGGCGATTTTGCCAGAATTGTGCCAATTAATTGGGACGTTTTGTTTCCATGACAACCCTTACCAATTTGTCCGTGTCGGGTGGTGGCGGTGGGTTAACGACACATTTATATGAAGGCAATCTAACCCAAAAAAAACAAACTTGATTATGGAGTGGTAATTCGAGAGGTGTCTGGGTGTCCCAGAGGGCAAATGCAATGTCAGAGCACTGAGCTGCAACAACTGGTCTAGCCACCCATGATTAAACTCGACTCTCGAGTTTAGTGAGTTGTTCGTCTCAGCCACAGTCACTAATGAAGACAAAAATATCTCGTCGAGTTTAATATGTTGCAACTTTATTCCAGCTCGATTAAAACAACAACAATAACGACATGTTGATTTCAAGACGTCCTTTTACACGCAATGTAAACGTTACGTGCCCAGCATGAGTAAATCAGTGTTCTGAAGTGACTTCAGAAATATCTCCGTGACGTCATCGCCCAGGGCGTTCTCTGACGCAGTGATGCACTGCTTCAGTGCGAAAGCTTTCGGTCAACTTGCATTCAGCTCATGCCATGCCATTGATGGCAGGAAGGTAATTTGAACACGTAGACTTTCGCGACCGATATTATCCATGGCAGAGGTTTGTTTTGGGCTAAATGGTATAAATGTAAATGAATTGTTAATGTTGTGGGTTTACTCTCAAACACCGGTGTGCTGAACTAGAAACTAATTGGCCTTTTTTGTTTACGTGGCAAACGTTACTAATGGGCTGTGTCGGGTGATGGCGGGTTTAATGGCACATTTCTGTTTACAGGATCTAACCCAAAAAAACCTCGATTATGCAGAATGGTAATGTAAATGTGAACAAACCAAAGGAATGTGACACGTCTACCATGGGCACAGGGCTGCAGATGGGACGTGAGCCCCTTCTTATGTTTGGATGCCATTTTGAGTTTATGCCATTTACACACTTTATTGCTATAATGGAGATTTTAATTTCATTTTTTTGCATTTATTCTCGATGAACAAAATAAAAGAGAATATTTAAAATATCCACTGCAGTTAACCACATTGTGCAATGTTATATCTGATCCATTTAATATTGGCAGTTTCCCTCCATTAACAATATTCGACTTGGCGTCACCATAATTTGCATATACATCACGGCCAATTAAATTAAATTATTATGACTATTTATTGTTTCTAGTTTCTCTTGGCACGAATGTCAGTGTAGGCAATGGCTGATTGAAAGCCCTCGAGGCTGAACAGGATGCTGTTAAAGAGGCTTAATATTATACTTTGACAATATAAATGGGAAAAAAAAAATCCATTCCTGGAATTTGCAATCCGTTGAAAGGGGAGTGTCACTTCATAAGAAAGCAGATTACTACAGGCAGGCGCTAATGTGCCGCTCACTGCCTGTCTTTCGCGAGCACTCATTCGAACCGATATTTCCCTCCTCCTGCATTTGACAATTTCCCAGTGGCATAATTTAATCCATAAAGAAAAGCGTTTAATGTTTTTTTTACATACAGCACTTTTTATCAAATAATGAAAGCTAAATATTAAAAAATATATAATGAACAACAAATTTGATGGATGTCGATGCCTGTAGACTATCGTGTGTGTATAGAAATGTACTTGTTAAGGTTATCCCCTCTTGCTCAAATTACGTCTCATAATTAAAAAAAAACTTAGTTGCAAATATTAAGAAACCTTTTTTTTAAATCAGAAATGGATTTTAAATCATGTTGTTCCAGAAGGTTACTTAAAAACATGTTAAAATATAAATGTAATGTTCGGGATTTATCTACATTGTGACTCCTGATGCATTTGTACCTCAGTTGGGTCCCTGTACCACCAGGTGCTTTGAAGTACATGCAGTCGTTGAGCACCGTGCATTGAATTATGTTCAATTATTCAGTCCACGTTCATATATATAAAGGCAAAGACAAAGATCCCCCATATATACTTAACAGACTGTTGGGGCAAGTGCTGTTAGCGAGCACCTATGAAGGCCGGCACAGTACACGAGGGGGTGGGTGGCCAGCACCACGCCTGGCGGCCTTTGTCTCCCTAGTGGCGACGTTTACACACTGCACCAGGTGCTCATTTGAGGCTGAGTTGACATAGGGGAGGCCCAGGACCGGTTCAGATAATCGTCACTGGTGTTGGGAATCGAATCTGGGTCGCCAGGTTTATAGTGCAGCACGCTAACCATTGCGCCACCACTCCCCAAATATAATATTTATAGTGACTCACTCAGAGACCCACAGTTCACAAGAGGTAGCTACAGCTCCCAGTCAGGACAGCTGGCAGACTGCCTGGCTGACGACGCCGAGAAGGTGAAGACGGAGACGGCGGCGAAGACTCCAGCAGCACGAAGGGAATTCCACTTCAGGCAACGAGCCTTTGCTCGGGGTCCCTTTTCATCCTCCCAGCGTGACCTCACTCCGCCCCAGCCACGCCCCCCTTTCTAGGACCTACTAGCGGGTTCCCGGCTTCCCTCACCTGCCCCCTCTGTAACCTTTCCCCTCCATCCCTCTCTTTGGCTTATCACGTGACCTGCTCTCATACAGGGCTGTTGCAACTGCAGATGCCCTTCTCTGCCAGCAGATAGCGCTATGCTACGTAGTGAACCATTCCATGTCACTACATATATAACACACCACCATGCAAAGCTATACTAAAATGTGACGTACAATACTTCATGTATGTCTGCTAATTGCATATTGAGTAAATAATAGATTCCGAACGCGCATAGATAGTCATATCTATGCACGTGTAATGACGACTTGACACACTTCTCTTGAGATGGCTCTTTATTGAAGACACGTTCACTTTCCACCAGGCGGAGACCCCCACTGCAACAGCCCCGAGTCTCCCGCGCATCTCCCTTTTATACCGACACGAGGCCACGCCCCCCTTCCCGAACCTTCTCGCTGACTCTGGACGCTCGCTCCACCGGCGGACTCCACCGTCCTCTTCCGTCACCTGACCACGCTCCCTTTTCGATCATTCCCGTAGCCACCAGTCCCTTTACACTCACAACCGATACCTCTGTCATTACCTCCCGTGGCCACCAGTCCCTTCGCACTCACAACCGATACCTCTGTCATCACCTCCCGTGGCCACCAGTCCCTTCGCACTCACAACCGATACCTCTGTCATTACCTCCCGTGGCCACCAGTCCACTCACACCGCATGCAGACTCTACTGTCATTACACATGTAAAGCACTATTCATGTATAATATACGTCCGCACATAGCAACACATTTCATATATACACATGCATGTGTGTATTTATTTATTTATATTACATATCTTGGGGAGTAGCAGTGTTGTGGTTTGCACACTGCCAGTTCGATTTTTGCTCACACTCAATATTGGTGGCGATTATCTAAAGTTGTACGAGTAACAAATTGGCATGTTCTGTTTACATGACAAACCTTACTAATTGGCTGTGTTGGGTGGTGGCAAGTTTAACGACACATTCATATGTACGCGATCTAACCCCCCCAAAAACCTGTATTATGGATGATATTGGTCGCGAAAGCCTACGTGTTAAGCTGAGGGATACATTGTTTGAGCTGTTATGTCATAGGCCAACTTTCAATCTTATTTGTGATCCTTCATAGATCCATGGACAACAGAAGATGTATGGATCTGCTGGTCCCAAAAGACAACAGTTTTTGCAGAAAAGTGAGTGACAGATTTATTATTTTCTCACGCTTCTTTCTTGCTAAGATGTTTCGTTTTCGGAATCGTGTATTTGTTCGAGTATGCACCATTATTGAAACAGTTTGCAATTGCTCATGTTAGCATGGCAAAATTGTAATATAATGATATACAACATGTAAATTGCCATTATATAAAAACATATTTGTGACACCCTTCAAAAGTCAAGTATGCATACCCCCCTTACAGCGAATGCTTCTGCCGTGCTCTTAAGTACTGCCCACTTAAAGAGCCCACAATGTTCTTGGCAGCAATTAAATAAAAACCCTATTTAGTATGATAATGAATCTCCGAAGGGTGTAAGGTTCTCAACCTCTTATTACATTAAAACCGCGTGTTTCATAACAGCTCTTGCGAGGGGCGGAGAAGGGTGGGGGGCGAGAAATTGCTCTGCTGATAACAGTTGATTGTCGCTTGTAATCTCTGAGTGTAATCAAACGTGCTTAAAGAATTGTGAAGCCAAACGGTTTTGCCTGTGCCCACTGTTTGTGCGGGTTAAGAGGCACCAACACGGAGTTTGTAATCCGCATGCCATCGTGTTGCTCAAATGCTAATGCAGTAGAGCACGGGGTGGGGGGGGGGGCTATATTTGCCTTTTCAGAGCCCTCGGTTTCAACGGAGAGGGGAGCAAAACTATTCCCAGAGCTCGTGGAAATGTCAAAAGTGTGAGACTGTTGCATTGTTTCTCTGGATGACTGAACCAGCGGACGTGGTGCGCGTGCATTACAATACCTGCAGGGTGTGTTATCTCCAGCACTGGCGAGAGAGACACATTTTGGAGAGAAAATAAATAGCCCAGCTTATTGTTCTGTGACCGGAACCCTCGTCGACTTGCTTGCAACATTTCACAGATGTGCAAGGCACTGACTGGACAGAGCCTCCGAAAACCAGAGAACTCAATCTCGAGAAATGAGTTGCGTGATGGACGTTGAGTGCACAAGATAGGTGGGCGGGGGGGGGGTGAAACTGCTATTATGCACAGTGTCACCAGTTGGAGCCCCTATGGCAATAATGAGTGCTTTCCTTCGAAGTGCATCTTCTTGCTTGGCAAGATGGACAGTTTGAGATATCAGACTCCCTGGGCAGAGGGAGCTCTCAAGAAGATTAACGGCGTCGTGTTTCAGCAAGAAGAATAAGAACAGCGGCATTCCGTACCGGCCGGGACAAGCGGTTCCTGAATCTCCTGCAGCATGAAAACTCGTCCCATTTCTGATGGGGTTCCCGAGAATTAGTCTTGGTAGGTGCTCGCTGACATCAATATATAATACAGCACAATGCTATTGATGTTTTATAGTCTGTGACGGCAAGCGTATCTCAAAACGCTGTAAAAAAACCGAGATGGTCAGTTTTAAAGTGGATAGTTAGTCGAAGGCAGAGGACACTAGGAATGTCTCGATTAAGAAATGTTACAGAGGCCTGGAGTGGACAGCCCCAACGGAAGGTTGTGGGGGAATTCCAGACAGAGCGATCAGCAGATGAGAAGGAGTGACCTCCTGCTGTGCCAAAGGTTGACTCTGGACTTTGACAGGATAGTTTGTTTGCTGAAGCGGAGAGCACATAAGGAGAACTAATTTGGGATTACGCAGATAAATCACCCCCTACTGCCAGACTAATGTCCTTGTGCAGTCCGGGTGCTGTGCCACCTTTTGCCCAGAGTGATAGCTGCCACTGGGGGTTCCCTTCAAATGTTTGAGATGCAACGTGATGCTATAAAACCTGGGTCGGTCCCGTAACCTCCCACCAGCGAGCCTTCGACAATTCACATGGCCTCAAGGTGCACCTAGCCTGGCGCAAGCACCGTCGAGACATCACTGCCACTTAGTGGTGAACGACGGTTGTTGTTGTTGTGCTATGCCCCGGAGCGTAGTGTGGCACATCAAAACAAAATCGTGATCACGTGAGAGGGTAGACATAGGCTAAGGCAAGTCCACGATGGATCACAACGTGAGGATCATTGTGTCTTCTTGGTTCTTTCGGTAAAGTCACGTAGGAGGGAAATAATAAAATAATATAAATAAAACATGATAAAAAAATTCTCACGACGTTTCGGAGGCAACACAAGCTTCCGTCTTCAGGTGGAACCGTCACAGCACGATATAGAAGCTTGTGTTGCCTCCGATACGTCGTGAGCATTATTTTATTATGTTTTTTATTATTATTTAATTATTTCCCTTCTACGTGACTTTACCGAAAGAACCAAGAAGATGAATATCTGCAGTCACGAAAGCTTTAAATCGAAAAGATCATTGTGTCATTGAATATCATATACTTGTGTATTGAGGGTGAACAAATGATGTGCACTAGACATTGGAGGTACATATTACGTGGTAGATAATATACAAACAAGCAAGAACGTACGATTTGATCTGCACTCTGTCGTGGGTGAAAAAAAAGACTAACAATGTATCGTTGGGTACCGTGGACTGCTGGAAGAGTGCTGGTACAGAATGTTACGTGCCTTAAAATCTGTCCTCAGTCACAGATATTAAGGCACCGAGTGATTAGCCCAGCTGAGGTCTGTGGAGAATGATAATTTCGTAACTTGTATTCACGGGGCTATCTTTCGCGATCTCCAGCAGGTTCACGTCACTGTGGGAGGGTCGGGGACGCATCTGCTTATTTCTCTGTAATTCGGAGCCATTAGATATCTGAAAAACAAATACAATTATGTCTATATGGGGGAGCAGTGGTGCAGCAGTTAGCACGATGCACTACTAACCCCGTGACCTGAGTTCTACTCAGTCCTGACCCTCCAATATATGCTTGGTGCACATATGAAGGTCTTCAAAAATGCTGCCTGGAATTTTTCGCATGAAAGCCTTGTGATATTCCTTATTATAATGATTGTAAATGTTGTTTTCATTCTTGGTTTGATATGTTTGATCGCAGCCCTCACTTATTACAAGTTTCACACGCATACTGCAGAAAAAATGCATAATATTGTTATCACATACATCAACACCTCCGTAATATAATGACATGTATTTAAGCAGATGTTCACAGATTACAGGAAGAACTGGGTTTTAAAATGTTCCATATTTTATTGCAATTAATGTCGTAAAAAAAGTCATGCTATTCTTGCAGAGATTAATACATAGTGCCCATTGAATATATTCTGGTGATATGAAAGTTACGTTGATAGTTTTGCATTTGGACAATGGATTAGACAAAGCTGTAAAAGCCAGACAGAAAACTAATTTAGAATAAAAAAAAGGTAAAATCCAGACAGAAAATATCCTTTGAATATAACCGTGACTCTGAATCAAGTAAAATGAAATGATCGAGGAGTCTCTGCGCGTGTGTGTGTGGTGGAGGTGGGTCTTTGTGCCCCTAAGAAATGGCTTCGTGGTCAAGATGGCTCTCACTGAGCCAGACGACATGGAGTGCACGGCGCACTTTGTGTGCCGCTGTGTGGCAATTTCCACAGGGAATTATCGAATATGCGCCGTGCGCTCTTAAGTGGGCATTAAGGACCCCATGAAGCCATTCACATGGATAGGTCACAGTGTGTGCCGCTTCGATGTCCCGAGTCACACATTTTGAACATTACTAAAAACTACAGAAACATAACCGTGACAGAAAAACAAACATCTCAATAACTGTACGTGCATAGGTACAGATACCAAAATAATGAGTCGAACTTGCTTATAAATTACCCATTCGTATAATTTTAATTCAAGACAGAGGCTAGCCTATCCATATATATTTCATTTACCAAGATTAAACATGCTGAATGTAAGTATTCAGCTAAGTTATATATATATATTTTATGAACATTTACTTTCAGCTCTTAATCAATCCACTGCTGTGTATTAGGCCTCCCCACGCCGTGTCTGTCAAGGGTAATGTTTGACCATACTTCATCGCGCTGGTGAAGCTGTCCAGTGCAGTTTTGGTGAATGGGTGAAGGGTTGGAGGAACACAACCAGATCATATTCTTAGGTTTTTTCGGTAAAGTCACGTAGGAAAAACATTAAAATTAATGAAAGTAAAATAAAATAAAAAATCACGACGTTTCATTTTATTTTATTTTACTTTAATTAATTTTAATGTTTTACCTACGTGACTTTACCGAAAAAACCTAAGAATATTAATCATTGCAGTCACGAAAGCTTCAAATCTAGAACAACCAGATCAGATATCACTCGCTAGCTATTGTTAGGTCTTGAATCACCGTCTCGCCAGGCTCCGTCCAATTTGCGTACAGTATATGGGACGTATAGATTTTCAATACAGGCATTAAACGACGTTAGGTTGCAGAAAAGTTGTATTTCAGACGTGTCGGTTGAAGATTGATATCTCGAGTGCGATAACAGTAATTGTGTTACAAAGCCTAGGATTCAGTTTGCATCTAAGCGAGTATTTTCTTTCACAGCCCCTGTGATATTGTTAGGATTACAGCTGCATTAGGGGACACCGCTCTCTCTCTCTCTCCCTCCACTGCCATAAAGTCCTGCTGCTGTTCAATTACATACTCAGCAGGGAAGTTAAGAGCATTAACCCTTCGGTGTCTAGACTGTCACTCAATGTACAGGTTTCCTTTGCTTTGTGCGGTAGTCGGTACATGCGTAAAAAAAAAAATTGCGCACAGTGAAACCGCAGGAGGAGCGCACACAGTACACAAAAAAGACAAAGATCCCCCGTATAGCATTAAAAGATTGTTGGGGCAAGTGCTCTCAGCGAGTAGCACCTATGAAGACTGGCACGGCACACGAGGGGTGAGTGGCCAGCACCAAGCCCGGACGCCTTTGTCTCCCTCGAGGCGATATTTACACAGCGCACCAAGTACTCATTTGAGGCTAAGTAGACTTAGGGGAGGCCTAGGACCGGTTCAGATAATCGTCACCGGTGTTGGCCGTGAGCAGGAATTGAACTCGGCTCGCGGGGTTCGTAGCGCTGCGATCTCGATGGCAAGCTGTCGAGCAAGCTCCTCTAGAAAATAACTTTGCCAAATGCCGACCATCCAAGGCAACCCAGAGTACCTGGAGGCCCGAGGCAGAATTCCATATGGGGCCCCTTTATTAATTATTGTGTGAGGCCTGGGGGCAATTTGGCCCCTTTTGGCCTCTCACTCTGGGTGGCCCTGCCACCAACACACATCATCCAATTTTTGGTTGTTTTCAGATTACACGAAACGTCGGAACCTAGGCCTAACCAACAAATGATCATGACAGACTTCTTATCCACAGTAAACCATCTACCTAACGATACACCACTAATCAATCGGTCCCACATTTTTCTTTGCGATAGCCAACATCTGTGCAATTGAGTAGTCCACTTTCTCTGTCGAGCCACTCTTAATGCTTGTGTGCATCACGTAATCGGCACGGCTCCAGGTTCCACGGTAAGCCGCCTGGCACCTCCTGAGCTGTGCCAGGCTAGCTCGGCGTGGCCACAACACAGCACGGCACGGCCGAGTTTTGCCATGGAAAAGAGAGAGGTATTGGTGTCGGGTCAACCCGGAGAGGCTGCCATGGGAACACGGGCGGGGCGGTGAGCCCAGGGTTTTG
Organism: Lampetra fluviatilis; assembly: GCF_964198595.1. Taxonomy (NCBI): domain Eukaryota; kingdom Metazoa; phylum Chordata; class Hyperoartia; order Petromyzontiformes; family Petromyzontidae; genus Lampetra; species Lampetra fluviatilis. The sequence goes on along the minus strand of NC_136276.1, from coordinate 27,104,986 downwards.
CGAGTCGCAAGCCCAATGCGGCATGACGAGCAGAGATAGCTATGGCACACTTCAACTCCCAGTGACCTTGTGAAGGTATATTGCAAACAGTTGCTCGATTGCACAAATAATAAGGGATATATTTAAATGTTATGGTAAGAACAAAAGGCCTGATTGATTAATCAAGACGTTACATTGCTGCACAAATCAGTCTTATTCTTCTTCCAATAGCGGCTTAATTGTATGACTTGTACACCCAATGGGCGAAGATTACTATGAAACGCATACTGTCGATGAATTGTAAACATTGCTATGATAAAATAGCCTTCTGCTCTTGCTCCTCCATGTTGTTATTTTGATGTCGAAAATAAAACTGTTGGCCTTTGCAGTTGGATGACTTCTGACTGTGCAAGAAATTGGCCGTGAGACCACCTCTGTGGCCTTCATGCGTTCGATTATTTTGATTGTTTAGCTGATATAAATGTCCACATGATAAGCCACTTCGTTGAGCTATCATTTGTGGCCAGGCCGTTTCTGAAAAAGCAGCTAATAGCTCAGTGGGCCTTACCTGGTCAATGTATATATTTTTAAGTGATTCGTTTACCTTTCTATACTTTTCACTCCAATCGTGTTTTTGCATTATTTACAAGTAGTCCCCGAGTTACGATGGGGTCCGACTGACGATATTTCGATCTTACGATGGCGATAGCGATACGACAAAATTGCCATCAACAACCTAACATCGTTCAAGTATGCAGTCGACGGAGAGAATCTTGGTGAGTACAGTACAATATGATACGTTACGATACGTTCAATGCCCTGTATGATACGTAGCTTTAGCGATTTCATTTCAGGGTTACCACGATACGATATGAATGTTAAAGTTTTTATAGCAGAAAGGGATTGTTTCCTGAAAAAAACTTTCTATTAAATTGCAGTTCATAAATGTAGGCTAAGAATTTACCTTGTTTTTTTACTTTACATTTTACTGTGCAATACAGTATTGTAATTAATACATACATACAGTATATAGTTTATACAGTACGCTACTGTAAATTGCTCTGTTTTGCTAAATTATCACCATTCTTTAAGACTCCTGGGTAGGCTAGGCCATCTTCGACTTACGATATTTTCCACTTACAATGGGGTCGTCGTAACGCATCTCCATCGTAAGTAGAGAACTACCTGTATTGTTGTAACTTTCTGACCCGCCCACACTGAACATCTGTGAAAAAGAGCTTCATAGCTCATCAAATTCCTGCAGGATAAATAAAGATTCTAATTCATGAAGCCTATACTGGGCCTAGGATACTCCCATCGCACCAACTGCCTCCCTTACACACATTGTCTCAATACACTCATTTATGATATAAAATAAGAAACCGTAGTTTACAAAATAACACAATGTTTAACCACTGAAGACTACGCTGTTTCAGAGTAAATACTATGCGGAAATATTATTAAAGTTCTTTTGTACTACCAGCCACAGGCCCCAGGCCTGTCACGATAACAGATATTGTCTAGACTCAAAGCAGGGCTGATAAAAACCTTGCATACATTGTACTGTTTCCTAAAACCTCCACACTTTAACTTTAGGATTGTTACTCTGATGGTGTAATTACACACAGAGGTTGAGTCCTTTCCTGGCTAAAGGCTTTATTTGCATGATTTTGGATCGAAAGCAGAGGTTTATTGTGGAATTTGGCACTTTTTACTGAAATGCAGGCAAAAGCACCTTCATGCCAAGATGTAAATTGCGTCTGTAGACTTTACAGCTGTTCATGTTATGGAATACCACGCACTTTAAACTTTGCAGGTGCACATTTTGTGTACAACTTAATGCCAAAAGATAAAGTTGTGGCAAGGAACTATTGAAGTTATTTTTAAAGGTGAAATGTTTCCCTTTTACATTGAACTAGAGTCGTATCTGCTAGCTTTGTTATCTGCACACAAGAATTACACCATAGTATAATAATACGGCATACAGTTTTTCACATTGATAGTACCCAAAATACAGCACTGAATTAGATATATGGGGAGTGCAGTATGCCACAAATACTTTAGGATTTGCGGAGATGAAATACATGTAAAGAAATTACCACAGTGCAATGTCATAAAGTAGTCCTAAAATATACAAAAACACACTTTCAAAGATGGACCATGTGTGTTAGTACCATATTACGAATCCAAAATCTGCAGAGTATCTCTGACCACATTATAAAGCAACCACAGAGCTCTTGTGTTATCATGATTACCCAGATATCTTTTTAGAGAGATCGTGAATCTCAATTATTGTCACACGACTAAATAAAGAACACTGAATGTAATATAAATAAAGACATTGAATTCGATTTAGCATTGCAGCACAGTGCAGCAATTTTATTCGTCGGGAATTTAAATTGTTCCAATTTTAAACGAAGCTTCTATGCTTATTAAACATAAAGGTCATTGGCTGTGTGGAAATACCATAAGTATTATTCTGTATAATTTTACAAAAATTTGCATTTCATCATTATTTTCTGTTTGCATCACGATCATTATGCTAATGATTTCCTTGACTCACCAAAATTTCACCGAGTCTAGTATTAAAGCTCTGGCCTCAGCATAGTGATTTGGAAAGACCTTAATGCTTGCACAGTAGTTAATTCTGCAGATTTGACCTTGATAGGCCAGATCTAATGAGATACTTTTGTAGGGAGTTTCTGTTTGTGTAATGTAATGCAATGTTTAAATACTGCATGGATACCTCTTGCTCAAATGGATTTGTTCGATAAATGGAGCTCACCAAATGTTAAGATATGAAAGAACATGTTTTAAAATAAATAAGTAAAACTAAGAAACATATGAGTGGACAATTAATTAAATAACAGGCTTCGATTCTTCTCTTCACGTAAAAATTTAATTTAATTTTAATCCAGCCGATGGGCTTTTCACAGACAAATATTCACAGTAGCATTTGTTTTAATCAGCAACCTCTGGACCAATATTGATTTTCAGGTCCTCATCAGCAAAATAGGGATTGTTAGGAAATTACGAGTTGGTCACTTCATGTTATTGGGCAAGAGCTTGAATGAGATTTTATAAAAGTGCAACCTTTGAAAAAGACATTTACAGCTCATCGGATTCCTCCAGGATTCCTCCAGTATGAATACATATTATGATTCTAAAGAGTTTAAATGTACTTTTTGTCAATGGGTTAAGGCAGCTACCATTCACACCCAGAGACCTTTAGAGTCCGTGACTTTAGAGTACAAAATATATATCTTCACTCACAACTGCGTGATCCGTTGTTGACATTTGTGGAAGCCTACAGGCAGCAGTCACCAGACTAAGTGACTATAATGTGCCGAGGGAACGTCCTGTGCCCGAGCTCTAAACTCAATACCGCACGACGCGTCATGCAATGATGTGAGCCACAATGCTCATGCTATTGAATTTAAATACAAACAAAAAAAAACGCGATGTCAATTTGCTCCCGCAGCTCATGCTGGCGGCGTTGTGCAGACTTCGAGCGCAGGCCACAGGGCTGCTTTTTCACGGAAAATGTGAAACGTCCCTAAGCCGAATTAACGGGCCCGATGCTGCACGACACTCAATTATGCACGCCAAATGAAAAACAACCAGGTCGGCGCCGTGAGTGACGGAAATTAAAAGTGGAATAAAATGAAACGGCCATAAATTGCAGGATGGGAAGAAGAGGCGTTATTGGGGAGTGCATGAGCCCTAGCCATAACCTACTCACATATCAGCCACTGGTGCTAGCCCATCGACTGACCCTAACCCCCGAACCCTAACCCTACCTCTGACATTTTGCCAAGGCGTGCCTTAAATTTTTGTTCGCGTTTTCCTATTTTTGTTGACAGGGCTGCAGACAGAGTGCCTTGGATACGAATGTCAGAGTTGCATTTTAAATCATATTTAGGGGTTGAACTCAAACAACATTTACTTCCAGGGGCGCCACTGTGACGAGATGTTAACTACCTCGCCTGGTATACAGTCAGTAATGGGTTCGATTCCGACCCTGGTGCCTGTATATTTCGAGTGTGCATGTCATCCCTGTGGTTTGCATGCAATTTTCTCTGGGTCCTCCAGTTTTTTCCCTCCACGTTTAGAAACATGCGTTTAGAATATTTAGCTGCTTAAAGTTTGTACATGATGAGGCCCTTCGCTGAGGTATAATCTGTGGCCAAGTCACTTCAGAAAAAAACGTATAGAGCTCAGTGGGCCTTACCTGCTAACGTAAAAAAAAATTAGTAAGAATAGTAATACTTTGATAATATTAGTGTCACTGTTTTGGAAGTTAACAGTGGTTGATAGATGGGGAGAACGAAATCCAGTGTGGAAATATGGAATGTCCACAAGTGGTTCAGGGCAGCCAAGATTATGAAGCTGAGTGCCACCACTGATCCTTTCTGAATCATAATCTGATTCTTTATTTATCCTGAAGGAATCCGATGAGCTATGAAGCTCTTTTTCACAGATGCCCAGTAGGGGTGGGTCAGAAAGTTACAACAACAAACAATGCAACATAAAACGACAGGAGTTCAAAGTATAGGAAAGGTAAGCAAATCAAGAAACAGAAAGAAATAATGTCTGTAAGTACACATTGCAAAAGTGCATTTATTCCTGTCGATTTTTCAAAACTAAATGCAAGCTTGGGTAAGGCAGCAAAACAACAACAAAAACAGTCCAGAGCCATGCCAAGACAAGACACAGCCCCTCAAAAAAATTGGACATTAAAATGTAACTATCGATATATGGGTAAGGATGAAAGTAAAACAAAAATCAAATCATATTTGCATTTTTTTAGATAGAGAGAACGTTGGATTTAATTTAATGATGGATTTCAATAAGGCAAATTGATTAATAAGATTTTGCCACCATAAATAATGAAACAACAGGCACTGTTGTAAACAATGCACTGAAAGTTGTGAAGATAAAAAAAACAATAACCTATCTGACACCTCGTGAAATACCTCAAACATAAAATTCTATTCCAGTGATTTTTCTTTTCAAACGAGGGAGACACAAAACTAATTAGAAGAATTACCGACCCATCAGCCTTCTATTGCGTGCATACGAATTGTTCGCAAAAATCTTAGCTAATAGAATCATGGGATCTTGGCAGGACGACCAATGCGCCCGCATGAGCGAGCTGGATTTAAAAATGCATTTTTCCACCATCGACCACATACGCACTAACCATCAAATTTTAGGGAAATATATATAATTAAATCGTGACTTAAAGCTTCCGTGACTGCAGGAATTCATATTCTTGGGTCTTTCGGTAAAGTCACGTAGATAGGTTCAAAGAAAATAGCAAAAACTACGACCTTTCGATCACAACACAAGCACCCGTCTTCAGGTGAAAATCGCGATAGCCACGATGTCTGCTGCTAGCAGCACGATGTCTGTCGAAACGTCGTGATTTATTTTGTTTTATTTCTACTTATGTGACTCTACCGAAAGAACCAAAGAGTAAGGTTATTAAGAGCAAGAGAAAGTTAGATTGGAGATATATAATAGTTAAAAAAATTAATGGATAAAGTTTTCACCTTCTCAGATTTGCTTGGCACATAGTCATTTTAACAAGCAGTGAAAATTAAATGCAAGCACTTATGTAAGTGGGCTGTTAAGTTGGACTCAATATAATTAAGAGCATAACAAAAGTAATGTATGAGTTTGGCTTAAACTAAATATCCATTGAGGGGACATGGCTCTTAAAAAAACAAAGCAGAACTTTATACTTATGGCAGTTACAGAAGGCAGATTGGGATACAAAAACAAATAATAAAATAATATAAACAAGGACAAGACGTATCGCCTTTATAAAGTTGTACATGATAATAACAAATAGTACATGACCACCTGCGGAATAACCTTTTCCCATCAGTGCAAATTGTGAGCTATAACATGGATCAGAAAGGTGAATACTGGCGACTAAAATTGGAAAATAAAACCTGAAAAGTTTGCAAAGAAGCTTAGAGAGCTTGGTGTGTTGGGTTCGCACGAGAGACAGAAACCAGAAAACGAGGCTCAGGGAACAAACACAAATCAAGACCCATCTTTTTAGATTTGAAGCTTTCGTGACTGCAAGGATTCATATTCTTAGGTTTTTTCGGTAAAGTCACGTAGGTAAAAATTTTAAATTAATAAAAGTAAAATAAAACAAAATAAAAAGTCAAGTAAACATTTACTTGATACAGCTGTCGTGGCTGTGACGGTTCCACCTGAAGACGGAGGCTTGTGTTGCTTCCGAAACGTCGTGATTTTTTATTTTGTTTTATTTTACTTTTATTAATTTAAATTTTTTACCTACGTGACTTTACCGAAAAAACCTAAGAATATGAATAAAGACCCATCTTATTGGTTCTTTCGGTAAAGTCACGTAGAATGGAAATAATAAAATAATAAAAATAAAACATAATAAAATAATTCTCACGACGTTTCGGCCACAACGCAAGCAGCCGTCCTCAGGTGGAGAGCTAACCCCTAACCCTAACCATTTTTTTAGACAGACTCTGTCTACTCAACAGACCTGCTCTCCACCTGAGGACGGCTGCTTGCGTTGTGGCCGAAACGTCGCGAGAATTATTTAATTATATTTTATTGTTATTATTTTATTATTTCCATTCTACGTGACTTTACCGAAAGAACCAAGAAGATGAATCCCTGCAGTCACGAAAGCTTTAAATCGAAAAAAACAAATCAAGACGTCACATTGACAATTAATGAATGTAATGGGCATGAGCAGAACACACAAAGAGTTTGGGAGATGGGCGAGGCAGACCTAGGAGAGAACGTGGATGGACAGGGAGGGATGGCAACGACGTGGAGATACCTTCATCCAGCAGTGGATAGCCATTGCTGATGGTTATGATGATAGAAAACATTGAGCACAATATAGGAAATTTACATTTTTTATTATGATTTTTAATCTAACTATAAACACAACATTTAGTTTATTTAATGTCAATTGTATGACATATCACTAAGTATAATTTTCTATACAATATACTATTTATCTTTTTGTTACATGTAAACGCAAGATGTAATAATACATTCCCATCATAAACCATGAAGACAAATGTGTGTCCATTCTGTTTTGTGTAAAATAAACATTTGCTTGACTGCCAATAAAATCATGAAATACAAGGGGTCATTTTTTTTATAACAACAAAACCGTCTCGAATTCCAGTCCCATTATTTGAGACCTGTAATAACTGTCAATTCATTGAATTGACAACAATTTCATTGGAGGACAATTTTGTTCGCTTGCGTGACATTTGCGTGTTTCTGCACGCGTGCATTTCTTTACATCTCCCCCCTTCCCTTGGCTTCACCCCCCCGCCCTCCCTCGTGCTTTCCATCTTTCACAGAAATGTCAAAGCATTTTGTGCCCCTGTCGATGTAGGCAATGACATATAGATCAGAACCCTGGAATGAAACAAAACTAACAGAAGAAAAAAAATAAAAGTTCGATTGGCCAACCCCATCACGCTTGGCCACCTTCTCTTGGAGGCATGGCTCTCGCGTGAACAGCTTTACGTTCCGCGGGCGGGCAAGCGGGGACGGCTAGCAGGAGGAGGAGGAGGAAGAGGAGAAGGGAGCCAGGTAATCTTTGTGTCAGAGACGACCGACTGGCAAAAGACCAAACTCTCAACCCCAAGCCTGAATGGCCGCGGCACCAAAAAGCACGAAATGTCACCGCACGCACGGGAGCGGGAAATAAAAAAAAACAGAAGCCGCTCTTCGAAACGCACGCGGTGAATCGACGAGCAAAGTCTCCGCGGAATACAATTACAAGCGCGTATGACGAAGTTGTTTATTTAATTGTGGTTTCCTTGATTCGTAATCTCGCTCTCTCTCTCTTTTATAGGCCTGGCTATATTTCAAGTGAATTTCTGTAGAAATGACAAATTCATTGAATGCAAAGCCAAACATTGGATGCTGTTATACTGATTAATGCATTACAGCAACAAGTTGCTTAAGCCTGAGCGTCAATGTACTTATACTCTCAACTCTGCTGTATCAGCTATCGTACCGTTAAGATCAGATAACTACTTCTGACAAAAAATCCACACCGATTTTCCCTTGAGTGTTATTCTTTATAATGATGTATTCTCTTTGTAAAGATGATGGTAAGTACCTTATCTGGATTTCTCAGCTGACATCCCCGTAAGAGAGTGTGGCCAGGTGGCTCGGCAGTGAAGTGAGTGGTTCGCAAATGGAAGGGGGCGAGTTCAAGTCCATGATTGGGGTTCACCTCACCCCACCAATCCCTCCAGGGTCGATAAAATATATTAATGTGTCGTTAAAACCCACCACCACCCGACACAGCCAACTAGTAAGGGTTGTCACGTAAACAGAACAGGCCAATTCGTCACTAGTACAGTACACGGGTGTTTTGGAGAGCCAAGCCACAACATTCACAATCTGAGTACGACGTTTCGCCAGTAATTACAACCAGCTTCATCAGGCGACAGCCAAATTTGTGGAGAAGTCCACCTGTTTCGTTCCTTATATAGAGGCGTAGATGTGGTGACCACACTTCTGCACTCCTGTGCAAAGCGAGGACGGGGGGGGGGGGGCGATTCTAGTTGGCTGTGTCGGGTGGTGGCGGGTTTTAACGACACATTTATATGTTTACGCGATTCTACATGTTAAACTCGATAAAATGGTTATCACTTTGTCAGGAAGCTAACAGTGCTTTTCCGATGGAAGGACTTGCCCCCGTCAAAGTAATGTAATAAACAGACAACTGGCCCAGGACTGTAAATGGGATGAGCATTGCCTCGATGCTCATTCGAGCAGAAACCTACTTTTTTTTTACTTTTAATAAACATGTGGCAGGAGTGGTGTTGCAGTGGTTTGCACACTATGCTGTAAATCCGGCGACATGAATTTGATTCTCGATAAACGCTAAAATCAGTGGAGAGCGAAATCCAAACCATTCCCATGCCCCCCTCTCACTCACCCATGCTGACAAATGTGGAGAAGCATAATCACGTGATGGCCGTCATCCAGCACTATTTTGACAAAAATCTGTAAATGATTATTGATGGCATGTTTCTAAGTGACATTTATAAAAAAAAAATGTCCATTTGGTCGTGATTTTCATTGGTTTTTGATGACAAATGTAAGTTTTTGTGTAAAAATATATAATCAAATAATAACAATGAGTTTATTCAAGACTTGACATTGATTTGTAATTGCAATTTCACTACAAGTACGCTTTTATTACGGTGCGCAGCTGAACTTTCAAGGCCTTTGCAAGCACACGGACTCTGTGCAACTTAATTATAACAGGGTACACGATTTTGAAGTTTGCCTTTTTAATTGGACAGTTTATTTTTATTATTATTTATACATTTGTTACAGTACTCACTTTTGGCACGACACTAAATCCATTTACATTTTTTAATAAGAATATTTCATTCGCACCTGGTCGTCTGCGATACAACGTTTGAGGGTTAACAGTCTCAACGCAGCGCCTTTAGGTCACCGCCGCCACTCCAATTGGCAACGAAACAGAAGAAGGAATTTTTAAATAAATCACACCGCGGAAAGTGATGATGAAAAAAAACCCCACTAACGAGGCAATGTTTTTTTTGTTGTTAAATGGACCGTCATCAAAGAGAGGCGATTGCAACACCGTCCCTGGCCGCGTGGCCGCAGGGGACAGGGGCGCTATCTGATGAGTGTATTAGTGACGGGGATGTGACAACACACCTGGCGTCTCGCGTGACCTCAAAGATCAGGGTGCACTCCAACCTTTCAACCCTTGCGGTGGCTGTGGGCATGCTGGGCTTTGTGTGATGGGTACACCTTGGGCGACCGGCCGTGAGTAAGAGGTTACCAAAGAAGAAGAAAAAAAACCCCACTGTGATCCTTTACAAACAGATGGTATATAACCCTTCGGGGTTTAACAGAAATGTATTATGAGAGGCGATGTGAAATGCTACACGTTGAAAGAATATGTCGCAAGACCTATGAGCCCACATATTACTGTAAGAAACGGTTAAGTAACATGTATATGAAAAAAACAAAATCTGTGCTTTTAACACTTTAACATTGGCATTTTTGTAAGCTCTCGAGTTTGCACGGAGGAACAGGAACACGACGATGATAGACTTTGCCAGGGCAGCTTTATGCCAGAAATCTTTTGGTCTCATTATTGCGCGGTTTGCATTCTGGCCGACTAAAGAACTGGCTTACAATGAGCTGGGACGTCTCAACTCCGTTCACGTTAATCCGATAATTTCATAAAGAACGGTTAAGAAACCCAAAGTCAATATTTAGCATTTGAGTTTCCTTTAAAAATCCTGCTCCTGGCAGCAGCTGTGGAGCGAAACGTCGTCTCTCGTACCCAGTAAAGCAATACATCCTGCGAATGATTGGCTCCAGACTGAGACGCTCCAGGACTTGTCGCAGTGTTGCATCCAATGGACTCATCTCATGCACCCCACAGCTATAGTGGAGATTCAGAAAGGAAGCAACAGGGGAGCAGAACGAGAAAGAATAACAGGAAAAAACGAAAGGTATGATGAAGGTTAAAGGTTCCATTGGACCGTAGTGGTGGATGGTGTTGGCGAGTGGACATTTTTTGTCACGCTGTGGCACACGTGTGGGTGTGGGATTTGGAGTGAGGCCACACACGTGCACGCACGCACGTACGCACGCGCGCGCGCACATACGCGCGCGCACACATGCACCAGCTGCCTTTATTGTTATTTTTTTCCCCCAACCTCGCACACAGTAATGCAAAAGCAGCAACGGATGCATAGTGCAGGCTGAGCCCAGCTGGAAAATAGCCTTGCCAGGTGCGCAAGCTAATTGGTGAGATTGAAGTGACGTGGTAAGTTGGGTCTCGCGTGTTAGAATCGAACTCGGACGGTTGGAACTGCATCTCTGTGGTTTCATACTTTTTGGCACACACGCGTATTTGTCAATAAATATTACTTATTGTCACCCAAGACTCAGTGGTCCCCAACCTATGGTGCGCAGGTCAGCGGTGCTCCGCAAGGTCGTTAGAAGAGGTATGCAGAACGATTGCAGATATTCTAGATTTGAAGTTTTCGTGACTGCAAGGATCCATACTTTGTGTTTTTTTCGGTAAAGTCACGTAGGTAAAAAACTAAATAATTTAAAATAAAAAACAACGAAATTTGTTTTATTTTAATTTATTTAGTTTTTTACCTATGTGACTTTACCGAAAAAAACAAAAGTATGATTGCAGATATGTTTTTTTATTCCCTCCCACCCACCCTCACAAAGCCACATACTTGTTACAGCAATGCGTGTGTGTACATTGAACTTTTTTCGCAACGTAGATAGCCAGCCAACCGTGCTAATCGGAGGAGAATGGTAGTCCGCGAACATATTTCGAGTGTTGCCGGTGCTCCAGAGTTCCAGAGAGGTTGTAGCACCGCTGACTTGTACGACATATTTCGTTCCTGCAGAGGTTGCCAGCTCGTGGGAATGTCCGACATCAAATGCACGGTTGGCTACGTATGGCACGAAAGAAGTTCAACACGCATACAAACACGTCGATTAGTTTTTATTCTTTATACATTATCACAATATAATTCGTTTTATTTCATATTGCGTGTTTAAAGTTATATGTCATTATATATTCGTGGCAGCATTTAAATGTGCAGCTCCTTATTTGGTCTCCCATCTGGATTGATTTAGAACAACTGCCAATTGTTTTCATAATTCAAAAATACGCGAGCATTCCCACAATGAAGCCTCAATTGTTGCCACATAAATTCAAGTTAATTTCAAAACTTAATAAAGTCACCAGCATCCTCCTGGGCAAAATGTCCAATTTTCAGTTATATAAATTCCCCACACGGGAAAACAAAGCCATGCATTCATAATTTAACGTCTTTTTTATTTGGTCCATGATATCAACCACATAGTGATGTTGCAGCGTCTTCAACTTCAATTGTACCACAGGTGTACACTTTCCCGTACCTCCGATTAGCTCGGCTGGCTACGTACGGTGCGAAAGCACTTAAATATACATACATAACATTAATAACACTGGTCAACACACCTTTTCTGGCATAAGGTATTCCAATAGTTTTAAGGTAATTTTGGGGTGCTGATTCCAAATCTGGCATAAGTTTTTGTCTATCACATCAGGTTTTTGAGATATCAAATATTGCATTTTCAAGAAAAACTGCAGAAGAAAAATATTAAATAAATGTGGATATCTACATACAATGATATTATAAGCACACTATCCTAAAAATACAGCGCCATATTTTAACACTAAAGCAGTCACTGACTCGCAACAACTTGCAATCATAAGTGACAGAGTTAATTGCAGGTAAAATCAATGAAAATGGGGTATGTCGATAGCATAAAAATGAGATGTGATAGAGCAAATCTGAGATCAGATTTGGAATCAGCACCCTGAAATTAGTCTAAAACAGCTGCAAAAGTCCAGGCCAGAATTTTTTTTTGTTGACCAGTGTAATGCTACAGAAACATGGATTGATACTTGATAGGAAACGAACTATCATATGAACATTACCTGGCCACCAAACCGATGACTTGTACACATGTGTGTGACAATGATAACATACTTCTATCATTTAGCAGCATTGATTTATGCTAGCAATCTCATTATTTGATTCTTTCTCACACACTTTGTCTTAAACACCGCAATCACATTTGATTTAACAGGTAGAACTGGCAATGGCATGCCAGTTCTACCTGTTAAATCAAATGGCAATGGCATGCCAGTTCTACCTGTTAAATCAAATGTTTGCAGTTGTGAATTTCGGAGAATTCTGTGGAAGACACACTCAAGTCTCCATAAAGCAGGGGTTTGGGTTAGATCACGTAAATATAAATGCGTCGTTAAACCCGTCACCACCCGACGCATCCAATTAGTTTAAGTTGTGACGTAAACAAAACATGCCAATTAGTTACCAGTACAGAATAAACCCACAACATTTACAATTCGAGTACGTTTCGCCCGTAATCGCCAGTAATTACAACTTGCATCATAAGGCGACAGCCATTCTGGCTTTTGGCTGTCGCCTGATGATCCTCATTGTAATTCCTGGCGAAACGTCGTACATCCCGAGTCCTAGGGTGGCAGCCAAATCGATGACGCTGGTAAACTGCGTCGTCGTTCTTCAACGCGTTTTGTTACCCTCAGCTGCAATAACATTCGACTCATGTAGTTTTTTTTGTATCCAGTCACTGCATCTTTTTTAGAGTGAGTTGTGTCAGAGTAGATGGCCCAAGACGCGATGCAGTATTGGCATGGGAAAGTGCTTTGGTTTCGTGGATATGGTAATGAAGCAATGCTCTGCAGTTGCAGAGCACAATTGTAGTTGAGTGAGTACTTGAGCTCTGATAAATCTCTCCCACCACAAGTATCACCACCATCACCACCACCACCCGACTCCCCAGTGATTCCACGAATTGTCAGGGTTCGCAGTTCGATTCAAACATCGATTGTCTTGTAACATCGTGATGAACGTTGCTGCCGATCGCGGCTGCAGGGCTCAGATAAACCCATTACAGACAACATGACACACATACTAAAACATTGATTATCACGCGTGATTCAATGCACGTCTCATGAGCTTTGAACATCGATATTCATCGATTAATTAATGCATTATTGGAACTCTAGCGCAGTGTTCTTCACTCATTTTCAGAGGGGAGGTGGCCACTTTCGCCCGATAAGATATCAGTGTGCGGGCCACCACACATTTGTAACCATTGGCGTTTGACAGCACGATGGGGTGTGTGTTCACATTTGTTGTGTCTTGTCGGGGGTTTGCCACACGTCACGGGCTGCACTAAAGGCCACAAGGGGCCGCCTCTGTCCCGCGGGGCCTTGCAGTGAAGAACGCAGCTCTCGTGAGCGCCACACTTAGTTTCTCATCAAGGTGTTATCCAATTTTTTTCCAAGAGAAGATATTTGATTCGTACCATCATCTGCCTCTTCGTCTCGTTCGAAATACGTTCTCCGAACTGATTCCTTGCAGGCAGCATTTTGTTTTGGGTGCTGAGGATAAACACGTTCTCTTTCAGACAGCGACGCAGCATTTCGGCTCATTCTCAAACGGTGATGCATCGTCAACCATACTCGCGGCATTCCCATTATGTTGATAAATCCCTCCGCATTGTGTGTGTGGCATTTGAAGGCTGCGGTATCCACTTGGAGTTTATTTGCACAAGATTCAGTGACTAAATCTCTGTCCAGTTCAGGAGGTCAGCTCAGTGGCTGCATGGGTTTCCACTCGTTATATTTGAGGCCTTGGCGTACAATGGAGTTGGTTATGCTTTTCTATTCAGGTGTTTATTTCCTGAGTAAACACTCACATTGTATTTCTTGTTATGTGTTTAACGTTTGTCCACCTCACCTGACAAGGCGGGCTCGGTTATTGGAATATGTAATACTGGTAGGAACCTCCTGGTTACACCAGCCCACAGGGGATTATTGTGTCCGTCCGTCCGTCGTGCGTCCAAACATGGGAGGGGTGGGGCTGGGTGGAGAGGGGAGGGTGGGGAGGGGCTGGGTGGGGAGGGGAGGGTGGGGAGGGGCTGGGTGGGGAGGGTGGGGCTGGGTGGGGGGTGGGAGGGGTGGGGAGGGGCTGGTCACCCCGTGGTGCCCTTATAAAACTCAACGTTTAACCTTCTCACGCCGGCTTGTGCCCGCCCTCACAGTCGGCCATATTTACGGAATACACCACGCCGCCGTTGACCCTGGCCATTGACCAAGCAACCCAACGTTCCTACCAGCTCCCTCCGCAGGAATGTGTTCTGATGGTTGCAAGTTGTTGTTGTTTTTGCTGCCTTTATATTTCGTGACTTGTTACCGTGCTCTTTATGTTGCACTCCTATCGTGTATCTTGCATCGTTTGCTGTTGTCACTTGCTGACGCGCCCCATGCTGGTCATCTGTGAAAGAGAGCTTCCGAGCTCATCGGATTCCTCCTACAGTCTAAATGAAGACTCTGATTCTGAAATTCTGTTTGGGCATTCACTGAGCTCTTCATCCCTCCTGAGTCAGTGAAACAAGAACCAGTTTGTAGGGATTCATCTTCTTGGTTCTTTCGGTAAAGTCACGTAGAATGGAAATAATAAAATAATAAAAATAAAACATAATAAAATATTTTATTATGTTTTATTTTTATTATTGTGTCCGTCCATCCGTCGTGCATCCAAAACATAATAAATATTTTATAATGTTTTATTTTTATTATTTTATTATTTCCATTCTACGTGACTTTACCGAAAGAACCAAGAAGATGAATCCCTGCAGTCACGAAAGCTTTAAATCGAAATTCAGTTTGTAGGGGTTCAACAGTGGCCGCCCCGTTGATATACTCTCCTCTCCAACCGTAGGCATGTGAAGTTTCCGCCAAAATGGCTCAGGAGCGTAAAGAGGTTAGGAGCATTGTGCCAACGGGAATTTGAGCAGGGAAACACTTCGACTTTTGATAAGGAAATGAGTGCGGCTGAAGTTTGTTAGCCGCTTTCTGGTGCACCTCGCAGACTATGATTGATCGCTAGAATCAAACTGTCACCCCCCATGCAGGCAGCCTGAATGTCGAGGCGCTCGGCTAGCCAACTGCCTGTACATGTGGAATCAATACGAAATAATGAAAAGACTGCAAAGACAAAGATCCCCCGTATAGCCTGAACAGACTGTTGGGACAAGTGTTGTTAGTGAGCAGCGCCCAAGAAGGCCGGCACGGCAAATGAGGAGGGTGGGTGGTCAGCGCCACGCCCGGGCGCCTTTGTCTCCCCAGTAGCGATGTTTACACACCGCACCAGGTACTCATTTGAGGCTGAGTCGACCTAGGAGAGACCCAGGATCGGTTCAGATAACCGTCACTGATGTTGGGCGTGAGCGGGAATCGAACTCGGGTCGCCGGGCTCGTAGTGCAGCACGCTAACCACTGCGCTACCCCTCCCCACAATCAAAAGCCACACAAATACACACCATGAAAGCATCAAGCCTATATATTTTTTACAAAGACTAATATTAATCCCGTTTTTGTCGCCATTAAAATGAACAGTCTCTGTATAGAAATGTAACAAAGTGTCTCTTCAAATTGTTCTGCTGGGACAAATGAAAATGACAAGTCCTGTCACATGTAGTTTCTGTCCATTGACAAAAAAAAAGCGCAGTGTTTACCGGGGAAAATTGACAAGTTTCCCCCCTCACTTGCCGCTTGAAAATCAATGGTGGTGGAATGGAGGGCTTTCTGGGGTCAAATCCGAGGTCACCGCGAATGGCTGCCATTGTTATCCCTGCAGGTGGATGTGTTGTTAGGATTTTTAGGATTCTTACAATTCTTGGAGATTTGCGAGAGAAAAAAGCGTTCTCCGGTTTAAGGAGTAACAGCAATGCATCCTTGCAGCAGGCTGGGCTGGGATTAAACAATATTGAGCATATATATATATTTTTAATCAAATGTCCGTAAAATATTTACCATGTGGAGCCCATGGGGGTCACCTCTTTACGAGTCCAATGCACTGGTGAGCAAAAAGGCAGTTTCAGAAAATATTTGACATGAATAAAATGATAAATAGTCAAATTGCTGCTGTTTTGTGCTGCTGTTATAACTTGTTTGCTTAAAATCCATTGAAGACAAGCTTCTGCCAGCAATCAGACCCAATTTCATTTCCAGTGGGAACCTGAGAAACGAATGATATTATTGTATCCTTATACGGACATTATATGCGTTTTAAAAATGCATACCTTTTTAAGAGTTACACTTCTAGGAAAATGACCAAATAATGACCAATGAGTTCTCATTATACTCAGGAAAATTGCAAAGTTTTGGACTTGGAAAATAGTCGATTGACTTTATCCCTCAGAGTAATAACAAAATATTACTATGTGAGTGACAAACTTAAAAGATGACAACAACAAAAATTATTTGCACTGAACATCATCATTTAAAGTAAAAGTTATTACAGATTAAAAATGAATGTTCAATTTCATGACCTACAGAACTTGTTTTTTATTACAACTTGTCCTATTTTTCAAAGCTATGTTTGCTGGATGTTTTAAAATTCATTCTGGGCAGTTCCCCAGTTTCAGAATTTATGTTGACGTACAAAGGATTTGACTGGCACTTAATGACATAAATTGGAAATTCATTTCCCGGGAATATTAATTTCTGCCTGTAAGTGCAATGTTCCGAATGGGAGCGTGTTGAACTCTACTAGGGCTGTTGCAATATGACTCTACTTGTGTAAAGACCAACAAAAACAACAGACCACTGACTTGCGTACAGAGAGAAAATCATAAAGTGTGTCAAGTCTCGGATTGGTGCAGAGAGGCTTGAAAGAGGATTGGTTAGGGCCACAGAATTGAACTGATTGCTGGAGAAATTCAAACGTGAACGGCGGGAAAACGAGGGTCACGGTTGACAACCGTCAGAGAAGGAGGACGAGGATTGGCTGAGGGAAATGGGGGTGAGCGAACCTGCGATGCAGGAGGCTCGAGGAATTTAAAAGGGGGAGAGCACAATGACGTCACTGCAACTGCATCACGATATGCCATACCATACTAGGTCCATGATTATTCAATTGTCGATTTTGGAAACTATTGTTCTATCACGATTACCATTGCATTTTTCAAATAGAAATTTTATGTGCTGACAAAATCATTTTAAAAAAAAACATGTTTGTTATTAACGATACATTTATGGGCTAATAAACACAATAGTTGCTTTGGAAGATAATGTAATATATTACTACCATGCAGTGATTTGCTGCATTGTCATTAAATGACATGATTTTCATCGTTGATAAAAGTATTTAACTATGTGTGTGTTGCTGACTGCATGTGCATTGTATGCAATTTAGATTTGCAAAGTCGCAATGATTTGAAGACTCATGGCATGTTGAGCGAACGGCATTTTTAATTGTTTTAAGTAGTAGTACTGGAAGGACAAGAAAGCACAAAGACAGTACAATAAAAAATATGAAATAAAATCACAGCATATAGTTATGGAAAAGGGATACTTACGTGACCCAATCCAAAAAAAACTATATTATGGACGATATTGGTCGTGAAAGCCTACGTGTTAAACTGATTTTGAGATAATCGTCGTCGTAAAGTGTGATATTGTATCACATCTTGTAAAAATTATATCGCTGTGAGCCTAAACTGCAAATTGGTAACGTGTGAAACACCATGGCTACTCCGCTTGCCTATGGTTCGTGTTTGTTTACATTGACGCGCTGTTGTGGGGACGTTATGGAGAGCACAGTCGTGTTTCCAAACTTGGGCAGAACGCTCACTTGAGAGCTCTAGTTTTTGTGACAGAGGTCTCACTCCAAAATCAAACAAGTGCCATTATTTGCGTAATTCTCCGTGAAAGCCGCCTGGCTTGTCGCTCCACCTGAAAGCTCTGGGTCTTTTGGGCGACAGTTTTTCCCCCTCGCCCGGATTACAAAACGCGAATCCCCTTACGACAAATCCGGTTTGCAACATTCAGGCTAAAATTGTATTCGGCTGAATTACCTTAGGAGATCGCAGGCAATTGAAAGATCTGGACATTATCCCATTGGTGGTCTCCTCCATTGGAGGGACGATGCATCAGCTGTGCCATGTAACCCGCCACGCCCAGCCGATACATTCCCAAACAGAGCTAGATGACATCAGCTGATGTGCTAAGGGACTTAAATCAAGTAGACTCATTCACAACTGCCACCAGCGGTGTAAAAATGTGCCTTTCAGGGTTTGGGGGGCTTTGGAAACACACGACTGAGCAGTGGCCACCCGGCCACCCTCCAGTAATATGGGAGGCAGAAGGGGCAATGCTCACAACTATAAGCTAAAATACGAAACTATATTTCGATTTAAAGCTTTCGTGACTGCAGGGATTCATCTTCTTGGTTCTTTCGGTAAAGTCACGTAGTAGGGAAGTAATAAAATAATAAAAATAAAACATAATAAAACAAAATAAAACATTATTATGTTTTATTTTTATTATTTTATTACTTCCCTACTACGTGACTTTACGAAACTATACTTTTTTATTTTACCAGGTAAGGTCCGCTGAGCTATCTAGCTTCTTTTTCAGAAGCGACCTGGCCACAAATGACAGCTCAGCGAAGTGGCTTGTCATAACGTGGACATTTATAGCAGCTAAAGACTCTAAATGCATGTTGATTCTAATTGTGGAGGGAAAACCCGCAAGATCTGGAGAAAAATCCATGCGACCACGAGAAGAACATGCAAACCTGCCAAATATACAGTCGTCAGGGTCGGGATAGAACTTACGTTCTCCTGCATACCAGGTGAGGTAGTTTAAACCTCGCTACCGCGGCATCCAGTAGGGAGTGCAAGTGTTGTATCTGCCAGTCATCCTCACAATGAGTAAACCCACAACACCTGGACCTGCCCTCTGACCTGCCAGTTAACATTCAAGGATTCACCGTAGCCTCGAAGTGCATCGAGCATGACTCAATTGCCATGACGACGTCGCTACCACTTGGTGGTAAATGGCAGTTGTTGCCCGTGTGTTTAGTGAAACATTTGGAATGTGAACTTGTTCCGGTCATCCTCTCGATGCCTCTAAGAGGTGCGGTCGGCATCGGCACATTTTGGAAACAATGGTGAGCAGGTGTGGTGCCGGGTCTAACACAACTTGCGAGCAACGTCAGCCCAAATGGATACTCAAAAAAACACACACACACGTATTCAGAATGTAGTAGAATATTTGACCTTACCTTTGCTAACACGCTCAAAAAGACGAGGCTTTCACGGATAACCAAACAAATGATTGGGGCCGAACTCAGCAGTAGTCACTCAGAGAGCTACATTTCTGAACTTGTATTATTTTAAGACTACTAGATTACTACGTGAATGCTGCCGATACTATGATCATCACAATTAGTTCTAGAACATATGAAAACATCTTGAGTGTGCGTATCTTCCTCGGCTGCACTGCTGAGAATCTCGACGAAACTTTTAGTGACCGTTTTTTTTCCCCCGAGCGCGTCGCGTACAATTTATTTTATTAGTGACATAAAAAAAACAATGTTGTTGCATAAACCATTATTGGCTTCATTGAAAACATTGGAGTCAAAGTAATTGAACACACTTGGTAATTGATTATGCAGAAGGCTCATATTTGTCTGCATTATTGTTTAAAACGTACATACTTCACAGCAGATAAATCTTAACAAATGCAGACTTAGATTTTTCAAGGTCACACCAGCAATTGATTTTATGAAGTCATTAAAATTCAAAATTCCACAAGCAAATAACCAGGAAATGTGCTTCCAGGCTTTTACAATGGAGCAAAGCAAACCGAGCGTGGCTGTGAAGACTGAGTTATATGGAGGCTGGGGTATACATCAGCGTACATAAGCTCACCAGTCAGCCCACCGGAGAGTCCTGTGAAGCAGTTATGGGTTATTATTAAACCTTGAGGAGCAAGTTTTTAAAATAAAGTGTCAGTGTTCACGTTCAACAGTGCATTTATAGCATGCAGCCGACATACGGGGCCCCACGGTGGTAAGCTGTTAACTACCTCGTCCGGTATACAGGAGGTCGTGGGT
The DNA here is from genome assembly GCF_964198595.1 of Lampetra fluviatilis. Lineage (NCBI taxonomy): Eukaryota > Metazoa > Chordata > Hyperoartia > Petromyzontiformes > Petromyzontidae > Lampetra > Lampetra fluviatilis. The sequence continues at coordinate 27,084,443 of NC_136276.1, read as the reverse complement.
TCAATCCCAACCCTGACGCATATATGTTTTGGAGTTTGCGTGGCTCTCTCCCCATGGTCACGTGGATATTTCTCCAGGTCCTCTGGTTTTTCCCTCCACATTTAGAATTAACGTGTGTTTAGAGTATTTGGCTGCTTTAAATGCTCCCGTGATAAGCCACTTCATCGTGCTATTATTTGTGGCTAGGTCATTTCTGAAAAAATAGGAATAATAAAATTATAATGGAGAGATGTAGTTAGTTCATTTGGCTGGATGGCTTTGTCTCCCTCAATTCCAAATTTCACTTCCAGGTACTCAATGCATGCTGATTTGGTCTTCAAACGTACACTCATTACAGTTGAAATTTAAATTTTGTTGTAAATATTGCCAGAGTTAACATGGGTCCGTAGAAACGTGAAAACCGATTCAAGGTCTCATATACTGAGGGGACAGTAAAAATTACGAAATATATAATACAAATGTCCCATGTTAGCCTGGATACATAAGTGTGGCAGGTATTGTTAGTTGGCCTTAGTGTATATTCCTACCCTAATTGGCCCACTGAGCTACAGAGCTCGTTTTTTGAAACTACCGAGCAACAAATGATAGCCCAACGAAATGGCTCATCAAGTGAAAATTCATAGCAGCCAAATACTCTTCAAGTCATGTTTTTAAATGTGAAGGGATACACCGGAGGATCTGGAGAAAAAATTCACGCGACCACGGGAAAAAAACATGCAAACTCCAAATATACAGGTTCAGGGTCAGGATCGAACCCATGACCTCATGCATACCAGGCGAGGCAGTTAACATCTCACCACTGTGGCACCCCATGGTGGCGTTAGACAACCCCATCAGTACAACGAGTGCAGGCACACGTGGTTTTGGCCAAATCTGTGACTGAAGCCGACTGGCTGGAAATAGAGATGGGCATAGGCCAGAGCCGTCATGCATGAGATAGAGATACGGGTCCACGGTGACAGCAGTGAGTATCGAGGTAATATCGGATTCTTTGGAACAGCGTTTTGTGTGTTGATCTATAAGTTTCACTTATGTTTCTCAATGTGGAGGTAAAAACCAGAAGACCCGGAGACAAATCCCAGCGACCATGGGGAGAGAAACATGCAAACTCCAAATATAAAGGCATCAGGGTCGTCATCGATCCCACGACCTCATGTATACCAGGCGAGGTCGTTAACATATCCTAGCCACCGTGGCACCCCCAATGTGCATGATATGGAGGGTTCCGAAAAAAATAATAAATTCATGACCAAGATCGCATATAAACTCACACGCATGCACACAATGTATATAACCGGCGACGTTTCATGCAATGGCCCTTCTTCATAACACACATACATGCCATGCACACGTATGTATGCGACTGACCACGGTTGTACAGGACCCCCCCCTCCACCTGCTGGGTGCACAACAATGCAAAAATGCAATTCAATACAATAAATGTTGTGCCACTGGAAAATGCAATGAGAATGCCTCAATTGTGCCGTAATAATAGCGGATGCGACGAAACGTATTGTGTCGAATGAGCCGTCTATGCACACATATCTAATGCATTATTAATCTTTTGTTAAGCCAAGGTCAGACCTGCATGGAATTGAATGTTGGGAATTAACGGTGCTTTTTTAAAAGGGAGCACTGAATGGGCACAGCATAGAATGATCGTCTCCGATACGTTTGTCTGGTTCTTTACATCGCCGTCACATTGCTACATTAGAGACGAGAATTGCCATGGTTTGGACAATTGCATAGCACATCCAACAGGACAGGAGGGGATGTGTGGTTGTGTGTCAGTTCAAACATTGTTCAAACGTAAATTAACCATATCTCCCTGCATGGATAGAGTATTCTGAATGTGACGGCTGAATTGCAATAACTGAGCATTTTTGTCTCACATGAATACCAAAATAACACGAATTTCGGGCCATAACAAAGCGAGTTAGGGCACATTGGAAATTTGGCAAAAACGCGTTCGACAATAGGATTGCGTTCCTGGGTCTGAAATGTTCACTCCCTCCCTCTTTGTTTAACTAATTCTACGTGATTGATTTCCACCCTTGTTCTTGTACTTAAGGATTATGAGTTGATCTCCCTTTTATAACAATGAATTCCCAGCCCAACGATCGTCCCTGACACTGAATGTCCAGCCCGTCGCTGGCCCCTCAGTCACTTGACATTGACGATTCGCCATCTAGGCATCCGTGTGACTTACATCCACGAGCCGATGGCGAGGTGCATGCGGAAATGTGCGAACGTTTGCTATGTGCTGATGTGCGCGTTGCGTGTGTTATGTTATCTTTCGAAAAAATAAAACAAGAAAACATACACACACAAAAACACAGATGGTAAGTAAATCGTTCTCACAGTCGATTCGTTCACACCTTCCAACGAATGCGGCACGTGGAGATGAGAATCCTAGCAGCGTCAAACCGCGTATTGCCGAAACATCGCCCCCGTGTTTTGTAAAACAGACCCCATGAGTTATTCTTTGGTTCTTTCGGTAAAGTCACGTATAAAGGTTAAATAATACATTAAATATCTGTGTGCCTATGTTTGTTCTCTCGCTATGTATCTCTGTGATATCTGTCTGCTTATATGTCTGTCTATATGTCTCTGGTTCTGTGTTTTATCTCTTTCTCAAATTTAGCATTCTCAGGAAGAACGTAATCAACCAGGTAGGGTGTTGACTGTTATGTTATCCGACTTTCTGTTGTATTACATTACATTTCTAAGTATACTAGATTTGTGTTTCTATTTAATTTACACCTGATGATGATTGCTTGTGTTGCAATCAAAACGTCGTATGCTAGTATTTAATTTAATTTATTATTTTATCTTTATACGTGACTTTACTGAAAGAACCAAAGAATAATTCCTGCAGTCACGAAAGCTCCAAATTAAGTTTTAGACCCCATGAGGTCAACCGTTTTGAGCCGAAACAAGCATTCAAATGAATCCGATTTTGGCAAGGTTTTTCTGTATTTTACTCATCATCATGATCATGATCAGCTATTGTTTATCCACTGCCGGAAGAAGGCCTCCTCACACCAGCACCATCCCTCAAAGTGCAGTGCTACTCCCATCAGTGTCACTCCTGCACATGGACAGATCTCATCGCTCCACTTCCGTCCTGTTGGACGCGTTGTTGCTTCACGAACGTCCCCACATTCATATTCCCGACACGAAAAAGGGGAAATATGCAAAGGCAATGTGAATTGCCCGCAAAGCCAATTTCAAGTCGGTTAAAGCTGTTGTTATCACTGTCGCTAGAATTATCTTGTAAATCACTTTGAGCACGCGACCTCAGAGTGCATGGAAATAGACGAATGAAAGGTTTTCATTTTGTCTTGAAATTCGTATTATTCTTATTATTATTGTCGGCATCAATGTGGCTGCGGTAGCTGAGAAGCCGAATTACCACAACGCTTCTGAGCTTCTCAGCTCAAATCCCAGTCAGCCGTGCGTGATTAGACTACATTTTCTCAACCCAGTCATCAATGACCGCAAATAAAACATTTTTTATATCGCCCCTTACCCTTGCTAAGACTTTTACTGAGGTATGTGGACAGGACTGTGTACGTGCGGTGGGTAATGCAGCTACAGAAAACGACCGGATACGGGAATTTTGCGTTGTGATTTTTCTGGCGAATGTTAACCTGTTGAAGAGACGCAGCTAAAGTTACCTGCAACTCTTACAAGGTCATCGTTCTACCTGATACGAAGCTATGGTGTCCGCAAAAGATTTAATGGAATACTGTGAGATTCTTTTTTCATTCATTGGCTAATGGCATCAGAGGTGATTCAGAAAAAAGTAAAATGCTGTAAAAATAAATGAATTAACGTTGTCATTTATTTCCGAATTTTCTTGCAAAGGAATATGTTGTAATGGCATATCCCATCACAGAGTGAACAATAACACACTTTCTATGCAGCAATGTCAGCGTAAAATGACTTCTGCTTAACAAAAGCCTTTCCACATCATACACCTACCCCTTTTAAGCTTTGCAGGTGGCCCTATTTTATACGCATAAAATAAAGTGTTCCGCATTATCTCTGAAAGCACAAGACGCGATTACGCTCGCTTGCTTTCGGAAGGCGAGCGGAGCCGTGCGAGCTGTCGCTCTCACAAAAGCCGCGTGGTTGATGGCTGACCACTTCAAAGCCCCCTTGACTCGTCAGACTAAACACTCTGAAATGCAGTAGCCCATCTCTTAAATACGAACCTCAAAAACCGCTGGCCTGAAACGGGACAAAATGCGCTACACGCTGTGAGTGCGGGTGTGCGAATGCGCAGGGAGAAGGAATTACATGGATCAAAAGGGCCAGTGTTGTGCGGTTTTTTTTGGTGGAAAGGGGTGGCTTCATGACCCAGCATGAAACAACTGAAGAACCTACATTCTCAAAGCTACTCTTAGCTTGATGCATTTTTTTGTATTCCGCTCTGACTGCTTATTTCTTTTTATTTGTGTCCACCCATTGTACCCCAAGCCAAAGTAGAAATCACGCACAGATATTATGAAGAGTTGGCCCGTTAATAACACGACCCGTTTTCAATTTCTACAGAGAAACGTGTCCAATTTTACGCTGTACAACCATTGCATACGCTGGCCCATACCGTGGGATTCCCTTGCGCTTGTGAAATTTGTACAGAACTCGTGCTGGAAAGCGTAAATGAAGTGTAATCCTGATCGAGGTGACGATAACGGTCCTACAGTCACGGTGACGAGATGTTCGCTACCTCGTCCGGTATGCACGGAGTTGTGGGCTTGATCCCGATCCCTGCTGTATATTTGGAGTTTGCGTGTTCTCCCCGTGGTCACGTGGATTTTTCTCTCGGGGTCGTCCGTTTTTTTGCTGCTATAAATGTCCACGTGATAAGCCACTTCGTTGAGCTTTCATTTGTGGTCAGGTCGCTTCTAAAAAATAGCTCCATAGCTCAGTGGGCCTTATCTTGTAAAATAAAATTAACGTTTATCTTTTTGTATAGATAATGTGCGTCAGATGACCGTGTAGACCCTTCAGGCAGAGCGGCGCTGTGGAGCATCAGATCAGGGTGCCTGTGTCGGATCTAAGCGGACGCATGAGCCCTCCAAAGTGCTGCACATCAGGACTGTTGCCGAGCATTTGCATTTTTGATAATTTATATTTCTTGCTCCCCCCCCCACCCCAATATATGCAAATTATGGTCTTAACATCATATAATCAGATGAAGAAGTCTCCATTTGTAACCCTGCAGCTATCAGTGGATCACTCAGTGTCAGAGCAATAGCCCCAAAAGAAAACATCACGTAACTACTCATGAAAGTAACTTCAAACGATCCATTTACGTGGGCTGGGGGGCACATCTTATCATGCTTTGCAAAACATATTTGTCATCTATAAAAAAAATGAAGTCTAAAAATAATGAAAATTAACCATTTGTAAGTCTGAAAGCTCGAATAAGGCAAATGTAATCCGATGTTAATCGTTTTTTTTGTACAGTCGTTGGTGACCAGGCTGAGACCACTTGAGAATCTGGTTTAATCGCAGGTGGCTGCCCGGGTTCAGGCCCAGTGTCAGCGGTTTTACCCCCCCCACCCCCTAGCCACCTAGCCACCCTCTTACCTCCCCTGTGCATTTCTCTGTATAGTGGCTGTTGTACATTGGGGAGGTGTAGGAGGTGCCTTCCGTGGCTTTTCCTTGAGCGTCGTACAATGTGGGACACTCAGACAGTCACGTGGGTTTGTCATGAATTGTTCACGTGAGAAAAGTAGGCGAGTGCAAGTTTGTGGTCGCGTGAAAACAAATATATATCCCTTAACCCTCCCTGCCTGTGTTTGGCCTCTGAATCCACACAAAGATGACAGAGTAACGGATCGAGGCAAATTGTACTGGGAAAAAGATCAAAGGCAACGTGTCTGCACATTCTAACAAAGCACGTATTCCACTCTTAAATTACCCTAAACGGTAAACATCATTGCATTATTTACCAAATAAGTATTGCATTGCACTCTCTTCGAAAGGGCATCTTGACATTAAAACAATGGATTTGATGTACGAACAAAAATATATATTTAGACCTGCATGCCATCCCGAACTTTTATGTTTTGTATGAGCACAAGCCACATTCACGTCGCACAAAGTGTCTCTGAAATCTTGGGGACCCCTTGCACAATGTGGAAACTCGATTGAAATAAATTTCAGTTGACTTACTGCAGTGTGGATGTTGCCAGGGTGTAATGGTGAGCACATGTGCGTTTGGATTATTTGGCTGCTCTCGCATTCCTACATTGATAAGCCACTTCGTTGAGCTATCATTTGTGGCAAGCATGCTTCTAAAACATAAATATATAGCTCAGTGAACCTTAGCTGGTAAAACTAAAAACAGTTTTATAGTTGTTCCACGCAAGGTGAGCGCTAGGCGAGTGTCTGGTGATAATCAGGCACTAGGTGTCACATCATCCTGTCCACGATATGGGCTTCCCTTGGGTTAATCAGCTAGCGACTGCATATCAAATTCTGATTAAGTTCACTCAGGATTACCCACCGAGACCAAGGAATAAAACAAAAACATTTTTCGTAAAACGTCTAAAATCGAAATTTGTGATTATTACATGCATGAGGTTTAAATATGTCCGAATTAAAAATAGAATGGGTTCTGTGTGGGGTTTCCGATTATTATTTCCTTTCATTCATTTGTTAGACACACAGAAAAATGCCAAATCACCAGCACGTTGTGATGATCAATTTTCAGGACGACGATTACATTCGTATTTAATGGCAGCCAGCTTCCCAAAGGAAGGTAACAACAGAACAATGCGTGGCTCTGACCATCAATTAGCTCCACCAGCCTGCCAACATTAAAAACAACAAATTATTATATCGCCGTATGTATGTGTGAAAGACTGAGCCTGTAATGCATCACCCCCCTCCCCCCGCCACGTTCCTAGGAGTTGAATTATTTGTCATCATTCAGGGTCTACGATTTGATTACCGATTCCGTTTTTACCGTCTTATTTGTATTTTTTTTATAAATGAAAAAAAACACTGAAATATAGTCACGGACTATCGCCACGGGGGTTTAAAGCTCAGCCTCAAAAACAAACACCCTTATTATTATTATGTTTGTAATGACTACAAGCCCCAACGACAACCGTCTCTGCATGGCTGAGAACCGCATTACAGACTACGAAAGTGTCCCATTCCATTACGATTTAGCCAAATGCCAACATCAACAGACTAAAATTACCGACACAGAACTCTTAATGGAACCTGTAAGCGGGTACACTTTGTTCTTTAATGCCCATTCACCTCCTCCCCAATGGGCTGTATTCGTACACACAATGTATCATGTTTGTGCCCGCAGCCAGCACGCTTAGATGGCAATTGTGTGAAAGTATAAAACACAGGACGGACATAAGCAAACGTGACAGTCTGCATTTGCGTCTAAACCCAGCACAGGCTCATGGGACCATCGTGCAGGAACACAACGACACAGAATACCCACAATGCATCAGCAACGAGTATCTGTAACAACTGAAAGTCAAAGTGTAAAAAAAAGAGGAACGTTCTTATCGTTGTACATGTAAACGTATGCAATCGTGTGCTCAGCATATTTCAGGCTATTTTAGTTTAAACAGGTGAGCGCTCACTGAGGCGATCAGTCTCTTTGCAAAAAAACTTGGGGTAATGCAGTGTAGTGAACCAGCCATTAATTTTCTTAAGTGCATTTTTTTGTACGCTGTCATGTGTTTATACACGTGTAGATTATTTTAAAATTGATGGGTGATGCCTTGATATTTGTTTCAGAATCGATGGTGCTTTCTCAAAGTAAAATGAGTACAGTCAGCATACATATGCGCGTGTTTCTCATAAGAATGCATGGAAAAAGCCACCATAATTCTCAGCTATGTCTGTTTTCAAGCACGCCGATTTGTTCTGAAGTCAAACAGAGGCAGTCATGTCAGCGACTGCTCTGGAAATCAATCGTAGGCATTCCAGGCCTGTTTGTATTGTCAAATTCATGTGGAAATTCTGCCACGGGATTATGGACACGAGCACTGCTCTTTACACACGGAATTTACCTGTGGAATAGACTATGTTCTGTAACAGCAAAAACCCCAACAGATCTCCAGAAATAATAAAATGGTACAGATTACAATATAAATCATAAACATTGTAAAATTAATATAATGCAGGCAGATTTCACATCTCTATGGCTTGGACGGTCTCTTGCTGACAATGGTGACTTGGCCCAGAGGTTCACGGTTCAAATCCGATATGCCGCCCCGATTAATACTGCGGCCGTAATAACTGTGAAAACGTGCCGCATTAACTGCAACACCGCCCCCGTCATGTGAAACTACTGCAGACTATGTCCCTTTGTGGCAAGAATGATGCAAATACGAAATGGACTAGATTATTAATAATTATTATTCACCATTTGTTCACCTCATGCAGGGTGCTGCTTATTGGTTCTGGATATTTGATTGGCAGAGTTGACACGTGATCTGGATTTGAACTTTCACATTCTCATTTTTGTGCAGTAACTGTTGTTTCACCTGTGTTTGTTTATATTTCTAGCATTGCACGTATTATCTGGTTTTATGCCTCCTTGCTGTGTTGCCTTTTACGATATTTTTCCGAATTACTTACGAAAAAAGACTGTCTCAATAGACTGTCACCTGGCTATAAATAACGGTTCTAAATTCAATGCAGCTCCGGCCTCAATGCATTCACAGCGTTTGAGCTTCTTTTGAAATCTAAACAATGTACAGAGGAACCGACTAAAACCCATGATTCGCATTTTATTAACTTTCCATGTGGGAATGTTTAAACTTGGAGCTCTGTTGAATTCCAGTCGTAAACGTCTCCTGATCATTGCACATGGCATTGTGTGCTGTTGTGAAAGGATCTTTGTGCATACAGCGTGTCCCAAATGTCTTAAACTGTCGATGTGAATGTTTGTGCTCATACAAATAGGCATGGTACCAGTTAGTGTGTTATATTCATATTCTCATTGCACTAAGATTTGTACCCATACTGTACAGTGCTTCAAGCCAAATTGTCGCCTTTCTGAACTCGTCGTGGCAATTCCACATTCCAATGGCAGGGGTCAGTTTATCCACAGGATTTCCACTGTTGACTTACATATTTTATCGACCCCTTTGGGAAGATAGTTTGAGTCAACGCCTGGCTGGGCTTTTAAATCACAGCCATCCGTGAGACTCAAACCACTGCGCCATATTTTTATTTTTACTCATGGATCAATGGACACATATACGTTGGTTGCAAAAAACCTACAACATTTATTTTTTCAATCTCTACTCTTTTTGAACTGGTGTATATCGAGACTCTGTGCAGAATCCTTTATGCACCAGAATGCTTGTGTCTTCTTGAAGAGCGTGCTGCGATTCGCTGCTACTTTTTTTCCTTTTCAAAGACACATTTTTTTGTTGCAGAGGTTATGAGAACATACCTGCCAGCCCATGCGGTTTACCCGTATTCTTGTACGGGGAAATTGAGTTTTCAGGTCCATATGGCATACGGCCGTTTCAAAAAAGAGTTTTTGTCTATTTGTGTTGCGTTTCTCGCTTGCGATGGGACTTTGTAGGATGAACGTTGAGATGTATAAGGGGCACGGGGTGACCAATAAGGTCTGAATTGGTCTGTAATAAGGTAGGGCACTGATAAGGGGTTTCCAGGGATGCGTTATGAATATGTATTTTGTATGCGCGATTGAATTCTCTCAAACTGACACATTACGCATGCATATATATCATCATCATCATCAGCAGCAGCAGCGGTCACAGGAGCAGCATCCATAGCAGCAGTGTGTTTACATTCGCAACGAGATGCAGCTTTATCCATTCGGAGGTCATTGCCAATAGATGCTGCGATGTTGAAATCCATCTCACTTCACACACGCTTTGGTTTCATCATTCCATCATCTTTTGAGGCATCGCTTTGTGTTCCCTGACCATCCATCACATTGTATATGCGCAGCACATCTGAAAATAATCTCGTTTGATTCACTGAATCAAATGCCGTAAATACCAGCACGAAATACAATGAAAGAGCCGTGGCGGAGCAGAGGTTCGACACATCTCTGTGAAGCCGGCAACCTGAGCTTTTTCCACAACAACAGTCGCCATTCGCTACTAAGTGACGTCACCACAGTGTCTGTGCCAGGCCAGGTGCACTTTGATGCCACGTGAAGTGTCGAAGGCTCGCTGCTTGACAGGTCAGGAGGCAAGCCTAGGTGCCATGGTTTGACCGACTAAGATGACTGATAGATGCACCAGCTTTACTCACCCCCCCTACTGAACCAACCTGCTGCATCTTATCCGCCCTGCGCCTCCGCTCGTTGTTGTGAGTGTCGCTTCCTCTGCCCTCTGTTGTTGTTGGAGAGCGACTGCCTCCGACTAACCGGTAGCGTCCTGCACGAGCCTCCTCTATCCCACAGCCACGGCCGACATGAGCGGCGTGTGATCGTCAATCGCAAACCACCACTGACCAGTGTGGTGAAGTATGGTCAAACAACCCCCATGATTGACAAAGGGCTGTATACATTTATTATTATTGCTATTCATGATGCGTAATCCTATAGAACACGTGACGTTGACTGAAAATGGGCACGCGGTATTCTTGTTGTGATGACGCATGAATCGCGATTATAAAATAACAAAATTAACGTCAATAGCCACACAACTTGAACACAGAACTCGCATACTATAGCGAACAAATAAAGAACCCATGTACAAAATCGTTATCCAACAGCACCGATAATACAAGGGTGGCACTTATGAATCAACGTACAAAACACTGTGCCAAAGGATCCGATATTACCTCGATACTCAATGTCGTATCTCTATCTCACGCCTTACTGCTTTGTCTATGCCCGTCTCTCTTTCTCTCTCTACAGCCGGTCGGCTTCAGTCAATTAACTCCTTTTTTTTAAACAACGGTTTTATTAACAACTTCGTGAAACTCACGGTCGAGAAGAACGTCAATGGCGCCTGCGTTTTGTGCGAGCCGATTCCACGTACACAAAAATATATAATTAATTAGCCGTCCATACAAAAACATTTATTGATTGAAAGGAAATAAGTAATTGATGAATTGATGCTGATTTTGATACAGGCATGCATTGTCTCCGGATCTGAGTACGTGTGCAAACTTTTGAATTGATTGGACAAAAGTAGACTAACTTTTGATCACAAGATTTGACCACGACAAACACAAGTGAAGTTAAATAAAACCGTTGAAAAACTTGGCCTAAACCAGATGTGCGCCCACACTTTGTACCAATGGGGTTGTCTAACGTCACCGTGGGGTGCCACGGTGGCGAGATGTCAACTGCCTCGCCTGGTACGCAGGAGGTCGTGGGTTCGATACTGAACCTGACGCCTGCTGTATATTTGGAGCTTGCGTGTTTTTCCCGTGGTCACATGGATTTTTCTGTGGGTCCTACGGTTTTTTCCTCGACATTTTGAAACGTGCCTTTAGAATATTTGGCTGCTATATATAAAAAAAAATTCACATGATGAGCCACTTCGTTGAGTTATCACTTGTGGCCAGGTCACTTATGAAAAAGAACACTGTAGCTTAGTGAACCTCACCTGGTAAATAAAAAATAGTTTCGTTTTAACCACCCTCCTCATTTATTCGGACCCTTCGAGTTGGTTCTGACCAGCCACAACGCTGGCACGCATGCTTCAATCAACCTCAACCATCTCGCCCAATGCCGCTCGCAACAAGCGGGGCAAATGTCATTGGTGTCACGCACATTTCCTACTCATCATCTCTCAGCCGCCGCGCCACGGCACCTTGAGCCGCTGGTCGTACAATAAGACAATCCCGTGGGCTTTTGGACACTCAAGAGTGCAGCGTTATTGTACACGGCACTGCATGTATTGAGAACAACACGTTCCTGCAAAGGGAGCTGGTAGGAACGTTGGGTTGCTCGGTAAATGGCCAGGGTCAACGGCGGCGTGGTGTATTCCGTGAGGGCGGGCACAAGCCGGCGTGAGTAGGTTAAACGTTGAGTTTTATAAGGGCACCACAGTGTGACCAGCCCCTCCCCACCCAGCCCTACCCCTCCCACCCAGCCTCACCCAGCCCCACCCTCCCCACTCTGCCCCTCCCCACCCAGCCCCTCCCCACCCTCCCCACCCAGCTCCTCCCCACCCTCCCCTCCCCACCCTGCCCCTCCCCACCCAGCCCCTCCCCACCCAGCCCCTCCCCACCCAGCCCCTCCCCACCCTCCCCTCTCCACTCAGCCCGACCCCTCCCATTTTTGAATGCACGACGGACGGACACAATAATCCCCCGTGGGCTGGTGGAACCAGGTGGTTCCTACCAGTAATAATCCCACATGGCATACATCTGCACACCGTGTCATCACGAACCGTCGCACGGTGAAGCGAGCGAGTGTCACGAGTCCAGCGGGGCGCGTGAGTCAGCTGGCACTGCAGTGTGGCAAATCGGAGGCCGTTCGCGTTGGCGTCCTTTTCAACAGGTTAACATCCAAGCGTGTACTTTAGTAACTGCGTAACAAAGTATGGCTCGCTGATGCACCCTGAAAACAAGAAGCCCACCGAAGTCTGTTGAATTTCACGATCACCAATTAGGGTAAATATGACCTTGAGAGCCAGTGGAACCACATGAGCTTGACTTTATCTTTCAGCAGATTACACTTTAGAAAAGAATCTGCACAGATATAAATTGCAAAGCGCGTATTTACATTTTTGTCTTGTGTAAGTGCATTGCACAGCTGTGTGCACGGTTTAAACGAACGCATTAGATACAGTCTGTAGGCATGCGACGTTAGGTAGTGTATACCGAATGCTCTGAAGGCTTGCGAGTATTAATCACAAGTGTGTGGCAGCTGCGCTGTGCAAGCCAGTAAAACTGGAAAGAGACACTGCAGCCTTTGTGCCGAGAGCCTGCTTGCTGGCGTTGCACGGAAAGAATTTAAACATAAAATAAAACGAGCAGTCGAAACATGTGGCTTGCTGAATCAGCTAAAGCCTGTTAAAGGGGTTTAGCGGAGTGGAGCAGTGTGGCTGGCGGGGGACTTGGGCACAGATAAGGGAGCTGTTGAGAGGGAGGAGGAGGGCGGGTGGAATTGCGCATACTGGGAGCTCAGATTCTCACTGACAAAGCTGAGGTCGCAGCACTCACACACTGGGTGCATTCCTGGAGCGGTATGGATGGAACATTGCAAATCTGGGATCCGCGCAGAAAGCTCTCCTTCCATGCGTGTGCACGCAGGCACGCAGGCACACACACTCACGCACGCGCTCACATAGTGGGGTTTTTATTTTATTTTTAGCGTTGAAAGCTGTGTTCTGCTTCTGTTTTGGTGTGGTTGTGCAAAGGCCGTTGGCACGTTTGTAACTGTAGTCCAAATAGTCAATTTGAGAAAAATAATATCCCCACCGTTTACCCAGTGCCAGTGAAAATTCGACGGATGAATTTGTCGGTCCGTCGTGAAAAATTCAGATATGCAGATGTTGTTTGACGTATTTACTACTGCTACTCCAATGCAAAGTTGAATGATTGTATGTCCACTTTACAGCCCTTTGCATATCCGCTGCTGGATGAAAGGCCCCATCATGCCGTGTAAGTCATGGAGGGTGGTTGACCATACTTCACCGTGCTGGTCAGTGACGTTGGTGAAGGGAAGGGGCAGGAGACCTTCGCACCGCTGACGTTAGCCACTGCCGGGAGGTGAACTCAGGTGGCCAAGTTCGTGGGGCCGTGCGCTAACCACTGCACCACCACTCCTATTGCTTAACCTTAACTCACTGGAAACGGCAAATAGTTTGCACTATTACTTAAACACTGGACATTTTATCAACCGCACATTTGCATACCCATGACGGCACTTTAAGATTTTTCTTAGCATCTTTCGAATATTTTTTTTTAGTTGATTTATTTAATAGGTGAAAGAGGCAGCAGTTACAATAAAGGGGGGGGGGGGGGGTTAAGGGCTTGGGGGGTGGGCAACCCGTATATTTCCCACCACCATCCCTGGACCCTTGGAGCCCCATTTGCAGCTGCACTTGGGATAAACATCGAGGAGGAACAAAAAAATATATCTTTTCCTGCCTCAAATCCCCGCTCGGTTCTGGCTTTCTGAAAACGTTTTGGGGGCTTCGGACCTGGCCCAGGCATGCCCCGGCAACACTCTATCATTTGGCAATGACGTCAGCGTCTTCCGACAATATTTTCCGCGATTCCCGATGGCCCCTTTCGGCAGCCTCAGCAAAGTGCCAATGACAGAGATGCTGGCCTTGGATGTGGACATGCTCATTGCCCCACTGAGCACACGTTTTTGTTCACGTGTGCTCAGTGTGTGTGTGGGTGGTGTGCGATGCACTCCCTGTAACTCTATTTTTTTTTCAGTTTCATTTATTTGGTATAGCCCTGTGAGCCATTCGGCTTTTGAATCGGGTGCAACCGCAACAAACAACAAAAACATGAACTCAGCACCTTGAGGTGTGCGCGCGTGTGTGTGTGGATAAGCGGCCTTAACGTGCACTTAGCCTGGCACAAGCACCGTGAGGACGTCACCGCCACTTAGTGGCGAATGGCGATTGCTGTCGTTGTGGATAGGTGCTCGCTAATAGCACTTGCCCCAACAGTTTGTTAAGTCTAGACGGGGGATCTTTGCCTTTGGATGCCATCCCGTGATTTCCACTTCAAAAATGAAATGCCCGTCACTGCTGAACATTCGAACACACACACACACTCTCTCTCCAGCTTGTCCTAATTCCCATTCGGCTGGAAAACACGACGAAGTTTTATAGATATGCAAAAAAAAACTTCAAAGCCACATCGAGTCCGCGAAGCATTACTGCCGCGTGGGACAATTGCGCATCAATTCCCGTGCATGCACACACACCACCACCAACAACAACAACAGTTCGCAACCTGCAAGGAAAGGGGGCAACGATGCATGCGCAGTGCAGTGATCTAAGCCCCCCCCACCCGCGAACTTCAGAAGCCGAGAGTGTGGCCGTTTTGCATTCCGCGGCAGTAAAGCAACACGTGACTCGTTCAACTGAGGTTCACGATTTTTTTTATGGAGGCTGGGGGTGGGTGGTCATTGGTACTGTATAGCCCCGGGAGTGTTGGCGCACACGCCAGCAATGTGACGCTTGTGGAGACGAGCATTTTGGCAAATCATGCAGATCCTGTGAAAGAGAAAAAATAAACCCCTCCCAAGCTGAGATGTTATAACATGGGATGACAGAGCAAAGGCCGTGATGTACATTTGATCTTCATGGCGGTACCAAATAATACAAAATGGCCGAGGCAATTAAATATTTTATTTCTGGGACACTATTTTACCCAGGGGTGTACTTAACTCTGCGACTGGGGTAGCAATCTATCCGAAATCAGTGCTACTCCGTAATCGAAAAATTCTACTTTGAATAGTGCATCGTGTACAGCTCGTCGAGATGAGTCGATTGCCGCATCGCCAACCATCAACAGACTAAAAATTACTGCATCGCGGACATCATGCGAGAACCGGGGTACTATGGTACCCTGGGGTACCGCCATAAGGTTCAATTGTAACGGTGCTTTTAGCACATTCGGAAGATGCTGTCGCAGTGGTGTAAAGGTTAGCAGCACACTGAACTTGCATTGCAGAGAACGACTGTTCGATTCCCATCTCTCGTCACACGGGAGTTGGGAAGTGAGCACGGTTAAATTCACCTCTCTTGTCTTTGTCGACCCAGCAGTGTACACCATAGCCTTGTGTGGTGGGGTCTAGTTGTGGGTGCAACTTCCTCTAATAAGACGCCTGGGCCAGCGGGGAAGAGGAGGTCAAGCATCCTGGAGAGCAGTGCCATGAGTGAGATATTTCAGAGCTGCACCTGAGCAAATCGGAATTCGCAAATTAATGTACAGAAAATTAAGTATTTGAAATGCAGAATAGCGTACACGGTATTTCCCCTCAGTCACAAACTATGCTATCCACAAATCGCAGCTTGAACTCTACTCGACTGCATCGAGAGAGAGAAAGAAAGTGATGAGATAAAGTGATGATGTGCAGTATCATCATAATTTCAGGAAAGTTAATATATAAACAATTTTGGAAATACTTTCTCATTCATTTTTATTTACTTTATGTTTATAATAACCACATTTAATGGTTGTGTGCTTTGATAATGTTCATGCATTTAAGAGCTTATGCATTTTTTTAAGGTAATTCAATGGGGCCAATATCATTATCCATGAAATTTGTATTCACGAGCATATCCGGAACATATCCCTTGCGAACAATGAGGGAATACTGTATATGTGTGTGTATATGTACATATACAAATATTGTCCGGCAAAACAACCCTCTACCTTCTCGTGGTGCTGGACGGACAACGCTGTCATGGGCAGTGTTGTGGGGGGAGGGCCAATCCCGGTTGACCTTTCCCCTCATGACGTTTGCAACCACCACAGCGGCCAAATGGGGGCTCTGGACGGGTGCAAGGGGCTGGTAACCCCTCCACCTTCAATTAATTACCACTACACCACGACGACACAAATTTAATAAATAAGCTCGTGCCAGAGGCTCCGGGGGAACAGGCGTCTATGACGTCTCCTGACCAAACCCCATTTGGCGGAGCCAGGAGTCTGAATCCTTACCCTCGGGGCTCCTCCAGATACAACAAAAAAACACTACGTATGGCCACTTGGAATGTTCGAACGCTCACTGCAGAGGAGAGGCTGCCACTCCTCTGTCGGGAGCTGGACCGGTACCGCCTGGATCTCTGTGGTATTCAGGAGGTCCGGTGGACCGGCTCTGGCTCGTGCCACCATGAGGGGTGGACAGTCCTCTTCTCGGGGCAGGAAAATGTCAAATAACAGGGAGTGGCTCTTCTTCTGAACAAAAGAATGAAGGGGGCGTGGGAGCGTGGTGGTGAGGTGTGGGAAGCTGTAAGCCCCAGGCTACTTTGGGCTCACCTTCCCATCAACCAGAGGCGAGGAGTGGTGTTCATGGTTACTTATGCCCCCACTGAAGACGAACATCCGTGGAGGGATGCAGGCAAGGCAAATGAGTCAGATGCCTTCTATGAGCTTCTGTCACAGGTGCTAGCTAAAGTGGCCCCTTCGGATAGAGTCATCTTGTTGGGTGACTTCAATGCCCGAGATGGTCATGATGCTGGCACCTGGTCTGGAGTGATTGGAAGGCATGGGCCAGATCAGCTCAATAACAACGGCAGGAGGCTGCTAGATTTTTGTGCTTGCAATTACCAACATGCTGTTCCAGCATCGGCGCATCCACACATCATAGTGACGGAACAGCGGATGCGGGCCCATGTCCTTGACACCAGGACATACCGTGGAGCTGATCTGCCCACTGACCATCGACTTGTCATCTGTAAGATGCGCCTGCCATTCTTCCACTCCAGAGGTGGGTGTACACCCAGGACCCCTTTAAAACCCTTAGTGGCATGGTTTCAGCTAGCTGATGAAAGTTGCAAACGAGAATTTAATCATCGCTTGCGGCTGGGGTTGGCATCGTCCCCCACTCCTCCTGATGTCGAGGGTAAATGGGCGAGGTTTAGTACTGTGGCTCATGCAGCTGCAATGGCTGCTTTGGGTACACGGTCCAGACCTTCCCAGAGACCCTGGCTGAGAGAGGAGGTGTTCAAGCTGGCTGAGAAAATGCAAAAGGCTCACTCTCATCGGCTAAAACATCCCACGTTGGAGAGCCGTAAGGCGCTGCAAGGATGGGTGATGGTCACGGGTTGCTGAGGAGATGGAGTCTGCCTCAATGGCCCGCGATCACAAATCCCTTTTTAACTCCATCCAAAAAGTAACCTGCAGCGCCACACCTATTACCATCATTAGGCGAAAGAACTGTGATCCAATCTCCGACCCCCAGGAACAGGTTTGCAGATTTGCTGAGCATTTAAATGAGGTTCTGGGGGAGGAGACATCCCTCAGCCTGGATAACATCGTGGGACAAAGTGGGGATGACCCTACTGAGGCTGCTGTGTCTCAAATATTGGAAGAGGAAGTCACCCCCTGTGAGTGGCTGGCTGAGGTGTCATCTGTTGAGGAAGTACTAAAGGCGATCTAGAGTCTGAGACAAGGAAAGGCACCGGGCAGAGATGATCTCCCAAGCGAAATACTGAGGGAGGGTGGCGTTTGTGCACAGACTGCTCCACATGACATTATAACAACAGTCTGGAGCACTGGACGGGTTCCGCAGGATTGGAAGGATGCCCTTGGTGGTCCCCCTCTTTAAGAAAGGGGACCGCACAGACTGTAACAACTACAGGGGCATCTCACTCCTTAGTGTGCCGGGAAAGGTCCTGGCAAGGATTATTCAACATCGCCTTGCTAGGCACGCTGAGGAGAGGCTTGCAGAGCCCCAATGTGATTTCAGGAAAGGGCGGTTCTGCACAGATTTCATATTTTCTGTCCGTCTGCTACAGCAGAGGTGTAGGGAATTCCAACAAGGCCTGCATCTCTGCAGGTCTTGTTGGAGGTCTCACTCCGAATCAGTCGAGCGGCATTATATTTTCATCGATTGCGTAATGCTGTGTGTAATGCTGTGTGGATGCTACCTGGTTTGTCGCTCCGCCACAGTCATTCCCTCCCTTCTCTACGCTTGCGAAATGTGGACCCCCCTAATGGAACATTTTGCCGGTTAGATACATTTAGGCTGGCCTTCCTACGATCCATCCTCGGTTTAACCAGGTTGGATTGTGTGAGGAGTTCACAAATCCTTGAAAGATCTGGACAAAGTCCCATCGGTGAGCTCCTCTAGCAGGCAAGGCTGCCTTAGCTGGACCATGTAACCCACATGCCCAGCCACCGCATGCCCAAACAGCTTTTGTTCGGCCGGATTGAGGGGGCTAAACGGGCGCGGCACGGGCTAGAGAAGCGATGGAGTGATGTGGTACAGGAGGAGGATGTGGAGCTGAGTGGACTTGCCGATGACTGGTACCAGCGTCAAGATTGGCCTCTGTGGAGGAGGCTCGTGAAGGACGCTACTGGGCAGTTGGAGGCAGTCGCCCTCCAACAACAACGGAGGGCGGAGGAGCGACGCTGATAACAACGAGCGGAGCGCCGGGTGGCTAAAGCACAGCAAGTTGGCACAGTAGGGGGCACAGGTGGTGTATCAGCCAGTCGTCTCAGTCAGTCGACCTGTGGCATCTGGGTCTGCCCCGTGACCTCCTGCCAGAAGGGCGTTCGACACTTTACGTGGCCTCAAGGTGCACATAGCCTGGCACAAGCATCGTGGTGACGTCACTGCCACTTAGTGACGAATGGCGGTTGTTGTTGTATAAGAATATTTGAAACAAGTTACACAGCATAATTTTTCCATTGACTAACATTTGATGAAGTGATTAAATAAGTATTTTAGGCCGAGTGCATCTGGTTTGCCAAAGTTCCGTTTACAGGCAACATTGGCCAGGTCAAAGGTGTCATGATAATATTCTGCTGCACTCAAATCAGTCACAATTTTCTGCCTGTAGTCAACCAATTGAAAACACCAGCTCTTGCTCCATTACCCAGAATACCCTTCTCCTCTCCCACTTCAGTAGAACAAACGTCTTTCGCCCAGCTTCCAAATGCCTCAGGGCATGCGAACACATTTGTGCAGGAAGCACATTTCTTGATTATGGAACTCAATTACTTTTAGAAAGGCAAGCAATCTAATATGTTGTTACTAACTTGGCCCTGAATATACAGAGCATACATAATGTGACGCACTATAACCGATTCAGCCAGTCTTCCTGTGATCACAAAACAGTAATAATTTTTAGCCACTGAATATTATTAATATTAATGGTTTTGGATGGATTTCGTGAGTGGGTTTTTATCATACACCCTCCACTCGACCAGGCTGCTCTACGGTGTGTTTGCAATTTTCTCTCAATTTGCAGTGGCTACGTGTACTACATCACACTGCTCGCATGTTTCCATGTTGTACAGCAGACAAACACTCTTCCGGCTGCAAATATAGGTGTCGTGCACCCGAATGTTCCGAGGGCTTTCCGCTCTCATGCCCATTCCAAATCCCATCACCACCCACTCCCTAAACTCAGTCCTCCTTCTTCCCCCCACACTCAACTACAGCCACAGGCCCGACACCCCCTGTTAAGTCCCCTCCTGGCTTTTCACTGCCTGTATATCAATCGCACAAAAGGCTGGCGACTGGCTTCCAAATTCCGAGCGGAGTGCTAGAGTCCAGCCGTGTCTGCCCCACTGCACCACTGCCCCCTAACCCCTCGCCCCAGCCTTCTCGCTGATGTGTGCGCCCATTGAGTGCATGTCACCGAGGCATCTCAACCGCAGACGCTGCACAGGCACTAGCCACCTTCAAATCTGTTTACTTAAGTAAGCGAGAATTACAGCAAAAAAACATGCACAAAGTTTGAAAACATGTTTTAAAAAGTTGTTGAAGGAAGGTGAATTTTCGCCGGTTAATCTGATTTTATATGGATGACAAAGATTTTTTAAGCCTGATTAAGTAATGTGTTATACAATGAGAGAAAACGAGTTATGAATCATTATTACGCTTGTTTACCCAGTAAAGCCTCGCTGAGTTCCATTACTATTTATCAGGAGGGTCCTGCAAAGTTTTTTCAGTAATTTGCTGTCAATTTTTCAAATTTGGCATATTTGGAACATGACGCTTGTGCGCACACACAATTCTTGTGAATTACATCACGGGATCTTTAAGGTCCACAGTGAAGCAGACGGCAAGTATTTTTTACGGTTGATGTTCCCGCAGTAATAATCAGGGTGGCCGCTGGATTCGAACCACCAACCTCTGCAACAAGCGGTGAATGTGCCAGGCAATGTTATGGTACTCTACATAATTCCATCACTGTAATGGACCCAGTGAAGTAATCGACAGAGGAAGAGCATTACCCAAATACAAATCATAAAAATTACCTTGAATATTCACCACTGGCCTGGGACATCCAACAGTGATGGGTGCCGTCGTCCCCTTATCAATTTAGGAAGGAATAAGTGACTTGTTGTGAATATTGTCCTTTAAATAGGAGAAATAACGGTATCAACAACTAAATAAATCAACTTCCCAGTTGACTGCATTCTCCATGGTCCCCCTTGAAAAAAAAATAACAAACCAGTGACTCAATCTCAGTGGGTTGTGTATTGGTTAAAACCAGAACATTGATTGATTAGTGACTGGTCAATGCCATTTAGATTGCCTTTGTAATAACATGCCTTCAGCCAGCGCCACATAACTTGAACGTGCAGTTTGACAATTGTTTAGTAAATGTTCGGTGTGTATTTGGAACAGATGAAACTATTTTTAGGGAAAGCCTCTCGGAAATGGTCAAGATGTTTATGTAAGATAATCAAAGCCACATGCGTATTACCTTATATGGAAACTTTGAGAAGTGCAGTGCATGAAATACGTAGTGCTTACGAATTTACTGTTCTATTACCATGCGTTTAAAAAGGTTGTGCACTGTATCTGGATATTTGTGATCATTTCTATGTTCAGGGTACATTATTGAGATAAACTGTTGGATTTGAAATAAATAATGCACGTACTAGATCTCATTGTGAAAGCAGCAATTATAAATGTGGGGTAGATTGCTGATATTATCACATAAATGTTATGCGTAGCAACCATTGTAATGGTTGAGCTTGTTGTGTGTGCATAATATGGTGTATGTTGGTTCATCGATATAGTGTATATACATATGTACGTGAACCCTCATTTTTATTCTAGGACACGGCTAACACCAGTGGAAAGTGATATCTGAATGGGGCCTCCCCTCGGTTGCATGGTGTGATGTGTATACATAAGTGCTAGGGAAATTGAGGTGGCCAGGTGTAGTGCTGGCAACACCACCCACCGAGTGCATCGTGCCAGCTTTAATAGGTGCGTTATTTGTATTTGTATGTGTGATCTTTGGCAACACAGGTACGATTCCTGGCCATGCACATCATCAGTGGTGGTGTGTGTACCAACCGTGAGCCCCCTTTAGCTTGACTCATCATGAGATGGTACTCTGTATGACCATCAGAATTGGATATACAATGCTGGCTGAGCATGATGCTGACCACACTACAGTATTAATGGTACCTCCCCCGACGTCCTATAAGGATAAACAAGGGATATTCGTCTTATGTGTGTAAACATTTGTGTATAGTATTAGCAAACATTGCTGCCCAATGAGTATTTTGGGCTTAATATAGGGGTGTGTCCAGTAATGATTTTAAAGATCAGACAATCAACCCTTTGTGATAATTGCAAAAAAAAACTGA
Organism: Lampetra fluviatilis; assembly: GCF_964198595.1. Classification (NCBI taxonomy): domain Eukaryota; kingdom Metazoa; phylum Chordata; class Hyperoartia; order Petromyzontiformes; family Petromyzontidae; genus Lampetra; species Lampetra fluviatilis. The sequence goes on along the minus strand of NC_136276.1, from coordinate 27,062,189 downwards.
CATCAAGATTTCTAATTGTATGCACATGCAAAATGGAGAGCAGCGTGTTGTGGTTATACGATTCGCAGTGCATTACCAAGAGGCAATCCTGAAAGAACAAATATAATTCAGAAAGCAGTCCTTTCATCGCCAAATTCCAAAAAAAGTTTCACCACAAAGAGACGGCATTCATAGGCCGCAAATGAAATTCATGCAAATCAATTGACGAGAGCAAATGTGATTTGGCTGAAGGAAATTTGCACTTTGTGCAGATTTTGTTTGGTCGAGTTGGGCCCTGTGTTTATGCATTGCGAGGGAGTGGAGGAGGTCAGTAGGGGTCGGCACGGTTTGAACCGACTCAAACTGGTTTCAAATTGAGCAATCCAAACCAAACCAGCGACGACTGAACCAAACCAAACCAAAACCAAACCAAACTAAGCTAAACCAAACCTCTTAAGTTGGCTTGAACTAAACTAGTTTGAGCCGGTTCCACCCTGTCCGAGCCAAACCGAGTCGGTTTTCGTAGCCCCAAACCAAACCGAACCAGTTCAAACAGAGCCAAACCAAACCGATTTGGTTCGGTTCAAACCGCGGTTTGGTGGTTTGAGCCAAACCGTGCCGACCCCTAGAGGTCAGGCAGATGGAAAGCAGAGTGAAGGGTGCTGTTTGCACACAAACACTGGCTCGGCCTGCCCTGGTGTCAGCACGGGTCACGTGAAGCCCTCAGTGTCCGGTCCCCATACACAGCGGGTCACGGGACCTATCACAGCTGCAGGCTGGCCCAAATCATAACGTGTTCGCGAGCGGAGAGTCCATCTGTGACCACCACCCGGATATTACGAAGAGATTGTGATGGCAAGGAAAACTAGATTCTGGTTATGTATCGTGTATGTAAAGCGCACGTGTTCGTGTGACAATCATAATCATCGGAATTCAACTAAAAACTAACTATTTCAGAGGTGGCCAGGTGGTACTGGGGCCTTTATTCACGAACCTGAAGGATGAGGAAACAAACTCCATTGCTGGCATAGCATGGGGCAGACCTTCTGCAAGCAGTCAGTTGAAATAGGGCTGTAAATATATTCATATATTTTGTTATATGAGTATTTTGAGTTTTGGCTCTGTGTGACCATCAGGGCTTGCCAGGGATTGTAGGCGTGGGGATACGAGGTGGTCAGGAGATGGTGGTACTGAGTGTCACCCCGAAATATCTATGAGGTATGCTCGTATCTTCCCACATACCAAACACTCACGAAAGGGAATTCGCCAAGCATCCCAATGCGGCACCTTCCTGAAAATAACCCTTGACGCTCATTGAGGATTTTCGGCGCAATAAAAAAAACCATTCTGTTTGCAAATACTGATGCCCAGGTGAGTCGTATTTAACTGTTTACCTTAATATATTAAGAAAACCAATGAACCTATTCATTGTTATGCTTAAAATGCATGTGCACAAAATATATTTTGCTGGTATTCAAGGCCTGAAAGGGACTTGTTAATCCCTACATTTATGACCTCCCTCAGCCATATATTCCATCAAGATCATTAAGATCCTCAGAGTGTGCATTGCTCACTGTCCCTCGGTCTCACGGCTTCACACTTGGGGGTGGTGACGGCGCCTTTGCATTTGCGGCACCTGAACTCTGCAGCTCGTCGCCCTTCGAGGTCACGACCTCCGAGACACTTTACAAATATTCCAATCTCGACTTAAAACGCATCTGTTTAAAATGGTTGTCTCTCTTTAGTGATTTTCGACCGTCTTTCTCACTTCTTTTTTCCTTGGTTGATGTTCAACTATTTCTGCCTTTCCATGCACAGCGCCTTGAGAACAATTGTTTAAGGGTACTGTATGAATGTAAATTATTATATTATCATAGTATGCATTCCAGATATGTTTGGGACTTGGGCCATTACAGAAATGCACAGTGGTTTACTCCTGCAATGTTCCCGCCGGGGTCTTTAAGCGTTGACTTCACATTCCCAAGGGCAGCTCATCCTAGCGTGCGTAACTTGCAGGGTGTGATCATTGTGAGACTAGTAACTTTTAGGGAGTGGTCAACATCACACATGGCTCTTAAAGCTTTCGTAACTGCAAAGCGCACATGTTATCAACTTGTATTATTCGTATTAAATCAAATAGGAATAATAATCACTTGTATCACATTCACGTGCACCCATCGTGCAATCCCACGGATTCGATATTGATTTCGTTACACCCTTTCCTGTGCTGTAATTAATATTTAGAGATTCATAGCTGCCATTACTTTCCCTTCAGGGTGATTATCCACAAACACCAAGCGGTGTTCCGGCTGCAGCACCGCAGTGTTCTTTGACTGTCTTCTGGGATGATTAGCGCGGTGCCGTTCGCTGGCTCTAAGGAGAGGTCACGCAGGCAGATGAATGACCAAGAAGGGTAATGGAATTATACCAGTCTGCATTATTTTGCAAATGGGATGTCTTCACCATTGGCTCCATGTGCTAACCCTAACCCCAACCCCAGCCGTAACCCTAACCCTCACCGAATCCATCAATGATTAATCCCACTCCTGCAAAGCTATCCAAATCCTACAAAATTGTACGTGTAATGGAAGCAATGTGGATATACATCTAAAACAGTGCTTATTGGATAAAAAAAATTGATCTTGTAAGATCCAATGGGATAATTTTTCATCATCTAAAGATTACATTTTTGGCAAAAGAAATGTATCATCATTACACTTTCTGTAGCTCTTGTTCATAAACCTTAACCTTCATTAAAAAGTTTGTATTTATTTATTCATCCTTGATCTAAATATAGATGTAGAACATGAATGGTGTTAACCATTACATTCATAAGCAGTCAATTACGTAATTACAGTTATATATATGTATGTATAGGAAATACCTACGATGGCCTTGATAAAGCATGAGTTAAAATCTCTGTTCGTCTCCATCCCTCTGGGTGTTAACGAAACGGGTAGCAAATTTGTTAGAAGTCAATGGCGGTCAACTGGTGCAGCGATTGGCACCTACCACTGTAAACGTGGAATTTCCACCATGGGCTCAGTGACGCTGTGAACGGAGAGATGATGGCTGTCTCATGCTGTCTCTGGTGGTGCGCGGGCGCTGACCCAGCACAAGGGTAAAGGGGGGTCAGAGAGAATTGTGCGGCTTTCGAACCTGCTAGGCCCCGAGGCATCCCAGCATACGGCAAGTACACCGAGTGTGGGTTCGTGAACCCACTTGTGCATGTGGGTTAATTGCAATTAAATCCTTGCACGTTTGTGTTTAATCGATTCAGTGTGTAAAACGTAAGCCACATACATTATTTCACAACCATGATTAATTCAAATTATGCACCCGCAAATTGAGTACGATGACGATGCTGCAAAAGCAGAAATAAAAAATGCCTCCTAGTTACGAAGGAAAATAATGGCCAGAAAGCTGATGTTTTTTTTGTTCGATACGAGCCAGCATGTTTTCTGGAATAAAACTGTAAATCTTGGAAATGCACCAAGATAATTATGAAGTAAAAACTGTGAGCAGTGGTTGGGAGTGCATTATGGGACTCTCAGTCACGTGAAAACAGAAATAAAATCCTGAATAATGAAAAGTACACACGTCTGCTAATGAATGCTGTCTCGATGCTGGTGTGAGACCTATTGAACTGCCATTGACTGTTTCACAGTTCCCAGCGGGGTATCTAGAAAACAGTGCATGCTGGGAAAATTAGTCTGCAGTACTTCAGAGTGAAGCAGTCAAAGTCCATTTTACAGCAGTGTTCTCTCACCACGCTGGTAATTTTGGCATAGTGGTCTTAAAATGAGGTTAAAGGCTGCAATTTTCGTGCAATAATGTTGCTTAAAATAGTGTTCAAATTCATGTTTTTTGTTTAACAGGTGCTGGAAAACATGGACAAATGCATTGCGATATCGTCTTAACAATGCAGCATTGTCCCAACCCAGTTTGAAATCCCCTGATGTTGTGATTGGTTGGAATATGGTTATATGGTTGAATTTTTTTAAAGGTTTTTTTAAGGCCAACAAAAAGCTTTTAATTTGCAACAAAGTTGTGATTTCTTGGAGATATTTGTCTTGGAATTTTAATCAATGGAAACATTTTGCGATGTAAAATAATACTTGCTAATTATTAAAGCATCATCTGAATGCAATGAATGTATTCACATATTATAACTTTGTTTTACCTTTCTTTGATAATCGTACCTGCCATTTATTTTTACAACTTGAGTATCTATGTAAAGTGTATATTTATTTGATGATTATGGAACGCGTGGAGTTTCCAATTCTATCTGCGCAGGACCATATTGGACAACCTCTGGCCAAGTGCATTTTAAACTGCAGGACACTTCTCACTTGGAAATTGCAAATACCATAATTAAATTAAAGAAGTGTCTATGCACGAAATTGCATTCGTGTAGTGGGTGAATTAATCTGACGTAAGGAATAGTATATATATTAATGCACATCACATTCCTGAAACATAGCAGCAAGAAAGATGCTGCTTGAATATTTATTTGACTGTTCACGTGCTAATTTTCGTATCATTTTGTTTTAAGGTTCTGTGAAATATACTTTACAGTTCAAGGTGTTCCCAGTTGTCCTCAGACATGAATATTCCTTAACAAGTTGTCAACATCGTGCTAAGAGGCAGCTCGATGGCTCTGGGAAAGCAATTACTGTCATGCTGGATGTATTTAAATTACGTGTGTCACATTTAGGAGAGCGATCCTGGATGCTTCTGTGCATCACTGTGTGGAGAGTTTTATTATTGTATTTCACACTATTGATCTGAATGTTCACGAATTTCAAATAATTTATTGACAGCGGGTGGACACATTTCCAGTGTATGGAAGAAGTTTGACATGCCCCTGTAGATATTGTGCTTTAAGTGATCGTGGCACTGAGTGATTATAACATTGGTAAATGTGGACGAAGTGGAAAACCGCGCTTCTGAAGTTTGAAATTGCAGTTCAGGGTGGACTGAATTCTCACCAATTTTTCAGCAATTTTTGAGTCTCTCCTGGCCCCCTGAATTGAATAATTAAAATCCATAAAATTGTCATTCCCATTAGTGACTCTGTGCTCGTGAATGCCACTCATCTGCTGTGGGATATTTCTGTGGCAGGATTGGTAAACTGCATCATGAACGTTCACCTTCATGAAACAGTTATTTTTTGTTTACCATTGCTATTTGTGTATAAAATGAACAATTTTCTAAAGCTATAAAAAATATATTTTACCAGGTAAAGCGACCTGGCCACAAATGGTAGCTCAACAAAGTGGATAATCACGTGGACATTTATGGCTGCCAAATACTCTAAATGCACATTGATTCTAAATTTGGAGGGAAAAGCCGGAGTATCTGGAGAAAAATCCACACGACGATGGGGAGAGAGACACGCAAATTCCACATATACAGGCGTCAAGGTTGGGTTCGAGCCCACGACATCTCGCCACCGTGGCGCCCCTATATTAGAGAATAAGTGTCTTCGTGATCCAACAATACCAATAATAGTAATGGCAATCATTAATTACCCACAAAAACATCGTATAGTCTCAAGACTCCTAATCGAGGAAGGTCACGCATTGGCACGTCTGACAATGACATTAATGAGCATTTTGCAACTGCGAGGAAACTGGAGCTGCCAGAGAAACACCACGATGCAATGCGCGGGGTAAAACTCAGCACTGCGACTGCCTGGCCACCTCACAACCCCACGCCTGCAACAAAGATTGGGCACCTTAGGATGTCCTCGTTGGTATCCTAAGTCAGCGGTGGACATTCTACATTCCTATAGTATGGGCCGGTCTTTCTCGTAGGACATCCACTGTGTGTGTGTATATATTTTTATTGGATGCTCGAAACTGTACGGATAATGGGCTGTCTGCTAGGTCGGTTTGCACAGTGAGAAATTAGATTTCTACGGCCACCTGCACATTTTGCAGGATATTACCACGATGCGCAGTCTGCGACTGGGTCGTGGAGATGAATGGCTCTGTGACATCATTCTTAAGAGCAGGTCACTCTGGCCTGGAACTGCAAGTCAAATTCAAAATTGGAAAATGACAGACGACTAAATTTTACGTATAAAATAATTCACCTTACATAGCTGCAGCTGGATTGAATCTCATTGGGAAATAAATCGTTCAACTCAATAGGCTTACACCTGCTCAATAAAAGGTAATCAATAATGCATGTGTAAAACCGTGGCATATATTGCTTCACTGGCCTTTTTTCCATCAAAAACTCGTAGCAGTGTACAGCATCTTAGTAGCTGGGAGAGCTTCCTCGTTTTAAATAATCATTCGCGGGCAGCTGTTAACACGACGGTGCACAAGTGGTCACCAGAAACGGAAGGATTGCTTCTTTGATTGCTTGCGCGAGCTTTTCCCATTTTTTTGTTTTTGTTATCGAAGTGGTTCGGCGCAGTAAAATAGAACGGAGGCATTGGTTAGGCTGAAGGGTCCCATGCTGCTTTGCGGCTCCGACTCTCCTCTCATTCACGTCACGCAACGCTCCCTCCCTCCATTCTTGTCATCGACTGCAATTAAAATTATTTTCTCCCCCATTTGAGATACTTAAGGCTCATTTACCGCCGTCTAATTCCGTTTGCTTCACGTCTAGTTTCAGCAAATGACTGCTCAGGTCGTTTTTTTTCTGGACTAACATGAGACGTGTCTTGTCCTGTGGCTCCAGCAGAGTTTGTTATGTTCAAGCCTTGCATGGGCTCCGTCTTGATGTCTATTTCAATTCGCTGCTCAGCAAACAGCCGTAGACTCTCGATTAACTGCGCTGTTGACAGGAAGGATGGTCGCGGATAATTCAAAATCCATCAATAATCAAACTCTGCCGACTGTTGTAAAGATATGCAACTCCTGTAGTGCAGAGGTGATCACGTGGATTTTGGATTAACCGGGTGCACATAATTGTTCGGTTTAAGCACGTGACTTGTAATACATATTTCCAAGAATCACAATGTTGTATAACTGTTTATAGATGATTAATTTGGCTCAAGCGAAAATACACGAGTTATTAATTCATGTCAAAATCTCAGGTGTGCGGTTAATCAGCAAATCAGACAAACCGCATGCGGACAGTCGACAGTCTACTGTAACAAATGTGCATCTTTTTAAATGTTTGCTTCTGTGCTGTTTGTCTGAAGATGTTTTGTTTTCATTTCACATGCCGATTTTGTTTTCATTTGTGTATTACTTCCCAAAGCGTGCTGACATGAAAATACTTCTCTGTTAAAGATGATGCCAGTTGTGACCCCATAGACTATCTTCAGCGTTTAATCGCTTGTTTCTCAATGGGGCACATTTATAATATGTCAATGAACAAGTGTCCTTCATTTAACTAGCCGGGAGTCGACTAAGATTCATTATATCTTTTGCATGAGAGGCCCTTGAAGCATAGATGTTATATAATAGTGGCCACACTTGATAACGGTATTGGTACATTATTTTCTGAGTTGCATATATTGTGATATAATAGAGTGGAATTCTGAGGGCGTTGTTGCATATTCAGATTAACATATGGAGTCAAAAGGCAATCATGTTTCACTAATGCATTAAATAAAAGCTACTGTTCATTTTATGACACTATTATGGGTAAAAAAGAAAACCAGAAGCACTTTGAGGTTAAGTGTAGGTCAGGGAAGCATGTTTCAGTCAATTATAGAACCTTGGGTTCATCTCCGGACATGGGCAAGTGGTTGGATGGTTGACCATCACGCACAACAGGTTGTTACAGGCTGCAGGGCTATGTTTGTGTCAACAGATTGACCTCGGATTAGCACGATTGGCAAGATGTGGCGTGAAAGAAGTTCAACATACATACACAGCAAAATCCATTGTTGTCCTGTACTTATATGCTCCAACTGCTATGCTCCCTGCCTTCGCCAATCCGCACTTACCAGCTTGGTGAAGTATGGTCCCTTATGACCCGCACAGTGTGAGCATGCAGCTTGCAGTCAGAAGGTTGTGAGTTCAAGTTCTGGTTGGGGATGGGGGCCGGATTCAGTCAATTCATAATCCCTACAGGATCGATAAAATACCTACCACTTTGTGGGGAAGTCATCGGTGATTGTCTTTTGTTCAGGGTTATAAACATGCATGAGTGATGCCACAACGATTATTTTTGCAAGGAATCGCTTAAAGTAAAGTAAAGAAAAGATTTAATTTTAAATCCAGAGTTTGAGTGTTTTCACTTTAATGTGCAGGTAGTCTCCACATCCTCGAGTTTCCCTGTACATTCCAAAACATGCTCAAGTGTTCACCCAACGACACGGGCGTAGTTCTTCCATGAAAAGTCTGTGAAAATCGATGGAAGCTTTCATGAATAAATCAACGTTTATTCGAAAGTTACAGTTTGAAGGGAACTAACAAAAAACCCAAACAACCGCATCAAACTGTGCAGACATTCTGCTTTCTCAAGTGAACATATCAGCGGCTCCTCTGGCCACTCATTGATTCGTGTTTTGGGGGTAAATGTTCTGAGGGTAAATAGGGAAAACTTTACACACTCGTGTAACACAAGGCCATAAGTGCACCGCAAAGCACTAATTATATCAAAGAGAAGTAGTGAACACTCTTGAACTTTCAATCATTTTGAAGAGTTTTACAGTTGCTGGTGACAACTGTAAAACTCTTCTTGCAAACTCTGCATTAGAATTTTATACTGATGCCAAACTGAACGCAAACACTCAGACTCTAGTTATATTTTTGTCTTCTGACAAATGTTGGCTGTATTTACCTTTGCATGTTTTCTTATTTTTTTGCTGTTTTAGACTGAGCTTAAGCGCTGAGTGTGCCACTGTACCGAGCAAACAGAGCAAAGCAGATATCTGAAAATGGGTCAGCTTCGCCAAAGAAAACCTTGCAGTGTTTTATGAAGGAAAAGGATGCTTAACGAACAGTGTTTTGTTAAGAGAATCAAACATTGCTACTGCTGCTTTCATTAACACTTTATTGTTGTTCGATGAAATAAAATTTAACATTTACAAGCCCTAAAAGGATTAAATTTCCTCAAAACCCACATCGTAAAATCTGTTCTCTTGACCTCTCCAACGACTTCGCTTTTTAACTGCAGGATTCATAGGTCGGCTTCCCAGACTGTTTATTGTTTGTAAAATGAATCGGAATGAATGAGAGAACTCGGAAAACATTGCCATGTATCTCACGTGAAGTAGTCAATGTTACTTCACACCAGGTGAATAACGATGATTGCGTCAAGTTTGAGATGTAAAACTATCACGGCATCGGCAGCATCAGTTGCAGTGAAAGTTATCCTCAATTGACCAATGGCTTCTCAGTGGTAAAATGTATTCTCGGTTAGAAGACAGTTGCCGTGCGGGTTCTTATGGAACGGTCAAATTCATTCTACCCTTGGAAATGATGCACCAACAGTAGGGCCACTTCATCTGAAAAGGAACAAACGTCTGTGGAACCCAATGATTGAATTATCTCAATCGACTATTGAATGATACTTACCCACTCCAGTAGCAAGTTTCCAGGAGATTGGTTATGTGTAAAACTACAACGTTTTTTTACATTTTATTTTTACCAGGTAAGGCACACTGAGCTATACAGCTTTTTTTCAGACGCGACCTGGCCACAAATGATAGCCCAACGAAGTGGCTTATCACGTGGAAATGTATAGCAGCCAAATACTCTAAACGCATGCTAATTCTTAATGTGGAGGGAAAACCCAGAGGATCTGGAGAAAAATCCACGTGACCACGGGGAGAACGTGCAAACTGTATGCCCTCAGAAATTAGAAAAAGCAGCATGCAGTGCAATTACCAACTTGAGGATGACGTTTTAATGACTGAGCAAAAACCATCCATCCATCAATCATGAAAATACTGCAAGTCCAAAATTTGAACATGTCACCTCTTAGTTTATGGCGCTATACTGGCACTCAACCACATCACATGGATAGAATTTGTGACGATTCGTCTCAGCCATTTTGTTAATGTCAAAACGGTGATTAAAGACATTTAAAATGTACTCACAATCACGTAACAATGTCAGTTTTTGTTTTAGAAGACTCACAACGAGTACAATTGAAAAAGTCATTCAGAGATGGCTGCAAGATGTGGCACCACTTGAGCATATTGCACAATGCAGATGCAAGTGTAAACAAATGACGACACGTGTTCATAGACACCTACGGGCTGTCTGCCCATGGATCGTGACGATGATGACGATGATGATGCAAGCTGCGGTCATTTGGCCTTTTTGATCCAAGACATGAACTTTCACCGCTCGGTGGCAGACAGCCTGATCAACCTCTGACGCCTTTGATTTGCACTGATGTTTGTGTGGTGATACAGGCAAACCAGAGCCATTCTCACAAACTTTATTGTGTTGCTTAAAATAGTTCTGGAGCCATACACAGTTTTGTGTGTGTGTGTGTGTTTAGTTTGTTGTCCTTCACCCGCACCTCCGATTAGCACGTTTGGCTGTGTGTGTTGAAGTTCAACACACATACGTACAGCCACAAGCTACGTATCTACCCATTACTGAAGGATGGTAAAGTCGGTAGCGAGGTTTGTATAAATAATTGGCTGAAATTATCGAATTAAACCAGAATTGCAATTATATATTCACAATATAATAGTGTATAAAGTAGCAATATTAATACAGGCAGTGGTCAATAAATGTCACAATGTTTTTTTTTTTAAATGTACCCAACAGAGGCCCACTGACTTTCAATACTTGTTCAATAAGCTCCTTCTTGGTATGTTCAGCCAGTTATATTTTGAGTACTTTTTTCTTCTAAGTCAGTTGGGGTCGACAGATCACATTTTATTTTTCCACGTGCTTCTGTTCTTTGCCTGTTCTCAAGGTCATATCCACACTATCTTGATATCTCGTTCTGCCCCGCGCCGGAGGGATCTCAATCGCCCTTCTGATTGCATCGTCTTTGTCTCTTCACTGCACGTGGCCAAGCTATCAATGTCTTGCCACCCTTGCCTTCTCAGGAATGCTCATTACGCACAAAGTTCTGGCCACAAATGAACCACGATGCTTTGCTAATCTCTTCAAGGAGCATAAACCATCATGCGAACTCCGGTCAACCTCGCAGCAGTTTTCGGCTAGCCATCGAACAAACAGGGTCACTGCATCGTGCGCTTTCAGATGCGCTTCTGCGGCCATCTGGAACGCTCTTCTTTCCGATATTCGGAAGCCACTGGAGCAATGCACTTTTACATCTATATTAAACACTAATTTCTTTAGAACTGCTTTTTGTGTTTAGTTTGTTGTTCTTACCCCGCACCTCCAATTAGCACCGTTGGCTACGTACGGTGTGAAAGAAGCTCAACATACATACAACAAACATACACCATCCATGAACACATTACTAGTAATCCCCTACGAAAGCTCCAACACAGTGTTCTTCACAAATTTTCAGAGGGGGGCCACTTTCGCCGATAAGACATCATCAGTGTGAGGGCTGCCACACATTTGAAGCCATTGTGGGTTTGACAGCACCAGCACGATGTTGATGGGGGGGGGGGTGTTTTTCACATTTGTTGTGTCCTGTCGGGGGCCGCACGTCACGGGCCGCACTAAAGGCCACTAGGGGCCGCCAGTAGCCTGTGGGCAATGACGAACACTGCTCTAGCACCATCTCTACCCATATGCACAGCAAAAACAATATTACACCTCAATTGGCCATTGCTTTGACAACATTGATTCTGATATTGCAGTCACCTTGTATCTCTGTATTCCATATGTGTTTTTTAAAATTCTTAATTAAAATACTATGAAGTGATACTTTCAGTGCAACATTTCAATCAGTGTATTTTATTTAACGACGTGAGGGCCCATTGGGATTCATAATAACTCTTTGGAGGGGAGATCCGAGAACGAATTTGTGGATTATTTACGTGGCACAGTTCCCAGCAACTTCTCTCAGTGTCGGGTGTTTCTTTCTCTCCCCCGTTCGCCTGGTTGGGTTTACTGGTGGCTGGATTCTGTGGCTGAAACGGAATGCTCTCAGCAGCAATGGCAACAGGGATGGGCAACTGCTGATAAGGGCAGTCTCAGTCAGACTAAACAACACTCTATTTGTTCTGCGGACATTCCAGGCCCTGCTCCGCCACACCGTCCGTACGATACGTACGGAGACGCAGACGGATGGGACGCCCGCTGATACGTGCCCCACCTCTTCAAGCTTTTTATTTTAAAAAAAATCATCACAAAAGCAACACAACGCACGCACACAGACACGTGCACTCATAAACTTCCACGAACACGAAAACAATGTAAATGCCAACTCCAAGGGCCTGGCGAAATTTTTTTTTTTCATTTCAAATTCTCATTTCAAAAACACGCACCCCTGTGCCTAGAGAATGCCCTGGTTGCGGGCTCGACACTTCAAAATGTAATTACAATTTTTGTAGCACGTGGTCAACCTTGTGAACGGGATTATTTTGTTTCCAGATTCCAGAACATGTTTCTGGTTGGCATATCACACTTGTCCACGTCAACATTTTTTCCCGCACACACACGTGTTTCTTAGAAACGCAAATATAAAAAAAAATGTCAGGTACACAGTGCTTGTGTTCGTTCGATGTTTGTGTATTTCTACGATAGCAAGCTTCGTGGTTAATATTTTGCACTCTGATTTCAATGTACCTGGTTCTATTGCTGGTCATACATACCAAAGTAAAAATTATCTGAACCTTACCAGGGCCTCTCATGGCTCTGTTAGGTCTAAAAGAGTACTTGGTGTGGTCTGTCAACATAGTCGCTGGGGTTACAAACCTTTGCCTGACCCAGTTCTGGCTACACCAAATCTTCATATTTTGGATAAGCCTAATAGGCGCTTACGAACATCACGTAATTACAATCGTCTGTATGGCTTTTCTTCCTATACATTGTAATCAAAATACAAACTAAAACTTACAAACTTTATTTCAAGGGTAAGTCCACAATGAGTGTGCTCTCATTGTGTTAACGAGTGGCTCACTCTGTTGAATGACCCTTGTGTCGGTCAGGTGGCTGAGCAGCTGACTCAAAAAGAGAAACAGGCTAAAATAAACCTGATCCAGGATCAACTCATTTCATCCTCCCACTGGAGTGAGGAAATATTGCTTCACCTGGTGAGCAGCTACTTGGTGGCAGGTCGAGAGAGGTCGTGATATCATGACTTGTCCCTGGTTTGGTAACTTGGGATATCCATCATTTTCTCAGCAACACCAGCAAAGATGACCACCATCCAACGCTAATATGAGCGATAAGTAATTATAGCCGGCCTCTGGCAAGTGAAGCACAACGTCACACTTTTTACCGTGGCATTTTTGGAGACGTTTTTTCGTCGTTGTCTCAAGTAGTAGGACTGTGAAATTAAAACCGAGAATTCAAACTTGTGCTGACGCACTGCGAATAAATTCCCCTCACTTTGTCATCTCGTGTGGCAGCATTGGCTGGTGGTTTGCACACGAACTCCTGCACAAACCTGTCACAATTGCCATAGTGTTTGTGTAGAAAGTTCTCCTTTGTGCTCTAAACTGGGTCGAGCAACAGAGGGTGGACAACCCATGGGCCACATTTCAAATGTATCTGACCATACAAAAATGGTCAGATACATGAATCTTAATTATTTGTGAAAGTGTCTCTCTAATCATGTGAGCATGTTTCAATGTCCATATCAATTTGCTGCCTTTAGCCAGAGATGAACATTTCACATTCTTCTGCCAGGAATCAGCCTCTCCTTAAGATAAACCCCTGGTGACTTTCCAGAAAGGGATTCTAATTTTTGAGAGGCACAAAGAGCTCAGCTAATTTTTAATAAAAGAAGTTTTAAATATAAGGTGAACTCTCTGCTACACCACCATCTGGCTGGATGTCAAATGGGAACATGAAAAAATATATATATGTGTCCAGTGTAAAAGCTTAGTTTTAGTTATGATTTATATCTTGAATAGATTAATTGTCGAGGGAGAGTTTTTTGTATTACTGTTTGCGTGTGTAACACGCAGAGGTGGGACAAAGTCATTGTTATGCAAGTCCAAGTCGAGTCGCAAGTCATCAAATTCATGACTCGAGTCTGACTCGAGTCCAAGTCACATGACTCGAGTCCACATCTCATAGGTGGGACAAAGTCATTGTTATGCAAGTCCAAGTCGAGTCGCAAGTCATCAAATTCATGACTCGAGTCTGACTCGAGTACAAGTCACATGACTCGAGTCCACATCTCATAGGTGGGACAAAGTCATTGTTATGCAAGTCCAAGTCGAGTCGCAAGTCATCAAATTCATGACTCGAGTCTGACTCGAGTCCAAGTCACATGACTCGAGTCCACACCTCTGGTAACATGAATATAGCAATATAGCTTTTTGGCATAGATTTCCACAGCTGCAATGTGACCACATCAAGGCAGACATCAACAAATGATTTGTCTCACGTACGGACGCCGTGATTCTTCTCCTCGTCACACAAAACAAATATCGATGCTGCCTGATGTCTGAAAGCAGTGGGGCACAATCAAACGCGTTGTCACTTGTCTTATGGAATATCTCCTCGAGATCACTTCGATGCTCGCACATTGCACCTCCGACAGGCACGGTTGGCTACGCACGGTGCGAAAGAAGTTCAACATACATTGCTGCGTGCAGCCCCTGAAGAATACAACCCAGGGTGAGTTAAAGCAACATTATAAAGCCAATGTTGTGTTTTAACTTGTGTATGTTCTCTGATCCACGTGATCCTATTGTCTGTATAGTAGATGTTTGAATGATGTGTGTTAGGGAGGTATTTGCAATTTTCGTATTAATTAGAAAGAAATATGATAATCAGACCGAGGCACGAAATTTCAGATGATAATTTCATAACAATATTATATGCACGCATATCATGACAAATGCATACTTTATGTGACCACTTATTGTCGGCATATATCATTTTCAGTTTCATTTATTTGGTATAGCCCTGTGAGCCAATCGGCTCTTGAATCGGGTGCAACCGCAACAAACAAACAAAATAACATGTCCAATACTTGTGAAAGATGATCATCTCAGAAAATCATTTCATATAACGTGGGTCTGCTGTTCACCTCCTGCTCGTGAGCCTTCGACACTGTGCATTGGCTCAAAGTGCACCAGATTTAGGCACGAGCACCCGTAGTCATGTTACCGCCACTTAGCAGTGAATGGTGGCTGTTGTTTTATGGACAGTGTTTGTTTGTATTGGTCTAAATGCAGCCAGAGCCCAACTAATGGTTTCCACATTGCATTGGTATTGTGTGAAAAGCCTGGGCCATATACGATCAGCCAATATACTTTCTCTGTGTCCTTGAAGATAACAGCAGCACATTATGTCATATTGCATGGGGGCGGCGGGTGGGGTGGAAATAACCATCACGTCAACACAGAGCATGACTCGCTTTCTTGAAGGGATCCTGTAATCTGGTTACAACTTAGCCAGCCGTCAATGGGTAGCCTGGGAGAATATCCACCACGGATGAAAACTCCAGCTCGAGGCAAGGAAGAATGCAAACTGCGGTAAGTCCAATGTGAACAAAATGACGACGCTGGGGTGGTGGCAGAAGGGATATTTGATAAGGAGAGTTGGTGAGAGAAATGTACATTCTCATTCTCTGCTGCCAACCTACAACACACACACAAGTCAAAAAACGGGTGGTGGCTTCGAAAATGTGCAAGCCACTGCTGGATGAAGGCCTCCCAAGTTGTCTGACCACACTTCAACACAGCTGATCAGTGCAGGTTCAGTAAGGAAATGCCCAGGACAGATTCAAATGTTAACCGTGGCCAGGAATCGAGCTCAGGTGGGTGGGTTCATAGTGCAGTGAGCGAACCACTGCACCACCATCACAATGCAAATGATACGAATATGTTTTTCTTAGGTTTTGCCTCATGGAGTGAAATAAAAAAAACCTGCATAAACAAACTAGAAAAAACTAACTTCAAGCAACACAAACGAGATGATTTCAAAATAATAATAAAAGTGCAATCAATGCTTGAAGTGATTTGTCACTCTGAATTGGGATAATTATTTGAACTGTTTATACCGCTCCTAACCACGCTGCCACATTGCCTGATACACATCATAGATTCATAGAATTACGGGCTGAGGTAAAATAGTCACATGTTTAAACCAAATTGTGCAAATTGTCGTAATTGATTTTTGCGAAAAATGTTAAACACCAGGCGAATAGTGTAATGTATGAGTACAGTCAGTGGAGTGATTCCCATACGTATATCACATTTTTTTCCATCACCAATTGAATCTCGTTTGGGTTATTGCTTTCAATGCACGTAGAAAAGTATATGGAGCTCATTACAGCCAGCAGAGCATTGCTCCATACTGGAGAGCCACCCCAGGAAAGGCACGATGGGACCATCTCCTACGTCTCTTCAATAGACTGCCTGAGTAACCAAGACTGAACCGCGCATATTAAACTACCACGACATTCGGTTTGGAAACATTGACTCTGACCAAAAAACAAAGCGTGGAACAACACCTGAGAAGCACACAGTGAACCGTGGAGAGATGGCCGAGGCCGATGACGGAACGGCACGCCGAAGGCGGGTAAATGTGCGGGAGAGGATGACTACCGGAGGGATGGAGTGATGAGGTGAGCTCGTGCGCTTCGTGGAGCGAAACGCACTGTGGCATCACGAGGCTGCAAGGAAAGGGAATGCGTTTGTCTAGAAGTGGACGGATAATGATTATAACGATGAACAACACAACTGTAACACATGGTCAACCCTGTGAAAAGAATGATTTTGTTTCCAGATTCCATAAGATGTTTCCGGTTGGCATCTCACACATGCCCATGTCAAACATTTTTAGCACGTACACAGACACACACACACGTGTTTCTTTGAAGCGTCAATAAAAAAAATGTTGAGAAAAAAACACGTTCATCAGGTACACAGTGCTTGTATTCCTGCGGTGTTTTTAAGTGTAATATTTTGTTGGTCCAATCTTTTTTGTCGTAGCTCACTGATAGAATTCCAACGGGAAGCAGGAGGACCCCCACTTCACGTGATGCAACGGCTCCAGAAGAGGACACCACAGGCCGACTCATGGAGTCGCTTCTCGGAGCCCCAAACATTCTCAACAATAAAACATGTCACGCATCGGAATCTTTTTCAAAGTTTAGTCCTCAAAAGCTGGTATACAGCAAAATTTAAAAGAGAAGTAAAAAAAAAACTAAACTCACTGATGACTGATGGGTTGAGACCATCAATTTTCTATACAGTACTTGAGAACAGGCTTCAATCATGGATTGCTGTTTGTATTCAGACTTAAAACTTCGACATTGCTGGCTCCCTGTCACCTTATCTTCAACTTTGCGGGGTAGAGGCAGGGCGTTTATACATCTATTTTAGCTCAGGCACTGCCCACCTGGAAATTGATGTAAATGATTATTCTTAATGTGCAATGCACGATGAATCGGCCCTCAGCGTGTAGACTAGAGAGCATTGGGGACATCACCATCTGATACAACCCTCGACGTTTAGAAACAACCGTTTAGATTATTCGGCTTCTATACATTTCCACATGATAAGCCACTTCGTTGAGCTATCATTTGTGGCCAGGTCGCTTCTGAAAAAGAAGCGAATAGCTCAGTGGGCTTTGCCTGGTAAAATAAAAATAGTTTAGTTTTCATATTTATTTTTTGTGATATCCTTTACTATACTTTACACTCCTATCGTGTTTGTTGCTGTAACGTGCTTGCCCAACCTACTGGATATCTGTGAAAAATAGCTTAATAGCTCATCGGATTCCTCCAGGATGAATACAGATTCTGAGCTCTATATTCTTAGGTTTGTTCGGTAAAGTCACGTAGGTAAAAAATTAAAATTAATAAAAGTAAAGTAAAAATAAAATCAAAATCACGACGTTTCGGAGGCAACACAAGCTTCCGTCTTCAGGTGGAACAGTCACAGCACGATAGCTGTATCAAGATACAGCTATCGTATCAATATACAGCTATCGAAGCTTGTGTTGCCTCCGAAACGTCGTGATTTTTATTTTATTAATTCAATTTTTTTTACCTACGTGACTTTACCGAAAAAACCTAAGAATATGAATCCTTGCAGTCACGAAAGCTTGAAATCTAGAATTCTGAGCTCTCACACTGCTGCCTTGCGCTATCCACTTTGTGCAGCACAGAAATATTGGGCAGGGATCTACCCAATGTTGGCTCAGTCAGTGGTTTGTACTGTCTACATCAACAGGATAAACCTCATTAAAGCACAACAAAATAATGATAACAAAAATAATCAATGTCCTTTATTTACCCACAGAAGGGTCTTGCATTAAGATGCTTTGACAATTAATTCCACACGTGTTTGGCATGTGGGCAGACATCTTAAGCACCAGCGAGGGTAGGACACTCAAAGCTCCACACAGATAGATTCAACAATCCATAGCTGTGCTGAAATCTTCTTTGCCACCTCTCAGCCAAACTGTTCATTTCTTCAGAACATGTTTTTTTCTGTTTAGTTTTTTGTCCATCCCCCGCATATCCGTTTAGTAAGGTTGGCTACGTACGGTGCGAAAGAAGTTCAACATACATACAACAGTCGGTCTCCCATTTTAATAACTTCCTCGCCCGGTATATAGGAGGTCGTGAGTTCGATCACGATGCCTGTATATTTGGACTTTGCATGTTCTCCATGTGGTCGCGTGGATTTTTCTCTGGTTCTTCCGGTTTTCCCCACCACATCTACAAACACGCGTTCAGAGTATTTGGCTGCTATAAAGTTCCACGCGATAAGCCACTTCGTTTAGCTTTCATTTGTCACCATTTCGCTTCTGAAAAAAGAGCTACATAGCTCAGTAGGCCTTACCTGGTAAGAAAAAAAATGTGTTTAGTTTAATCTAATGCTAATTATACTCAATCTTGATGAGCTTCTTCGAGCCTACAAAATCGGGCACATCCAGGGCACTTTTTTTGGTTGTCAGCGAAAATGTAGCGTATTTGATACGGTGTTTTTTTTTCTCCTGCACTCTTTGTTGAGTTAGGATAAGACGACGCAATCCATTACGCAAGGAGAAGCTGCTTAAGACACCCGTGGGCTCCAACTCAGGGATCGAGCTGTCACTTGCTGCTCATTGATGTGACGCATGCATTAGTCCCTGAGCCGTTCCAGCCACCTTGCGCCCTCTCATATTTGTGAGTGGGCCTGGTTCAGCTGTTCGGGCCATGGGTATGGGGTAGATGTTCAGGGAGGGAGTTATCGGCAATGTTTGTAACAACCACCGGCCGGGAAACAATGCAATGCTCCCTTCAACTTTTGAACGGAGAAATGCAACTCCGTTTTCAAATTGCATAACCAATCACCGCACAGAGAATGAAATATTGACCTCCATAACATAGTAAACAATAAATTAGCCATATAAATATAGCTTGCCTGGCTAATTAGGCCAGGTGATTTCCTAAATTTTTAACAACGATTTTATAAACATGTGCATCATTTTATCAGGATTTGTTTACACTTCAAAACCTGATTTTGTTACATTATTTTAATAATAATTCACGCATGCCGAATTATAATTCAACGCAGGATGTATTTGCAGAAAGGATTCAACATGATTCCCAAAGCAGAGCTTTTCAAACTTATCAACAGGTTTGTCACTTATTTTTCTATTAGCAATGATCTACAATGCCACTATGTGTTCTGTATCACGTCATATATTGTTATTATTTTCACGTGCAGCAAGCAACACATATATTTTTTGCAAATCTTCTTCTTTTTCCGTGTGGCTAAGGAGGATACAGAGCAACAACTACAATTTCACATTCAGGTGGTCAAGCCAGATAACCGCGGGCAGGAGAAGCAGTGGAGTGTCACATCGCTTTGATGTCACTCCGTATTTGTGAGTCGGAGCATTGCGTCGCTATAAGTTGCATGGTCTGTTCTGGATGACCACAGCAGCACACTGGAGATTATGTAATTTTCAATTTGTG
Source organism: Lampetra fluviatilis (assembly GCF_964198595.1). Classification (NCBI taxonomy): domain Eukaryota; kingdom Metazoa; phylum Chordata; class Hyperoartia; order Petromyzontiformes; family Petromyzontidae; genus Lampetra; species Lampetra fluviatilis. The sequence continues at coordinate 27,042,254 of NC_136276.1, read as the reverse complement.
CTTTAGGTATCTGCATTTGCCATGGTTTGTGCGGCGGACGCGGTTTAGGGGGCACCATGAGCTTGCAAATGATACGTGCTTTCAAGTCACGAAGCGGACGTGTCGATGATGACTGACCCTGAAGCTAGCCAGCCTGAATGTGTACACAGAGCCAGGGTGGACCACAGCGATTGGCAGCTCACTGATAGAGGCAGGGGAGTGGAGAAGGGGCATGGGAGGGCAGCAGACGGAAGCAATTGTCTCCTCAATTTCCTCCCACCTCCTGTTCGCCCAGGGGCATCCGGAGCGCTGCTGATAGTTTGATTAATGTGCAGGTGTGATTCGGATCTCCTTAAAGATCAAGTTAATCCTGTTCCGCAACTGCGTCACAGCGCTCGCAGGTGCTGTCCCACAGATAGCGAATTAAAAACGCGAGAGGGAATTGCGTTACTTTTAAAAAAAAATTATAACCATTTGCAAAACGTCTCCCCCCTTTTTGAAAATTTAGATAGTCAAATATAAGTGTTGCCTACCCAATATCTTGCAATGACACGCTGGCCCCCAAAAATATGCTGTCAATCGAACTACAGGGTGATGTTTTGAAGTATTCCTACCCAAGATAACTTTAATTTCAAGGATAACAGTTCGCGGCTGCATTCTATTCGTACGGGATTAGTGGTGCTGTCCAAACATTGACAGCATTATTTAGTTTTTACTGCAGCCTCATTCTAACGGCGTGTGTCGACAACGTTCGACTCACACTGTGCTGCGTCCATTGGCACGCAACGAACAGAGACAAACAAAACGTCGGCATCAAGTGAAACAAACTCGTGAGGATAACATTGAGCACGATACGGATGAAATGAACCTTTCATGCGACGTGCAGCTACGAGTGCCCAACAAGCATGGCGTTAATTTACAAACGACAGTACACACGAGTTTTAAATCGGCGCACCAAAGATTAGAAAGGCCAGATGGGTGATTTTCAAATTCATAGTTTGTTTATGGGGGGACGGAACGGAACGGCGGGGATTAGCCCAGCTGGAAAGCATCATTCCTCGGTCTAAATTGATGATCCTGGGTCAGCCAAGCCACCAGTAGTGTGGACAGCTGAGGAAGGCAAAATTATAAACAGGCTGCACGGCCACCATCGACTCTTCCCCGGCCTGCACACGCGCCTGCCCGGCTCGTGTTTCTTGCCGGCAAAAATGGTTCGCGGAAATTGATGGCCCGGGTCGCATGGTATTGGTGGAAATCAATAGACTACACTGTTAGCCCTCTGCTGCATTACTTGCATTAACTGAAAATGAAATTACTCCGTACTAAAATTGTATAAAGTAATGAATGCGTTAACTTGAGGTGGAAAAGAATGACGTGACATGAATGTGCAACAGTATATTGTATATGTAAAATAAATATTTTTTTAAATGTTTATTATTGTTATAATAATGTACCCTTAATCAAACAACCCCCATGAGTGATACGGTGTGTTAGTCATGTTGGTTGTTCATAATCAACGTTTTTGGGTTTAGATCGCGTTATTTATAAATGTGTCATAACCCTCCACCACCCGACACGGCCAATCAGTAAAAAAGTGTCACGTTGACAAAAAACAAATAGTTCACTGCTTTAGCCCACCGGTGTGTTGAAGCGTGAAACCACAACATTTACAATTTGAGTACGACGTTTCGCTGGTAATTGCATCCAGCATCATCGGGCAATTCGCCAGAATGGTGAGGCTCTGCTCTGTCTCCCGTTCTTATATAGAGCAGCAGCAGGGTTCTTATATAGAGCAGCAGCAAGCCTACGTATTAAACATGTTGGTTGTTTTGCCATACTTCACCCCGCTGGTCATTGCAAGTTATGGGGACCCAGGACGAAATCAAATATTACTCATCACTGATGTTGGTCATGGTTTGGAAATGCAACTCATGTTGCCAGGTTCACAGAACAATGCGATGTTCATCACCATACCATCCCAGTCCTCTAACAACTCTTAGGTTTATTTGATGCAAACTAAAGTGGTTTGTAATGTTTAATTATACGTATGCAATTTAATACGTGTATATATACACGCAAAGCATCTCAACACAATTTGATGAAAAATATCATTTTGTTAATTACTCGTGCAAGGGAGATAATACAGGGTGGTTCAGATGTCCAGTAACCCAGATTTAATCATCTAAAAAATAAACATTTTCAAGCCAGGTTTTTTAAAACAGAAACGAATATGCAAATGAAGAAAAAACACATTTTCGGGGTCAATTAAATAGAGGTCACAAGACATCGGGACCACCCAGGACAAATTGGTTATGTTTCATAGCACGCATTGAATAAGCCTCATGAACTACAACGCCTGTCACAATAAACGTGGCACCAAATGTAAACCAATTAAGCGTAATTGGAATTTTTCGACGTATAACTCGCGCTGCTCAGTCTTTCTTGGAAAATTTCTCCACGCTTCGAAACAGATGGATTGCGACGCGCAATCTCACGCTGCATTCACAATCCCACAGCGCCTGTGCTGCGTGCGTGCGACCGAGCGCGAGCAACAGAAAAACTACCGATGTAAAGCTTTCGTGACTGCAGGGATTCATCTTCTTGGTTCTTTCGGTAAAGTCACGTAGAATGGAATAAATAAAATAATAAAAATAAAACATAATAAAATAATTCTCACGACGTTTCGGCCACAACGCAAATAGCCGTCCTCAGGTGGAGAACAGGTCTGAGAACAGGTCTGAGACAGACCTGTTCTCCACCTGAGGACGGCTACTTGCGTTGTGGCCGAAACGTCGTGAGAATTATTTTATTATGTTATATTTTTATTATTTTATTATTTCCATTCTACGTGACTTTACCGAAAGAACCAAAAAGAAGAGAAAAACTACCGTTGGAAAATGAAGTCAAATGAAATGCAGCTTGTCCTGTGCATTTTTAAAGGAAGTCAATGGAAATGCACGCGACTAGGGGATAAGACAATTAGAGACATGTATGGAGACGTGTAAACGAATCGGGGGGGGGGGGGGGGGCAGTTCGAACAGCTACCTTGTGAAAACCACGTGATGCCATGTGCCCCACAGGTGGATCCGATTTCACGGTGTGATTTTCACACCGTGGAGCTGCTCGAATCAAGTGTTCCTTTTGAGAATTTCAGAGGCGAAGTCTCACGTCGACTATGTAATGTTGGTGATTGTGAGGTTGGTAAATTATGTCATGTCGTTGCCAACAGTCAACGTTTTTTCCCTGCCTAAAGGTTCATTGGGGTGATGCTTCTCTTTCTTGATGGCCTTGAGACAGTAACGGAGATTACAGATTTCCATGGCAATGGTAATATTTTTTATTTACCCTTGAATATGTATGGGTTGCATCAAACAATATACACGACCAATCATAATAATACTTATTTTGGCATCTGGAACAAAATGTATACTACATTGGCACCTGATAATTGGTTTTTTACCCTTTTTTTCTGGCAACAAAATTGACACCTTCTTTTTTACGAGGAGTCATGCTTGCATAGACCACAATACCTGCAGTCATAATGCAAACAAAAAACATAATTCTGATAATGTATGCACTGTCCTTGAAGTTAATTGATCCACACCCGAGACAGCTTTCCTTAGAGCCTAGTCTCACATGGTGTTGGACCAGATGACGCACCTCTTGGAGCCCGACTGAATTCATAGTAAGCTAAAAAGGGCGATCTGAGTGGGAAAAAATGTCATTCAAAGAAACCAGAAAACTCAAACCAGAACATTGTTCACCTACCAAACCTTTTCCCGTACACTACGTCATCGGAACGGGATCGATTCAGATTCAGAATGGAATTGAATAGATTTTGAACGGAATCGGAAGTAAAAGTCCACGTGGGAGGGCGTGTGGCACAGTTGGGTGCCAGCTATGATGGAGTGCGGTCGCGTCACTACAGTTCTCAGCGGTGAGTACAGTACAATGTCTTTGAAAAACATGAACGGGAAAGGGTTAAGCTATGTGTGGTAATACGCGGCACTTCACAGAGCCCACATCTCCTCAGTATAATTCTCATTCAGAAGGCATCGAATTCTCAACCTGACAAACTCAAGAACAAAATCTTTGAGCTGAACCAATTCAAGAGAGACCTTAAAATTAGTATAATGAACACATTGTGACCAGACTAGACACCACACTATTTACGTTACGTTTTTTTCTTCCTTTTTATTTTGAGGTTTTGGAACCCGGTGAAACATTTTCAGAAACGTGAACAAGATCAAGAGAAACTTGAGTGAGATACCTACTTGTAATGACTCGGAGATTACAAACGAAACACAAGGGTTATAGAACAAGCACGATTTTGAGGTATTACAGTCACTACTGTGAGGAACAAATAGACTTGCGCAGGACGCGATGTTAAGGGCATTGGAAACTGACAGGCAAGGGTTTTGACAAATAGCATCTCGGAGAAGGAATGTTGCTTTAAAGGTCAACCAAGGGGGAGATGGAGCAATAAAATCAGGGCACATAGTATTAGTATGGGAGGTCTTCATCCCACGGAGATTTGAAAATGGATGCCGATGATGAAGACGATGGCCTTGATAATGCCAATAAAATGTCGGTGCTTTGTTTTTTTGTTGTCAAGGTGTCTTAAATGATTGTATTATGAATATTTGTGTCTGTCATATTGGAACCAAGTGTTGGCTTTGTTGCACCCATCAGCAAGCCACAGTTGAGGAAATAAATGTTTTTTTGTCCAACTGGTTTGGGTGAGAGACAACACAAACAGTGTCAGGCCCCGATAAATATAGATTGCACTTATTTGTTTGTAACGCTGTCAATTTTCATGTGATTAAAGTCTTACATTTTATTGGACTGAATCAAACCAATCAAATGTAATGTGCATTGTGAGCCTCATGTTACAGAGTGAATGTCAACCAGGTGAATGAATCACAGATGGGCAGCCAGCATCGTTGACAATGAAAAAGCATTGCACCCGTCAGGGATGAACGAAGATTTGTTTTAATTTCCTAAAATGTTTTAATCTGAACCATGCAACGGTTCAATATCACAAGTAACAATTACCGCGTCGTGATTATCTATTCTACATCAGATTGTTATACATCACTTTGTTAATATTACGTAGAAATTACTGTGGATGCAAACATTTTGGCCATTGTGGTCGGTTCATCATTGGCCAAAAATCAATGAGTACCTCTTTCTGGGAAGTCAACAGTGGCAATCGTTGGGATAGATTGGCCCCTTGCCATGGGAATGTGATATTTCAACTGCTGGTTGGGAACCTCAAACGCAGATGAGTGCTGCATCATTGCTTGGTCATCAAAGACACCTTGACTTTTGAGTCACCAGTGAACCCATCATTGCACCAGTTTGCGTGGAGCCAAAGGTTAAAATCCCACAACTGATATTGATATTGTGGTGAACTAACACATAACTGCGGTCTCTAGTGTAGACCTTGACGACCTCTGCGATATGATTCGCAACAGTAAATAATTGCTGGTATCATGGGCCAAATACTCATTATCAAAAGTACATTGAACTAGTTTTGTAAATGAATGTACAACCCCAGCTATGTAATTATGTTTGCCCAAGTCACTCTTGTAAAAGAGATAATTACTATCAATGGAGTCTCACCGGGATAAATTAACGACATTGGATTTGATTACATTTGCGCAAAGTGACTCAGTGGCCAGCTCACGGTTAGGTCATCCAGATTCCCGGAAGCTAATTCGCAAGGCTACAAATTAAAATGCACGTAATGGCATTAACTAGAAATGCATGAATGCTTTTCTCCAGGGTTAGTCGCAGACACCTTTAAATCAACATCTTCGAGATGGGGTTGCGGATTATGCAGAGGTAATGCTCACGAGTCGCCCACCCGCAGTGGGACATAGCAACACAACGAGTCGGTGTCTGACCAATCCATAGTTTTGAATATTATCCTTCCATATGTGTGTGTGTGTTTTTGAATCCCCTCTCTGTACTCGTGTTTCTTCCCACATGCAAAAATACTTTAAGAAGTAACTGGCCAAAACGCCCCAAGCAGAAAACTCCTGAAAAAAACTGTAAAGTGCCGTGAGGCTCTTGTGGGAAAACAATGATTATTGTTATTACAAAAATTATATAATTTAAACAAACGATCTCTATTTGGATCAATTGACCAATGCTTCACAAGTAAAGGAGACTGTTGCAGTTCAATTGTCAGAATAATTATGGTTAAACATGTGAACAAATTGGGCGGCACACGGGTGATGCGCTGTATAAAACAAGAAAGCAAATGTTTTCGCAGTAATTCTATCTTTCCCCACGATTCGCAACCCCGCTCAGAAAATCGGTGATGGCGCTTCAAAATCAGTTCTCGTGATGTCGAAGCAGTCGGAAGACGAATAGTCAGTTCACATTTAGTAAAATTAAATCACGACGTTTCGGAGGCAACACAAGCTTCCGTCTTCAGGTGGAGCCGTCACAGCAAAATTTCTGTATCAATCGTCGTGATTTAATTTATTTAAATTTTTCACCTACGTGACTTTACCGAAAAAACCAAAGAGTATGAATCCTTGCAGTCACGAAAACTTCAAATCTAGAAGTTCACATTTAGATTTTAGAACCGTTTCACGAGGAGTGGTGTGTGTTGCTGTACTGGTGTACAGCCAATACGTCCATTTAATGACACGCACGGCTGGCTCTATGGTAGCAGTACACGCCGCAGAGTCTCTTGGCCTGCGGGGCCCATCCTTTTGTACGTGGGGTCTGCACAATTGTCAAGACCGAAAGCAGGAGGAGAATTCCCACCGGTGTAACGCAGCAACGGGGTTTATTCAAATGTCGTGGCCCTTTCTTTCGGTCGGCCATTTAACGAATGCACGCGCATCGCACAACGGCGGAGTCGTCTTGACAATTGGGACGGCTCGCATCAATCTCGTCGTGCCACTTCAATGCCTCCCGCCGTGAAACGGTCGCACGGACGGCCGCCGCCGCCGCCGCTGACGGACAGCACGGACACCACCACCACCACCACGCAGCCTCGCGCGGGTTCTTATGCCCCGTGATGTTTCGCCGAGTCGCGAGGCTACTGGCATTGGTTCGCGTCCTGTAATGCGATGTGACAAGGCAACAGCGGCCTCCTCCAAAAAAAGGAACCAGTTAATTATGTTAATTAAACACGCGCGCGCGCGCTCGCGCAAATGTTAAGTCGTTAGAGACTATGTACACAGAAACCGAATGAACTTAGGTCACCGGGATTTTACACGGTATGCCAACTCCACAAAAGGAACCACACACACACACTGGACATTCTCGTGCGCGTGTGCCGTCTCTGCGCACATGGCGAGCGTAGAGAGTCGCTTTTAGTTTGCAGTTGGGATGAGCACTGTTAGTGAGCGCCTATTAAGGTGTCTCACCCCAACAGAGGCAGTTGGGGTGAGCACTGATAGTAACGCACTGTTAGTGAGAACCTCTATTAAAGTTGGTGCATGAGGGGGAGGCACAGCCAACGATATGCATGACTCAACTCTCCCTCGTCCTCCCAGCGCAGATGTTTTCACACTGCACCACGAACTCATTTTATGCTGGGTTGACCTACAGGAGGTTCACGATAAGTTCAGCTACTTTTTGCTAACGGGTTCTTCACAGCCTGGAAACAAATGTGGGTGGACGACGCACTTTATCACCATTCTTTACACACACACATATATATATGACAATGTATGCACAAAGCCGAAGTCGACTCAGCCTTAAATGGTTACATTGCAAAATGGATACATTGCATTTGTGGATATCAGCACTGGGGAGACAAAGGAGGCCGGGCATGGAGCTGCCCACTCCACCTTGTCTTCTGCCAAGCAGGCTTTAAGAGGTGCTCGCTAACAGCACGTGTTCCTGTGGTCTATAAGGCTAAACAGTGGATGTTTGTGGAAGGCCCAGGACTGGCACAGATCAGACTGTGCACTTGCGTCCGTGTTTGGGAATGAAACTCATTTCCTCAGCATCATCACACCGTGTGCTTTGCACGGAACTATCGTTATTCTTGTTCAAAGAGGCGGTTTATACAAAATACTTCCAGAAGGAAAGTGTTTTTTTTATAGTGTCAATCCGAACAACTAACATGAATGCACTTGGCCATGTTTGATTGTTTTTTAAGCTTGGAACATTAAACAAACTCAAACTCTGTGAGTTTGACCAGATATTAACATATCTTTCTCTGTGTCCTGATGCCACTAAACGCACGCACATCATGTAAAGCTGTAAATGATTCCGAGATGGTCATTTTATTTTATTTAAGTAAGTACTGCATTCATTACAGCAGTAGTTTATATTTGCCTGTGACTTCAAGTCTTGAATTGTTGTTTGGTAAATATTCCTACTTGTAACTGTAAACAAGAACATGTGGACTCTGGAAGAGGCTGCAATGAATGGAGGGGACACGTGGACATGAGTGACTGGTGAAGATTACGAATTTTAAAACTCCAGTCTTCGATCGATTTTTCCACGTTTAGCAACATTGCCTACACACGTATGCATGAGGTGATGATTCACTGCACATAGTTCTTGATTGGGAAAACCGGGCAACACGCACGCACAATCGGGATTTCCTAGGTCTGCCGTTCGAGAATTTCTTGTGCAGAGTACCCAAGGGCCGTTGGTCATTTGTGTGACATTAGCGTAGCATCAGTGGCAATGTAATTGATTGGTCAAATTTCCTGATGCCTAAAATAATGTTATTGCTGTTACTGGTTTGGGTTAAGGATGTATCTTTTTTCCCACAAATAAAAAAATCACATCCTTCCAACCACGAAGACAACCCACATCCTGTTGCAGATGTTAACCCATATGTGTAAAAACTTAACTTGACATGCGTTTTGAATTTATGAGCTCGCCTCATCCAACGTCAACGGCAGTGAGTACAATTGAACATTGTCTACTTTTCATTGTTGTTAAATCTCTGCTAAGATTAAAGCACAATTCTCCAGCTAATGCTATGGCTTTGGAGGTGTATTTTGACAGTTATATATTCCACTAGAGGGCACACGTGCATGAAGAAATAGCAAATACTTCATTATTTTTTTTTCATTCGATCCCTGTATTCATTGACTAATATGGAAACTGCATGGGCTATAACTATTTATATACTTACATATTTGTATCTATGCCATGTGATAGCATCAGTAAGGCTTGTTCAAAAAAGTAGTTGCATATTATTAATCTCGAATCCACGTGTGTACATTTCACTAGTTTTGAATGTGAATTGTGAACGTTTAATATAAATAAATGACGAAGCCAAAACTCACGATGCCAGTTTATTGTGTTTGGAAAAGAAGGAATGAGTTGTGAAGGTAATGCGATTTCCCGATATTATAACGTGCCTTTTCTCGATCATCGCTCACCGTCTAACTTCGTTTATTCGCCCCCTTTGCCCAACTCATCCATCAGTCTACTCATCATCCATCCATTCACCAAATGATATAACCTCGGGCCCAAAATGTAATAATTTGTTTCTCCATCCATCATTCATCAATCCATACATTATTTATACACACATCCCTCCATTCATTTTGTCATCCATGTGTTAATTTTTTTTCATCCATTCGTATGTTTATCAATCCATTAACGCATGCAGAAATTTAATATTTTTTTCCATTTAGGACTTAATCCATCTATCCATCTAACCATGAATTATGCATCCATCCGCTGATCATGTAATTATTTCAGATTTAATTATTCATCCATTCATATATCCAGATAGCTGTTGAATAATCTGTTTTTCATCCATCCATTGCCAATTTATTTTTTTATTTTTCCATCTTTCCATCTGTTAAGCCCTCTATCCATCCACCAATTGATCAATCCACGAACTGCATAGAAAGGTGTCGAGTTTCTCTTGGAAAGTGCTGTGTATGGTATTGGGGAGACATTATAAAGTACTGGTGGAAATTGATTGCACCTTGAAAATATACGTCTTTGATCTTTCCCAATTTAATTCCTAATATAGTTGATCATCGATAACACGGCACCACGCGATTTACCGGCTGCTTCCAACATTATCTGGCGGTCTGGGGCCGATTCGACGAAACCAGCAAAACCACTCCAAAGGCTGTAACCAGTCCGGCTAACTATGCTTGATGTCAGTGTACAATATTACATACGGTACGTTATACACAACATTGAACTTAAACAATTAAAATACTGCACGTATACACATCACCCCGTGCATAGTCTTCAATATTGGAGTGGTAAGTATGGTACAGTAAATACAATAACTTTTTATAGTATGATACGTATTGTTGTCTACTTGTATGTTTATAAATGCCAATTTCATATCGTAAACACATTTTAAACACTAAAAAAATCATATACACCACACTTAAAAGCATAACGTTAAGGAAGAAAGTGCAAAAATAAGATTTTTTAAATCATGATTTAGTGATTATCCGGCGTATTTGAAAATCCGGTACCCCCCCCCCCTCCCCGAAGCTGCAAAATAAACGAGTATCTACTGTAGCATGGATACTCGATTATCTACCGTAGTATAGAAAATCGATTTTCTATTGTGGTACAGATAATAGGATCTACTGTAGTATAGATAATCGATTATCTATTGTGATATGGATAATCGATAATTTACCGTAGTATAGATAATCGATTATCTATTGTGGTACGGATAATTGATGATCTACTCTAGTACAAATAATCGATGATCTACTGTAGTAGGGATAATCGAGTATCTACTGCAGTACAAATAATCGATTATCTACCATAGTAGGGATAATCGATGATCTCATAATAAAGTTTTTTTTGGGTTAGATCGCGTTATTTATAAATGTGTCGCAAACCTCCACCACCCGATACATATAAAGTACCATTTTTTAGAATTTTATTTAAAAAAAATTGGCTAAATTCAAGCTCCGGAAAATTGACACACAAGGTTGACTATAATGCAACAAACACCGATCTAATAGCGGAGTGTAAAAAAACGTGGCCAAATTGTGTAAAGGTAAAAAAAGGAGCAGTGTCAAGGGGTTTAAAAAAAAGCCCTTGCACTGTGAAATACTGGAGATCATCGATTTAACACGTAGGCTTTCGCGACCAGTATTATTCATAATAAAGGTGTTTTGGCTAGATCGCGTTATTTATAAATGTGTCGCAACCCCCCACCACCCGACACGACCAATCAGTAAAAAATGTGTCACGTTGACAAAAGACAAATAGTTCACTACTTTAGCCCACCGGTGTGTTGAAAGTAAATCCACAACATTTACAATTTTAGTACGACGTTTCGCTGGAAATTGCATGAAGCATCTTCAGGCGATTTGCCAGAATAGTGAAGCCATCCACCTGCTTCCGGTCTTAAATAGTGCAATGGGCTCTCCTTTATCTGCTGCTATAGCAAATATGTAAATAGAAAACTTTGAAACAAGAGCACTTGCCTCAAGTACATTAAAACCATCTTTTTGGTTTAGATATGTCGATGACACTTTGGTTGTCTCGCCACATGGTAAAGATACACTTAATAAAATTTTTTTATCATCTCAATGCACAAAACCCAGCCATTCAGTTCACCATGGAAATGGAGGTGAACAACACACTCCCCTTCCTGGATATGTTGTTTGGACGCGGTCAAAATGTTAAAATAACACGCAGCGTCTACCGAAAGGGAGCGCACACTGATGCCTATCTGAATGCAGATTCACATCATCACCCAGCACAGAGATCTTCTCTCATCAAGACGCTCATACATTGGGCAAAGACAGTGTCAGATGGTGGAAGTCTAAGGAAAGAGATTAAACATGTTAAAGAAGCACTCGGACTGAATGGCTACAATAATGCTCAAATTAACAGAGCATTGAATGCCAAACCAAGATCGAACAACAATACTGCTGAAAGTGATCAGATTATCAAAACAACTAAAATACCATATATCTTGGGAGTTACTGAAAAATTATCCTGTGTTTTGCAAAATCAAAACATTAAAGTGAGATTTGGTACGGAATACAAAATAAAAAAAACTAGTGTCTTGTACTAAAGATGAATTACCTAACTTATCAACAGAAGGTGTATAAATTGTTTATTGGACAGACGGGACGTAACATTAGCGTAATACTAAAAGAACACCAAAGGAACATTAAATTCTCCCAAACACAGCTGTTAGCAGTGGCAGAGCATGCTTGCCAACAAGGACATTCAATTGATTTTAATAACGTTGAAGTGTTATGCAGAACTAATTATTACTGGTCAAGATGAGTTAGATAATCAATCGAAATTGAGAATAATTCAAAGAATTTCAACCGCTGTGATAGCTACAGACTCAGCACAGCCTGGAAGCGTATTATTAAGTAATACACGACAGATATTGCAATTCCTTACAGGTGAGTCACATGCTAAGTGGCTGATTACTGATCTATTACATAATTTAGTACACGCCGACCCCCGCCTGCAAACTCGAAACGTGATAGGTTTCAACAACGATGACGTCATCTTGCACTATTTAAGACCGGAAGTAGGTGGATGGCTTCACTACTCTGGCAAATCGCCCGAAGATTCTGGATGTAATGTCCAGCGAAACGACATAATGAAGTTGTAAATGTTGTGGATTCACTCTTCAACACACCGGTGGGCTAAACTAGTGAACTATTTGTCTTTTGTCAACGTGACACATTTTTTTACTGATTGGCCGTGTCGGGTGGTGGAGGGTTGTGACACATTTATAAATAACGCGATCTAGCCCAAAAACCTTTATTATGAATAATACTGGTCGCGAAAGCCTACGTGTTAAATCGATGATCTACAGTATTTCACAGTGCAAGGGCTTTTTTAAAACCCCTTGACACTGCTCCTTTTTTTACCTTTACACAATTTGGCCACGTTTTACACACTCCGCTATTAGATCGGTGTTTGGTGCATTCCAGTCAACCTTGTGTGTCAATTTTCCGGAGCTTGAATTTCGCCAAAAGTTAAATAAAATACCAAAAAATGGTACGTTATATTTTTTTCAAGTAAGAATGTTGGTGACCGGGCTGAGAGCGTGGAGCCCAGCATCTCGGCTGGTGCCGGCTCACTGCCCTGACCTCTGACCCACAGGGCCACCTCTTGAAAATGCAGAGGGAGGGCGTCGGAGCCAGCAAGGCCTTCTCTGCTGGCCTAGAGATTGTCAGAATCAGAAAATGTAACTTTTTTTAAATAATTGAATATATATTTTCATTAATGCTGTATGTATTTTAACAAAGTTCGTTCCCATCAGTATGTTAACGTCATTTCATTGCTACTCTCTCCCTCATTTGCGCTGCTACCAGTGCAGCTCATAATTTAGAGCTTTTATCCAACCAGATTTTCCAGCTGTGCTGTCTCTGCCTCTCCGGGTGAAAAATCTACCCCGAGGCCTTCAGAATGTCGAATGAATCCCCTCTGCTGTTGAAACAAATGGGGACGATGTTGTTGATTATCATATTCTTTAACCAATCAGATTTCGAGTTTGCTATGTTGGGTATATTTTTTTTACACGCCGGAACCTTCTAGCTGGCCGAGCCGTCTACTTTAGCATTGTTCGTGTGGTGTGATCAGAGGGCCAGTTAGCTAACTGAAAATAAACTAGCTAGCATGTAACGTAGCATTATCTAAGATTTATTGAAACTTTCAATCGTGACGTTTAGATTTTTAGATGTAGTGCTTTCGATTTTTGTTTCTGTGGGGAAGCCTGTTGAATCCTGATTGTGTTATTTGTGTTTTCCGACATTTTTGCTTGCTTGGTGGTCGTATGAGTAAATGTGGCTGGTTGTTGTGGGTTTGTTCTTGTTTGTTTGGTAATGACATTGATTTGGGCTATGCGATGTGTATTTGTGATGCAGCATCCTGTCATTCTGCATAATCGTGGTACATCCTTGATGGTTTCAGTCGCCATGTATTCACGTCTCTGCAATTAGTGTATTGTAACTCTCATCGGTGTTGAGCCTCGTGTTAAAATCACTTTATTCCACTCGATAAAGGTTACTGTCACTGTGAATATGGGGTGGTTACGTTGAATGACAACAGCCTGTAGCTCTCGTGTCATGATGAGGTTATTCGAAGGCGGTTTAATTGCGGGAGGATAGCACTGAAGGCCTCGGTGTAAAATACACGGCCCCGCCACTGCGAAAACGTCGAGTTAAGATTCGGCTTCTGCCCCAACATGAGCTGGAAGTCCAACATTCCCCACCCATGGAGGGTGGCACTCCCCTCTCTCTCGATCTTCAAACACACTCACGACGCTGTATCGGGCAACGCGCATGCATCCGGTTGGTGTTCGTGAGTCGTGCGTTACAAGCAAGGTGTTATCATAAGCGAGTGAAATGCGTCCCTTATTATTATTATTATAAATGTATTTTCGGAGTGTAGTTTGTATGGTCTGGTTGATTAGAACATCTCAGTCCACTGCTCAATGAAGGTTTCCACCTTGCTGGGTCATTCGTGCGGGTAATTTTACCATACTTCATTCATGGGAGTTAATTTACCATAATTCATTCATGGGGGTTAATTGGCCATAATTCATTCGTGGGGGTTATTTCATCATACTTCACACAGCTGAGTGCAGGTGTTTGTGGAGGGGTGGGAACTCGAACTCGTTGGGATTGCACTCACTCCTGGCTGAGAATCAAACTCGGGTTGCCAGGTTCATGGTGCAATGTGCTAACCACTGCACCGCTGCGCCATCCCACCGGTTGATTTATTTCCGTAACTTTATGATGATTATTTTTCTAATCTAAAATTAATCCAAAGACGATAAGTGGGAGAATGTATCACATCAGCTGTATGGGTTAATGCAATGACAACAGCAGTTAATGCATTTACTGGAGGTTACAGTACAAAGCATAGACATTTCAGAGGGCTGTGAAGAGGTTAGATCAATTTACTGTGCTAATTTAAAAATACAATAATTATTAAAGTAATAAAGTATTTAAGACGTTACTTTAACTCTCCAAATACATGATTTTATCACATTGCTTCTAATGCTTTTGAGTAAAGTAAGACGACTTTTTAAAGGTAACGCGCCTAACGCTGCACACATCTCGCATACCAGTTCGTCAGGCTAAATATATACATAAGCACATTATCTACAAATAAGCCTTTTAAAAATGTGGCCAAATTTGGCAAACATTTACCCTTCACGTTAGGAATGCAAATGCTCGCATGCTCTTGGTGAACAGTCTAACGGGACCTCTCTGTGTATATGTTGAACTTCTTTCTCGCCGTACGTATCCAACCGTGCTAATCTCTCTGAAGCACCCGAGTAAAAGTTACCCTCCCGCACCTCCGATTAGCACGATTGGCTACGTACGGCGCGAAAGAAGTTCAGCATGTCACACACACGAAAGAGACACACTTTTTAGATAAATACATTCCGGGAAAATCCTCCAGTGCCCACCGCGGTTGCTCCAACCGACCGTACGTCCCCGCAGCAAGAGGGTGGGGGGGTCCCCCAGCACCTGCATGTGGATGGATCTGAAGCCAAAAGGCAACTTTGCCTTTTTGAACCTCTCCTGGAAGCCTGCGTTACCGGCTATTGAGAGTGCCACCAGATCGCTATCAAGGATTTCCTCTGCTCCAGCGGCGGTGCAAGCTAAGCGCCACGGATGCTATTTAAACAAGAATGGTTTAACTCTCAAAGCGCCGTTGCATCGTCCAGCTTGGGAGCCGTCCACAAATTACGTCACGCACCTGGGGGGGGGGGGGGGTGTCAGATATTTGTGACGATGTGTGACGATGTGTGACGAGGGAGGGGGGGTTGAGAAATGTGACGTAACATCAAAATGCGCAACTTGTAATTAATATAGACAACACGTTCTACTTAGGTAAATAGACTTCTTAATACACGTTTTCTCCTGCAACATCACAGTGCAGCGCCACATAAAATACGCACTACAATGACAATAGTTTAAAGCAATTTTAAACATGTTTTTTTTTTGGGGTGGGGGGGGGGGCAGAGCTTTGTGACGTCATATTTGAGGGGGGGTCTGACTTTTTGTGACGCCGTGTGACGACGACGGGGGGGGGGGTTAAAAATCGTACAAAATCGCGTGACGTCATTTATGGACGGCCCCTTGTAGACGGATGAATTGGGGACAGACGAATGAACAACTGCTGTAACGTTCTCAACCTTAGTTTGGTATCTTATACCACGCGCGCAGCGGCTTTTGGCTGTAGCCATCGAACAAAGGCGGTCACCGCATCGCGTGCTTTCAGATGCGCTTCTGCGGCCATCTGGAACGCTCTTCCTTCCGATATTAGGAAGCCACTGGGGGCTATGTCACTTTTAAATCATCATCTAGATTGTGAACTCGTCTTTTTAGGACTGATTTTTTGCGTTCAGTTTGTTGTGTTTTCCCCCCCTTCCGATGAGCGCGGTTGGCTACGTACACCGCGAAAGAAGTTCAACATACTGTACATAGATTAAATAGGAAAAGAGGCTTTCGTTCTGTATCTCCACGTAAAAATAATGCGGCCCATTGGACTTTCAGACTGAGGTTAACCAGCGGCATGCGTTTTAACATGAATACTCTAGACTGGTTTTGCCCTTTTTGGACTCATCAGCATGCGAAACGAATACTGCCAGTTTGCTCTACTGCGTGTTATTGTCCACTCTCCACCAGGACAATCAACACAACGAAAACGATATCGTCAATGTACAATGATAGGTAAAATAAAACGTTTAGAGGGAGAATATTCAAAGAGGCAGCAGAATATGTATACCGAGGACAAATATTGAAGATAGATCACAGTCAAATATATTAAATAAAGAGGTAAATGAAAATTGGAAATAACAACTAAAAAAAAGTTGAACTCCGAAATAAAAACAAAAACAATGTGCCTGATGAATGTGAAGTTGCCAATCACTCCATGATGTCAGCAGTGATGTATAAACAATGACAGAGAAAGTGGAGCGTGATTTCAAAGTGGAGCATTTCTTGTGTGGGCTAACTACCACACAAGCATCGCTGATAATTATCGGCATTGATCTTAATGCCGATAATCAGCGCTTGGAAGCTGGCTTGGTGGATTACGCAGATGTCGTGCGTATGAAACACCCACCTGTATCATGTATGTTGAACTTCTTTTGTACCGTACGTAGCCAACTGTGCTCCTGGAAGGTGAGGAGGAAGTACAGCAAACTAAACACAAACAGGAGTTCTAAAGAAATGCGTTTTCAATCTAGATTTAAAAGTGCATCATGACTGCATGGCCAATATATGACACTTAAGCAAGCACCACAGGAGGTGGTTGGCTGGTCGAGAGTAATGCATCTCATACGTGTGGGTCTTCTCTATAAACTTGGATTTTCTCCCGGCTCTCAATAAACATGCTCACTAGGATTCATACTCTTAGTTTTTTCGGTAAAGTCACGTAGGTAAAAATTTAAATGAAAATTAATAAAAATGTCATGATTTTTATTATTTTATTTTTATTAATTTTATTTCATTTTTTACCTACGTGACTTGACCGAAAAAAACTAAGAGTCTGAATCATTGCAGTCACGAAAGCTTCAAATCTAGAATGCTCACTAAGAGCTGGCCAATTGTCATCATTAGTTGCCTCCCAAAGGAAAGGATCTGGAGACATTTGAGGCCTTTATGGATCAATAAAATGACCGTTAGTCATCAGACAATTGTCACATTAACGACTTTAGTCCTTGAACCGCACACGCTGAAGGCGTCTAGGGTTTGTGGAAGATGCACCCGTGAACGATATCAGGCAAAGGCGTGCAATGTCTCTTACGAATGATTACACAGTGATACACTCTGTGATACTACTGAATGATGTACAGGTGCCTTTGCTTGATACAAGGAATTACAGAATGGATATATGTGCCTACATTTGTCGAGGTTGAGATACAATTGAGACGTATTGTGAGTTGGTCACAATGCAAACAACGTTCCACCTAAATAATGTGACTATTTAAATGTCGGCCACAAATCAAGTTCAATTGGAAAACAATCTTACATTGATTTAATTTTCAACATTTATTCAACTAATGCACATTGCACGGTGTCAATGGTTGTGTGTGTGCAGCCGCCGGGTAATGTTACGAGGCACTAAGGACACACGCTCAATGAAGTCACGACATTAACGACGCGACTTAGTTTGTGAGAGTAGACCAGTGCGTTCTCGGGTCTTAACCAAAATCCTCCGTTTGAAATGGACTCCAAAAATTAATGACGAAATGTAGGAATTTTTGAATGATATATTTTGATTTATTTTACAATTTAAGTGCAGCATATTGTTTGCGATGATGTTTTCATATTCTTTGTTGCTGCGCACAACAGAGCACATGGTCATATTTTTAGTGTCTGCCAAGGAATGTCTCTGGATACGTGTCGGTAATGTAATTGTACGTATCAGCTGTGTATTGTGTTTCTGTTGTAGCTGCGCCAATAAGATACCGGAGTATTTATATTCTACGTAAATAAAACACTACACCAGTGCACTAATCCAGCGCCACTGAGAGTCTGCGTCAATAACCCTAAGCTCTCAACCGAGAGTAAACTAGACTCTCACAAGTAGTTACGTTTTTAATGGTCTTCCAGTCAGCTGTCACCAATGACTTACACAGTGCATCCATTGCTTATTTTTTGGTTCGAAACGTCGTTAATATATGGAATTGTGAAACAAATAGGCACAAACCAAACCAGGCATGCGTCTGTAGTCTGCAGATAGTGCAATCCAGGGGCAGTCTAAGATATACCCCGTAAGAGTGCCTGGCAAAGGTTTGTGATCACACTTCCTAGTTATTCCACAACCTCGCTGTGTGTACTATTACTGCATCTAGGTTGTGCGAGTGCACTATAGAGTTTAGCATCGAACGAGGACCCATTCTTCGCCTCTAAGCATCTGGCAGTTCACCGGCATGGGTTCGAGCAAGCCTGACTGTTGGTGAGCTGCTGAATGTCAAGCACAGGCCCAGATTTAGCTTTCATTGAACAAATGCCGCTTACGTTATATGGACTCCCAGAAGGCTGTGAGGCTGATGTGATGTGTAAAAATACTTAAATGTTCTTGTTTGGAGGGATATTTATTGAAATTAAGTGTATTTCCCGCTTGCTTATTTTGTTGATTAGACAGTGTAGGTTTGTGCTATGTGTAAATAATTCTGGAAAAATAATAATGCTGATGGTAATGAAAGGCAACTTGAATGCACGTAGTTGAAGAATGGAGGCGGTGTTCGGTCGCCTGAGGTGCATGCAACTTCTCCCTTGTTTCATCTTTGGCCAAGAGAACGTAGACCTCCTTGGGACCAGGTAATGAACAACCATCCATGTTTGAGGCACTTTCGTTCAAGAGGTTGGCAAAAACAAAAACACAGATCCCCTGCATCGCCTTTAACTTATGGAGGCCGAAACGGTACAGGAGGGGGTGGGTGGCCAACACCACGCCCGACCGCCTTTGTCTCACAGTGGCTGTGGTTACACATCGCACTATGTACTCATTTTGAGGCTGAGTCGACCTAGCGGAGGCCCCGGACCAGTTTAGATACTCGTCATTGGTGTTGGCCGTGAGCGGGGTCGCCGGGTTTGTAGCGCAGTGCGTTAATCGCTACACTACCTGCTACACTACAGCTCCCCGCTATGGAGTTGGCACGTGCACGCCCGCATCCACATAAATCGCTTTAATGGCTGCGAGGTGCTCCCCGCTCCTTGTTGATGTGGCGGTGTTTTAAGCGATTTGATGCACTTTAATGGCACGGGCGTTATGCGCACCAATCTATATTTAACTTGCGTGAGGTCGACAGTGACACTCTTTCACGACTCCACTCTTGTCTAACGGGATGAAATTGCGACGCATTGCGACGCAAATCTCTCAGTGCTCCTTCTGATATAGAAGCTCAATGTTGGCATTTTGTTGGTCTTGTGGAAAAAGGAGGCATCACACCAGAACATGATTGCAGAGCAAAGCATAGCTCGCACATGGTACAGGGTGGGCAATAAGTCACTGCCTGATTTGTTTTGCCGATATCTTTTGAAAAATGAAATGAAACAAACTCTAAGTGATAGAACATTCTTCAATGTACGGAGATTCGACATAATTATGCATGAACCCCATAACCTGCAATTGTGTTTGTTGACTGAGCCGCTAAAATGAAAATGAGCTTCATCTGACATAATTAAACGTCAGTTTAACACGTCGGCTTTCGCGACCAGTATCATTCATAAAAGAGGGGACGAATTGGCATGTTCTGTTTACGTGACAGCCCTTACTAGTTGGTGGCGTGTTTTAACGACACGTTTATATATTTACGCGATCTAACCCCCCAAAAAAACAACCTCTTATTGATCATTCAATGTGTAATGAAATCATCGTCTTGGTCTGCAAGTACAATGAAATCACGCGAGTGCTCTCGGCGGCTTTGTTGATGGTCTCTGGGCGGCAATTCTCGCACCAGCTGAATCTGACGTGGGAAAAAATTAACCCGTAAAAACAAAGTTTTTCACTATAAATCCTTTATATGCGTGGCATCGGTTTTATTTTATTATTCATTTTTGTTTTTCTTGAGTAAGAGTTTCATTTTTATCACATTGGTCTTTGAAACGGGCGGCTAGAGTCCTCTCGTCCTCTGGCTTGAGATGGCTGCCACCTATGGGTCAGATGATTGCCTGCCAGCATTAAGCAATTGGTAATTAAATATATATATATATTCCAAAAAAGTGGAAAATTTTGAAAAAAAATGTTCACGAACATTAATTGTCACGCACAACGAGTCTGTGTGCAAAATGTCAGCTCGATTGGATCACGGGAAGTGGGTTAAACAACAACCGAAAGATTTGCACGGTCGTAAGTGTGCAAGCAAGCAAGCAAGCGAACTTAATATAAAGGATTTAAAAAGACGCAAGCCCTTGTACCAAGATTCGCCGCAGCGACCGCCGTGCGATCCTCAATCGAGCGGAGCAGCGTCAACCTCGGGGAGGTTTCGGCGTTCTCGTTGACACTCTCCCTTGCTCGCTCAATAGAAGTCGGAGATCGGCTGATTCGAGGTCTGCCAACAACAACAACAACGACGACGCTTTGCATCCATCGCTGTTCCCGATTCCCCAAATCGGGAAGTCGACGCTTGAATGCGACGCGGAGTTGGAGCCGTTCGGGTCTTAAAATATCTGCGATAGTCTCTCCGTGTTGAAATAACTGAACAATTGTTTCTGAAATTAATGTCAACTAATCGTTCACGCTGCTGAGGTGGACGCCGGTTCATCATAAACTCCCAGGCTTCTGCTTTATTTCTGCAAAAATAATGTTAACTAAATTATAGAACACAAAATACCGATACTTCAAATCGGGTAGTTACTTCTAGCCCACCCTGTATATATTGGAAATTATTGCGTGTAATATATGAAAAACATTGTAACATTATTATTATTATCATATTTTTTTACTTAAAACTTTCGTGACTGCAAGAATTCATATTCTTGGTTCTTTAGGTAAAGTCACGTAGATAGAAAATAAAATGAAATTAAAAATAAATTAAAAAAATAAAAGCAAAAAAACCACGACGTTTTGATCGCAACACAAGTGGTCTTCTCTCACTTTTTTAAATGTATTCTTAAATTTTAATGAAATTACATTTTCTATCTACGTGACTTTACCGAAAGAACCAAGGATATTATTACATCTTCCTCCACCCCCAATATTATCATTGTGCTCAGTAGTGGGTTCTAGCACATTGCAGGCCAGAAACATAAATTCTGTTTGTGGAGGGGTCCCCATCACTCTCCCCCTCCCCCCCTTTCAACTTCTCCATTCTGACTGAGATGATGGAAGAAACGGAGATGCGGTGAGATGAGAGAAATCCAGACCGGCAGGTCGGATGGGTCGGAAATTGTGCAATTTCCGATTGCAGCTGCTCCGATGGCTAATACCCCCTTGTAAATATCAACTTTGGGGAAAGGTTGCCTGTCGTCTGCAGTGCTGGCGGACACCACCTCCTACCGCCTCGTGTGCCATGGCTCTTGGTGGGTGCTTGCCAACCTGCCTTCGCCTCTGTGGTTGACAAGGCAACACTGGAGGGTTTTTTTCTTCTCCTAGCGGCGAGTGTGTGACTCGGTAGCTGACCACCGAGGCAGCAGATTTCATCGGTTTAGCAGTGCCAATCGTGGCATCTGCTGAATGCTGGCTGAACTATTACTGGAAAGCATAAACATTCGTTTACTAACATTTTAGGTTTACATTTTCAAATGTTAACATTTGGAATAGGGTTGTCGCAATGCATTGATTTATCCATCAATATCGATTCTTCAGCTCATGATGTATGCATAAAATCGTTTGTGATATTTGTTGTATGTAATGGGTGTACATTGCCTCAGCAGCCACAAGAGGTGTTACCATTCAACGCAATCTAAAATAATAATCTTGAATCTATGCATGACCCTAAATTTCAGCCAGTCGTCAAAATCACCAGACGTGGGAATAACTGTCCGATTGAAGATGAAAATGAGACAATTTCCTCCAAGTGGCACTTCAGTATAAACATTATACTGTTTTAACTGTTAAGAAGAGTGGGCTTGGGTCGAACACATCAGTAGAACAGAGGATGACGACAACGACGGCGATGATGATGACTGGTGGGAGGATAGATTATTGATGGAGTGGCAGGCAAAGGAATGGAACTCGCCTCAAGGACGTTGTCCATTGTGGGGAAGAAGGATGAGTTCAACTCGTGTGCAAGTGCAGGGAAGAGTGTCACAGCGCGGAAACCGTGATGGGGTGCCGACGGTTTGGTGGAGGCCTTCATCCAGCAGTGGATTGACCCTGACTGAGGATGATGATGATGGGGATGGTGATCATGGGTTATGATGCATAAATTCTCACGTAGTCCTGTGCAAAACAAAGCGGCCTCCTTGTCAGCGCACCGAAATGTGTCATTCAAAACTCGCCATGTCACAAGTTCCAGGCCCAATTGTGAAGCCTCCAAGACCAGTTTGACAGGTTGTCTACGGAGCCAGGGGAGCGACAAAAGCAAAGTCCCCGCTGTCTGCAGATAATGGGCGCAGGCACTTAGGAGTGTGAACCGAGACGTGAACCTTGAGATGAAACGTGACACATGAGGCCGCGGCCTCTCCAAACACGGCCTCGTGCGAGTGAGTTCTAGTTTGGATCCCTAAACAGTCCCTGACCTTTTGGTGTGCACACACTCACAGAAATACACGTGGTTTTTGTTGTTGTTGTTGTTGCTGTTGCGAGCTATGGCCACCACAAATCCGCAGTCTTTCCTAGACACGTCTTTGATGCATACTTTCCACGAGGGCAGCGTGTAAATAAAATCTGATTCTATGAATCCGTAGTTATTTAAAAATTATAGCAACTGAATTTAAAAGAGAGCATAATATGTGGTCAGATGAATTAAGAAAAAATAAATATAGACATGTGAGTGTGAGTTCAGCTTCTTTTTTTGTCCATGAAACAGCCCTGTGTGCTTATTTTAATATTCATGTATTCTGCGAGCTTGAATATAATGTGTATACTATACCTTGCCATCGGTTTGTAATCGTATTTATTTGTGAGTGTATCACAAATGGTTTCTGCAACCATTACAGATGAATCTGTATATTATATACATGTGTGTAGATGTATACATTCGAATCTGAATTATGGATGCAAACATTCATGTAGTTTGTGTGTACACATTACGTAACGTATATTACACACGTATAGCATTTTCTTAAAGTCAATTTACTCAACAACAAATACATTCACAATGCATACACTCCGAGGAATAGAACGTGTTCATATGTCAATAACAAGGCTCTTTCCTGGGTTCTTTAGCGTTTGTATTCCTTTTTAAGAGTTCTGAAAATAAAAAATAAATATTTTCACAAGATGCAGACACATGTGAAAGCAAGATGCTGTTACCATTTTGCATGTTTTGTAATGCTGCATCTTTTAAATATGCATTTTTATTGAGGCAATGTGCGGGCTCGATACATCACGTGGCGACGCACGAACACACCATCGACAGAAGTAATTTTAATAATTGACGGTAACGAATTGGGGAGTCCTTCATACAGCAGTGGACAGATAGACCATGGCTGATGATGATGATGATGATTCGGGGTGGGTGGCTTTGCCATGGCACGGTTTAAACGTGGCTCATCTTAACGCCTCTCATCACGTGTGTATCGTAAGGCTGCCAAAAGGCTGTCACAATAATACCCGATTACGTTGCTTCAATTAATTGCCCCATGTGTTTACTACAGTGATTTACACAGTCTTATGCTCAAGTCAGTCCTGCAATATCCGATGTCCTATATACATTCCATAATGCGATAACGGCTGGGTAAAATGTAAAAAAATGCAGCATACTGTACATGCAAACACACTTAGCGAGATCCTATGAAGGCCGGCACGGCACACGAGGGGGTGGGTGGCCAGCCCCACGCCCGGCCGCCTTTGTCTCCCTAGTGGCAATGTTTACACACTGCACCAGGTATTCATTTGAGGCTGAGTCGACCTAGGGGAGGCCCAGCACCGGTTCAGATAATCGTCACCGGTGTTGGCAGTGAGTGGGAATCGAACCCGGGTCGCCAGGTTCGTAGCGCAGCGTAGCGCTAACCACTACACTACCGCTCCCCCCACTAAAGCACGCACGCCACGCTCGCCAACACAATCACGCGCCGCGGCCGTATGCGATGTGAGGAAACGACCGTGCCCCCCCCCCCCCCTAAATCCACGCACGCGAGAAACGGGGACGAAGTTGGTCATTCCGTTGGTTGCGCGGCCACAAACATCGCCCCGTCGCACAGTCCACGACCCGAACGGCTAAAAATATTCCGTCTCCGCTGCAAAGCGAACGCTCGTGCGGGTGGTGGCGGTGGTGGTTGTTGTTATTGCGATTTGATAATTCCACATTCCCCCCCAAGGGGTGATGAACGACCACGAGCCACTGGAAGTGCCTTCTTGAAGTGCAGCCCAGACACTTTGCTTAAGGACTCTATTTTCATATTATATATTTTTTTTTGTTACATCTCAATCACATTTTTTTACCCATTTTACGGTTTGAAAAAGAGTGTTTATGGCTGAATAACCTCTCGATAAAGAATATTTTTTACTGGGCCAGCGTAGGTCTGGGAAGAGCATTGCGATTACCACCACTGCTCTATGATGAGTTGGGGTGTGAAACAGTGCATCGATTTTTCAATGGATATCACTTAAGAAGGCTTAACGTTAAAGGCCCCAAATCACGTATTTCAGGATCGATGTGTTTAGTTTTTGCAAAATATTTGCAAATCGGCTTGCCTTACACGAAGGGTAAGGTAGAGTACAAACTGTACAAACGAGATGGAACTTTTTTTTTTCCGACAAAAATAGGAAGGTGAAACCTAGACAAAAGTATTGATTTTTTGAATTCAATTGTGGCCTTAAATCATGAAACTCCATCAGATCAACCAGGGATTTAATCAATACTACCCCAGTAATCGGTACAGGATATTACAAAAGCTTGCCTTCTGATGCAAGGTGGATGTTAACGGTTCTTTGAGACCATTTCTTCTCCTGGGTCACCCTTTGACCCTCCTGTTGATCCTAATAGATGGCATGATCAGAGGGAGAGTGGTTGAAACCCCCCTCTAGAGGATTATTGGGCTTAATTGTCCAAACTGACCAGGCATCTTGGAAGAGATGAGCATACTCACACTTCGTCCCACCACACACGTCAAAGGTGTGGGGGGGGGTAGATTTAATAAACGAACTCACAACTTTCGCATTGCAAGTCCAGTGTGCTATCAATGACACCAGTGTAGCCCCCCCCCCTACTCACATTTTAAGCTTTAAAACAAAATGTTAAAAATAAAAATAGCGCGATGCAACATTTTTGAGACGCAAAAAAATCGCACTTCGCTTTGTATATTTGAGATGTCGGTAAGAATCTAGGTCCACCTTTTTATTTTAATGCTATAAAATAAAACATTGCGTCTCGTTCACCATGTAAATCGTTGCTAGAATGTTTCGCAGAGGCCTGTAGCAGAATTTGACAAATTATGCCCAACTAATAATTGTACAAAATTAATAACTGTCCCCCGGTAACCTTGGTATTCCTTGAAAAACTGGTAATGAATCTCAATAGACACTCAGCTGGTTAAATAAAACACATCAATCAAGCAGTAATTTAAACTACAAGCATTGAATATTCATTCAAACATCATTCCATATTCATCGATTCTACGCGGTTATTTTGGGATTGTGGCATGCTGTTGCAATTGTCCGATTAACTTGAATAACTTTCATACTCGACATGATTGTGATTCATTATCAATCCGCTGCTGGATAAAGACTTTTCAATTGACATGCCACAATCTCTGGGGCTGTGCCGCTTGCTGTACAGTTAACTCCCATTGGTGACCAGATTTCCTTGCTTCTCCTCCAATTGCATCATCTCGTTGTACATCTTGGCTGCTGCCACTTGATCGCATGTTACGTCCATCAACTGTCATTTCCTTTCACAAGCTGTCCTGATTAAATTATTCAATAAGATTACACGGAAAACCAAATCTTTGCGCGGACTTGTTGGCATTCAATAAGTACTCCACGTGACGGCAAGCCCTGGAGGAGAGGAAAGCAGTAGGCAAGCTACAATTAGTGCGGCATGGCACTTACTCCCATTGATGGCCCTGGATCATTGTTGGAAATTCCACGTTCTTATGGCAAAAGTCAGTAAATGCATAGGACTGTGGAGATGACCACAACATGGTACGTGTTTTTATTGACCCCACGGGCATAATGAGCCGTTTAATTTCCTGACGAGGGTTTGAACTTTTGGAGACAGATGTTTTGTCAATAGTCGACTCGCCCGAATGTTAATACAATGCAGGATTTATGATTTCAAGAAAGAATGTCATTTTTTCTTGAGTTATACTTACAAATATTGTTTACGTGTAATTATTAGTTGTGCAGTATGGGTTTATTCATTTAATTCAATTCCTTTTACAGAACATGCAGATATTCATAGTCGTTGTGCTGAAGTGGCCGGGAGATGGCAGAATGGTAATGGATTCTTAAATCTATCTGTGCAAAGCTTGAGTGTTTACTTCCTTGCATGTGTGGGTTTTTTCTGGCTTCAGTACCCTAGTTTATTCCCAAAAGCTAAACATGCATGTATTGAATTGGCCAGACATCCCAATGCATAACGTCCTGAAAGCACCTTTACTGTTACTTACTGTTATTTATCTCAAGTACATTATTGCTATTACAACGTCTGTGATCGTTGCGTAGTTATTACGTGTGTATGTGTGTAATTTCTGATGCTTGAAACAAAAATGGTATCGGGGGTATGGCGCTGACATACAATATGTTCTGATCTCATATGGTCTTTAACATTCACGTGACTGCAGACATCACACTTTGGTAAAGCCAAAAACATAAATCGTCTGCAGCTTCAGGAATGTGACCACTCTCTCCAAGTGGCTCGGTGCTGAGCTTGATGACCACGTGGCTCTTTGGCCCCTCAAGTAACAGTGATCACACAATATGTACGTTTATTTTTAAATGGTACACAAATTACTTTTGTAGTTATGTTCACTTTCTTTTTTTCGAAAAAACTTCTTCTTGAAAGACATCGGTGTAGACTCACTTTTTCAGGAATGGCTTTTCCCTGCGGTCCATGGGCTGATTAGGAGGAGCGATGTCGAGAAAGATAGCGAACAGTGCTGAGCTTGCAAATCAGGCAGATTAGATATTGTTTATTATCGCGGGTAGACCTCGATATGTCTCATGAATAAACGCGCAGTCGGAGATAATCACTCCAAATTGTGTATCAACACAATGACACGTTACATTATACAACAGGAGAATGCGTTATTGCATTTCAAGATGTTCTGTAATACATAATTGTGAGTTATGCAATGTGCCAGCGATGTATCCATTTTATTTAGATTTCTCTTGTGACTGTCATTGCCTCTTGCTGGATTGTTTTAAAGCCACTCTTTAAAACCGCGCTGTGCAGACAAAACCCACCACCCTTCTACAGATGCACCTTCTTTTTTGTGACGGAGGCTTGAGCTTTGGGTTTGAGGTGTTCTTGTTGACTTGCCCTTGAGTGTTATCTTTGTTGTTTTTTTTGTAGTTTAAACTGACCGTGCATTGAATGCAATCACTGCGGAGGAGGACAGGTCCTGGTGCAATTGAATGGAGAGGGGCTTTTTGGTTTAGCACACCGGTAACCTGATCCAGGCAGCCACAAACTGCTGTAGCGGACACTTTGCTTGCAGCCACTGGAAATGAGAGACAGGCTTTTTACCAAATGAGCAAACTGGGTGTGAGCGCAGTGGAATCCGAACATTCTTGTTGGAACAGGACAACCTGCACACATTGATTGTATTCTGTCATGGGAAAGGGCTATTTTGTTATGAGCTGTGAGTGGGCGTGTGTGTGTGTTATAAACGGATGTGGGGAGCGGTAGGGTAGCGGTTAGCACGCTACGCTACGAACCCGGCGACCCGAGTTCGATTCCTGCTCACGGTCAACACCAGTGACGATTATCTGAAACGGTCCTGGGCCTCTCCTAGGTCGACTCGGCCTCAAATGAGTACCTGGTGCAGTGTGTAAGCATTGCCACTCGGAAGACAAAGGCGGCCGGGCGTGGTGTTGTCCTTCATAGGTGCTCGCTAACACCACTTTCCCCCAAAAGTCTGTTAAGGCTACATGAGGGATTTTTTTACTTTGTCTTTGTATAAACGTATGCCCGTTGTTCGTGCGCATGTTGTGTGTGCGTATTTGTGTGTGTGTGTATGTGTGTACGTGTGTACGTGGGGAGTGGTGGCACAGTGGTTATCGTGCCGCTCTATAAACCTGGGGAGTTGGATTCTAAGCCGTGGCATCAAGTGGCATCAGAAGCAGTCACAGACTTCCCCTAAGTTGGTTTAAATGATTAACGATTAAAGTGTGTAAACATCACCAATGGGGGCGCGAAGGTAGCCAGGTGTGCTGCTGCCCATGCCCGGCCGTAAGAAGTCCTCAACTCGAAGCAGTTGACCCAACAATCTGGACTTGCTGATTATTGGTGCACAAGCACAATTGATGAAGAAACTCAACACAACCGTCACTACACATTTGATGATAATAATAATAATAAATAAATTACACTCGTCAGGCACATTTCATCCGTAGATCCTAGGGTGTGTAAGACAGCAGGAAATACACAGAGCAGCCAGAACTTAAGGGGGTAAAGGGCAATTCATGGAGGTGAGTTTTCAAGACAGACTTCACATTTACATGACGACTCCGATTGTCTTCTTAACACTGCCTTAAATGAAAAAAGGCTTAATTTGAGGCAATGGGCCTTCTTCATAGCTCACATTTAGCAAACGGTTAAATGTGGACATCTTTCATCTCGTGTGTGTATCCGCAGTGGAGCAGTGAACTACATTCTGGGGCTACAGTCGCAACCGGTCTGGGTTCAATTCCCATCGGCAGATAACATCATTGGGACCTGTCCTGGACTTCCCCTAGGTCGACTGAGCGTGTAATGAGTACCCGATGCAGTGTGCAAACAGCAGCGCTGGGGTGAGAAAGGCAGCCGGATGTGTGCTACCCTCAGCACCCCTTTGTGTGCATTCTGACCTTAGTAGAAGCTAACAGCACTTGCCCCAGCGGCCTAACAGGCTGAAAAGTGTCTTTGTTTACACATTTAAGTTTGTTTGTGTGTGTGTGTGTGTTTATAGTATGTGGCAGACACACGTATAACTTTGCTTGTATATGGCCAGGCAGAACACTGAGCAGTTCTCTGACCACAATGCCCAACCGGGTAATTTTGACTACCGTAGCCTTGATCACCCAATAAATCAGAATCTTTATTCATTGTGGAGAAATCCCATGAGCCGTGCATCTCTTTTTCACAGATGTCCAGCTGGGGCACGTGGTCAGAAAGTTACAACAACAAACAATATAAAAACACGATAGGAGCGCAAAGTATGGGGAAGGTTAGCACATCACTAAAAGGTATACGTAAACCATAAAAAGTAGTGCACGCTCACCCCAGGCCAAAGGTAAAGGTGCAACATGAGGGACCTTTAGAGAGCAGCACCCCACACTTTACCTTGCCATGCGCGACCTACGGATCGACTGACTTGTGTGGCGAACCCATTGAGATGCTGCTGGGGGGGGGGGAGGGGGGATTTAATAAACTCGCCCCCATTGCTTCAACTGCCGCGCCGGTAAATCGAACCCGACAACATTTGGATTGTGAAAAATAATGAGAGTTTTTGTTTGCCCCTTTCTGCCAATACAACAGATGTTCAAACACCAAATCGATACCTTTTTGCAAGGAATCAAGTCTGTATTAACCATACAGTACTTGTGGTGAACATGCAAAGACACTGATAATATATGGCATTGTCTTTGAAGCTGATTGGTCCCACACCAGAGACGGCCTTCTTTACAGCCTGGTCTCACCAGTGTCAGATCATAGGACGCCAATAAGGCGACCAGTACGAAGGCCACGTACCTATCAGAGCATTGATAGCGCGTGGTGAGCAGCTATCTCATGGGATACCTTTATTTGCCAGTATCAAGGTATGAAAACTAAGAATAAGATTTTACCCTTTCAGGCAATACCACAGGTGTTAAGATGTTCAAACAGCAACATAGACAAACACAGCCTATTGGATTGCAAGTCCAGTGTGCGCCAATGATTACGCCGGGGCAGCATCCATCAATTCGGCATATCAGATTATAAAACGTGCGCTAGGAGACGGGGTTGGGGGGTCGAATGGTATCCGAGTCTCTTCTGGGCCCTCCCCTAAGTCAGTTGAGCTTTTAAATTATTACGTGGCTACTGTGATGTAATATCAGACACTGGGAAGACGACGACGGTGAGGCGTGATGCTCAGGCACCACCGACCCATTCTGTGCTTGACAGCAGTAGACGTTCGCTAACGACCACTGCCTCTGGAAGCCTAGAAAGCTGAACAGGGCCACCCATTGTGTGTGCAGTTATGTGCAACTAAGGCATTGTTTCATCAGTCCGAGGGACTTGCGAGGAGTATCTTGGTTATGGGATAGCTGCCCATGGGTTGACCTGGCCTGAAATGAGCACCTGGTGCAATGCATCAACACCAGCACTTTTGGATACAAAGGTGTTGGCAAACAACACTTGACAGCTTAACCAGCATGAGAATGGGGGTCTTTGTTTACGCGTGTGCACACGTGTGTGTGTGTGTGTGGGAGCGGTGGTGCAGCGGTTAGAGCTCTGCGCTACGAACCCGGCGTCCCGAGTTCGATTCCCGGCTCACGGCCAACACCAATGACGATTATCTGAACCGGTCCTGGGCTTCCTCTAGGTCGACGCAGCCTCAAATGAGTACCTGGTGCGGTGTGTAAACATCGCCACTGGGGAGACAAATGCGGCCGGGCGTGGTACTGGCCACCCACCTCCCTCGTGTGCCGTGCCGGGTGCATAATAACAGCACTTGCCCCAACAGTTTGCGAAGGGGTCTTTGTCTTATTGTGGGTGTGCGTGCGCACAAGCATTTGTGTTTTTGAATCTGGTGGTAATCTGAGTAAACTCACCCTCTACTGCCTCATGATCTCAACTCGGCGATGGCAATAGTAGAGTTTTGGAAGCTATCAGCTTGGGGGGGGGGGGGGCGGTGATGCAATTAGTTGTATCATTACCCAGATAAGTTCAGGGCAATTGCGGGTAAGGACGATGGTGTTCACAGTCGCCGGTTGTGGTGCCGCGTTTCTGTTTCTTGAAAGGAGAGAACCATGAATGCGGGGGGTTTGCACGGGAATGACATCTCTATCGTGGGACCTTTTTTTCCAGTATCAAAGTATGATGAATAAGAATAGAATCTTGATTTGAAGCTTTCGTGACTGCAGGAATCCATACGCTTTGGTTCGTAAAGTCACGTAGGTAGAAAAAATAATGGATCACGACGTTTCGATCGCCACACAAGCAACACCTTTGTATTTTCAGGTTGGACGATTGCGTGTGTGGCGATCGAACCGTTGTGATCTATAATTATTTTCTACCTACGTGACTTTACCGAAATAAGAATATGTTTTACCCTCTCTGGCAATAAAACAGGTGTTAAGAAAAGAAAGGCAATAAAAAATTACCTGTTGTATTGTCAGAATGGGTCAAACCGATTATTATTTTTCATACTTTGATGCTGGCAAAAAAGGTATCCTATGAAATGGCTTCTCACTCCGAGCTAGCAATGCTCTGGTAGGTGCATTGTTTCTAGATTTGAAGCTTTCGTGACTGCAAGGATCCATACTCTTTGTTTTTTTCGGTAAAGTCGCGTAGGTAAAAAAACAAAATAAAATCAATTAAAATGAAAACAACTAAATTAAAACTTTGTGCTGTTTGTCTTTTTGGCGTTCGCTGGTCTGACACTGGTGAGACTTGGCCATACAGAGAGCTGTCTCTGGTGTGAGGCCAATCCGTTTCAAAGACAATGCCATTTCTTATCAGAGCACGTTTAGTTTGCATGTTCACCACGAGTACGTGTGGTTACTGCAGACTTGATTCCTTGCAAAAGGTTTCTATTTGGTGTTTGAACATCTTAACACCTCCTGTTTTTTATACTCTTAGATTTTTTCGGTAAAGTCACGTAGGTAAAAAATAAAATTAAAATGAATAAAAGTAAAATATTTTACTTTTATTTATTTTAATTTTAAAAGTAAAATATTTTCTTTTTATTAATGAAAATTTTATTGTTTACCTACGTGACTTTACCAAAAAAAACGAAAAGTATGAATCCTTGCAGTCACGAAAGCTTCAAATCTAGAACCTCCTGTTTTATTGCCAGAAAGGGTAAAACCTATTCTTATTTTAATGACATCTCTCTTCCATTAATAATAAACGACGGGAATTAATCAAGGACCAATGCAATGACCAGGACGTTGCTAAGTGACGTGGCATGGGCTGTATAAATAGTTGTACTGTACTCGCAGTATGTTGTTATAGATGCTCAGTGGGGCCTGTCTGTTGATAGCAGCTGTGTGCGAATTGGCCTCTCTGGCAGAGATCTGTGAATGCTAAATGGCTTGGCCGTCCATTATAACCACCCTCCAGCAACAACAGCAGCATGTTGTGAAGGATTGACACTTTCCAGATAGCATGGGTGCAGAGAGGGGCTTATTCCAGTCCCCCATGCCTGCACACTGTCCGTGTCTGTGATTGACTCATGACCTTCATATAATGAGTATTCGTACTGTGGCGATGTCCGGAACGCGTAACTTTAAGAAGCCGTGCTGCTGGGTTGTCGTGCGCACACAGCGTTCCCATTTATGAAACAGTCCATGTCGTAGAGACAAGCATCAACACCTGTGATTGTGTGCCATTGGTTTATCGTATTGAACGCAGAGGAAGTATTGGTTGGCTGTTTTCATTACATCCAGTACGGGACGTGTCCATTGTCCGACAGCCGACTGTTACCCGAATACAGTTGCACAGCACACCGATCCCTGACTGTTGGAGTCCGCTTCATGCGTGCAGTGTGTTGCCTGATTATAGTCTGCTGCCATTCCATCACACATGGGGTGCATTTGACCAGATGCGTGCATTTGACCGTTAAGGTCAGTTGGGTGACCTCAAACACTTGAGCACGCTTTCTTTGAAATGACCCGTAAACTTTTCCGTGGCTCGCAGTGTAGTGGTTCCATGTGACTGCGTTGTTTCGTGGATTCCTCGTCAACGCCAGCGATGCAGGTGCAAGTTTAATGCCTGCGTGTCTCCGCGTGCGTAAGGGGGTCGCGTGGACAGCAGTGGTTTAGCTCCCTGTGCTACCAGCCTGGGTGTTCAGAGTTCGAATCATGGCCATGGCCGACGGGCTGATACGATTGATGAATGTTGCGTGAAGCAATCCAGTCCTGTGAGCTTCTGCTTGTTCGACTCGGCCTTGAAATGAGTATCTTGTGCAGTTGTGCAAAATATCAGCACCGGGCAAACAAAGTACATCTACGCGTGAAGCTGATCGTACCACCCTCTTGTGTGCTGTCATGGCCCAAATGGGTTCTAACCAACAGCACTTGGCCCTACCGTCTGTTAAAGGCCATAAGGAAACGTTTTTTGTTGTTGTAGGGAGCACGGAGAGTTGCGAACAAACTGTGCTATAATCTCTGCCATCCGGATTCGCTCCCTTGTCATGCACACGATCAGAGGAAATGTGTATCGGAAACATGGCCTACAATTCCAATAGGGTTGCCACTTCTCATAAAGTTGAAAGCCTTAAGCAGAGCAGTGGCAATCACAGCACTCGGGCAATAAATATAGCTGGACGTGTTACTGCCACCGCCGCCACCCCCTCGTGTGCTCTGATGTCCTGAATATGTAGTCGCTTGACAACTGCATTTGCTACAACAGTCTATACGGATAGATAGTGAACTATGGTTTAAGTTTGTTTGGTTGACATGTTTATGATGAGGTGCCGAAGTAGTTGTGTGCCGTGGTTATTTGTTTTTGTATATTTGTTATTTGATCTGATTATGGACATCCCTTAGATTAATTTGGGCGAAAATTAGATAATTGGTGCAGAATGTTGATATCAACAAGAGAAAGGGGCAGCAAAGCACGGCGTTGGGCCCCTTTGCACCTTGTATAATATGCTGGCCCTAAAGAATGCTCACTTGCCCATACAATGAGGACAGCCTTAATAGAGGCTACGTGCTTCAGCATGTATGTATATGTGGAGAGCAGTGGGCCAGTTGTTAGTTTACAGCGGTATGTTTCCAAAAACGCAAGTTCAATCTCTGGCCACGAATAACGTTAGTAGCAGATGCACATATGGACTTGTTATGGGCTGCCCTTATGTGGACTCAGCCTTAAATAAGTAGACTATCAGCAATGGGGAGAAACATCTGGCAAGGTGCTGTGAACCCCTCGATATCTTGATCTGCTATACTGCCTTAATAAGTGATTACTGATCACACTCGTTCCTCTAGTAAACTGTAACAAGGATCATTGCAGCTATTTATATTGCCGAGGAAATTATCGACTTTGCAACAGACGAATGCACGCGTGTGGGATTCAATGCTCGCGTTCAGTTGCTTTGGCTGCGTGCATATTCGCCATTTAATTGGCGTGTGTACCTGACGTGGGGCCTCTCTCGAAGTGGTCTCCTTCTAAAAATGACAACCCATTGTGCAGCGAGTCAACAGAATGGTCAAGCCGGGGTAAGACAATTCGTGTCTGGGCGAGAGTCTCTACAGCCTCACCTCCTCCCGGGTCACGTGATGTGCTAGCCATAATAGATGTTCACGAGCAGCACTTGTGTCAACAGTTTAAACAAGCCGCGAAGGTTTTTTTTTTATCTTTGCATGTATGTGTAAGGACAGTACTGGACATGTGTGTGCATGTGTGTGTGTCTCTCTCTTGTGGGGAGCGGTAGTGTAGCGGTTGGGCTACGAACTCGGTGACCTGAGTTCGATTGCCGCTCACAGGCAACACCAGTGACGATTATCTGAACCGCTCCTGGACCTCTCCTAGGTCGACTCGGCCTCATGAGTACCCGGTGCAGTGTGTAAACATTGTCACTAGGGAGACAAAGGCGGCCGGGCGTGGTGTTGGCCACCCACCCCCCTCGTGTGCCGTGCCGGCCTTCGTAGGTGCTCGCTAACAACACTTGCCCCAACAGTCTGTTAAAGGCTATATGGGGAATCTTTGTCTTTGTTTTTGTCTCTCTTTCTCTCTCTGGGAAGTGATGGCTCAGTGGTTCAAGGCAATTCAAGTGACCGTTCATTCCATCCTCATCGTAACCATTCCATGGTTGCGAGTGGCAAACTTGTCCCGTGCCTCTACATTACCTGATATCAGTACATGATCTGGACTATGAATGTCAGCACTTGCAATACAAAGGTGGCCGGGTCGTGGCTACTCATTAGCACAGATTCCATGGCCAGCCTGAATATGTTCTTTTGTCTAAATCCATGAAAACCGCATCAAGATGAGCCCTAAACATTACGTGGTGCTTTATCCCGAAATCAAATTAAACTGGAGCCAGTTGAAGTCGCAATATTTACACGTCTTCCCGTACTGGTTCGCAGAGCCTTGTGGATACTCTACCGGCCAAGTTTCCAGAATCGATGTCCAACGGTTTGCTCCCCCGTGCTGGGAGCTTCTTCAGGATCTAGAGCACGTGGAGCGAAACGTCGAACATTGCGCCAAACAACACACAGCAGAGTGTGACCGCACATCGGAGAGCTTTGTGCAACCACATTGCAAAGGTTTTGTTGTTGTTAGATCGCGTAAATATCAATGTGTCGTTAAACCTGCCACCACCCGACACAGCCAAGTAGTGAGGTTGTTCATGTAAACAAAACGTGCCAATTCGTAACTAGTTCAGCACACCGGTGTGTTGGAGAGTAAACCCACAGCATTTACAATTGCAGCTGTGTTGCAGCACAGCCGCAAAAAAAAACCACCTACCCCGCAGTTCCAGAAATGTTTCTGAACTCTGTCCACTTCTTCAGCACGAAAGCATGCATTTGCACGGTGTTTTGCCTTGCCGTTATCTTGCGTTGAGGATGGGACGTTTCGGCAGCGGTAAATAAGGATAATTGAATTGAGAGAGTTGGGCTCACAGGCCAATGGCTCACGCAAACCTGTCCCTGCCCGCTGGGTTGTTGACACGTTGATTTGTCAGGAAAACTGAGCTCTGCACGTGACACAGAGTAGCTCTTTCTTTCCTTTTCGAGTTTTTTTTTGTTGCTAAAGCAGACTTTGTTTTCTCAGACGGTGAGATTGTCGGTGCCAGAAGTCTGGGTGCTCTGGAAATATAATATGGCTGAGAAATATACATAAAACAAGACCCAAAGCTGACGGTAGGGAGTTTTTAAAGGATTATAAACGGCATTTTCGCCACCGTAAATACTCCCTGCTCTGAAAACCACGGTCCTTGTGTGGACGGTGCTCGTGTAAAGAATTGAAATCATGGGACAGCTTGTGTCAATTTCTGACTGCTGTGCCAATGACAGATTTCTGGTGAAGTCTTAAAGGAATGCTCGGAAGGGATTCATAACTATACTAGATGAATGAAGTGCAAAGTAGAGTATTCTTCAAAATGCAGAATGTTATAGTTAAGCATTCAATTTTTTTCACGTGGTATATTGTAGAATTGTATTTATATTGAAATAGTAAAAAAACCATATCTGTAAATGAACGTAATAAATGTTTTATATACGGTTTCAGCATTCGTTTATTTTGCATATCTATGTACATAGTGCTCTACTGTATGTGTACATGTGAGATATAGCACAGTTGGTAGAGCAGAAGGTCTCTAATTGTGAGCACATGAGTTCAAATCCCAGAGTCAACTCGGGGCCTCAATCCCTCTGGGTCAGTAAAGTAACCTCCACCTGGTGAAGCTGTAGGATTTGGCGAGAAGTCAAACGAGATTGTCCTATGCCATAGGCTGCTCCTCACCAATGAAACATGTGTTTAGACTATTAAGATTATTATGCCGCTATAAAAGTCCAAATGATGAGCCATTTTGTTGAGCTAACATTTGTGGCCAGGTCGCTTTTGAAAAATAAGTTAATACCTCAGTGGGCTTTGCCTGGTTGTATGGGGATAGTTTAGTTTAATTTGCATGTGTTTGGGTGATTAGTTTACTTTTCTTGTACTTTGTACTCCTTTCGTATTTTCGTATTGTTTTTTGTTGTTGTTACGAATATGTTGTAACGTTCTTACCCGCCCCTACTGTTACATCTGTGAACAAGAGCTTCGTAGCTCATCGGATTCTTCCAATATAAATACGTATTCTGATTCCGAATTCTGACTTTGCAGCACGCAGACTGCCAGTAAGAGGGGATCTCTTGCCCTCATGGCCTCTGGACCAGATATTATAATTGTGAACATCGTCAAAGAATCGGGACCTAAATATGAAAAAAATATTCAATAGAAGGAGGATCGGAATATGTAGGTCTGAGTGCTTGTGGAGAGTTGAACTTGATAATGAAAAGCGACACACTGATGCGCCTGAAGAAGAACATTCATCGGTGGATACTAGCTGTTGTGACGTATTGTTCCTATACATGGTCATTACAATTACATAGATTAATTTGTTTTTACTGAAAAGTGTGTAAATAAGCATGGGGAGATGCACGCTTGGCACTGCATTAAGAGACAGAACGGCACTGATTTAAGAACACACGTCGACTGTTATACAAATAAAAACGTTAGTGGGTGTGGGCAGGAGGCGTCAATCGTTGGGGATGATGGATGATGGTCAAGCATAATAACGGAGTGACAGCCAAATAATGGAATGCATTCCAGAGGACGTCCACCGTGTGAGTGAGATGGAGTGATTGGATACATTTGTGTGCAGGTGGAGGGTTTGGAAAGCCTTTGTCCAACAGTGGATCGACCATGACGTATGTGTGTTGAACTTCTTTCGCACCGTACGTAGCCAACCGTGCTAATCGGAGGTGCGCGATGTGTGTCCGAGTGTGTGTGTGTGAAGCGTTGGCACGGTGGTTAGGGCGCGGTGCACTATGAAACTCGTCTCCTGAGTTAGATTCACAGTCATGGCTAAAAACCAGCGGTGAACGATATATGAGCCAGATCTTAAATGAGTAGCAGTTGATGTGGTATGAATATTGGGACTGGGCAGACGAAGGTGTGGTGCTGACCAAACGACGCCCTGTGTTGGCCTTAATCAGGTGCTCGCTAACCGCACTTGCCCCAACAGTCTGATGTAGGCTATACAGGGGATCTTTGTGTGTACTGTATGTTTGCTATCTGCCCTTTCCTCTTTGGTCTTTAAGTACACAAAGGGGATCTTTGTCCTTTGTGTCCTACATATATAGGTATGCGCATAAATATTATATATTGGTGTGTGTGTGTGTGTGCATGTGTGCATGGGTACCCACACACACACAGTTAGTTAAGGCTATACGGGGGATCATTGTCTTTGTACATGTGTACCCATGTAGTGCAGTGGCTAGCACACTGCAATACAAACCCAGCAACCAACATCAGTGCCACATATGTGAACTGGTCATGTGTCCCCTAGATCGACTCAGCCTTAAATTAGTATCTGGTGCAGTATGTAAGCATCACTATTGAGAAGACACAGGTGGTCAGGTGTGGTGTTGTCCATACTTCACTGTGCCAGGCTTAATAGGTGCTTGGTAATAGAACTTGCCACAACACTCTGCAAGTTTCTATACGGGATCTGTCTTTTTTTAGTGCTGTTGGATCGTGGTATAATATATTTAATAGTCACTTCTATCCCTGCAGACTTTATTTTTGTCCAGAGACCACATTCCCATCCAATCACACACATTCCCATTCTTTCTTGAGTGCAAAGTAAATACGAGATCGAGGACAAGGTGAAATTAAAAAAAACATGTTTAAATTAGCACGAGTATTTATTTAAAGGACAGTTTTTAATTAAATAAGCAACAAAAACTTTCCAATTTAACAGATGTAATTTTTTATAACATTTGCAGGGACGTTAGCGCCTAAGAAAGTGTTTTTTAAGTCAAGAAGTAATCATATTGCATTACTTCTAAACATACCAGATTTAGGATAAAGAGATATGAAAGTAGGCCTTCATCAAGCAAATCGTTTTCCGTGTTGTAAATACCAGCCTCTTTGGTAGGAAAATAATATGAATTAAAAAAAGTCCAGTGAAATATCCACACTTCTTTCCCAAGCATGATTTTCCTTCACCACATTTCAGTTTGGTATCTGCAGGGGTCCAAACAAAAATAAATTACGTTTACAGTGCATCTCGTGCAAATTCGACATCACAGCTGGAATATAAACAGCGAATAAACGTGTTAAGCCAAACTCTACATCGCTACAGAATTTCATATTGCTCTGCCTTCGAGTTCGCAATCACACGATTACTTTTTTTTGCCAAATTGTGCGTGCATTACCAATTGTTTAATTGTTGTTATTATTATTATTCCTATAAGCGGGGACGGTGAGTGCTGATGCTGTGGTTAGTGCACTGCACGATGAATTCAACGAGTTAAATTCCCAGCTTCTGCTAGTATGAGCAGCGAGTGATATCTGAATGTGTCCTGAGGACCGCCATTCACCAGCCCGCACTCATGAGCACACGGTGAAGTATGGTGGAAGAAGCCTCGTGCTCAAAACAAGCATTGGGAGGAAGCTCTTATCTGGATGAATTGGAAAAGTGCTGATATGTATCATCATTTTATTTAAATAAAATGCCCTCCGGTTCTTGCTATGTTTGTCACCATTATTATCCTTCATTGTTGTTGTTGTCCATTTTGAATAAGATCAGGGAAGAGATTTGGTCGTTTGTAAATGATGTAATGATGAATAAATTCCAGTCGTATTGTGGTATGGAATCAGAGCACTTAGGCTGCTGGGCAATGCTTCATCGTATATCAATGTACTTAGGGGCAGTCCATAAATGACGTCACGCGATTTTGTATGATTTTTAACCCCACCCTCTCGTCACACGGCGTCACAAAAAGTCAGACCCCCCTCAAATATGACGTCACAAAGCTCTGCCCCCCCCACCAAAATAAAATATGCTTCAAATCGCTTTAAACTATTGTTATTGTAGTGCGTATTTAATGTGGCGCTGCACTCTGATGTTGTAGGAGAAAACATTTTTTGAAAAGTCTATTTAATTAAATAGAACGTGTTGTCTATATTTATTTAAAGTTGCGCATTTTGATGTGACGTCATATTTCTCAACCCCCCCTCCCTCGTCACACATCGTCACAAATGTCTGACCCCCCCCCCCCTAGGTGCGTGACGTCATTTATGGACGGCCCCTTAAACACGCTTAGAGTAGTTACATGAAACCCTTCGGGAACCGCGTTCGTATTTAGTTGTCAGCGTTGTCCTCTTTGATACCAGAGGAATTCGAATGTCAACATCATCCAACGGGGATTCACTCCTATTTCATGTCATTTTCATTTTAGTTACATTACACGGTTTCACTTAGGAGATGTATATAATAGGTGACGTTTCAGGCAGTGATCCTTCCTAGCACGTAAACAGTGAGGCTGTGATTAAACAGAGTTCATTACATGCTATGAAGAAGGACCAATGCCTGAAACGTTACCTTGTATACTTTTCCTTCCGAGGCCACGGTGTTATCGTGCACCACTGCCAAACAATGTATGACGAAACAAAGTGTTTACATTCTGTGGGATTATAATATTTCGTAATTAAAAACGACGTAAAGGCATGCAATTGCTGGCGAAGCTACGTTGTAAGCTGGTAAGACGTACGTGCTCATTCGTACTTGAATGAACTTCTGGGTGTGAATTCCATTGACAAAATTACTCATCTCTGGGTTAGACGGGAGTGATTTAGCAATGACTTTCACGAAGAAGACACTTTTTTGGACGAATACATGTTCGGTAAGATTTGAAAGTCCCAGTGCTTCTTACACGTCAGTACATGATCTGCTGAGGACATATATACGTTCCGTTTGATCTCGTATAACCTCCTAGAGTTTATGGGATGACACCTCTCTTTATCCACCCCTGCTTTATGTGTTTTTTTTTTAATCAAATGTGTTGACAATGTGCCGGTTAATGTTACAATGGCATCATAACATCAGTCGCTCGTTTAAAAAAAAAAGTTCCAATGTCTGCCATGGCCATACATGCAAGATGAAGTTCATTAAAACACATTTTTACATATACATCTAAAATGCCGTGGTTTTTGCAGTGTATAAAATTAATTCACAACTTTTAATTCTCGCAGAGTGTGAGATTGGATAAAACATAAAAAAAAACATTACACATGGAACGTTGGGCCGATGTTGGGTCAATGGTTACAGCCACATTTCAACGTTGGCCCAATGTTGCATGCTCACTGGGAAAGATATATGTGATATTTTGTAGACATTTAAATATCGGAGAGCCAATATAGTATTTTATAGGGGCTATTATAACATGAAGTATGCTCCATATCTTATGTTCCACTCGTATCAGTCTGAGCAGATGAAGTTCTTTGAAATATTCTACAATGGCAACCATTACATATAATCTTATAGACACTTTGAAGCCAAAAATACTTAATGCAGTACCCATACACAATATTAAACGAAGGTGGGAAAGTGAATATTTTGAGAATGTACAATACAGTGCAATGTTAATACACCGAAAAGTTAAAATTTTACAAACCCAACGTTTCGAATCACAACAAAGCCAAATAATAGCCGCAATATTGGTTGGACGCGTATCTGAACATGTGCATGATGATTGCTTGAATGCCCTCGTTGATTGGCGTTGTTCATGAGGCACCCGTGCCTTGATTTGCACACTAAAGGCCTCCTTACACATTTTGCAGAAACGTGCACTATTTTCAGCCAAGTACAATTTTGGGGATTCTCACCCTGGCTTTTGTGTTTCAGCTCAAGGTGGCACGGGCAGTGGTCTCGTTGGGTTACCGATGCTGGAATCAAACCTGGGTCAATGGGTGAAAAAGACTGCCCTGACTGACCAACTCACTGTGGTCACACCTGCTGTCCATCCCCATGAGCATGGCAACGTGCATTTGCCAGGGATCTGCAGGGGATGGGAGTTAGTCGAGAGAGTGCAATTGTTCCCGTCTGGGTGCAAGATTTATCGGATCGAAATCCAGGCCGAACCTACTAGCCGTGTATAGCGGGAACACCTGGCTAGTGGGAGCAAGTGTGTTCGCGTGCATGCGTGTACTGTGCGTCTGTGCGCGTGTGTGTGTGCATGCGGGGAGCGGTTAGTGCAGCGGTTAGTGCAGCGGTTAGTGCAGCGGTTAGTGCAGCGGTTAGTGCAGCGGTTAGTGCAGCGGTTAGTGCAGCGGTTAGTGCAGCGGTTAGTGCAGCGGTTAGTGCAGCGGTTAGCACGCTGCTCTACGAACCCGGCAACCCAGTTTCGATTCCCGTTCACGGTGGACCCCAGCGACGATTATCTGAATCGGTTCTGAGTTTCCCCTAGGTCGACTAAACCTAAAATGAGTACCTGGTGCGATATATATACAAATCACCGCTGGAGAGACAAAGGCGGCCGGGCGTGGTGCTGACCACCCACCCCCTCGCGTGCCGTGTCAGCCTTCATAGGTCCTCGCTAACTGCACTTGCCCCAACAGTCTGTTAAGGACATGGGGGGTGGGGAGGGATTTTGTCTTTGTAGTGCAACTATAAAAGCGGCCAGGCATGGTGAAGGCCACACCACCTTCTCTTGTGCCATGCCAGGTTTAATGGATCCTTTCTAACTTAACTTGTGTAAACAGCCCTATAAAACTCAATGGGGGCAACTTTGTTTTTTTTCTGTGCATGTTTATTGTGCAAAAGTGTGCCGTCATGTCAGCTCACTCGTGTTACAATCTCCGTGACCTTTGATCGATTATTGGCCTTGCCAAGTGGTATCTGAACCTGCCCTG
The DNA here is from genome assembly GCF_964198595.1 of Lampetra fluviatilis. NCBI lineage: Eukaryota > Metazoa > Chordata > Hyperoartia > Petromyzontiformes > Petromyzontidae > Lampetra > Lampetra fluviatilis. The sequence goes on along the minus strand of NC_136276.1, from coordinate 26,998,978 downwards.
GGACCTCACATAAGTCAACACATGCAGAGTATAAACATCTGCACTTGTGAGACAAAGATGGCCAAGCATGCATGATTTTGTTCAAATGACCCCCAAATGTGCCGTGCCAAATGCTCACTAACAGCACTTGCGCCTGGGATATATAAAGCCGAATGAGGGCTTGTCAATACTGTCGGTGCTTACACAGTCCACTAGAAATAACCCCATGTCCCAGACATTGTAACACAGAAGTCTAACTTCGAATCCAAAAGTAAACTACAGGTTTGCATATGAAAACAAAACACTTAGACATACACACAAAGATCGCCTAGACAGCTTTCACAGACTGTTTGGGTAAGTGCTGTTAGAGGGTGGCACCTATGAAGGCCGAGACGGCACACGAGAGGGTGGGGTGGCCAGCACCATGCTGGCCAACCAATGGCGATGCCCATACACTACTCTTATTTGAGGCTGAGTCGATCTCGGGGAGGCCCAAAACTGGTTTTGATAATCATCACTGGGGTTGGTCGTGAATGGTAATCGAACTTGGGTCGCCGGGTTCACAGCGCAGCACGCTAACCGCTAAACTACCACTCTCCACATACATACATGCACGTATTTACACACACTATCTCTTTGTACAAATGTATGTTTGAAAGCCAAATTCATGATTCTATATTGTAATCAAAGTATATTGGCTTGAATTACATATAAGTTTCAAATTTGAAAATAAAACTCCTATAAGGTTATTATTAAAATCCATTTTAGATGTCACAGGTTGTCAGAATTCATTGTGTTACATTTCAATTGGTTTACCGATTGGAAAAAAATTGGATAGAGTTTCACATCTCCTGTGTGATCTCGCAGGAAGTTTCAATTTCTGGGAAATCATTTAGGAACGGCTACGTGACCATTTGTTTCGGTGTATTATATGGTCTGCAGGATTTAAATCAACAAACGCTCACTGGTATTTGCTGCCCGCCGATTGGACTGGCGGTACGCAATCTGGCAAATAATTAGTGCTTTGTGTAATCTCTCTGTGGAGTCAGCTGCAGCTTGAATGGAGGCCAAGTTGTGAGTGTTAATTACATTGAAGAAAACAGAAAGGGGACCACATTTATTCACTGTCATCACATAGGTTTATCTCCAAAGTGGCTCTGCAGAGTGACTGAGAAGCAACAGCACCACTGCATCTTTCGTGAGCATTAATTGTAAGCAGCTACCGTGAGCCCTTCTTGCACTTTTTTGGATGACACCACAAGTTCACGACCCTTGGCAGTCGATGGCACAATGCCCATCAGTTTGGGGAATAAAAATGCGTGCATTCAATAAAAGCACTCTGTAATATTGAGAACATCATTACAAAGAAATTAATGAATACACTGCAACCAAACCTACCATTTGTAATCTTGTCAAATCTGTTTTTCAATGTATTTATGATCACGTGATTCACAGTTGGCCAGTGCTCTCTTTCCAGAAGTTTGGCGGCATGTGACACCTCCCTCCATTTCTGCCAGTCTCGCTGTGTTGTTAATCCGCAGATAGTACTATTAATATCGGTTTAATGTATGTCTAGAGCATTGTGAATTACCGCACCTTGCAGAATGTCACGTAGGAACAACATCACGACGCACAATGCACTGCATGACAGTACTTTCTAATGCAGGACAAAATGTACGCTGGATAGATCCACCATGGTCCGTGATGCTGCACATACATCTCACTCCTTGCACATGGGCACACGTCGCCACACCATCTCCACGGCTGCTTCCTCATGTGCGTACTTCCTCCTTTGGTTGACATTCTACCACCGGTCTCATCCATCGTACATGTCTTCTCGTGATGCGTGCTACCGAAGCCTACTTACGTTCTTCAACACACGATACGATGTCTGAAATTTATATTCGTTTTCTAATCGATGCGTTTCTCCATGTTTCCTGTTGTGTACACGTCCATCTTTTTTGTTCATTTTCTGTCACCAAATATGATTTGAGTTGCATTGCATCATGGGAGAAAGAAAAAAAACATCGAATAGTTTTCAAGTCACACGAGACTGTAAATCTATTCACATTCAAATAGTCATTCAACATTTTCGCACCATTAAATGTATATGTCTGCATGACAATGAATTGTACGCATCAACTTAGGTGTAGTGGCTTTTAGCATAATTCGCCTTCGCATGAATCTAACAAAAGTGACATTGAAGGTAGAGTTCTGACATTACATGAGGAGAGTTGATTTGCCACCGTGGGATCAACTCAGCATATCATCCTCCCTCTCCGCGGCTACAGAGCTGATGAAATAGGTAGCGATTAATTGAGATCGGCAGTGGTTTAATATATGGAGATATTGGCCCGTGTTATAAGACTGTGGAATGTCCACCAATGGATCAGAGCCACCGAGGGAGATGAGTGCCATCCCCCACGCACACACACGTGTTTGAGCAGCGAGACACTTGCCTCCGTGTGTAATATTTCACATTTTCAAAACCCCCAAAAAAGAGCATTCACCAATGCAAAAAAAAAACCTTTGTGTGAAAGGTCGTGGGGTCAAGGAAAGTCGGCCACAGTTGAGTTGTGGACTTATTTTCCTGTACAATGTCACGTAACCCCTTAGCAGATGAAACACACATTTCTTCTTTGTAGTGTGTCTGTGTCTAATCGGCCTTTTATGGGTTCCCAGATCCAGTGACTCGGTCCCTTGCATCATGTTCTTCTGCAGCCAATTCAGGCATTGAGCTTACCTCAGCCAAACGTTGCTGGGAAAGTAGCGATCGCTAAGAACTAACGCTAAACACTTTATATAATTTGGTCACGCCCTTAGCTTCATTGTAACATTATCATGGCATTTTGTAAATAGGTTACCATAAATTGAGAAAAAACGCATTTTTTTGCGCAATTCAATTAATACATTGTAAGCAGAGGAAATACATTTATTTGACGAGTAGGTGCATCATTAGCATGTGTAATATGCAAGGTCAGATGCACGCGCAATATTACGTCAAATGTTCTGGTGATGACGTACCGATGTCTCCCTTCGCCACAACGGGGCCGCCAATCGCCAAGGGGGCTGTGTTTCATCAGCTTCATCACGATGTTAATCTGGCCCTAAGAACGGAAAGAATGACGGGTAGCAGAGAGGGAATTTTATTTTCTGGGCAGGTATTTCCAACTGAACACAACAACAGAAAATATCTCGAGGCCACGGGGATTTTTTTTGAAACCCTCCGGTTGTACACACCTTCGAATCTCGCTCAAACGTCAGCTGGACACAAGGGAAAAGCCTCCTCCGCAGGGCCCAAAGGAAATGAAACGACTTAATTAGAGGCGAGTTGGCGAGGTCAGGCAAAGCGTGTTGACTCTGTGATCCAATCGTGATTGAATTAAAGATGCATACGAGTTAAATGACGCTCGTCGTAACATTTTTGAGCCGCGGATGTAAGGCGACATTTAGAGAGAGAGAGATAAAAACGCGCGCTTGCTTTTCGTAGATATGTTTGTTTAACGGAAGACATGGATACAGTTGGCTTTATTGCATTCCGTGTGAAAATGTTATTGTCTTATGAAGTAAATGTCATAAGTTGTCTCAAGGGGTAACAATAAAAAAACATTCGCTTTAAAAATATAATCAATTGAATTTTAAAGCACATCACACAGTCACAGTGAATCTACTTTCTAAGTCTGTGAACACATTGCTTAATATGTAATACCATGCTGCATAACCCGCAGGATATCATTTCATGCTATAATGCAGTTAAATCGTTTTCATTGCATTGAGGTGTGACCAAATTTTAGAAACGCAAAGCAGCAACACAAGGCAGTCAAGAGTCAACAGATAAATAAGTAAACAAACAAAAATACATCTGGCGAAATCCACCTGCGAACCACAATTCTCTTCAATAATTTAAAGAAAATTCTATCGGCTGAAAAAAAAACAACACTCACGAGGATTACCCAAGACAAGTACAATCAAAATTGTGTTTGGGTATTGCATAACAGCATTAGGAAAGCAATAATGGTGGTTTATAACCAAAGCTTTGGCGTGTTATCCCAGATTTCGTGGAATAATTGCCCACTGCAATGCACTGGAGGCCTCATCACTGCCAATGCACGTGTCCCGTGTTGCACGTGTTATCAGATGCCTCAAGCTATTAGAAGTACCATTTACATAAAAGGGTTGGGTGAGAGTGGCCGAAGACTGAAAAGTACATACAGTATGTAATCTAATCCATATAGATGACTGTGAACGAGTGACTGGTGTGAGTTACGTTGTGGAAGTTGACGTTTCGCAGCGGAGTCAAGCCTCTGCCTGTTGCGAGAACGTCAGAAAAATCGACGTCTTTATGCGTAGGTCCCTGAAACGTTGCAGGCCGAAGGTTGATTTTTGGTTTCACTCACAGGGCAGGATCACGACTACGCCTCTTAGGGGCCATCCATTGAGTACGTACGCATGAAGGGGGGAGAGGGGGGTTTAACCCAAATGCGTACGCATAGGAAACGGGGGGGGGGGGGGGTGGAGCCTCGATAATAATGTGTCTACATTGGCCTTCAATTGAGTTAGTCCGGCGGTGGACTGTTTGCTTAAACACGTTAATATGATTCATCCTTGATCGTTTCTGCGTAGATTCAATATCGGCCGTTCTAAAGCAGGGGTCCCCAACCCCCGGGCCGCGGACCGATACCGGTCCGTGGCCTGTTAGGAACCGGGCCGCACAGCAGCAGGAGGTGAGAGCGGTGAGTCCACGCGTGGCCCGCCCCCATTGTTTTATTATTCACCACTTCCATCCGCGCCTCTTTCCCGTACCGCGCACTTGTCTCAGTCACAGTGTTGGTAAGCCCACAAGCTGCTAACCCCTAGTAGCCACAATGAGTACAAAACAAACGTCTCTGGAAAGCTTCTTTGAAAAGGGGGAAAGACCCAATGATGAACCCCCCCCTCCCGGTCCGTGAAAAAATGTCCTTCCACGAAACCGGTCCCTGGTGCCAAAAAAGTTGGGGACCGCTGATCTATAGGATTCGGGGGGGGGGGGGGGGGGTGCGTCAGGCATACGTAGGTGGGGGGGTCAAGTCTTGACAGATTTCCCCGTGCCTACTCAATGGTTGGCCCATTACTACGCTGGTTTTAAGCTTTGTGCAAAAAAACCTTACAAATAAAGTCGTCTGTGAATTGGGTAATTTTCCTGGAATTCAGCTTGACACTAAAGTCAATAGAAAGCTGATGATGCCCGCTTGTGGGTTACGATACACAGCGCTACAAAATGTAATTCAAATAGAACATTTTAGTCTGAGCATTCGTTAATTGTTTTATAACACTATTACGTAATGTTGCTTTGTGAATATTATTTAAAAATGTGTCATTATAACGGCTGGCAGGTGGATAAATGACACATCTTATTTGCCATCAAACACACACACAAGTTGGGTACTACATTTCAGAGAACCGAAATGACATGCGTCAAAACAACATCAAACTTTTGAAGTTAAAATTACATAAACTTGAAAATACAAAGACAATCGCGACTGAGAAAATGTTCGTAACACTTAACATGTGGCCTACAAAGAGAGACGATATGCATGTGCACTCATGCATGTATTATCCATGTGTTCTTATAAATCAACTTCTGCATGAATGTCCCTCCTCACTTTTATTCATGGGGTTTGTTTCACCATACTTCACCACTGAGGAGGGGGGGGGGATGAACAAAACTTTATTTTAAACTTAAAACTTTTTGTTATTTTACTGGTAAGCCCCACTGAGCTATAGAGATTTGTTCCAGAAGCGACTTGGACACAAATGGTAGCGCAACGAAGTGGTTTATCACGTAGAAATGTATCGCAGCCAAATACTCGAAACCAATGTTGATTCTAAATGTGGAGGGAAAACCCGCAAGACCCCTGGAGAAAAATCCACACGGGGAGAACATGCAAACTCCAAATATACAGGCTTCAGATTCGATCCGACGACCACATACCAGGCGAGGTAATTAACATCTTGCCAACGCATTGCGTTTCCCCCTGTGACGCTTTTTGTTTCACCTGAAACAACCAATATCGTCATCGGGGCAAAATTTACTTATTCAAATTTAGAGATGATCAGTAGAACTAATCGGGGGGAAAAAAGGAGGTTTTTTTTAGGCCAGACACCCATCGGAGGGCGTCTTTGAGTGTAACTACTGAAACCCTTGCGGTGGACAGGAGACCTCGACAACTGGCATCTAGCGCCTGAACATGTTTGCCATACGCAAGAATCGGACGGCGGTGGTCGGTGTTGGCCATGGTCGCGAATCAAACGCGGATCACAACACGTGCCGTGGCTCGGTGCGCGGCTAACGCACCACTGCTCCGCCGCAATGAACTCGATTACGACTAATTCTAGATTTGAAGCTTTCGTGACTGCAAGAATTCATACTCTTAGGTTTTTTGGATAAAGTCACGTAGGTAAAAATAAAGAATAAAAATAATAGAAATAATAATAGAAGTAAAATAATAAATCACCAGTGATTGAAAAAATAATAGAAATAATAATATAAATAAAATAATAAATCACTGCTTAATTATTATTTTATTTCTATTATTATTTATATTATAAAATAACAAATTACTGGTGATTTATTCTTTTATTTCTATTATTTCTTTTTTTTCGTTTACGACTACACAATCGTGGGCGTTGTGTGCTGTGACTGGGCACAGCAAACTCCGTGAGTGAACTCCCCTTTAAAGTACAGCAGATTAATCTACAAATTGGAGTTTGCTTAAGTGGAATCTTAATTAGGTTTATCGCAAGCCTTCCAACTCCATAAGGCTTCAATATATGTTTGGAACACCTGCTGTGAATGCTCGTCGACTATTCTACAGAGCAATTTAAAGAAGCCAGTATTCGTTTAATTTTTTTCTAACTCCAGTGAAAGGAGGAAAGCAAATGGTCAATCACTCAATTACGGTTCAAGTAATCCTGCATGCTTGTGGATGCTGTGTATCTGTGTGGCGAGCGGTGGTGCAGCGGTTAGCGCAACTGCGGTACGAACCTGGAGGCCCGAGTTCGATTCCTGCTCACGACCAACACCAGTGACGATTATCTGAATCGGTCCTGGGCCTCTCCAAAGTCGACTCAGTCTCAAATGAGTACCTGGTGCGGTGTGTAGACTTCGGCACTAGGGAGACAAAGGCGGCCGGGCATAGTGTTGACCACCGACTACCGCGTGTGCCGTGCCGGCCTTGATAGGTGCTCACTAACAGCACTTGCTCCCATAGTCTTGTTAAGGCTACACGGGGGATCTTTGCCTTGTGTGTGTGATGAGTAGTGGTGTGGTGGTTAGCGAACTATGCTCACCAACCACTCAACCCCAACTATATACACAACGTGGTGATGCTGCTGCTGTGTTGGCAGTGGTGAAACAAGCACAATTGACACACAACAAAAGCTCAACACAATTCGTCATTAGAACTGTGGCGTTAAAATGAAAGTATATAAAAGGTGACATTGCAGGCAATGTCCCTGCTTCATACAACATTCTTCAAAGCGTATTGTTTGGTTTTCTTTCAAGGTCACAATGTTATAGACGAATGGTTTGAGTTTGTTGTTGTCAAATAAATATATATATATATGTCTATGCATAACAATATATGTGTGTACATGGGTACATCGCATTATGAGAGCAATTCATCTATCAATGTTTCTCCATCTCAGAAGGCTTAAGGACAAACGCCTTAGGTGATGCTGTATTAATGGAGCGAAAACATGTAAGTGTTTCCATTTCAAATATAGAATTCATCCATCTAGTATCGAGGACATATGAGGCGTCATCTTCCGAGCCTGGTATGCAGAAGTTCGTGGGTTCGATCCCGACGCCTGCTGTATATTTGGAGTTTGCATTTTCTCCCCGTGGTGGCGTGGATTTTTCTCCGGGCTCTCCGGTTTTTCCTTCCACATTTAGAAACGTGCAGTTAGAATTATTTGGCTGCAATAAATGTCCACGTGACGATAAGCCACTTCGTCGAGCTATCATTTGTGTTAGCCAGGTCGTTTTTGAAAAAAGCTATATAGCTCAGTGGGCCTTAGGGACCATCCATAAATGACGTCACGCACCCAGGGGGGGGGAGGGGTCAGATATTTGTGACGATGTGTGACGATGGGGTTGACAAATGTGACGTCACTTAAAAATGCGCAACTTTAAATAAATATAGAATTTTAAAAAAATGTTTTCTCCTACAACATCAGAGTGCAGCGCCACATTAAATACGCACTACAATGACAATAGTTTAAAGCGATTTAAAGCATGTTTTTTTTGGGGGGGGGGGGGGCAGAGCTTTGTAACGTCATATTTGAGGGGGGGGCTGACTTTTTGTGAAGCCGTGTGACGAAGGGTGGAGGGGGGTCAAAAATCGCCCAAAATCGCGTGACGTCATTTATGGACGGCCCCTTACCTGCTAATCGTGGTGCCGTGCTGCTGTGCTCGGGTTGCCATGGTATCAGAGTGCCGTGTTTTCTTCGTGTGCCCCTCGAGAATCAATTGTTGAATGTGGTCACAACGCCACCTCGGAGTCCGCTTTCACGCAGAGTCCCTGGAATTTCTTCACTTCAAATCCGGGCGGGGTGTCGCAAACAATTCAAATTATTCCAGGGTTTGCAAACAAAACGTGGCACGCGTGCTTATTTAAATGATTACATTTGAATGTTGTATTTTAGTTTTACCCTCCCCTTGCAATGACTGTGTCTGACAAGGGTTGAAGCTACCTTCTCCGCAAAGGAGACTCTAGGAACACATAGTTATGGAGGCACAGCCAGCTCTGTTAAACAACAGTGCTTAGGTATCTCTCAAGGGATGTTGGTTCTCAGACCAGTGACTGGTAGAGACAGAGCACTCTCTAGTATAAGTCGATACCATACGCAGTGGTGGTTACGTTTTATATATTGAGAGGCTTTATGAAAGTGGAATGACTACCACATTACCAACTGCCATACACATCCTTATTAGTGCATCGACAAGGCGACGTTTTTGATAGTAAAAGAAATGAGCGTGCACGTGCTCAAAATTAGCATTTGGCGGTGATCATTTCCTTTGAGCCAAGGTAATAATTCCACATCCCTATGGCAGAAACGAGTCTTTACATAATTTAACCACTTTTGATTTCCTAATAAATGTGAGTTGAGACTCGAAATGGGATTTGAACATACGTCCTTCTGACTGCGAGGCCGACAATCTGTCGCTATGCCACGCACAACGCTTTGACAGCAGAGCAAAATTATTTAATTTAAAAAATAGTGCTAAACTTATCTGATTTTAAATTGCTTCCTTTCTAAGAATTCTTGTACATTCTGCCAAAAGAGAGCAAATGTTAAATCTACACGTGCAATGAAACGAAAAGTTAAGACAAAGCGGCATACCGAGAAGGCTCATGTGTAATCATGAGAGTAATAAAAAAATATATTAAATTGTCCAATGAATAATAATTGGTCTTGTCTTAATTGAACTGTTGAGCTGGGGCTCTGTGTGCCTCACTGCAGCCTGGTAAGCAGTCAATTTCCCAATGAGAAGTCCCATGTGACGTTTCCCTTCCAGTGTAAGCGTGCAAGTTTGTCAAGTCTGAATTCGGAATTGAAGTCACGATGACATCGGAGCTGCTCATTCTATTTTTTATTCGCTAAGTTCGAGCAATACTAATACGACAGGAGTTTAATCATGGAGAGAAAAACGTTACAATTGATATGCCAAAGCACTGTGCGAGATGTACTGTGTCTATAAATTATTCGGAATGTGCAACGTGCTTTGAAAGCGCGCGTGAAAGACTTCCAACGGCTCCAAATGTTGTAGTTTTAAAACCTAATAGGCTACTTATTGCTATGCCTGTGAAACATTATGTCCATCCGTCCGTTCAAGGACGCTTCACATGCTATCATGAAGGAACATACATGCCATAACCAACGACTATGAAACTTACAATGCATTTTAGTCACACCACTGCCACCTCTATATTTTGCAGTAAGACTGACACTGAAATGTTTCCATGATACAGGTTTTTTTGGGTTAAATCGCGTCAATATAAATGTGTCGTTAAACCCGACACCACCCGACACAGCCAATTAGTAAGGTTTGTCACATGAACAGAACATGCCAATTCGTCACTAGTACAGCACACCGGTGTGTTGGAGAGCAAATCCACAACATTTACAATGTGAGTACGACGTTTCGCCAGTAATTACAACCAGCATCATCAGGCGGACAGCAGTCAGATTTGTAGAGATATCCTCCGGTTCCGTTCCTTAAATAGAGGGATAGATGTGATGACGTCACTTGTGAGCCCTTCACGTGCGAATAGGGGGGGGGCGGTTACTAAATGCATATAAATTGCAATGGGTACCCATTTCCACTTGAGGTGTTCATATGGTAATTGACGTACATTATGCATGTGTAGTGTTGTAAAGGACGGACTTCTAAACTTATTCATGGCACACACTGTTTATTATCTTAATACACCGTCCCTATCACACTAAGGGGTATATGGTCCCCTCACCCGTTACCCTCAAAAGGTACAGCCTCCGGACCTTGCAGGCTACCTAATCTCCCTGCTATCCCAGCGTCCTCTGGCTGGACCTAGCGGATCTCTCCCCGACCACTGGTTACTCTGAGCCCGAGCCCTGACAAGGGCTGGAGGGCTGGGTCCAGGATCCTAGACGTCTTCGGCCGACTTGGGTCTTCGTGTAGCAGAACTCGCCAAGAGCTCTCAGCTCTCTGGCTTTTATACCTGTTCGTGGCCGGGTTGTCCAATCCCAGGCCACCTTGTGGAACCCTCCGATTGGTCCTTCCCAATCTGGCGTTTGGATCTTGCCTCACCCCATTTGACCCTGACCGTTTGATTGAGCGGCAGAACCTTGTTTGCAATCCGCTCTCTCACAGTTCGCGAACAGCGAGTAGTTAACACCACTACACATGCACAGTGTTCTTGTACCTCCTGTTGTATGTGTGCACTAAAATAGCAGTAACCTGTTATTGTCTGCTCACAGGAAATCCTCACTGACGTACGGTGGCCTGTGTAGGCATGCATTAAAATATATATATTTTATTCGCTTCCAAGCAGCGCTAAGCCCGTAGCTATCCGAACAGTTACAATTATTTTAATCTCTTTAAATTTCGATAGATTTTCTAATTAGTCTTGGCCAGTTGTCACTAGTTTTGCACAGAACTTCAACATTATCAAAATCAATTGAGCGTCCTTGTTGGCACGCATGTTCTGCCACTGACAAAAGTTGTATTTGGGACTATTGAATGTTCCTTTGGTGTTCTTTATATTCTCATGCTGATAATTCGTCCTGTCTGCCCAACGTAGCATTTGCCACAAGATCAAATTAATCCGGTATACACCTTATAACTAGATTCGAAGCTTTCGTGACTGCAGGAATTACTATTTGGTTCTTTCGGTAAAGTCACGTAGAAAATCAAATAATAATAGAATACGACGTTTCGGTTGCAACACAAGCAACCATCATCAGGTCAGAATGAATGATAAAACACAGACATGGGAACAGCATAGGCAGACACACGTGCAGAGAGACACACACAAAGACACACAGAGCGTGTCTCGCTCTCTACATGTGTGTCTGCCTTTGTTGTTTCCGTGTCTGTTTCATCATTCATTCTTACCTGATGATGGCTGCTTGTGTTGCAATATTATTTTATTTTCTACGTGACTTTACCGAAAGAACCAAAGAGAGAATACACCTTCTGTTGATAGCTTCGATAACACATCTTTTGTACTCGATGTTAGTTTCGGGTGGTGGTGGGATTAACGACACATTTATATTTACGCGATTTAACCCACATTTTTTTTGGATGATATTGGTCGAGAGCCTCCGTGTTAAAAGGAAATGTATGTTTTTTTTTACATTATGTGGCTTACAACGGCAAGATGTGCGTCTTATTTGTACGTGAATTTGAGTGTTTTTGTGAGCACATTTCTTCTCTAACAAAGTTAAAGCTCCCTTAGTGTGGACTTCTTTGCCAGCTTGTTTAACATAACAGGCCTACACCCTCAAATACCAACTGCATTATTTACACGCAAACATGTCTGTGATGAATTTCTGATTAGGTTGTACTTCGTGATTGCCCGTATTATTTCATGTTTTGCCATCTAATATATCTCAGAAAAGCTCTAAAAAATTGGTCAAAAGTATTTCTGTGTTTAACACGTAGGCTTTCGCGACAAATATTATTCATAATCAACGTTTTGGGGTTTAGATCGCGTTATTTATAAATGTGTCGTAACCCTCCACCACCCTTTGCACCTGATGAGTTAATGAGTTAATGATGACGTCACCCTGCTGCTGCTGCTGCTGCTCTATATAATAACGGGAGACACAGCAGAGCCTCACCATTCTGGCGAATTGCCCGATGATGCTGGATGCAATTACCAGCGAAACGTCGTACTACTCAAATTGTAAATGTTGTGGTTTCACGCTTCAACACACCGGTGGGCTAAAGCAGTGAACTATTTGTCTTTTGTCAACGTGACACTTTTTTTACTGATTGGCCGTGTCGGGTGGTGGAGGGTTACGACACATTTATAAATAACGCGATCTAAACCCAAAAACGTTGATTATGAATAGTATTTCTGCGGCTGCTGCTCTGCGTTTCTCTTAACACCCTCGGCTGCTCCTCTATAGCTATGGCCCTCTCCTCCTCCTTTCTTTGCCTTTCAAACCAAAACACACAGAGCCCACTCTCACCTCTACCTAACTCCTTGCTGGTGCCCCTTGCTCCCAAAGTGTGTGCCCCGTCTTTTTAGACTTGCGTGTTTTTGTGCAACTGTTCGACTTGCCTCAAACAGCCTGTTGAGGCAACACGGGGAATCTTTATCTTTGTAAGACTAAACTATAGAGCTTACTTGCACCTATGCCGATTTTTATTACACACTTTCTTTTAACTCGCTCTGTCTGTTGTTGTTGTTGTCGTATCCTCAAATCTTGTAACTCTAATTTTACCCACTTTCCAATGTGGTATCGACTGCAAACTTGGTATACTTATGTCATACTGTTGACAATACTATATTACATCATGAAAAAAAATCTATATTTTTAAACATTATTTTTATATGTTATGTTTCGGCTTGGGTCTAATTGTCCACGCTCAACTGACGTTGGCTGTAAATCACCACGTTCTCTTACGCTATGGCAAGCTTCGGGGCCACTTCCTGGAGTCGTGGAGTTCTGCCATTACGAGTAGGGTACATTTCATTATAGCGTGTTTAATAAAAAGTATTTTTAAATATTACTTATTTTGGTCTCCCTTCTGTTGCTGCTGTGTTCACGCAACCACAGATATGTCTCCCTTCCGAAATAGCCAAACAACTGGCTAAATGGGATCGATCATCGGTGTCACAAATCAAAGTCAACTTAGACTGATGCAGGCATGAGTCATGTTTTTCCATAAACCACCCAGTTGCCTCAGTCCTGCTCACATCATTGTCTGTCCACTTGTGTGTGTGTGCGTTATGCAGGAGAAGAGCGGTGGTGCAGCGGTTAGCACGCAACACTATGAACCCAGCGAGCAGAGTTCAATTCCCGCTCAAGGCAAACACCAGCGACAATTATTTGAACCGGTCCTGAAACTCCCCTAGGTCAACTCAGCCTCAAATGAGTACCTGGTTGTGGTGTGTAAACATCGTCACTGGGGAGACAAAGACGGTCGGGCGTTGAGCTGGCCACCCACCCCATCGTGTACCATTCCAGCCTTCACAGGTGCTCGCTAAAAGCACTTGCCCCAACAGTCTGTTACAGGCTATATGGGGGATCTTTGTCTTGCAGGAGAAGAGGTATTGTGGTTACCACACTGCAATCCTGGTTACCCGGGTAACATTTTCATCGAGTTTCACCGAGCTCTGGGGAGTACGCAAATGGTTCGACCACATTCACTCTACACAGCCGCTTCTTGTGTGTGCTTTTTTTACTTCAATTGATGCTCGCAAACAGCTTATACTTCGACAATTTCTATAGCCTTTTAATACGTAGTGCACACGACTCTAACAATGGGAACCTTCACAGGTGTTGGCAGTACGAGTAAACCACTTGTAAAAAAAACACCACGCAACCGTGTGCTCTCGATGAGATGTAAAGAACAATTTAAAGCTTTCGTGACTGCAGGGATTCATCTTCTTGGTTCTTTCGGTAAAGTCACGTAGAAGGGAATTAATAAAATAATAAAAATAAAACATAATAAAATAAGCTCCTAGCTTGGTAGTGTCTCATTCTTCACCTGAAGACGGCTGCTTGCGTTGTAGCCGAAACGTCGTGAGAATTATTTTATTTTATTATGTTTTATTTTTATTATTTTATTACTTCCCTTCTACGTGACTTTACCGAAAGAACCAAGAAGATGTAATGAACAATTTATCGTGGCGGCCGCTTCTCTTTCATTGTGATGGGCGCGTGCACATCACTGTGGGGACAATAATGAATAATGAACGTCTGGTGATGTTTAAAACAAATGGGAGCAACAGTCGGCAAGCGGTGTCGTGTGAATTCGTGTTTTGATACATCGTGTGCGCGTATTAATTGATGGTTCGCACATGTTGACTCATCCCCTTGACATTTTGGCGCATCTATTATTTGTCAAAGACAAAGATCCCCCGTGTAGCCTTGACAGACTGTTGGGGCAAGTGCCGTTAGCGAGTAGTGCCTATGAAGGCCGGTTACGCATACGAGAGGGTGCGTGGCTAGCACCATGCCCGGCCGCCTTTGTCTCCCCAGTGGCGATATTTGCACATCACACCAGGTACTCATTTGAGGCTGAGTCGACCTAGGGGAGGCCCAGGACCGGTTCAGATAATCGCCACTGGTGTTGGCCGTGAGCGGGAATTGAACTCGGGTCGCTGGGTTCGTCGCGCAGCGCGCTAACCACTACACTACCCCCTCCCACTTATGTGCACGCACACATACACACAATCATTAAAATGCATGCGCCGTTAAGCACATTATTTTAGAAATGAAAAAAATCGGCATTTTTTTGTAAATTATCACAATTATCGCCATTAACATCCAGGCACAACGCCAATTGTGCTTTTGACACCTCGGCAAGGAGTGAGCATTTTCATAATGAGGATTTTCATCTCTGAACACAGCGAATGCTTCCACAACACCATAAACAACCGCAGACTTCTACTACATTGGTATATGACCCATAGCTGATGTGTACAACCTTTGGTATCTTGTGAAGGCCTATCTTATAAAAACCTCAGACCACAAATAATATAATTAGTTGCACAGACAATCGAGTGGTTTGCTGTGCCTCCAATCTGCCTAATTAAGATCTCGTAAAAATGAAAGAGCCACTTTGAGTGAAAAGTAAAATAATTTATGAAGTATGTTTGTCTGCAATCATTGGTGAACTGCCCAAGACCATTAGCTTACTACACGCGAGAACTACATGTTATCCTAGTTGGCTGCCCCCTGATTTGAACACAATATATTGGCAGTGTTCGCTCAGCGCTCTGACATGGGCAAAACATTAGTGCCTAAGTGATCAACAATGGAATACGTCGTAGTTCCCTTACCCACCGGATGGGTGAAGATGCTGGGCAGTGGTGACGACGGCGGATGAATCCTCTGTGGGGGGGGGGGGGCGGTGGTTCCAGATCTCTCTGGATCCGCGGAGTGTCACTGCTATCAACATTATTTCGCGGACCCACCATGCACCAATGACGTATTTTCTTTGTTCACTATTTAAAACTCCCTCAAAACCACAATATCTGCAACATTTCACGGGCCACTTCCCACCGGCCTTGTGGTCCACCAGTGGCCCACGAGGCCACAATGTCGAGAACCACTGCCCTCAACCTGCTCCTCTGCATCCCTCTCCCAAGAGGATGACGTACAATGGGTCACCGTCCACACAAACCGATCACAGCCGACAGTTCCGTGTGGACACGGGCCCTCCGCTCTGGAGGCATGGACTGTGCGAGTGACACGCTCGAGTGGAGGGCACCACACACCTTTTTGTAAGCCAAGCGTGCAGGGTTAGTCGTAGTCCTATGTAATCAATCATCCTCCTACAATACTCGGTTGTTGTTTTTTTGCCCAAAACCTCCATGGGCATGCCGAATTGTAATTGCTAGAATGTTCGCCAACAAATTGCGGCCGTGGATTGATGAACAGAGGGGGTCAAAGAGCCTTGGCTTACTGCAGCGGAGAAGAGCTGTTGTGCCCAGAGACGAGTATCTTTGCGTCAAGGTCTGACAGTCCCAAACATGCGTCCCCTACATTACAACCCCCGCCGCAGTGTCATTTCACGTGCACAGAGCATTATTCCCATGAAGCTTCGACTCGCACGAAATCCCTTGTTTAAATAGCAGTCGCATTGGTTCGAAAACACGAACCCAACATTGTAACAATAAGGCTTCGTTAAAATAACAAAAAACCTCGTGCGTTATGAAGTGGTGGTGGAAGATGCCGGAATGACATTGCTAATTGTGCGCACATGCATGTCAAGGGATATTAGCGCACGATTTACATTTTGCCGGTTGAGGTTTGTGATGATGGATCGGTGATGTTTTGCCGTTGAGAAGAGAGTGGAAGCGGGGGAATGGTTGTTATGAGTAAGCCACGATGGATGCGTTCGTGATTCTGAACAAATTGTACGCGTCCACATTTATGGTACACCGGCCGGACTGCGAGTAGGCAACTGGCAGCATTCCCAGCCACAAAAGGAGCGGATTGCATTTCACGACAACTGTGCCGATTTAACGCAGTTCTATAAACATCGTCCACACAGTACACAATTTATTTTAAATGCTGCGAAAGAATTGTGTTTCTTGAACCAAATACAAACCGTGAAACTTCTCCTATCCCATCATGTATGAGCTAAATTGTGCATAAGAAGACATTTCATCCTGTCATTTGCAATTAAAACTCCCCTTTCTCTGCAAATTGCTATCGACAGTATCACAGACAAGAGGATGACTTAATTAAACAACTCATTGCTGTTCGTGGTATCACAGTGGGCTACAACAAGGTGCCCAATACATTAAGCGGCCAGCAACAAAAGAAAAAAAACACTTTTAAAGATGCAATAGATAACAGTTTTAATATGTTAGTTTAGTTGTGGAAGGTCTTGCGACTTTGGAGAAAGAATGATGGAATGGAATTCCAAATGTGAGCAGTGCCGAGGGAAGAGGCAGACAAATAATGCTTTGTACCTGGACTGTGGTGGTTGAACACAGTTCGGATAGATCAAAACAGTCAGTCTGGTCGACTGAGTCCCAAACATACGTGGATTAACCAGTGAGTGAGGTTGATGGGAATTTTTGTGACGAAAGTAGCGATATGATAGTGGGATAAGCAGGTAACTGAACGCCGGTGAGCGAGCGAGTGACCGAAATGAAGAGATGGAGTGATGTGGTACAGGAGGACGTGGAGCTGAGTGGACTTGCCGATGTCTGGTACCAGCAGTGTCAAGATCTGCCTCAGTGGAGGAGGCTCGTGAAGGACGCTACTGGGCAGTTGGAGGCAGTCGTCCTCCAACAACAACGGAGGGGGGAGGAGCAACGCTCACAACAACGAGCGGAACGCCGGGTGGCTAAAGCACAGAAAGTTGGCACAGTAGGGGCACAGGTGGTGCATCAGCCAGTCATCTCGGTCGTCTCAGTCAGTCGACCGGTGGCATCTGGATCTGCCCCGTGACCTCCTGCCAGCGGGCGTTCGACACTTCACATGGCCTCAAGGTGCACATAGCCTGGCACAAGCTTCGTGGTGACATCACCGCCACTTAGTGGCGAATGGCGGTTGTTGTTGTTGTTAATCGAAATGCACGCAACACGCTCCCCGAGTATATCTGGACATTATCAGAATCATTACACTGGAGTAATCCGATGAGCTATACAGCTGTTTTCACAGATGTCCAGTACAAGATTACCATCGGATTGATCCCTAACACAAATCTAAAATCAAAGTTTGTGAAAAGTGTTTGCGACACATTTATAATATTTTCCATTATTTTTGCACAATAGCTCTACTCCGGATGTTTAAAAGCTCCGTTTCGCACGTGGTGATGTTAATCTTACTGGGAACAATTACAGCAGCAGGACTGTGGCCCGCGACGTTTCTCTCTCATCGCTTTGTCACGTGGTGCAATGCCCCTTGCCAGCACCGCTACTGTTTCACTCCAAAAACAAATCGCTACGTATATAGATGCGGATCTGCGCTGGAAGTACGTATCTTGAACTTATTTCGCACCGTACGTAACCAACCGTGCTCATCGGAGGTGCAGTGGAAGGACAACGCACTATGGAGTCTCTGTGTGTGTATATATGTACATGTATGTTGAACTTCTATCGCACCGTACGTAACCAACCGTCCTAATTGGAGGTACAGGAGAAATCACAACAAACTAAACACAAAAGGGGCATAGCCGTGAAGTGTGGGAAGACACGACAACATGCGTGGTGATGTTACGATGACCTCGTCGCTGTGAGGACGTCTTTTTGCACTCGTGCCATATTTAAAGTCATGAGTACGAAGCGTCCGTCCATTCTGGGGGACCGTGTCTGTCACGCAAAGCCGTTTTAATTGCTCTGACGCAAGTCCGTGCCAGGTGTGATTTTTTTGTTTTTTGGAATGTGATTATCTGTGTTGTCCGAGTAGTACTCTGACACTGGTATAATTTTAAATCGATACTTGTCAAAATGTTATTGAGATTCAGTTGTTTGAAATGCTGCACCGGGAAATGCTGGCAACCCTCTCGATTGTAAGTCTTTACCACTGCTCTGGACTAGTTCCATTCTTTCTTATAGAAGAGGGACAGAGTGTCCATCTAAAGCCCACATGCACAGAGAACACAAACACAACTTGCGCAAGTCATCATTGTAAGACCCGTAGATCGTTCAAATACATGACACTTGACAGGATGGAGTAATTTTGAAAAACCGCTGTGCCAGAATCGTAACATTTTCAATCGGTGCCGATTTCCAATCATGACATGGTTCTGACCACATGGAAATTGACAAAAGACATTTAAAAAACTTGCAAAGTGTCCACAGACACATGCGGAGATGATTGGAAGAACACCGAGATACGTAATTAAGAACATATTTCTGAGTGTACAAACACAAATTAAAGACGTATTGAATTTTTTAAAAAAAATTAAGTGGGCCTGGCCTGGCCATATTGAATGGATGATGGCTGGTGGTCAAAACTGGTTACAGAATGGCAGACATAGGAGAGAATGCACTGAATGGACTGAGATTACATCTGTCGTGGAGATGGAACAATGAGCTGAGCATTACAGGGAACCATGAGAGATGGTGGAAGCATGGGGAGGCCTTCAGCCAGCAGTGGATAGTCAATGGCTAATGATGATAATGAGAGGATTAAACCTGCCTGGACATAATAACGTTGAGGTAAGAAATAATTATAATGCATTGCTTATTATATATTGTTTAAATATGTTCACATTATGTCACCGTTACGGTATAACACATTCCTGCGGAGGGAGCTGGTAGGAACGTTGGGTTGCCCGGTCAATGGCCAGGGTCAACGGCGGCGTGGTGTATTCTGCAAATATGCCCGACTGTGAGGGCGGGCACAAGCCGGCGTGAGTAGGTTAAACGTTGAGTTTTATAAGGGCACCAGGGGGTGACCTGCTCCTCCCCACCCAGCCCCACCCCTCCCACCCCCACCCAGCCCCACCCTCCCCACCCAGCCCCTCCCCACCCTCCCCACCCAGCCCCTCCCCAGCCTCCCCACCCAGCCCCTCCCCACCCTTCCCACCCAGCCCCTCCCCACCCTCCCCACCCAGCCCCTCCCCACCCAGCCCCTGCCCACCCTCCCCTCCCCACCCAGTCCCTCCCTGCACGACGGACGGACACAATAATCCCCTGTGGGCTGGTGTAACCAGGAGGTTCCTACCAGTATGAGTGTCATTTAATGGGACTTAAAGGCATAAGAAAAAGGTGGTTTGTTTTTATTCAATCAGAGGTATTACAAAAAGGGAAAGGGTTGTTTTCGGACAGAAGAGCAAAGAAGAACCAGCAGCACCCCCCTCACATAAAGCAGAAGGACAATTTGGAAGAGAGTGGGTGAGAAAAGTACTTGGGTTACGGCGACTCGGATTACAATGTACAACCTAAAGAGTCGCTACGGTCATGTTGGGGGGGGGGGGGGGCTTTTATTGTCATTATGACAGCGCCAAGGGCATACGAGACATTCCGGCTTCGTTTGTCCAGCTGCCCGTACAGCTTTCGGTGATGCACCATCGACCACGGTTTGTCGACTTAATTATTTACCTCGAGATGTCTGCGCCAGCTTTGTTTTCATGAATTGTTGAAGAACTTCGTTTGGCCGCACCTGCCACAGTGAAAATGTATATATGACGCAAGAAACTGAGTGGGTGAACGTTTCTTTGAGCACCGACAGTGCCCCAGGATGTCCAGCTTTCATGACTTGGTGAATTTGACCTGGAGTGATGTTGCTCGCTTAGAGACCGATCCGTGCCATTGCTCATACGGTGGCACAATATTTCGATTAAAAACGTAAAACCAGCACGTCTTCTCCAGACTCCGGATTGAAACGAATCACTTGTGTGTTTCTTCACCCGCCATTCAGTCCCATCACACACCACGTGTGTGTTTCTTCACCCCCCATTCACACCCCTCACACACCACGTGTGTGTTTCTTCACAGCCCATTCACACCCCTCACACACCAAGTGTGTGTTTCTTCACCCCCATTCAGTCCCTCACACACCACGTGTGTGTTTATTCACCCCCCATTCACACCCCTCACACACCACGTGTGTGTTTCTTCACCCCCCATTCACACCCCTCACACACCACGTGTGTGTTTCTTCACCGCCCATTCAGACATCTGACACACCACGTGTGTGTTTCTTCACAGCCCATTCACACCCCTCACACACCACGTGTGTGATTCTTCACAGCCCATTCACACCCCTCACACACCACGTGTGTGTTTCTTCACCCCCATTCACACCCCTCACACACCACGTGTGTGTTTCTTCACCCCCATTCACACCTCTCACACACCACTTGTGTGTTTCTTCACCCCCCATTCACACCCCTCACACACCACGTGTGTGTTTCTTCACCCCCCATTCACACCCCTCGCACACCACGTGTGTGTTTCTTCACAGCCCATTCACACCCCTCACACACCACGTGTGTGTTTCTTCACCCCCATTCACACCCCTCACACACCACGTGTGTGTTTCTTCACAGCCCATTCACACCCCTCACACACCACGTGTGTGTTTCTTCACCCCCCATTCACACCCTTCACACCACGTGTGTGTTTCTTCACCCCCATTCAGACCCTTCACACCACGTGTGTTTCTTCACAGCCCATTCACACCCCTCACACACCACGTGTGTGTTTCTTCACCCCCCATTCACACCCCTCACACACCACGTGTGTGTTTCTTCACCCCCATTCACACCCCTCACACACGTCTGTGTTTCTTCACCCCCATTCACACCCCTCACACACCACGTGTGTGTTTCTTCACCCCCATTCACACCCCACACACACCACGTGTGTGTTTCTTCACCCCCATTCAGACCCCTCACACACCACTTGTGTGTTTCTTCACCCCCATTCACACCCCTCACACACCACGTGTGTGTTTCTTCACCCCCCATTACACCCCTCACACACAACTTGTGTGTTTCTTCACCCCCATTCAGACCCCTCACACACCACGTGTGTGTTTCTTCACCCCCCATTCACACCCCTCACACACCACTTGTGTGTTTCTTCACCCCCCATTCACACCCCTCACACACCACGTGTGTGTTTCTTCACAGCCCATTCAGACCCCTCACACACCACGTGTGTGTTTCTTCACCCCCATTCACACCCCTCACACACCACGTGTGTGTTTCTTCACCCCCATTCACACCCCTCACACACCACGTGTGTGTTTCTTCACCGCCCATTCACACCCCTCACACACCACGTGTGTGTTTCTTCACAGCCCATTCACACCCCTCACACACCACGTGTGTGTTTCTTCACAGCCCATTCAGACCCCCACACACCACGTGTGTGTTTCTTTACCCCCCATTCAGACCCCTCACACACCACGTGTGTGTTTTTCACAGCCCATTCACACCCCTCACACACCACGTGTGTGTTTCTTCACAGCCCATTCAGACCCCCACACACCACGTGTGTGTTTCTTCACCGCCCATTCAGTCCCCTCACACACCACGTGTGTGTTTCTTCACAGCCCATTCACACCCCTCACACACCACGTGTGTGTTTCTTCACCCCCCATTCACACCCCTCACACACCACGTGTGTGTTTCTTCACCCCCATTCACACCCCTCACACACGTCTGTGTTTCTTCACCCCCATTCACACCCCTCACACACCACGTGTGTGTTTCTTCACCCCCATTCACACCCCACACACACCACGTGTGTGTTTCTTCACCCCCATTCAGACCCCTCACACACCACTTGTGTGTTTCTTCACCCCCATTCACACCCCTCACACACCACGTGTGTGTTTCTTCACCCCCCATTACACCCCTCACACACAACTTGTGTGTTTCTTCACCCCCATTCAGACCCCTCACACACCACGTGTGTGTTTCTTCACCCCCCATTCACACCCCTCACACACCACTTGTGTGTTTCTTCACCCCCCATTCACACCCCTCACACACCACGTGTGTGTTTCTTCACAGCCCATTCAGACCCCTCACACACCACGTGTGTGTTTCTTCACCCCCATTCACACCCCTCACACACCACGTGTGTGTTTCTTCACCCCCATTCACACCCCTCACACACCACGTGTGTGTTTCTTCACCGCCCATTCACACCCCTCACACACCACGTGTGTGTTTCTTCACAGCCCATTCACACCCCTCACACACCACGTGTGTGTTTCTTCACAGCCCATTCAGACCCCCACACACCACGTGTGTGTTTCTTTACCCCCCATTCAGACCCCTCACACACCACGTGTGTGTTTTTCACAGCCCATTCACACCCCTCACACACCACGTGTGTGTTTCTACACAGCCCATTCAGACCCCCACACACCACGTGTGTGTTTCTTCACCGCCCATTCAGTCCCCTCACACACCACGTGTGTGTTTCTTCACCGCCCATTCACACCGCTCACACACCACGTGTGTGTTTCTTCACCCCCATTCACACCCCTCACACACCACGTGTGTGTTTCTTCACCGCCCATTCAGACCTCTCACACAGCACTTTTGTGTTTCACCACCACCTGTTCATCCTCCTCGCACATTTTGAGCAGCACGTAGTTTAAAGGGCATACATATAACTTATTTATCTGCGTTAACAATTCAAGAGAAATGCAACAGCACAGGGGAGGGAAAGTGTGGGGGGGGGGGGCTGCATTACCCAGAGGTCAGTGCATGCACCAGATAGGCAGTTTGCATGAGGTCAGGAGTTCAAATTCTGCAATAAATTGTCAACGACGGTTAATCTGCTCCAAAGTAGATGTTACAGATCCTCGATGGCTCATTCACAAGAGTATTGCGATGCTGAATGTCAGTGGGGAAGCCCACATTCCAGGTTGGAAATTTAGCTGCCATCTCAAGTAAATTGGATTTTGTTGTTGTCCATCTTTAACTCCTGCGTTGCTGTTGAGACATCCCGTGTAAAAGAAATGTACTCGGCTGGATTGATATGGTGGTACAAAATATTTAATGATGATTGTTTTTTTGGCAGAAAATTCCAGTGATATGAACATTTCATATTCAGCCTAATATCAGCACAAACTGCCTTTTCCATTGACGCAAAAATGAGTGTCTTCGGCTTTATAAGCTCTTACGTGGTTAAATAAAAAATAATTTATCAACTGATTGCATTTCCAAGGTTGGCAGGACCCAGTCCATTTTTCTACCACCTTGTGTTTGATGATTAGTAATGCACGTGCCTCCCGGCTGTGAGGCTTGGCCTAGTCTAACTTTCAACATCTTCCAATCAACAGATGCAATGGATTGCACAGCGCAGTGCTTGGATGAACACGGAGACAATTTACATATTAATGCCGAATATTGGCTGACACGGAAAAAAACATGTGCGTGATGGCCCCCTGGGGCCATGAGTTGACAACTAGTACGGGGACTCCTCTACTTACGAACATTCCACTTACGAACTTTCAGAGATACAAACAAATCTGTCCATATGTCCAGTTGCCTGTTCGTACCGAGAGTCGTAAGTTCAACCGCCACACAATATATAATGCGGTCATGGCACCTACATCTACAGAATATGACAAACCAGCGGCATCTACATCTACCAGGGGATTATACAACTTTTAAAGCCATTCCCCGTTTTTAGTGTACACGCCGTACACAGTGTTTGGAATCGACAGGAGTAAAATGGACTTACGAACGAATCGAATTACGAACAGACCTCTGTAACCCAACTCGTTCGCAAGTAGAGGAAGTCCCTGCAGTGTTTCTCTCGTGACGACTTCAGCGGAGGCTCGCGCAGGTGACCTCTGCCAATGTGACACACTTCGTGTACGACGAGAGTTAATGCGCTCTCCAAGGAAATAAACTTTTTTAATGCAAATATCTCAGCACTTTTGTTATCCGATTATACAGCTGTGGCAGTTATTGCATATAATTGTGTTGTTGTTTTTTGTCGCAGCAAATTGAGAGCAAGGTATTTCATTACACCAGACTGTTTATTTTGTTTTCAAGTTGCGGCGGCGGTGGTGCTGTGTTCATCTTATCGGGTTTAACTGTTTAATCTCCAGTTTTGAAAACAACTAAAACGTAGATAGAACCCAGACGAGACACTTGGTGTATTCTGCAACATTGTTATCATCCAGGTCAAAATATCGATATATCCTTGATTTTGGAAAGGCATCAGTCTATGAACATTTTAACTGCTGTACTGCATTGTGAAAGTGGGATCATAATTTACCACCTTCAATGTCATTTGAATTAAAAAATTATCGCGCTGAAGCAAATTCTTATAGCTTTGTAATACTGTATAATCTAATATATTCAACATTGTGTTCAACCACCACAGATTAAAACCACTTCTCCTTGTGTTCAGTGCCGGATTATCCTCGTAGCAAAAGTAGCTCCATATGCTACGGGCCCGCACTTTCAATGGCCCTGTGCAAAATGCTTTCAAGCTATAAATTCCGGTTCAGTGATTTTGCACTGCTCTATTACTATAGTACTGTACTGCCTTCAACGTTTATGGACGACTGGGTGTTTAAGGTTAGCGATTTGTCGTATTATCTGGCTTTAAAGCTATCACCCCAACCATTGGGAAAGAAGCATCTGAGGACCCAATCAAAACCAACACCTTGCCATACATAGCAATGTTCACTAAAAACATTTCCAAAATCATTGGCTGCTGACTTTTGGGCAACGCCCATTTCAAACCTTTATAAACAGTTTGCCTTGGAAGCTAACACCCTTTTCATGAAAACGACCGCTTGTGTTGCGATCGAAACGTCGTCGTTTTTTGTTATTTTCTTTGAACCTATCTACGTGACTTTACCGAAAGACACAAGAATATGAAAAAATTGAATTACTTTGCGATGCAAGTAAAAAATTAGTGTTTTCATATTTTGTGTCAAATATTTATTTATTTAGGGTCCTTTTATAACATATGTAACAGGCCCACACTAGCTTAATCTGGCTTGTGCTGCTTCCCCTTGCACTGCTCGAATTTAGAATCCCCCTGCCAGTGTTATATTCTCCCAAGCGCTTATAACCTTGCTCAATGCAAAAAAACAACATATCAACCCATAATTTTACAAATTTTATATCGGCGTTTGTTGCTGACCGCTGGGCGGCTTGGGCCGTTGGGCCTGTGCAAAGTGCGTGGTCAAACACAAACAAACCGTCCGTGTGGAGGAGTCCTTGAATTGGCGAGAGAGCAGCATGTGGAGAGATGGTGGTTGTGAAGACGGCCACTGCAGAGTGGTGAAAGAACATCGGGAGTTGGTGTTGCATGCAGGCTGTGGTGGGTGTTCTAGATTAGACCACACGCCTCTCGTAGCCATGTTCAATTACGTAGCATAATTTCGCGTCTATACACTTCTGACACCATGATCTAGATTCAATGAATGACGACAGCAGACTCGTCTGAGTTAAGCAGCGACGTTCAGAGACGATGACGTTCCGCAATAGAATGGTGCCATGCTGTAATGAAATGATGGTGGCACGGGTCGTGTGACTTCCCTAACAATGGGAATCAACGCAAGAGTTTTTTTTTATTTTCTTCTAACATCAAAACCTCGTGCCATCCTGTCTTTGTTCCGATAATACAGTGCAAGTATCTCCACTGATGTGGACAACTTTTCGTGGCATCTGCTGAGGGCGGAAATGCTGCACAATCAGTGGGTCACACTTGCTCACAATTATTGTGATGGTGGTGGCTCAAGACAAGAAAATAACAATGCACTCCTTCGAGAAATATTGATGTCTCGTTACAAATTTTAGATTTTTCCATCCTGCACGATTATTCTGTTACGTTGTTTATTTCTCGATTATTTACAGATTTAAACATTAAAATATCTAAAATCAGCCCACAGTTGAAACCACACTTTCCACGTGGGTGCGTTTTGATATACATGTGTCTTGTATCGATAATACATCGTATGTATTTAACTGTTGACATTATTTATAAGCGATGGTGCATTACTTAATAATAACAACTTTGAATATCCATTGTCAGGAGCACGTCTACCGAGGAGATGGAGTGATTAAATCGGTTCGACCTGCATTTTGAGATCGGTTTCTATTCAGTCACAATATAAATCCAAATTGTATTACATCCTATTGTGTACCGTATACGACGTTTGGCCAAGCACCGCATATTTCTACATAATATTAAAATGTGACAACTCATATGATTGCTCGCGGTTTAATATATTCAATCTGGATCGCCCTTTTTCTCTCATCACGCCGTTATTCATCTGATTTGAGTGTCGAGGTGGTCATGCACGTCAGGTCACCACTGCTGAAAATATCGCCGAGCCAAAACGGTCTTCCGCAATCCTATCAGAGCAGACATCGTTCAGTGCCCATGACCTGGTTCAAAAGAGCCACTTCAACATATTGGTGGTACACAGGTGCGCAGTATAAAAAAAGCGAATTTTTCACAACACATTTTTGCGGAGGGAGCTGGTCGGAACGTTGGGTTGCTCGGTCAATGGCCAGGGTCAACGACGGCGTGGTGTATTCGGCAAATATGCCCGACTGTGAGGGCGGGCACAAGCCGGCGTGAGTAGGTTAAACGTTGCGTTTTATAAGGGCACCACGGGGTGACCAGCCCCTCCCCACCCAGCCCCACCCCTCCCACCCCCCACCCAGCCCCACCCTCCCCACCCAGCCCCTCCTCACCCTCCCCACCCAGCCCCTCCCAACCCTCCCCTCCCCACCCTCCCCACCCAGCCCCTCCCTCCCCATCCAGCCCCTCCCTGCACGACGGACGGACACAATAATCCCCTGTGGGCTGGTGGAACCAGTGGGTTCCTACCAGTAATATATTTTTTTCTTCCCATGATTTCGAAGCAGTCGGAAGAGCAATATTACATGCCTGTCAACCCCGTATCAGTGCCTACCTTATTACAGACCAACTTCCGATTTTATTGGTCACCACGTGTGTTATGCTGCACTGGTGTACCGCCAATACGTCCACTTGTAGAAATGTTACGGTGGGAAAAAGAGTTTCATTGGATGGCTGCTGTAGACTTCCTACAGGCTGGGACTCTTTGCGTTCATAGTTCATGAAGGTCAACTTAAAACTGGGATTCATGAAGGTGTTTTAATTACGTACATACTACTCATATTCTCTCGCATGATGTCGCGTAAGGCATAGTGAAGTAAGTTATTAAAAATTGCAGAGCTGATTGGTGGATGAAAATATGTCCATAATACGTCAATTATGGATGATATTGGTCGCGAAAGCATACATGTTAAAATGAAAATATGTTTCTGTTCATTTATATACAAACAATCAACTGACAATTGTGTCGACTCGATCGTGTCCTGCCAAATGTGAGTGTCGACCGCCTTCGTGACTACACACGAAGTGGGCCCCACGTTGTTCGCATCCATAAGGTCGATTTCCACTTTCACTGAGCGTGCTTCATATACGCTGCGTTATGTCTGAAAAAGAAACTGTTAATTGCTAAAGACTTACATTTCCAAACGGTTCCAAACGGTCGCATCACTTTTGTTAAATGCAGATTGGTACCGAGCTTACAGCAGGCGTTGCACTTCTAGAATCTATTGCGATGTAAATGTACATTATGCGGGATATTAATAGCACACCTATAAAATAATGAAACTGTTCGAATGGTACCAAGCAATACATGTTAGTCGTTTAAGATAAATTGTTAATCCTGGAGAAATCCGATGAGCTATGAAGCTCTTTATCACAGATCTCCAGTAGCTGCGGGCCAGAAAGTTACAGCAAACAATACCGATAGGAGTGCAACGTATCGGAAAGCTAAGCGAATCACGAAATAGAAATACGTAAAATAGATAAAGCAACTAAGTTCAAATTGCATTCGCAAAAATTGCATTGAAATGACAAATCATTAACAACTACTGATCACTCCATGGAAGATGTGCAATGCACACCTGTCAACCCCTTATCAGTCAGTGCCCTACCTTATTGCAGAGGAATTCAGACCGTATTGGTCACCCCGTGCCCTTATAAATCTCGACGCTTATCCTACAAAGTCCCATCACAAGGGATAAACACAAACAAATAGACCCAAAAAAAATAGTTTTACTCAATTTCCCTGGACAAGAGTATGGGTTGACAGCAATGGCAACGCGACAGCAACACATCGCCGTTTTACGACACCGATATTCACATTCAAATTGAAAGTAGAACTTGGGAGGTCAGGCAGGCCAGGTGATTTACACACGTGCTGAAATGTATAAGGGACGTTGCCCTGCCTGGTCTTTCTATAACTGTGATCCAGAAGCCATTGTCCCTTTATTGCCCATTACCCAGCGGCGTATTGAGAGGGTACGTGAGCAGAAATTGGACCGGGGGGTGCAAGATGTACACCGCTCATACACGGCAGTGAAATTTAATCTGTAAAAAATAAATAAATAAACACCACTTGCGAGCGCTTCATTGCATGCAGGTGTGAGCAATTACTAGACCGAGCTCGGCAATCAATATTTTGTGGACGTAGCTGAGTATTGTATACCTCCCTGTAGGTTTCACACCGTCAGAGGCCACTCCACGCTTACTCTCACCTGCTCTGCTAACCCCATTGTCATATTTCTTGTTTCCACGTGAGTAACCCGACACTGTTGATTACGGCACCTCCTTCGGCAGTGGCAGCAATAGTCACACACACACATAAAAAACGATCATCTCACTCACTCCCTGTCCCAGTGATCAGGGTTGAGTCCAGCCTGTTCCCGCACCGAAGTATGTTTGTGTTTATTTGTTTGTTAACAAGGGTCCTGCGATGCCAGCGGTCTGCAAGTACAAATAATTCAAGGTCCCCCACGTTTTTCACTGACACCGCTCGATGACAGAAAGACTGTGTGGACTGTCGTAAGGCTACAGGTTTTGGGTATCCATCCTTTTTCACAGCAGAGAGGGCAGAATATTGACTTGACCCAGCTTTTGTGGTTGAATATCAGACTACAACAATGTGGTGGTTTGAGTGGAATTGGACATTTGAAGAAAAACGCATTGTAATTATTATATTTAACGATTATGCTCCTGCCATAGCCGTATTAAGTGTTGTATCTCAATAGGTTTCATGGAATGCATGCATGGGTTTAATAATTAGTTTTGAACACTATTAAAGACCAATCATTGCAGTATTTACGGCCAGGTTTCCAAGTATTATGTTTAAGGGACACTTGTGTTACAGGAGTAAACACATACCAAAGTAGGTTCAGCAAAATAATAATAACATATTGCGGTAAATTTTAATCAACATTTACACTAACTTCTGCGTGTGCTTTTGGTTAAGGTTTTCAGCAAAGGGACATCCTCATGGAATTCCTTCACTCAGAATATCTCGATAGACCTACTTCTCGAGTCAGT
This sequence comes from Lampetra fluviatilis, assembly GCF_964198595.1. Classification (NCBI taxonomy): domain Eukaryota; kingdom Metazoa; phylum Chordata; class Hyperoartia; order Petromyzontiformes; family Petromyzontidae; genus Lampetra; species Lampetra fluviatilis. The sequence goes on along the minus strand of NC_136276.1, from coordinate 26,968,952 downwards.
CGTATGCAGTGTCCGTCTTAACGGCACACCCAGAACTGTGGCCCCACCAAATGGCAATCCGTTTATCACAAGTCTAGTCTGCTAATATACATGGTGGCCCAACTATATAATTTACCGAAATATACAAACACATTGTTCATATTTACATGTTATTCATATTAATATGAAAATTTGCATCAGTTATTTATTTACTTAACAAGTATGTTCTTGCGTATGGCAGTATGATCAGCAACTTTGTGTGTGTATGTCTGTTGAACTTCTTTTGCACCATACGTAGCCAAGCGCGCTTATCGGAGATGCGGAAATGTCGAGGTCTGCTCGTCACGAGAGGGCTTCAACAGAGAGAGTTTCATCGTTTTGCTATTCCTCCGTTGAAGGAGTACAGACGAGTGTGAGTTTTACTCAACGGTCCATCGTTCGGGTTGCATGGCCAATGTCGCACTATTGTGGCTTGTGTTTAATTTTCCATTTATGTAGGAGACGTGTGAATCAGCCTGTTGTTGCGGTTGATGGTTACACCAGTATCTTGGAAGTGCGATGTTTGGGTCTCAAATGTGGTGTTCATTCTGGATGCCTGCATCACAATTAAATGCATCAATGGGCGTTGGTCAACATGGCAAGGTGCGATTTTATGAAGTGTATAGGGTGAAGTAAGTTATCAAACTGCTTGCTTGGTTGTCTACACACACACGTGACGATGATCAGCCGGGCAGTAGCAGGTTGCTCTGCATAACCACGTGTTAAAGCAAAACGACACAAGCTGTTGTGCAATAAATGTCTCTGTTTGGTCCACACCTCAAGGTTTTTGTGCACAGGCAATCTTTTACAATCCCTCGCGTTGATAAATCATTGAGATAAATTGCAAGGACACAGATCATCTGGTCTTTCATTAAAAATAAAAAAGAAACATCTTTCCATCTTCGCAAAAAAACACAATTACTGTCATAACAACTAGTAACAAAACAATTCTGAAACAATTGTGTAACTAATGAGTAAAAATTTTTCTCACGAACCTAACTTTTTGGCCAGACTGTAAGGAATATAAATGTTCAGCTCTGCCAGGCATACTAAAAAAAGATCTATAAACAAATTCATGAAACTTATTTCGTGCAGCTATTAGTGACTGGGCTGAGACGATGACATTCTTACACTTGAAAATGTTGTTATCATGAGTGGCTGCCCAGTTTCAAGTCCAGGATCACGGTGATGCCTACTCTGAGCATCTGACAGAGACATTGTGAGTTTCACGAACTGCCATCCAGCCTGCATCAGTGAGATTATAATTGACAGTTTTAATTGCAGCTGTAGAATTATGTCGTGATGTTAATGGCCCAGTAGACTGACACCGGGTTGTTATTTATACACAGACATCGCAACTCGGTAGTGATAGGGAATATTCAATTATTTTAAAGGTGACTAAATCAGGCTGATGCACCCATTCTTGTCAGATGTTGGAAGCTAAGCAGGTTAGAACGTGGTGAGCATTAACTTGGGAAACTGGCATAGAATACCAGGTGTTATAGGCACGTGGATAAGAGGTGCCAAGCAGATTGGCAGTATTATTACCCCTCAGATGAGTGTGTGTGTTTTAATATTATTTTGGAGCTTTCGTGACTGCAGGAATTACTCTTTGGTTCTTTCGGAAAATCACGTATAAAATAATAAATTAAATACTAGCATACGACGTTTCGATTGCAACACAAGCAATCATCATCAGGTATAAAAGAAAGAAATAGCAACAAAAATCTAACCAGAAAACTATAGACAGACATATAAGCAGACAGATATCACAAAGATACACAGAGAGAGGACACGCATCGGCACAAAGAGAGAGATCGTCTCTGTGACGGGGCCTTAAATAGAGAGAGGGGGGTGGGGTCGGAGAGAGGGAGGGGGCAGAGGAAAAATTAGCATGTGAATGAGTAGGGCGATGTGTGGTACGGTACGCAAGCTTGAAAATTAGGAGAAAGGGAGAAAGACACACTAAAACTAAATAACCTAGCAAAATATCGAAATGTAATGTAATGCAACACAGAGAGTCGGTCAACACACAATTAACGCATAGCCTGGTCGATTACGTATTTCAAAGATTGCTAAGTTAGAATGTAAGTGTGAAAATTCCAAAAAGAGGACACAGGCAGAGAGAGAAAACAAAAATCCCAGAAAGAGAGAAAAAATAAACTTAAAACTTCCCCGTAGAAGTGTGTGTTTTCTCTGACCATTCTTATTTTCTCTCACATGCCAAACACGTAGAAATAGTTCAACACGTAGGCTTTCGCGACCAATATCAAATACAGCACCACATCTGCTGCATTAGACTCTCTGAATCACATTTACAGTAGCCTTGATAATGAGCAGTACTGCACCAGTCTTTTTCTTGACTTGTCCAAAGCCTTTGATATAGTCGACCACAGCATCCTGCTTAGTAAACTAAGTTGCCTCCGTTTCTCCAAACACGCAGTAGAATGGTTAAAAAATTACCTCTCTTCTCGCACCCAAACTGTATTCATAGATGGTTGGAGGTCAAACAGTGTTAAGGTAACAAAAGGGGTTCCACAGGGTTCCATCCTCATCCCCCTCTTGTTCTCTCTTTATGTCAATGACTTGGGCACTGACCTGGATCATTCCAGGGTAAATCTGTTTGCAGATGACACGATACTGATTACTGCTGGCCGCTCTCCGGATGACGTGATCGCTAAGTTCCAGGGTGATTTCAACAAACTACAACATCAGCTAGTTGCTCTTAAACTAGTCCTGAATACCTCCAAAACCAAGGTGCTATGCTTCTCACCAGGACTAAAGCAGGAAGTTATTGTTCCCCAATTATATCCTTTAAATAATCATCAAATAGAGCATGTCAAGATCTATACGTATTTTGGGGTCATCTTTGATTCTAAACTGAATTTTTAAGATCACATTGATAATATTGGTAAAACGACAAAATAGAAAATTGTTTTTCTGTATCGACACAAGCACTGCTTCCCCCCTATGTTCCGCTTGGAATTTATAAAAGCTGCCATACTGCCTCTACTTGATTACTGTGACATCGTATATAAATTATCCCCCAGTACTATACTGAAGAAGCTTGACTCAATTTATCACTCGGCCTGAAGATTTGCATTGAACTGCCCATATAGGACCCACCACTGCGATCTCTACATTGGGTCAAACATAACTTATCTTAATGATCGACGGCTTGCGCATCATATCTTATTTATTCACGATGTACTTACAAAAAAATCATCAGACTACTGGAGGAAGGGCCTTTTCTATTGATGCCCCCAGGGTCTGGAATGCTATCGCCAATAAACTGCAACTTGAATCACTACCTGTGAGATCTTCACTCAAAACTGCTCTAGAGGAGTTGTACATCCCTAGCTGCCACTGCTGTTCAGAATGGCCTGAAATCAAATGTATCGTTCCGGATGACCGCTGCAAAGTATGATCTTGAGTTTTGATGATAGTGTGCTGATCTATTAAGGTGTATTGAAAATGTTTTATACTGCTACTGATACTCCTGCTGTTATGGAGTGACTCATGCAGCCAGCTATGGCTGCAAAGTTTGGTCGGACATGTTATGTATATCGTTAATTGTTAAATTTGAATCACAGTTCCTATGATCACTGTTAGATTGCTTTCATAGCTTTATTTTGGTGATTTTGAAAACTTTTGGTTTAGCCATGTTTGTTTGTTTTAGTACAGAGTTAGTCTGATAACTTTAATCTAAATTGTCTTATGGTTGTTATTGTTATACTTGCATCCCACTGGGATTTTTGCACACAGCGTTGAAATACGGTGTTTTTTCTGGAAGACTTTGATGTTTTTTCCTGGATTTATCTGTTGCGTGTAGTCACTTTAAGATGTTTCTTGTTCATGTTTTTGTTTGTTGCGGTTGCACCCGAATCAAGAACCACATGGCTCACAGGGTTATACCTAATACATGAAACTGAAAATGAAATTCAACTGAATAATAGAGGTTTTTTGGGTTAGATCGCGTAAACATATAAATGTGTCGTCAAAACCCAACACCACCCGACACAGCCAACTAGAAAGGGTTGTCACGTAAACAGAACATGCCAATTCGTCACTAGTACAGCACAGGAAAGCCACCCATACGGATGCCTACCTAAAACCGGATTCCCACCACCATCCATCCCAGAAGAACTCCCTCATCAAGACTCTATACCATAGAGCCCAATGCATCTCCGACCAGGAACACATTGCCAGTGAACTCAAACACGTACGCCAAGCTCTTAAGGCTAATGGTTACTCCGACTACACAATCCGCAAGGCCATCACTCCAACCGTCAAGAAGGATCCTGCTGAGGAGCCTTTCAAAACCATCACCTTACCCTACATTGCTGGGGTCACAAAAAAGATCTCCAAAATCCTGATTAAACACAAGATTCAGGTACGATTCAACACAGTACATAAAATCCGTGATCTGGTTCCGTCTGTAAAAGACGTGGTTCCAGACATACAGTACCCTGGCGTCTACAAACTAAGTTGCCTCTGTGGTAGCAGTTACATTGGAGAAACCAAACGACATGTCTCGGACCGCATCCGTGAACATAAAGCTGACCTGAAACACGGTAGGACAAACACCTCAGCCGTGGCAGATCACTGTTACAATTCAGTGGGTTCACATGACATTGACTTCTCCAAGACAGAGGTTCTCTGCAAGCCATCTGGCTACCATGAGAGATTCGTTCATGAGGCGATCCACATATACAAACACAGAGACAATTTCAATCGAGAAGATGGATTCTGGCTCAGCAATTATTGGAAGGACGTAATAAACCACTTCGGATCTTAACTGATTGTTGTTCACGTTTATGGTGACTTTCAGACCGCAGTCCACTCACTGGCATTAACTGTGTATCTTGTTATTTGGTTCTTTCGGTTAAGTCACGTCTAAAGATAAAATAATAAATTAAATAATAGAATACGACGTTTCGATTGCAACACAAGCAATCATCATCAGGTATAATGAAATAGCGACATAATATCTAACCAGAAAACTATAGACAGACATATTAGCAGACAGATATCACAGGATACATACATCGCGAGAGCAACACAGGTGACAGAGAGGGGTGATCGTCTCTGTGGGGTGGCCTTAAATAGACAGAGGGGGGGCGGAGGCAGAGAGAGGGAGGGGGGTTAGAAAAAATTAGCATATCAATGAGTGGTCCAAAAGAAAACGTGGTGCTGCGAGTACGATGGCACAGCAAGCAAACCTGAAAATCAGGAGAAAGACACACTAAAATTAAATAACCTAGTAAAATATCGAAATGTAATGTAATACAACACAGAGGGTCGGTCAACACACAATTAACGCATAGCCTGGTTGATTACGTATTTCAAAGATTGCTAAGTTAGAATTTAAGTGTGAACATTCTAAAGAGGACACAGGCAGAGAAAACAAGTCGCCAGAGAGAGAGAAAAAAGATAAGCTTATCTTTTTTCGTTCATGAGGCGATCCACATATATAAGCTTATCTTTTTTCTCTCTCTCTGGCGACTTGTTTTCTCTGCCTGTGTCCTCTTTAGAATGTTCACACTTAAATTCTAACTTAGCAATCTTTGAAATACGTAATCAACCAGGCTATGCGTTAATTGTGTGTTGACCGACCCTCTGTGTTGTATTACATTACATTTCGATATTTTACTAGGTTATTTAATTTTTGTGTGTCTTTCTCCTGATTTTCAGGTTTGCTTGCTGTGCCATCGTACTCGCAGCACCACGTTTTCTTTTGGACCACTCATTGATATGCTAATTTTTTCTAACCCCCCTCCCTCTCTCTGCCTCCGCCCCCCCTCTGTCTATTTAAGGCCACCCCACAGAGACGATCACCCCTCTCTGTCACCTGTGTTGCTCTCGCGATGTATGTATCTTGTGATATCTGTCTGCTAATATGTCTGTCTATAGTTTTCTGGTTAGATATTATGTCGCTATTTCATTATACCTGATGATGATTGCTTGTGTTGCAATCGAAACGTCGTATTCTATTATTTAATTTATTATTTTATCTTTAGACGTGACTTAACCGAAAGAACCAAATAATAATTCCTGCAGTCACGAAAGTTCTAAAATTAAGATTGTGTATCTTGTGTTCTCCACAGGGAATGCATTATTTGCTCCGCTGCGGATCTCCTGCCACCGTTTTCCCATTCACATGTTTCATTGCTTCTACATACTATTAACATGCCCTCCCTTTGTTAATGCTACCCCCCCCTCCCTTTGGTGCTGCTGATCCTGCATAATGCATGGGCATAATATGACTTTGAAACCCCCCCGCCCACCTCCTACGCATTTCCCATGAATATGCTAAATTCCTCTTGATATGCACATTCTTTTGTTGAGGCTCTCTTCTTCTTCCACCTCCAACTCAGCTTATATATAAGCTCCTAGCTTGGCAGTGTCTCATTCTTCACCTGAAGACGGCTGCTTGCGTTGTAGCCGAAACGTCGTGAGAATTGTTTTATTATGTTTTATTTTTATTATTTTATTACTTCCCTTCTACGTGACTTTACCGAAAGAACCAAGAAGATAGTACAGCACTAGTGTATAGTGTAGTGTATAGTGTAGTGTATAGTAGTGTAGTGTATAGTGTAGTGCATAGTAGTGTATAGTGTAGTATACTAGTACAGCACTAACCGGTGTGTTGGAGAACCAAGCCACAACATTTACAATCTGAGTACGACGTTTCGCCAGTAATTACAACCAGCTTCATCAGGCGACAGCCAGATTTGTGGAGAAGTCCACCTTTTTTGTTCCTTATATAGAGGCGCAGATGTGGTGACGACACTTCTGCGCTCTTCTTCAGCAAAGTAAGGGGAGGTGGGGGGTGGTGGCGGGATTAACGACGCATTTATATATTTACGTGATCTAACCCCCAAAAAAACTCTATTATGGACTCATGAAAAGAATTTAGCCTCAGCCCCCATTGCAGGACCTTCTTGAAAAAGAGCCTTGATACTCAGCGAGGCTTCCTGTGTAAATACGCAGAATTACTCTGTGCAGGCCAACTGGGATCTGGCCTAAAATCGCCCAAAAACATAAGGCAATTGAGGATGATTGTTCTTGTTATGCACAACATGATAATGTGTTGCCTAAGGGAAGGCAGCAGGGCATTAGCAAGTGGTAGGGATGGAGAGAGCGAGGGTAGATGAGAGGCGTGGGGTGGCAACGAGTGACACAGACATTTCTCCTGCTGTGGCTTTAAAGCTGAAACAGACAAACTTCATTTTTAAATGCTACTCTATGTCAGTTTCATTTTATAGCACGAGGTCCTGTTTGGAAATACGCAGCAGTAACCTAGCAGCCCTTTAAAGGGATATGCCGCAGCTCATATGTCATATCGCAGAAGTGATTTTTTGTGACCGAAACAAAACCGAAAAAAAAGGTTAAGAAATGCTCCTACGAGTGTTCCATTCCTACGCAAGAATAAGGGGATAGGTCTATTGCTTGGCAAGTGAAGCGGTTTTTTTTGTCGACCATAACGATGACTAATAGTAACATATCTGAGCAACGGTGGGACTGTCACCTTGATTCATGTTACGTTGGTCAGGCTCGCCCGACAATGGAGTGGGCTGCAGGGTGTACGGCTCAATGAAAAAAAAACCCAGCATGAAATGGAGAGGAGAGAAGGGAAAAAAAACATTTCAAAGTGCTGCTCAACACAATCCAACTGGCTTGGTTGATATTAATCGGTCACTTCTACTGCCTCAGACCAAGGTCATTGTCCACTGTTCCACAAGCAAAGGCTGCCTTGTACCTGTGGCCAAAGTGCAAATGAAGGTTGGAATAGATAGGACCCAAGCAATGTCTATGTTTTGTTCCAGACAATCCCGGGTCTCTTGTTGTATATGTGTGTGGCGGAGAGTGGTGGCGCTGTGGTTAGTACGCTAAGCTACTAACCTGCTAAACCGAGATTCGAGTCCAGCCATCAATGATAACACTGGCAAGTAGTTTCCGAAGCTTTTGTGCTTCTTCCCAATTTGTATTTATCCTTAAATAAGAACTTTGGTGTCGTGCATGAATATCAGAACTTAGGAAAGAAATCAGGCCTGGCATGGTGCTATCCACACTATTCACGTGTGTGCCAGAGCACATAATAGGCGCTACCTAACAGCACATGATCCAGTAGTTGATAATGCATTTTTTAAAATATTTATGTTTGGTTGTTGTTGTTGTGGTGTATGTTTGAGTTTGCGTGCATTCATAGGGAGCAGTGGTGCTGAGAATGTCACGGAAACTTGTGATTCATTTTTGGTCATGTAAAACATCGTTGTTGAGTGGTCTCTCCAAGGTCACGTCAACTCTGGATGAGAACCTGATGCAGCATGTAAACATCAGCACTGGGGGGACTAAAGCCATCAGACCTAATGCTGGCTACACCACCCTTCGTCAGTGCTGTGCAGGCATTAATAGGTGCTCGCTAACAGCAATCATGCCTAGGTTGCGCAAGCCAGATTAAGATCATGTTTTCAAATTGTTTTTTTTTGCACCTGGAATTAAGTCTGGATTGCCAGCATCGTAGCGCTATTCAACAACTATAACACCCACCTGGTAATGACAGCTGTTAGGGCCAAGCGATACTCGCAGACGGTTTAGAGGTCAACACGCATGGGGGAAAGTTACTATTTTGCTTTCGCATTTCTGACGCGTGCGAAAAATCACCGAGCTGGTGTCGCACGCACGGGAGGGTCTCCGTTGCTTGGCCAATGTCCAGGAATCAACCAGAGACTGCCGGGGTTGTTGAGCAAGGTGTCGAAATACACCGTCGTAACAATCGCTAGCAATCGCGTGCATGTTAACGCAACAAAGATCCACCCCCGCACCCCCCGCTGTTTCGCCTTCACAGACTGTTTGGGGCCAGCGAGTAGCACCTATTAAGACCAGAAGTGCTGATGTTTACACACCGCACCAAGTTACTCATTTCAGGCTGAGTCACCATCGGGGAGGCCCAGGACCGGTTCAGGAAATCGACACTGGTGTTTGCCGTGAGTGGGAATCAAATGTGGGTCGCCGGGTTCGCAGCCCGGCACGCTAATCGCAACAATACCACTCCACGCACACATACACACCGCTGGAAACAATGCTAATTAAAATTAATCGCTGAATGTATTTTGTTTATTATTTATTTTAACCCTATACCTCAATCCGAGACCTCCACTCTGCCTGTTCCGCGCCTCTTTGCAGCGGTGACTGATTCTCGTGTCAGCCGGCACGTGATTAAACTTTCTGTTTTTCACCATCCGAGGGCAGATACTGCCTCTAAATTCGTGCCTCTGCCGAGGCACGTTCAAGGATCATGCTAGCATTTCAGCACACGGTTTGACGGGATTTTCCCAGTTTATCATTTTCACTACCTGCACAATAATAGCAATCCCCTCTTATAAGTCAGTTTATTATATATATAATATTGCACATATAGACACACATTGTTAGTGGCCTTGTGTACTGTCTATGCAAATAACGTGTTGCTCCTAGTACGGAACATTGTGGAATTGTGAGTTAAAATCCCAGCCTGGGCTGCTTCAGCCCATCATATGGGCGTGTGTGAGTCTCAGCTAGTTTGTGTTTGTGCATTTACGTCTGCAAATTCCTCCGCATCGATGCATCTCACTGGTTTTCGAGAAACAGATCATTTTTATTTGTAAACTCTTCACGTGCAAAAAAAAAACATGCATTTAATTGCAATAATGCTTTTAAATCACACTTACCTGGAAATGATAGGCCAAATGAGGTGCATATGAATCAAACGACTCATATCATCAATGTGCGTACCATCTTGGAGACGTGCATGCATTTATAGGCTAGAAACGTACAAATTGCATCGTGCTGTGATATTTGTGCGTGGACGTAGGGGATGTTTTGTCATGAGCGAATCATTAGATAAAATCCCGAAACTACGTTTAGGTACCCTTCATAGAAGACAACTTAAAAATGCTGTCCGTTTATAGACGTGGGCCAAACTGCAAGATGACTTAATAAGTTTGACTTAAAACTTTCGTGACTAGAGGAATTCATATTCTTTGGTTCTTTCTGTACAGTAACGTAGATAGAAAAATAAGAATAAAAATAAAGTGAATCAAAAATATATAAATAAAATGAACTGCCAGTACACTCACCCAGCTTAATAACCATTGCTACAGTCTACATTATAGACTGCAAGTACACTCACCCAGCTTAATAAACAGGCTACAGTCTACATTATAGACTGCAAGTACACTCACCCAGCTTAATAACCAGGCTACAGTCTACATTATAGACTGCCAGTACACTCACTCTGATTAATAAACAGGCTACAGTCTACATTATAGACTGCCAGTACACTCACTCTGATTAGGAACCAGGCTACAGTCTACATTAGTGTTTATTATTATAATTTTTATTCACTTTATTTTTTTTCTACGTGATTTTACCAAAAGAACCAAAGAATATGACTTAGTAATGTCTCCTCTTCCCTGGTAATTGCAAATGCACTCATTCTAATATCAGAGCACCTGATCAATACTCCCAACTTAAGCTATTGCAGAAACTAGAGTATGCTTCAATAAAAAAAAAATACGATGCATCGATTAATCTGTGGCTGAGATTTTTGTGTGTGGCCACTTTCAATAGCACCCCAACAAGAGGCATCCTTCGCTGTATCACTTCCTCTGTAGAACTACGTATGCAGAGGGCTCATTATGCCATGCATACGTTCCTCAAATGCACGTGTTACATTGCACGGCAGAGCTCCTATATCACACGCGATCGCTGTGTTGTGTGTCTCGCCAATGTCTTTCTGCTGCTTGCCGCGGTAACAACGAATTCATATCCCTCCAATTGCAGCCATCGTATTCTCTTGTCTTGACGAGGATATCTATACAAGTTGATCAATCTTTCACCTTGATTAATGCTATGCATAAACACACATATACATCTATGTAAATTCTAGATTTGAAGCTTTCGTGACTGCAAGGATTAATATTCTTAGGTTTTTTCGGTAAAGTCACGTAGGTAAAAAATTGAAATTAAAATTAATAAAAGTAAAATAAAATAAAAATCTATGTAAGTTTACATTCTTTTGCACAATACAATGGTACGCATTTTTTTTTCTTAATTATATTTTCTCAAAGTTGCACTTAGCCTGAGCGAGCATGCATGCGTACTCGAATATGCTACGTACTGCACATCAATTGCATCATGAATTCGCATAATGCATGTCCAATGTATTGTGTAGATATGTAGACATCGCTTACAGTCGTAGATTGTTATGTAAAGTATTACTGTATGATTCACATACACAAGTTCATGCTGAGCCAATGCATTGCACGTAAGCTCTGTGTGCAAGGTGGATTGATTGTGACCACAGGTTACGTGAGTCACAGTTAATAACACCGCGGATAATCATTGCACTGCATGTGAAAATAAAACCCAAAGTATTGTGATGCCGCATGCACACACTTGCTGGCACACCGCAAAGCATTGTAAGGAGGCACCTGTTAAGACACTCCCTATCTCGATTTAAAGCTTTCGTGACTGCAGGGATTCATATTTTTGGTTATTTCGGTAAAGTCACGTAGAAGGGAAGTAATAAAATAATAAAAATAAAACATAATAAAATAATTCTCATGAATTTCTCGACGCTGTCGCCTCGACAGACCTGGTTTTCACCTGAGGACGGCTGCTTGCGTTGTGGCCGAAACGTCGTGAGAATTATTTTATTATGTTTTATTTTTATTATTTTATTACTTCCCTTCTACGTGACTTTACCGAAAGAACCAAGAAGAACACTCCCTATCTTCAACACGCACTGATCGGCGTGGTGAAGTATGGTCAAGCAACCCAGATGACGCGCACGGTATGGGGAGGCCCTCATCCAGCAGTGGATTGACCAGAAACACCTGTACATGTACGTGTGGGAAGCAACATCCGTATCCACCTTTGTCTTCCCAGAAATGATGCTAACCACTGCACAGCAAATACTCACTAAGGCACACAGATGTGTACAATTAATGTGTAAATGTCTAAAAGTACAACGGCGTGCATTGTTGACAACAGGAGTGTGAAGAGAAACAGATGAACAGCGCCAAAGAAAGGTTACCAACGTCTCACATCTCATTCACAAGTGGAAAATTAAAGACAAGCCACAGTCCGCCACGGTGGTGAGATGTTGTGCGCTTTTGGCGTCATCTGGTCCAACCCATGTGAGACTAGGCTCTAAGGAAAGCTGTCTCGGGTGTGGACCAATCAACTTCAAGGACATTGCATATATTATCAGTCATGTTTTTTGTTTGCATTATGACTGTAGGTATTGTGGTCTATGCAAACATGACTCCTTGTAAACAAGGTGTCAGTTTTGTTGCCAGATAGAAGGGTAAAAAAACAATTATCAAGGGAGTGAGATGTTAACTCCCTTGCTGGTTTCGCGTGTTCTCCCCATGGTCACGTAGCTTTTACTCTGGGCCCTCCGGGTTATCACTTCCACATTTAACAACATGTGTTTAGACTATTTGGCTGCTATAAATTTCCACGATGGCCAGGTCGCTTCTGAAAAAGAGCAAAACAGTGGCCATACAACCCAAACTATGGACCATAGAGTTGAGGCTCAACCCACAGAGCCTCATAGAGACACATAGAGACACATACGGATCCATAGTACACATAAAGATACATAGAGACCCATGAAGATTCATTGAAGACAAGCCACAGTAGTGCGATGTGGCCATGTAACCCAACCTAATAAACCACTACACACACTCTCTCTCTCCTGAAGTCCTCTCTTGGCGAGCAGACCTCAACATTGGTATTCAGCTCCTGGACATATTGTCATCATATGCAAGAACAAAGCCTAACTTCTGTCGTGCACCCATCATGTCGAGTTCCAAATAAAACACTCCACAGAGATGTTTTGCATGGTTTTTTCTTTGCAATCCAAATTTACATAAAGCACTACTTGGGAGATCGCTATTGTGTACTGCAGTGCGCTGGTAAATGTTCTCGGTTGGACAATTTACGTGAATCACACAATGTTCCCAAAAAATAAATCGGGTCAATTCTATGTCACTACCACCTAATCTAATAAAGCCATATTCATAATGAGCTTCATTTCAACTGCAAATATATATATATGAAATACAATTTTAGTTTGTTTGCCAATGTAATACAGTACAATTGTAACAAAAAAAACAGAATTGCAAGCCGCAATCGTAATAGGACGCTGTACGTGAGCTGTATCGTTCAGTTTCGTTCCGACAAACGGGGCACTACTTTTTCTTTTGCTCAATATGTTCAACGTTAATAAAAGGTATCCAAGCAAAAAGTTCTCCACGCATTATCCTGCAGTTAATGAGAAAAGTGTAATTTGTTGGCGCACTATATTGACTGCGTATTGAGACATATAAAACTGTTGAGCTAGATTTTCAACCAATCAGCATCGAAAATGTAAGTAGGTCAGAGCCAAAATCAAGCCAATATCATTACGCACATGTAAACATGGAGGAGGACTTAAGCAGCGCAGCTTTATCTGATAGCGGCGATCAAGCTCGATTAACACAGGTATGTTTACTCACTTGAATTGAATGTTATGCAAGTTAATATATTGCCAACTGGGTTTATAATGTATTCTTCATATCTTTAATATAGGACTTCTTCGTGAGGCAGCTTAAATGAAATCAGATTAGAGCATTCTGACACACATTCGTGGGAAAGACTGCATTGCAATCGAGGTCCGATACCACAAATCCTGCTATCGAGATTACACAAGATTTCTCAGCAAAACTGAAAAACATATAGGTAGGTAAAAAAAAAAGTTTGTTCACAAATCTGTGGGGTCACTCCAATTACATTTACATATTGCGTGTGAATGCAATGTAATTCCATAATCAAATTATTTCTCTATAGAAGGTAGGGCTTTAAATATACATGTCCTATCTAATGCTCTGACTGGAGCCTTCACTTAGCAACAGTGAGACGTATGCTGGCATGGTATTTTGCATATGACCGCCCAAATTATGCAAGGTACCTATCAGTATATTGGGTCGAGATGATCAATCTTCCAAAGACTCATCCACACTGCTATGAAGAAGTTACTGCAAAAGGAAACTGGACAGTACAGCGTAAGTATCCTAACAGGTTCTTATCCATAGCTTGTGACCAAGCAATAGAACAAACCTGCAACCGTGATTCAAAGACCAAAGGCGGCATAACTGGGATAACATTGAACAGAGGTGCCGTCCAGCGATGGATACTGTCTCATCCTGAACGTTCTGCAATCACAAGGCAGTGTGAAATGATGGCTGGAATGCAACATGAAGAGAGGGGTCATAAAGAGTTGGATGCAACAAGAATTGCAAAAGACAATGCTGCTGTTATATCTTTGGTTTCAGCGGTTGAGTCTATGATCAATCCCTTGCTGCCTCGTGAAGATCTTGTATGTATTAGCTCTGGTGTTGTTGCTACAAAGACTGTAAGAGATGACATACAAAGTGCTTGTGATAAAGGTGAAACAGCTCTGAAAATTTTCATCCAAGATCGAGTCCAGTCATCAAAAACAGACTTCTTCTCTCCAATAAAGTCCTTGAAGCTCACTACGTTTGGGGATCAAATGAAGAAATCATCCAAGACAAAAGATGGAAATCAAGTCATTCTAAAAAATGACAGGAGACTCTTTGCACGACTGTTAGTGATAAGTCAATCCCTGTCTGTAAACTTGAAAGAGATTCTGACATATTCACTTGGCAATATCTCATCCCCGCTAGCAAGCACTGATGGTTCATTAGCCAAAACAAATAAGGCTGCTCTTCTAGCTTGTTTAGAATCAAAGAACAAGGACTGTCATGTGAACAAGACTGTTGGTGATAATGGTGCCCTACTGATAGATGGCATGGCATTGATCAGGAGTCTCAAGAATATACCAGACACATTCGGTGAGCTTGCTGATGATCTTCTTCAACTTATGATTAAGATGGGTAGAAAGTTCAGTTGTCCAAGGGTCGATTTTGTCATTGATCGCTACCCGGCAGTGAGCATCAAAAATGCTGAACGATCAAGACGTGCTGTTGCTGGACAACAATTACTGCAAATATACAGCATCAAGCAGAAGACTCCAAGTCAGTGGACCAAGTTTCTAGCCAGTGGTGAAAATAAAGAAGCCTTGACAGACTTTCTCTTTGAGACATGGAGAACTGTGCCTTTACAAGCAGCTGTAAAAGACATACAGTAGCTATCTTTGTGGCACACAGAAATGTATGTCATCAACTCACTCTTTAAGATGGCATTATGTCTGTCAAAGAGGTAGAATCTTTGACTTGTGACCATGAAGAAGCTGACACGAGGCTCCTACTTCATGCAAAACATGCCTGGAGTGAACTTTATAATAAGATAATCATCCAGAGTCCTGACACTGATGTTGCTATCATTTCACTTTCAATAATGGCTAAGCTTCCCTCAGCAAAGATGTACTTTCTGACAGGAACAAAAGACAGGCAAAGAATGTTTGATCTCCAGGCTATTGGTTCTGCTTTGGGTCCTTCACTAACAGAGACACTGATAGGACTACACACATTCACTGGCTGTGACTCAACTAGTTCCTTTTATGGGAAAGGAAAAGAGAAACCACTAAATATAGTGTCTGGAAATGCAGAGTACATCCGTGCAATTGTTGCTCTTGGGAGGCAATTTGAAATGGACAGCACCACATTTGTGACCATAGAACGTTTTGTGTGTGAGCTGTATGGAGAAAAGGTATCAGATGTTAATTTGGCCAGATACAATAGGTTCTGTGTCCAGGCCTCTTCAAAATGGGCACCTTTAGCATCATTTTTCTCAAAAACTGCAAGGTTGTGTGCGGAGAACTTTTTCCTAAGGAATCTCTATATATTTCTGATGTTAAATATTAAAAAAGTAGGTAGTGCCCCACTTGGTGGAACGAAACCCTATTTCTAGGCCTCTTTTAGGCTACCGACAGCGGCCTAAAAATGCATCTTTAATTACAAACGTTTGCCCAAAATCCACGTCGTTGGAATAAGTATTTGGCATTAAAAAGAAAACAATTATTCAGTCTGCCATTTAGCTTTGAACATGATTAATGTGGATTTTGATTCAAATGTTTGAGAAATTACGAGTAAAATGATCAAACCCTAACATTACAATTGCTGTTGGAATGAGTGAAATTGATTATGAAAGTGATTATAAACCTCAATTCTTACGACAAAGAAAGTTAACATTTTTTGTTGGCTCTTATCTATTATGAGTTTCACGAGCTTATTATAACATTGTTGGCTAAATTAATGAGAACTAATTTAGCATAATGAACCATTATGATGATGTGTGCATTCATATGCCAAGAGAGAGAGAAGGGAGAGAGAGGATGATGCAGCCTTGTTTGGCATTGCTCTCAATCGTTCCGGAAGATAGCCAAATGAATCTGGCGAGCAACAACGGCAAACGATATATGATAATCCCCCTCAAGCAAAACATATTTCATTAAATGTTTAGGTACAAACACCTTTTTGTATGTGTCTAGTGCCTCTTGAAAATTGCTCCCCCCGCGGATAGACGACGCATCATTTCTTTACGATGTTTGTGAAACCATTCGACGTTCGTGTATTTTACGCACGTTTGTGTGAATGTGAGGCAGTGATACCACGAAGCACTATGATCAGTGACCAGTCAATTGGGTTGCTGGTTATGAAGCTAAAGCTATACCCGCCGGTTTATATCGCAAAGGTTCATTTTAATTATTAAGTGCGTTGCAAAGATTTTACATTTAGCCGAAACAAAAATACATACCTTTTTTTTGCCTGCATAAGGATAGTAGCCCCAATTATATTTACGCAACTTTTCAAGAACGTAACATCGTTACCACGAACGATAGCACGGTGTTTGGCATCGTTGTCAGTTCATGGCCCTCTGAACGCAGTGATCTGAGTTCAATTCCCAGCTACGGCTATTGCCAGTGGCGAGTGATATCCGAACCACCACTGGGTCATGTCTCTCCCCACCCCCACCACCCCACCTTCACAAACCCCCACTGACCAGCGCGGTGAAGTATGACCAAACAATCTCCATGACTGACATGGCATGACGAGGCCTTCATCAAGCGGTGGACTGACAAAGGGCTGACATCTATTTAGATTGTATGGCCATTGCCATATGGTAAGTGGCGTGTTGTGAATTTGGTTTAAAAATATATCTGTATGCATACATGTGTAATGGCATGGAAAAGTAATGGAGCAGCATAGCGCTGGCTGGTGGCAGGGAAGGGGACCTGCGGCTTACGGCAGCCCTGACGTCAGCAGGCCACGTGACACACCAGAGGGGGATCTTGGGGAAAGGTCACAAAAGGGGCACACCAAGAACCCGCTGGTAGGTTCTAGAAAGGGGGTGTGGCCGGGGGCGGAGCCAGGCCACGCTGCCAGTATGAGAAGGGGACCTCGGGGCTGTCGACTGTAAGTGGGATACCCGTCGTGCTGCTCCAGTCCATCGTCGTCGTCGACACCATTCTTCTCTTAGTCGCCGCAGTCGGTGTCTCTTGATAGTGCGCTGTTACACAGTTGTTGGCTGCACTGGTCAGCGCCATCGGTGTTAGACGGCTAGTGTTGCGTATAGGCTAGGGTGTGTGTAGCCTAGGCGACTTTAGGGTGTGTGAAGGAAGATTGTGAGTATAATAAAATAAGTGCCTCCAAGAATGACTGCCTCCAAGTTGAACCACTACACATGTATGAAAAACACAAGCTGGCCAAAATATCGTAAGAAAAACACAAACTCTTTTTTTAGAGCATTTCCTTTCACCGCTCATGCGAACGTGAGTGGTGCTATTTGCTGGATGACATGTTTCCTTCTTCTGATGCCAAAAGACGTTGCACATTTGCTCATCCCCTCCATCAGACAGCCTATTTTTGAGCTCAGAGCCACGGACGGAAATGTGTTTTGAGACGGGCCACCCTAACAGTATCTCGTCGTGACCATGCATCTACTGCCATTGTCAACAAATCAATGTATTCTGCCAAATTATTCACGTGGTGCATGCTTGGTATATGTCCCGCCGCGTGTGTAATGTGGTATCAGACCAGATATAGTGACTGCTAGCGATGGGTGGATTCGATTCTAGGCGGCATTATGCTCGCTAAATTCCTTGAGAATCGATCCCTCAATAAAAACAAAAACCCTGTGCGTCTACGAATGGATATAATCAAGTTCCGCATTGATCCTGTCGATCACTAGTGAATGACTAGTAAATGATATATGTGTGAACTTTAGGAAACTGTCTCATGACCAGAATAGGCTGGAACGTTCATTGTATCATGCCTGCTTAGAGTAGAATGCCCCAGAGGAAATAACCCTCAGCAGTGCAGCCATGCCAACACCAATGCGTGCACGCCGAGGTGAGTTATTAACTGTGGAATTTGCCATTATGTGCAAGGAGCCCAACCCAATTGCCATACCCCCTTTCGTTAACCATCTCCTTTTCCATCACACATTTGCGTGTGTGTGTGTGCATGCTATGGAGAGCGGCAGTGTAGTGGTTAGCGCGCTGCGCTACGAACCCGGCACCCCGAGTTCAATTCCTGTTCACGGCCAACACCAGTGATGATTATCTGAACCGGTCTTGGGCCTCACCCAGGTCAACTCAGCCTCAAATGAGTACCTGGTGTGGTGTGTAAACATCGTCACTGGGGTGACAAAGGCGGCCGGATATGGTGCTGGCTACCCACCTCCTCGTGTACCGTTCCGGCCTGTATAGATGCTTGCTAACAGCACTTGCCCCAACAGTCTTTAAGATTACACGGGGGATCTTTTTTTGTTGGCTATGCCAATTCAGAATCACGAATGCACGCAACGAAACATCACATTATGTTTTGACATTAAATTACATTTCCACATTGTTTAGTAAAATAATGTGGCTATACAGTCACTCTTTACAAAGCATGGGCACTGGTGGTTAGACAACCTAGTGGCCAGCATGCTCTATACTGGTCCAGCTTGCACGGAGTTGATGGCTCGATTTTGACCGCCTCCCCTGGTAATTTCTTCAGGGAATTACCAAAGTGGGCCCTCTGTTCCACGGTGGGAAGATGGTAGCTTCCTCGCCTGGTATGCAGGAGGTTGTAGGTTTGATCATGACCCTGATGTCTGTATATTTGGAGTCTGCATGTCTCTCTCCCCGTGTTGGCGTGGATTTTCCTTCAGGTGCTCCAGTTTTTCCTTCCACATTTATAAACATGCATTTATAGTATTTGGCAGATATTAATTTCCACGTGATGAGCCACTTTGTTGAGCTATTATTTATGGCCGGGTTGCCTCTCAAAAAGAGATATGTAACTCAATGGGCCTTACGTGGTAAAATAAAAAAATATAGTTAGTTTGTTAGTGTGAATATTACAGACAATGTGACATTTGTTTCAAGAGTGTGCTGCTATTGATTGATGTTGTTACTGGAATGCAATTCACCACGATATGTGTGTACATGCACAAGTGTAAGTGCAAATGGAGGATATTTAACCTGCAGTACATTTACATACATACAAATGCTGTGCATGAATGTCCCCGAGTTCGACTCTCTGTGGATATGTGCATCAACCTGATATTACATTGTATGGTAGCACTTGATGCAGTGCTTGAAAGAGGCAAAGCGGTTCGATAATGGGATGAGCACTAATATATTTAGTGAGAGCGGCCACCAGTCATCGGTAGAAATTCCACGTTCAAATGAAAGTGTTATTCCATAGCACAACAAAACGGGAGTACATTTTTCGACCTTAGAGGGAAGGAAAGGCTGATTACACCTCTGGCTGGGATTTAAACTCACAGCCTTCTAATTGTAAGCCTGCACAAGCTACCGCTGTGCCATCCAGACGGAAGGTGGTTAAATGCACAGCATAATTGTACCGGTGACCCAGGATTCAAAATAGGAGTCACAATTGGCCATCCACACCCGTCAGTTGACAGCTGGAAATTGAACCTGGCTTGGCCCTCCCTATGGTCAGCTCAGCCTAAAATGTACATACAGTATCGTGGCAGCAGAGTTGAGCATCATCGATGGGGAGATACAGCCAGCCAGGTATATTGCTGGCCTATAATACTCCCTTGTGTGCTGTGCAAGCCGTAATAGGTGCTTTCTAAGAGCACTTGCCTAGGCAATCTATACTGCTGAACAGAGGATCTGTGCCTTGATGTTTCAGCTTTGATATTGCATGTGATCGCTAGTTCATCTTTGTAAATGTTTACTTGTTGTGTATGCAGCAAATAACAATGCAGTCCAACGATATATGCAGGTTACTTCAATCATTATTTTAATTTGAACTGTACCAACGAGCTAATTGCATTCTTGTAAATAATAATTAAAACTAGACGGGCTAATTAATAAAACATTATTTTACTCATGCATTTAAATGATCGGTTGCGGAGCGTGTGATACCGTTCCCCAAGTGCAAGAAAATCAAACACAAGCGTGCTTGTCTGCAAGGTTTCATGCCACAGGATGATGAGCGTCAGCGACGGACACATCGCCCAAACAAAACATAAAAACCGAACAACACCTGAATCATTCATACACCAATTCAAAGTCGGCGCTGCACTTTTCTGCATTTAAATTTGTCCCGTGCACTCTAATCTCCACGTCGTGACGCGTTAGTTGTCAATAAACATCGCAGCTGCTGTAGTCTTTGGTTACAAAGTGGGTCACCGCATCGCGCGCATTCAGATGCGCCTCTGTGGCCGTCTGGAACGCTCTTCCTTCCGATATTATAAAGCCACTGGGAGCTATGAACTTTTACATCATCTGAATTTTAAACTCATTTCTTTAGAAATTATTTTTGTGTTTAGTTTGTTGTCCTTACCCCTCACCTCCGATTAGCCCGGTTGGCTACGTACAGTGTGAAAGAAGTTCAACATACATATATATACATAATGAATAATGGACTCAATATATTTCATCTTCGCTGCCCCACAATGTGTACCTATGGTTTGCAAGCAAACACAACATTATAAAAAATGCAGAATGTTGTATTGATAATGATGATGATGTATGTCTCACTTACCAATGGAAAGATAAAATGTTTATCAGCAAAAGGATTAGAAATACTTTCTTTTTTTGAGAGATATAAAATTAACCCTTATTTTTCTAAGTACTGCATTGATTTGATTAATGTAGAGAATAATTCATTATAGTCAATTAATATATCTCAGTATTTTGTATACAAATGTAATAATTCTCCGGAGACGGATTCGGAATCAGTCCTCTTTATTTTCACTTGACGGTACACTTGCTCCCACACGCTCCGTTGCTGGCAGACAACGTAGCGTCAGCGGACTCCCACCAGCTCCCACCGCGCACGTGGCACCCGGAGCCCCGTACGCGCGTGGCTCTCGCCCCCGTTCAGTTCCCAGACTCCTCCTCGATCCTTCCTCTCTCTCCCTCTTAATCCCTTCGTCACGTGGTCCTCCCAGCCAATCCTCCATGGACAATCTCGACCGTTCTCGATGGTTCCCTGTCAATCCCGGGACCACGCCTCTTACCCGGGTCCCCATTGGCTGGGGTCCCAATTGGCTGGGCCAATCACTCCTGCTGACATGCCGTGATCACGCCGGCCCCACACTCCCTATCTCAACCCTTATTGGCTACAAGCAGGACCGGCAAGCCAATCCCCCACGTGAACCCACGATAGCTGTTATTACATCACCCCCCCCCCCCCCGGTGAAAAAAATAGCCGTCTCGGCTGGGAAAGGGTGATAAACCAATTCCGAAACATATTATTAGGGCACCGAGGTGCATTTAACGATATAAGGGTGAACCGGCGTCCCTGCGCCTACAACATATAAAAAGTCACCCATACAACAAAAACAACGACATACATTAGGGCGCCCCTGCAGCGCAGTAACAACAGGGAATAAAACAAACGACAAAACGTTAACGAAACGGGAGAGATTTCGACCGCGTACGCGACGCGGGACCCCCTCCGCTCCCAGCGCCTGATCCCTTTGCTTCCGGATGGACAGGAGGTGGTAGGCTTGAAGAAGAAGTAGGTTGTGGATGCTTGGTCACGTCCAGGTCAGGTTTCCTTGGAGGGGGGGCGGCTGGGGCCACCTCAGCCCTCAGAACCTGTTCATCTGTAGGAGGCACAACACAGTCCCCCTTGGGATCAATGGGTGTGACAAGCGGCGTGGTCGGCTCGACGGAACCCGGCAGGTCAACTAATGGGGATGAAGGGCCGACACGCGCGTCAACATAGGGTTTGAGCCGTGAGGAGTGGACATACCACCGCCGATTTTCATACTGAACACGGATACTCTGCAAGTTCCGAACATCTATTAGTGTTACAGGCCCCCGCCACGGCCTGTGCAGTTTGGGGGATGTGCCTGCCGGTACCTGGGGGCAGTGGATTCACGCTCGGTCCCCCACTGACCAAGACATGTGCGTATGCGATCGACGCGCATAACGTTCGTTCCTCGCCTGAGCACGGGCTGTCGCACACCGGGCAGCCTCTCGCGCCTCCGTCACTCGTTTAAGCGAGTCACGCACGTGGTCAGGCAAGGAACGGGACGGCCGTTTGCCTGGCTCACCCAATTGCACGTCGATGGGTGGAACATTTTCACGGCCATACATCAAAAAGAATGGTGAGTATCCCGTGGATGTGTGCGGAACCATGCGGTAAGCCGCTAAGACGCCTGGTATGTGCAGGTCCCAATCGGTTTGCTTTTCACTGACCGTCTGACAAAGCATAGCCGAGAGGGTGCGGTTAAATCGTTCCACCATACCATCTATTTGTGGGTGGTAAGGAGAAGTGCGAATTTTCTTCGTACCCAACGCGTCACAAACTTCCTTAAGCAATTTGGAAGAGAAATTCCGCCCCTGATCTGTGAGCAACCTTTCAGGTGCCCCCTTGTCCATGACATACCCGTTCAAGAAAGCGTCGGTAATGGATGCTGCCGTCTGGTCGGGTAGGGGCCAGGCCATCGGCCATCGAGAAAAATATTCCACCCCGACGAGAAGGTATTTATTGCCCCTCGCCGACGGGGGAAACGGGCCCAGAATATCGAGCGCGACCAATTCGTTAATGCGGGACACCTCAATGGAACGTAACGGTGGTACATAGGGGTTACGAGGCGGCTTCCTCTTTGCACAGTCCTGGCATGAGCGAATAAAATCATTGACGTCTGTTGTCATACCGGCCCAAAAGAAATCCTTCTGCAGTGCGGCCAAAGTCTTTTGGACGCCGAGGTGCATCAATTTATCAGCGTGCAAAGCACGAAGCAGGTCGTAGCGAAGTGAAGTAGGCACGACCAAGCGTGGCCGATCAGACAACCCGTCAGTACACATTAACAATCCCGACCTGCCTCGGATCATCTGCCATTTCCAACCCGCCAATCGAGATTTTTGTTTCCCTATCAATTTCCGTAGTGGAGACAGCGAGGCATCAGCCTCCTGCTCACGTAGCCAAACCGCGTGCGGTAACCGCAAGATATCATCCGTGTCCACCGACCCTTGCTGGTCGTCCTCCTTCGCTTCCGCCCCTGCCTCGTCATCCGCTATCGCCCCCATAACCGGACAAGGCGAAGCGGCCGGTGCCGCACAGCGGTGCGTGCCCGTCAGGCAAGCGCACGGAGGAAGGAGCGGCAGCCTTGAGAGCGCGTCAGCGTTCGCATGACGGGCCCCCTTTCTGTATGTAATATCAAAGGAAAATTCTTGTAACGATTCCAGCCACCTGGCCAATTGGCCTGACGGTTGATCTAATTTCAAGGAGTATTGTAAAGCCGCATGATCCGAGCGAACTAGGAATTTCCGTCCATACAGGTACGGCCGGTACAAACGGACAAAGTGAACAATTGCCAAAAGTTCCCGTCGTGTCACGCAATAGCGTGTTTCCGCAGGGGACAAAACCCGGCTGCCGTACGCCACTACTCGCTCTACCCCGTCCTTACGTTGCGACAAAACGGCCCCAATGCCGATATCACTAGCGTCCGTATCGAGGATGAACGGCTGTGAGAAATCTGGGTAATCCAGCGTTGGCGCCGTGGCGAGGTGGTCCCGAAGTGCCATAAAAGATTTTTCCTCTTCCGCTCCCCATTGAAACCTTTGATTTTTGCCAGTCAGAACATGTAATGGCTTTGCCAACGTCGCAAAATTTTTAACGAAGCGGCGATAATATGAAGCGAAGCCAATAAACCGCCGAACATCTCCCACCGAAGTGGGTGTGGGCCACTCTCGTACGCATTTCGTTTTCAGCGGGTCAGTGGATACGCCGTCCGAACTGACGATATGACCCAAGTAGCGGACAGAGTGTTGCAGAAGGTGGCATTTTTTAGGTTTAAATTTAAGGTCAGCCGTACGCATTCTTTGAAAAACCGCCTCTAGACGTTGGAGGTGTTCTTCGAACGTGCGGCTGAAAACAATTATATCATCAAGATATATGAGGCACGTTTCCCACTGCAGTCCAGTCAGCACCAATTCCATGAGCCGCTGAAACGTCGCCGGTGCCGCATTCAAGCCCATAGGCAACCGATTAAATTCAAAGAGACCTTGCGGCGTGCGGAATGCCGTTTTTGCCTTCGACTCATCGTCGAGGGGAAGCTGCCAGAACCCCGAGGACAAGTCAAGGGTAGAAAAAAACTTAGCACCCGATAAAGCGTCCAACGAATCATCCATCCTCGGTAAGGGGTATGCATCCGCCACCGAAATTTTGTTTAACTGGCGGAAATCAACACAAAATCTTGTACCGCCATCTTTCTTCTTTACCAGAACGACGGGCGCGGCCCAGGGGCTGTTGGACGGCGAAATGATGTCCGCCGCCAACAATTCATTTACCGCTCCGCGCACGTGATCCCTTTCCGCCGGGCTCATGCGATGAGGGTGCATAGAGATGGGAGGCGTCGCACTGGTGTCAATATGGTGCGACAAAAGCGACGTGCGGCCGAGGTCCAAATCATTTTTACTGAAAACATCAGTGTACTGTATCAACAATGAACGCAGGGCGTTCCTTTGTTCGTTCGACAAGGAAGAATTTTCTCCGCACAAATCTGCGATCCAACGTTCTTGAGAGCGATCGTGTGGGGGCCTACCAGCAGGCATTCGTGCGCGCGGCGCTGCGTCGCAAGAGGCGAAGTCGGTAGTGGCGTGAGCCAACACCGACCCCTCTGGAACAATAACGCAGTCAGGTCCCCCATTTAACACCTGTATAAAAGGTGCTTGACCCGGTCGTACGATCGTTTGCGCCGCCGCTAAAGAAAATGATTTAGATGCCGAATTAGATGGGGATAGCAGCACGCCTTCTGCACCCTTCCCCATTCGAAGGGGTTTACGGTAACGCAACGGTATCAACATCTGTGCTCCCGGCGGTACTTCTACCGTAGCAGCAACAACGGCAGTGACTGCGTTACCTGTAGGCGCGCTGGCCAACAAGGAAGGCAGGAACGCCATACGACGACCCCCCGGCATTTCTAAACAGTCCTGGTCGACTCGTATTTTCAGCGGCATCCGACGCAGGACATCAGTACCGAGTAAGCATGGAACAGCTAGCGAGCGAGAGATTAACACAGGTCCTGCGGCGGTAATATTACCGATAGCGATGCTCACATCCACCTGGCCACAGATACCCATGCTTCCCCCATTCGCGGCGACACACGCATCATTAACCCTACGTATCTGCGACGCAGGGATGGACAACAGATGGAAAATAACATCAGAAATGATGGTGGCCGACGCGCCCGTGTCCACTAAGATGCGCACATCAACGCCGTCGATGGTACCTCGTACCGTCGACGAGCCCGAAGCCGCAGCTACCACCCTGCGAGCCAATTTTTTCCACTGCGTAGCAGAGCGCGTAACTGTAGCGGGGGAAGTAAATTTTTCCCGAGGAGTGTGAGAATGAGTGCGAATGGATGGGTGATGTGACAGGACCTGCCGGGTGTCCGATGTGTGCCGACTCGCCCGAGGTTGTTGCAGCTCCGCGGCAGGTGGAGGAGATGGAGGTCCCCTCGTCGGAGGAGGCGACAGCAGAGGCCGACAGCGGCAGTCACGGGCGAAATGGCCCCGTCTGCCGCACTTGAAGCAAGCCGCCGACGTCGGCCGGCGGTCGGACGACCCGGCCCTTGCACGCGGACGGCCCAGGTAGTTGCCACGCTGGTCGCGCAGCCGCCGTCCCGGACTCTCGTGCTGAACAGCAGCAGCCAGCATGTCGTCGTCGCCCGAGTCGTCGGAGCAGTGGACCACTAGTCGTGGAGACCACCCCAAAGGTGGCCCGTCGATCTCCGGCTTCCCCGTCCACGCCGCCATCTGGTCCCAACGCCTGATATTAAATTTTGCGTCCAGGCAACGCGCCACCCATCGCGATGTAAGTGGTTCGTGGCCGCACACTGGCAGCGAAATCTTGAGTTCCTGAGCCAACTCCAGCATACGGGAGAGGATGAGAGGATCCAAATGGTCGGCCGTCGCGTCGGGGTAGGCAGCCATGGCCAGCGCCATCAATGCCCCCCGATAGGCCAACGGCGATTCCTCCGATGCTCGGCGACGTAACATAAATTTTCTGGTGGCTGACGTCGGTGGGTCATAGAATTCCGCCATCTCCACGAACGCGTCCCGCAGTGTCTTCTTCTTGGCCGCCGGAATGGAACGGAAGACCCCCAGAGAAACATCGTCGAGCAGTGTAGGTAGCGCTCACAGTGCTTCCTCCTCCGTCCAATTGACGGATCTAAAAGCTGATTCAAAGCGCCATGTGAAAGCACTCCAATCACCTCCGGCGATGAATTCTTTGATTTGTGGAAGGCGATGTCCGCGGTGGCAAGCGCGCGCCGCGGGCGTCTCCGACTGGCGTTCCCGCTCTCCACCCGTATCAGACAAAATGGCGGCCGGCGGCCGCGTGGCGGTAGGCGCGCCCAAAATGGCGGCCGACGGCTCTGGCGCAGCCGCCCCACCCAAAACGACGGCGTCCTCCCGCGTAGCAGAAGGAATGGCGGACGCAGGTTCCTTCACCGGACTCCTTCCCACGGCGTCCAGTTGATCGGCAATCTGGCGGCCCGCGGCTGGTGAGGATGCCACGGCGGTCACCAGACTAAGCAGAATGGCGCGTAATGATTCGATCTGCTCCGCCATCAGCCGCCACTCGTCTTTTGTTCCTGCAGCGGTTGCATCTGCCGTCGGTCGACGCTGAGAGACGTCGAGAGGTACATCTTCAACAGGCGGCATAGGGGCTGTAGCTCCCAACAGCTCATCTTCATCCGTCTCGACTTCCTCCTCCGATGGAGGCACAGGCAGGTTCTTTTTTCTGGGGTGCTTGGACATCTTGACGATCGTCCAAACAGTCGCAGAAGTACTTCTGACACCAATGTAATAATTCTCCGGAGACGGATTCGGAATCAGTCCTCTTTATTTTCACTTGACGGTACACTTGCTCCCACACGCTCCGTTGCTGGCAGACAACGTAGCGTCAGCGGACTCCCACCAGCTCCCACCGCGCACGTGGCACCCGGAGCCCCGTACGCGCGTGGCTCTCGCCCCCGTTCAGTTCCCAGACTCCTCCTCGATCCTTCCTCTCTCTCCCTCTTAATCCCTTCGTCACGTGGTCCTCCCAGCCAATCCTCCATGGACAATCTCGACCGTTCTCGATGGTTCCCTGTCAATCCCGGGACCACGCCTCTTACCCGGGTCCCCATTGGCTGGGGTCCCAATTGGCTGGGCCAATCACTCCTGCTGACATGCCGTGATCACGCCGGCCCCACACTCCCTATCTCAACCCTTATTGGCTACAAGCAGGACCGGCAAGCCAATCCCCCACGTGAACCCACGATAGCTGTTATTACACAAACACAACTGTGCATATGCTAATTTAAATAATTCTATGCTGTAATTGTACACTATCCACCATACAAACGAAACAGTAAGTCTTATAACATTCCTTTAAAAAAAGAATGTCCCAGCATTTGCAAGAGCAACACAAACTAAGAAACACATTATCTGCAAACGAGTAGGTCAACATAAACTACGATGTGTACATTTATTTAAAAATAAGTTGTGTGCGCCCAATTGTACTGTTTGCACCATTAGTTTTGCTCGTAACCCTTCACAGCTGTGAGATGTTGTCGTGTGACGATTCACGACACTCAAATACATGTCCCAGACGCTCCTTTTTAGCTATTTTGGTACATTGTTAAATTACCGGCGATATAAAATTCTGTATGAAAGGTACATCGACGCGTGATGCAATTTAGCGGGAGGAAAATGGGCCAAATGAACCTATTAGATTGTTATCGCAGCAAAGTAGACAAAGATCCCCCGTATAGCCTTTAACAGACTGCTGGGGCAAGTGCTGTTAGCGAGCACCTATGAAGGCCGGCACGGCACACGAGGGGGTTTGGGTGGCCAGCACCACGCCCGACCGCCTTTGTCTCCCCAGTGGCGATGTTTACACACCGCACCAGGTACTCATTTGAGGCTGAGTCGACCTGGGGGAGGCCCAGGACCTGTTCAAGATAATAGTCACTGGTGTTGGTCGTGAGCTGGAATCGAACCTGGGTGGCTGGTTTCATAGTGCAGCGCGCTAACTGCTACACTGCCGCTCCCCACTAACAAAGTAGAAAGCACACACACACACACGTGTAAACGTTTCCCTCCAGGCCAAGATCAACAGACATTCATGATATTTTGTGATGATTCTACAAGACACTGTTAGAGGCCCAGTTAACTAAGGGGCCGTCCATAAATGACGTCACGCACCTAGGGGGGGGGTGGTCAGACATTTGTGACGATGTGTGACGAGGGGGGGGGGGGTGAGAAATGTGACGTCACATCAAAATGCGCAACTTTAAATAAATGTCGACAACACGTCGTGATTTAATTTAGTTATTTATATTTTATTCTTTATTTTTATTCTTATCTTTTGTTTTATTTTTTATTTTCACCTACGTGACTTTACCGAAAGAACCAAAGAGTATAGTGTCGACAGCACGTTCTAATTAATTAAATATACTTTTTAATAAAGTTTTCTCCTACAACATCAGAGTGCAGCGGCACATTAAATACGCACTACAATGACAATAGTTTAAAGCGATTTGAAGCATGTTTTTTTTTGGGGGGGGGGGGCAGAGCTTTGTGACGTCATATTTGAGGAGGGGGGTCTGACTTTTTGTGACGTCATATTTGAGAAGGGGTCTGACTTTTTGTGACGCCGTGTGACGAGGGGGGGGGGTCAAAAATCGTACAAAATCGCGTGACGTCATTTATGGACGGCCCCTAAGCAAAATAAAACATTCATCTGCAATGTTTCAATCACTTCTCAAATCTGAACGCACTCTTCTCTCCGTGTAAGTTGCCAAAGTTGAACTCCCACACACACTGTCCTCTCGACAAACCTCCCACTAATTGCACGGTGGGAGGTCGCTCCTTTCTTCTGCTGCTCACAAAGTGTGTGACGTGTTGCTGTGCATATTTCATTTTGTTTGTTTTAATCCCTCGACGTTTCTCATTCTCTTGCTGAACCCGTGTAGTGTTTTTCGCCTGCTTTTTTTTTATGAACTATAACCGTGCTGATTCTTTTCATGAAATATAACCGGACTGATTCGTGATTCTTTTATTTTTTACTCGGTTTCGTTTGTGTAACGATGCATGATTCATGAATCACAATCAGTTCTCACACTCATGAGACATGCCCGAAGTCATGCTTGTCAAAATAAATGATTTTTAATTTGTATCCTCTCCATGCGCACTGGTAATTAACCCACGTGACCCATTCAGCCAATGGGGGTGCTATAACAAAATATTGCTTTGATTCGTGAGCCCGAATTGTGATAGTGCATCGAATTGCATGAGGGGAAACTTGTTGTAGACCTGTTCCTGTATTTATCTCACTGTCGTTATGTGCTGTCCTGCCTTTCCTGCACATTATGTACTGTATAATCAATTGATTCTTATTGGTTTTGACACCACTAAAATGCTAACCTTTATTTCGATCCATGCGATAGCCTATTAAAGCACCAATGTATTTTGACACCACTATCATCACAAGCTGTCTTTATTACAGAGTAAAAGCCCATTAAGACAACTTGTTTTCAAGGAAAAAAAACTAGTCATATAAAATAAAATTGAAGGTATTCACAATACAATCATTCATATCCACAACCAAACAGACAATTCTATGTCACGCACAATTCTTCCAACTTTTCAACGTGACCACAAAATGTCCACAAATATACGCACATAATTTGGAACAAAATAAATGCGCTGTTAATGACACCTCCAGGGCTTAAAAAACACACACACACCGGTAACATCACGTTTCAATTTACCAACATCGACTTGTATAAAGTCACGGTTTTTTGTGAGCATCAATGGCGTTGTCCTAATGTATGCTCTAATCCCATGGCAATTTCTTCCTCACTTAGCCATGCCACATTAACTCCCCACGTCCCAGTCGTAGCCTGCCTATAAATCTGAACGGAATCCAGAATTTCACGTCTTGTATTTCGGCGACGACTATCGGAGTTGTCAGTTATCCTCAGCACATTATTTTACAGACCTGACTGCACTTTTGAGAGGGTTACAAATATACATATATATTTCAGCGACATTGATTCGTAGTTGTGTTTTGTGATTTTTACACCACAGACATTTGGCGAGCATTTTCACCAACCCACACTGACCAGCGGGGTGAAGTATGGCCACATGTCTTCCCCCGATGGTAGTGCAGCCTTAAATTCAACCCCCAGTCAATTGGAGATCTTATTTCGCCATCCGTGATGACAGCACGGTAGGTGTATACGTAAAAGGCATTGCTACGCACAACGTGCGGATTTTATCTGAATAACAAAAGCTCGTTCACTTAAGAGACAGACAAATAAAGTGGGGCATGATTGGTATCAGCAGGAATATTTTCCAAAGTTATTCACAGTGACACTGTCCCTGCCATGATGTGTGGATGAAACAAAACTCGGTCATGAACGAAACAATTAACAAAGACAACAAAGCGTGTCCAAAGGAGCATGGGGAGGCACATGCTTGGAATTACATTCCAATGTTAGATAACATACACACGTTAAAGACATAATTAAACTGTTAAATAAGGTGAGTGGGCCTGTGCAGGACATATCACCTTGAATGGATGAAAGTCTGATGGTCAAGAACAGTGAAGGAGTGGCAACCAATGGATGGAATCCTTCCGGGAGGCCATCCACCGTGGAAGGAGTGTTAGAGTCAGTTTATGTGCAGGTGCAACGTGGATTATTACATTGCAGGATCATGAGAGATGATATCAGCTTGGGGAAGCCTTCACCCAGCAGTGGATTGATCATGGCTAATGATGATAGCATTTTGAATAAATATTGTCTCTACTATGCAATGATCCCACAAAGATGTTGTTTCTATGTAATACATTTTAATAATTTCAAATTACGATCAAAATGTCAAATGTATACTTTAAAACATTCAGAGGGATTTTTTTTTACGTCTAGTTTTGACCTACACTTTTGGTATTACATTTGAAGAGCACTGAGACATTTTACTATTCTAACTTAGCATTCTATTTAATGTGAAAGTGGCCGGAGGCTGAGAAATGGTGCCGAGTGGTAAAGCATTTTTCTGCGCCATTAGAAGGTCCCCACAGGGAAAGGAGAGTGGTGTAGCGAGAGAAGATCGGCAGTCGTCGGAGACTCAGGAGTGAAGAGAATGAGAGAGCTGAAAATGTCTGGGTAGCAGTGCAAGACACTAAAAGAAACGTCTGAAGGAAAATAAGACCTAATGGCGTGGAAAGCTGTGAAAAATATTGAGAGCAAGTGTCTGAAGGGATGATTAATGTCTGCGCTTTCTTAGAGGTCACGGTGATGGTCTTCAACAAAACACGTACGTAACAAAGTTCATGGGAAAGTCACGTAGATAGGTTGAAAGAAAGTAACAAAAAAAACTACGACGTTTCGATCACAACGACGACCGCTTGTGTTGTGATCGAAACGTCGTAGTTTTTCGTTATTTTATTTAAACCTATCTACGTGACTTTACCGAAAGACCCAAAGAATATGAATTCCTGCAGTCACGAAAGCGCTAAGTCAAGATTTAAAGTTTACGGCCTTTAAACGAAAATGCATAAAAAGCATGCAAAGAATGTTATGACAGAATTGAGTTTTTCCACTTGGTAGTTGATAATGGAATGAAGCTTTGCAGATGCAATTTGGATACAGGGTAGGTTGCGATGAGTGGTACATGCGTGTAGCACGGAGAAAAGTGGGTTATTGGGACGACGGGTATATGAGTGGACACTGACTTTCAGTGACCAACGAGAAGGCCTAAAGCCAAACCCAGGGCAGATCTTGGAGATTCGAGCCATGTTGACTGTGTGACAGCTGAGTCACCGAGCAGAAGGAAGTCCTGTTGCGGGTGTGGTGGCATCAACAGCGTTGGCTGTGGTGGCCTCGTCTACCCTGCAGATATTTATAGGCCGGGCTACAAAAATAGGGATTCGCTCACCGGACATTCGGCTACACCTGCATATTTACGCAGAAGCGAAGCAAAATCCGGGAGCTTAACAACACGTGCCTACATATTTGTGCCAAGCCCCATTTGACGGCAGCTATAGTTAGTGACATTAATGGCACTGTCAAAGGAAGCGAGGAATTGGGGGCGGCGATGAATCTGTTATGGAATCGCAAATTCAGCCTGGATCTCATAACGATGCTTCCTTGACTAAACCTGCTCCCAGGATTCAAAATGTGATTCGAAAACCAGAAGAATTTCTGCGTCCAGCAAGAATGCACGCTTGCGGATACACACGCACAGACTTTTGTCCCGTGCGTCTAAGTCGAAGCAGAGATCACTCGATGCAAATGCCCAAAATTATATTTGGCCCGTACCAATTTAAACATCACAATATTATTGTCCAAGCCAAAAATATATATCCTGAATGCTTATACACAGGAACGTCTTTTTTATGTTGTTGCAATAGCATACGTGGATTTGTATTGTGCTGCACCATGGTACTGCTTATAGTTTTACCATGGACATAATTTGTGTACTACTGTAATTGCACATCACATGACGGGTTCATACACATTAAATTTATTGAAAAAGACTAAAATTTTAAGATTGTATAGAATTTATTTAACAATAAAAAATTCTGTATTGGTGTGAATACAAAAAAGAATTAACTATTTATAAACTGGAAGGACAGGTCGGTGTTCACTAATTCTCACAAATTTTCGCAAAAAATGTGAGCAGAAGGTCGTTTTTACCAAAATAAATTTGTATTTAGTTACGATAACTCACTGGATTCTGAATTGATGTGAATTTGAAAAAAGTGACTATTTATTATTGATCGGAAAGGGAGAGGTCGGTGTTCACTATTTTTTACCGTAAGTGCGAGCAAAGTCATCAAAGTTAAACTGCACTGAGTTCAAATTAAAACAGGATTCTACTTTTGTGTTTCAATGTATATTCGATGTCCAAAAAATAAAAATAAACTTTTGTCACACACAAATTAACTGAATACATTGCTTATTAATATTTGGTAATGATGGTGCAAAACTAACAGATAAAATATCAAAAACAGGGGCGCACTTGGGTTTTAACAAAAGCTGCGCTGGTAAACTTTTCGAGAAGATTTATTATTCTTGTAACAAACTAATAATTAGTTATGATTTGAAGAAGCCTTTCGTGAAAAACTCGAAATGTTTTTTTAAAATGCATGAACATATACGTCGCCTACCCAGCGTTACACACCGCGTACAGAGTTTCAGGCGTTAGGCACAGATCACCAACACTATATTAATAACGCTGCTCAACAACAACCGATACAGAATACAGATTGAATTCAGCAGAAACATTGACATAATACAGTCCATGTCTACCTTCCACTCAGCCAAGATCCCCAACCTGCAGAGTGTGATCTGGCCTCGTGCCTGAGCGCATACTGAGAGATTTTAATTATTTTCCTGAGTGATTTCAAGGGACCATTGCTGAATGAATGTAAATTGTAAAGTCCAATTTATATAAAGTAAATTGAACTTTTGATATGAAAGCAAGCATCTGGTAAATATATTCTAATGCAGCTCAGCAAATAGGGAACTATTTAAATTATATAATGGCTGTATATATGTAAATGCACATGTATGTGTGCCCTGCCTGAATAATAATGCAACCAAATAGTAATGTTTAGAGATAAGCATTTGAAAATTCTAGATTTGAAGCTTTCGTGACTGCAATGATTCATATTCTCAGGTTTTTTCGGTAAAGTCACGTAGGTAAAACATTAAAAGTAATGAAAGTAAAATAAAACAAAACAAAAATAAAAATAAAATTCACGACGTTTCGGAGGCAACAAAGTTCCCCCCCCCTCTCCTCCCTTCCTCCCCCCCTTCAACTTGCTTATAAGGGATTACATCTTGAATCATTGCTTCACTTGATGCAGCTAATCTGGCTGTGACGGTCCCACCTGATGACGGAGACTTGTGTTGCCTCCGAAACGTCGTGAATTTTATTTTTGTTTTGTTTTATTTTACTTTCATTACTTTTAATGTTTTACCTACGTGACTTTACCGAAAAAACCTGAGAATATGAAGCATTTGAAATTCAGGCTGGGTGCTAAATACTCGCAGATTACTTTTTGAACGTATTAACAATGTGGACTCAGATCTGCGATAAGAATGTTTTTATACTCTTCAATTTAATTCCTTTCCGTTGAACGTCTGGGGAATGTCCCCCAAAATATCTCTCAACGTCGCTCCGCGAGCAGGGATGGAAATAGACCGAATAAGAGTTTTCATTGCTCGCGCAAGCTCATAGACTCTCAGTGATGGGTGGCGTTACGAATACGTCGCACTAGTCCTTCCCGGAAGAAATGTGCCCTGCTAATCGCAATTGCATACTACGTGCTTGTTTACATGCTCGTGTTGCACCTCGGCGTACATCCGCTAAACTGGGGCCAATTCTCTCCTTCCACGACAGGGCATATATTTAACAAGCGACGTGTTCATATAAATCAAACCCGTGTGCCATATGTGCTTGTAAACTAAGCCATATGTAAATTAAGTCATAAGTCATGGGCAATAACCATAACCTTAATCATAACCGTTGTCCTAAGATTAACCCCCAACCCTATTCTTCATCAGTACTCGCACAGACTGGCAGTTGGCACGTTCTCCAATGAGCCAGTTTGCAGTGATTTCATGGTTTCAGTTCTTCTCTCCAGGGAATGCTTAGCACCCTCTGGGAACACGTGCAAGAATAGGGTATTTTTGTGCTCGTGTCATCGTCAAACATTTTTAAAACTTACCTTTAAATCATCGAGTGGCAGATGCGTTTTTGTCAGATTTGGGTCATGACCACGATACAAAATCCTACTTATGCATTGAATCCACAACATATTTCATGTACAATTTTGTGTAGACAGCAAAGAGTGGTAACTCCGCGCATACATTGTTGGGTGTCTTAAATGAACAGTCAACTGTGCACACACTAAGTGGTGGTGGTGCCCTGACCACTCGACAATCCAGCCACTTAAGTGAACTTTGAAGTGTTAATTTTTTACAACACTGATTGCCATTGCTGTGACGTGAAGTACCCCAATGTGCATTGCAACCTTTCATAAACACGTGACCTAATCTTTTCAGTACAATTTAAACTTCTCTTCTTGGTTCTTTCGGTAAAGTCACGTAGAAGGGAAGTAATAAAATAATAAAATTGTTTTATTATGTTTTCTTTTTATTATTTTATTACTTCCCTTCTACGTGACTTTACCGAAAGAACCAAGAAGATGAATCCCTGCAGTCACGAAAGCTTTAAATCGAAATTTAAACTTCTCTGTTGCTAAATCACCTTTTACACTCGGCAGTTTTTGGAAATGATGCGAGTTGACAACTTGAGCTCATGCAATTTTCCCTGCATAATTCCTTGAAATTTACACGGATAAATATTCGTCGTAATTATTACAGCTGCTTTAAACAACATCCTCGACACCGTTTCAATCAACATTAGATTACAGTAATAACAACACCGCTTGTAGAGTTCAAGATGAGCTTGCACGGTCCCTTCAAAATCATCATGAAATATTTACCAATTCTGCAGGTTGGTTTGGTTGGAACATCACAGCTGTGCGGAGTTTTAGGTCAGTGTGTTAAACGTATGGCGCCTTCTGGGATTTCATCCCATTTACTTTTTTTTTCCGACGAAGCCCTTTAGATGTTGATTTGCAATGCCGTTTATTTACAATTTTGTGGCAAAAATCCCCAAAGGTGATTCAAAGGCCGTAACAAATTGGAAATTTCCCAGCCTGCTGGCATGTTTAATTTGAATTTGCGACGCCATCTTGTCCTTGCGGCCATCGTGTGCATTAACAACCTCACGAGAGGGCCTATTTCTTAACACGAATTTGGCGCCTTGAATAAAGGGAACCTCCCTCAACCATAATGCTGTGGGATGCAGTGCACTTGCACATTTGCAATTGTTCATCACAATGAATGTGTATGGAAAGCATCCACGATCCTTGCAAATATAAAAAGCTAATCGTTATAGAAACTGGATTCAATGTAATTTTATTTAATGCTTATGTGCATTAACATTTAATAAACGATTGAATTAAGTTCATCTGCTGAGGATAATTATTGAAAAGAATTACTGCATAGTTGAATACAAAAAAGGTAGTTGCTACTTTTGACTAATTCTGCTAAATGGGTTTTGGTAGAGCCTATTTAAGCCTGAAAGCATTTGGGAAATATGGAGGGAAAAAAAACGATTTAACTAAATGACCTAAAATGAGCCTGGCACATATGTCCGTCTCTAATTGACCTCAAAAGCTCATCTAATTATACTAAAAATATATTAACATTTGAATCACTTGACCGTCCTCGGGTGTTCAGATACTATCTGGCAGATGTTATTGGCACACGAATTGCCTTAGTAAACAAGCCAGTGGAAATGCACTCAGAGAAGGCATAATAGATTTCATAATTAATTGTAAATAGAATAAAAAATTATAGTGATGTGGGCAAAAGCCACGCAATTTCGATAGACAAAAGTACATGTAATGTCGCCGTGAAACATCTTCACTGTTATCACATTCTCATACAATCTAAGTTTATAGACCTACATGTGTATGCAATCCACAGCACTCCTTATTGAACCTGAGTATGTATATAATATAGATACAGTGAGGGAAAAAAGTATTTGATCCCCTGCTGATTTTGACCGTTTACCCACTGACAAAGAAATGATCAGTCTATAATTTTAATGGTAGGTTTATTTGCACAGTGAGAGATAGAATAAACAACAAAAATCCAGAAAAACGTATGTCAAAAATGTTATAAATTGATTTGCATTTTAATGAGGGAAATACGTATTTGACCCCCTCTCAATCAGAAAGATTTCTGGCTCCCAGGTGTCTTTAATACAGGTAACGAGCTGAGATTAGGAGCACACTCTTAAAGGGAGTGCTCCTAATCTCAGCTTGTTACCTGTATAAATGAAACCTGTTCACAGAAGCAATCAATCAATCAGATTCCAAACTCTCCACCATGGCCAAGACCAAAGAGCTCTCCAAGGATGTCAGGGACAAGATTGTAGACCTACACAAGGCTGGAATGGGCTACAAGACCATCGCCAAGCAGCTTGGTGAGAAGGTGACAACAGTTGGTGCGATTATTCGCAAATGGAAGACTGGTTCCTGGAATAGCAGCAACGTAAAAATGTCGTAAACCCACCTCCGCCCGACACAGCCAATCAGTAAGGTTAGTCACGTGAACAAAAACTTGTCAATTAGTTTCTGCTTCGGTGTGTTGGAGAGTACACGGAGACTGGTTTACGCACTGGTTTATTCTTCAACACACAGCCACACTCGTTCCTAAAACCAACCCCGAACATGCGCCTCACAGCCAATTTTAAACCCTCCATCCCCGCCCTCGTTCTCAATTCTACATCCTCCTTGGCTCGCACGCCGGGTCAGTGTGACGTCAGTGCCCTTTAACCCTTGACCCCCGTCGAGTGTATCCCCGTGCGCGTGATTGGTGCGCGCTATGCTGAGTGTGGAGATTTCATGTCTGCGTGGTGCCAGTGCGTGAGGATGGCTAGAAGACCCCTTACACATGTATCGCTTGAGCAGGGTGGAATTTGCATGACTCTCTCAGGATCATCGTGAGTGAATAGAGGCATTTACACCAGGCTGTGTAAATATTGATATTGTGAAAGATTGATTTTAATTGAAGATTGAGATATGTACTCCGTACTCCTAAATTAAATTAAACATACTTTTGTAAGCAGGTGAGATTCCATCGATGCTCATTATATATTTGTCCAGGGGAACTTCTGAAACGGCAAATGTACATATGAGGCAAAGAGGTGCACTTCTGTAATACCTCCACGAAATTATCAGGCAGCTGCAAGATTCAAACCCTTACCACTGTGTAAACTGGCTCCGTGGAAATATTGCGCATAAATGTCGGAATATATTTCTAAAGTTAGAGAAAATAAAGACAAAGATAATGGAAAGAACATTTGCCAAAAACAGAAATCAAGAATTGGACAGGATGAGAAAATAATATAATGCAAATAGAATCACAATGTAATGCAAATAGAATCACAATGTAATGAATGAGGATTGTAAGAAGAAAAAGTGACATTTGATACTGCAGTTACACTTGACCTTGAAAACCAAGTTTTTCTTTTTTTCGCACTCATTTGTTTGTTCATGCAGGAAGCCATTCCCCATGCAAAATCAACTCATTATGCTGTGCAGTTGCTTTCGTTCCATTCACACTCTGTTGGAAATGTTTGTTATAAGTGCCATGCAACTTTGCCGTTGTAATAAACAAACACAGCCATGTAACTCATCGGTACGACACAAGAATCAGGGTACTCGTGTACATGCGTGCAACGATGAACACCAATAATTGTTTATAAAAAAAAAACATGCCCCTGCAGCATTTAAAACAAACTGTTGGGGCTAGTGCCATTCGCAAATAAAGCCAAAGATACCCCTATCGCCTTAACAAACTGTTGGGGCATACACACAGAGTCTCACATATACACTCTTAAATAAATACACACGCACACCCGTGCATTCACACAAACTCGCACGTGCACTCACAGTGTGTGGGCAAAAATAAAACGTTATGTACCATTCATTTTGTTTCTTATCAGGGTTCAACAGACTGTGACTGGTCGCCAAGTCCTAGCTGCAATTGGCAGGGGCCACATGGTTAGAGGATCTGGTGGAGTATTGCTGCTAAGGCCTTGTTGTCATACGGGCTGGTTGTCAGGCATCAATTACTTCACCGCAGCTCTCCTACCACCTCCCGTTATGCCCGCGCTTGCGAAAGGCATCCGCGAAGCGCTGTGCTGATGTGTGCAAACGCTTCTCTCTTGATGCTAGAGTCATGGGGTTATTTAATTTTTTTTACAAATATACAGGGTGGCCCAAACGTCAGGACAGATAGGGATATAAAAATTTTGTTCAACACCAAGCATAAAAACACATTTTTATTGTTTACTCTTTAAGGTAATAGTTAATCAGAATGTCTAATGATACATGGCACCGAGCTCTCACCTTGAAATGACAAGCGTGATCATGTGACTCTAAAACAGCTTGTTCACTTTCCAGTAGATAATATCTACGTGTATCTTTTTCGTGTCTTTGTTTAACAAATCTGATTTACCACCCAGCTTATGCGTATTACCTGCTTTAAATTCCCTTGTGATGTTCTCGTTATGGTGGACAAGGATAGTAAATTTAATGTGTTAACAAAAGGCATGGCCATATCACACTGTGTTATCTTGTATGTACGTATGTTGAACCTCTTTTGCACCATAGGTAGCCAGCAGCGCTAATCGGAGGTGCGGGGAAGGACAACAAACTAAACACAAAAATCAGTTCTCACGAAATGAGTTTCCAATCGAGATGATTTAACACATTCCTGCGGAGGGAGCTGGTAGAAACGTTGGGTTGCTCGGTCAATGGCCAGGGTCAACGGCGGCGTGGTGTATTCCGCAAATATGGCCGACTGTGAAGGCGGGCACAAGCCGGCGTGAGTAGGTTAAGCGTTGAGTTTTATATGGGCACCACGGGGTGACCAGCCCCTCCTCACCCAGCCCAACCCAGCCCCACTCTCCCCACCCAGCCCCTCCCCACCCTCCCCACCCTCCCCACCCAGCCCCTCCCCACCCTCCCCTCTCCACCCAACCCCACCCCTCCCATTTTTGGATGCAAAAATGGGAGGGGTGGACGGACACAATAATCCCCTGTGGGCTGGTGTAATCAGGAGGTTCCTACCAGTACAAGTGGCATAGCTCCCAGTGGCTTCCTAATATCGGAAGGAAGAGCGTTCCAGACGGCCGCAGAGACGCATCTGAAAGTGCGCGAAGCGGTGACCGTCATTTGTTCGATGGTTAGCCAAAATCCGCTTTGAGAATGACTGCAGTTCGCGTGATGGTTTATACTCCTTGACGCGATATTCGTCTTTGTTATCTTACAGTGCATGCCACCGATTGGCTTCTATTCATGCGAATTCGGAATGCGTACCTGCAGGCGTGTGTCAAGAATGCAGTGGGTCCTTCAGTGAAATTGTCGCACGAGCTGCAAACATAGTCGTAGACCTCACCTCGATGGATCATGTGACGACTTAAGCCTCTAGCAACGACGCAGACGTGTCAGGCTGTTGGTGTCAACGGTCTGCTTGAGTTGAAATGTTGCACTCGTTAAATCAACTTTTTGTCATGAGTAGTCATACTCCCAACTGCACCACGTCAACTTGTAACTGCAACTAATTGTCTTTGTGTGATTGATGTGTATTTTGTTATCCGTGTTCATCCATAGTTTACTTGTTTTTACGAATAATTCTATGGTTAAGACCATGGATAATATTATGAATGTTACATCACTTCCAGGTCACCCCATGTATCTACACGGGTGTTAGGATAGTATGATGAATTTACTGCTTCTAGGAGACCACTTCAGGGTTACTCTCATGCGCACAAAGGCTACGATAAAAGGAAGAATCATATTGCCGAAAATTTGATTTAGGGGGACCGATAATTATCGGTAATTATCGGTCCCCCTGAAGCCATGGAGGGTGGAGAGAGCTGGGAGTTGAGGGGAATGAGTTTATACTGGTTGGAACGAAGTGGACCAGACCACCAATAGATTAATGTGTCCGTCCGTCCGTCCGACTGTCCGTCTGTCCGACAAGATGGCCGCCCGCTCCCCCTGCGATCCGTGAACTAAATGAACTAAACAAGATGGCAGTCGCATCCGGCGCAGCCAATGACATCGCCTGTTGCAATCCTTGCTCTGTGGGCGCGCGAGTCAGTGGGGAGGGGGGTGTGGACGTCATCGCTCACCCCCCATGCACAAATCATTTTCTTTTTAACTCCTCTATACCCGGTCGATATCCCTGTACCGGTATTAGTATTATTCCTACCAGCCCACCGCGCAGGGTCCTGTTTACTGTATGCGATTAGAGAAATGTAACACGGACAAACTTCCTCAACACCGGAGTGCTTCAAGTAAAGAGGGAGTCTGCTAAGAAGCCGCCACTGATGGCGTGCGGGATGAATGAGCCCACTAAAATAAATTACATTGTGAACGACCGTGACCAATTGAGATCATCTTCAACATCACCAGCTGCATTGGAATGCATGCTTGGTTCGCGTGCATGAAAGGGCACTGTGGTTCCTGGTAATTAAATACGAAGAGAAAATGTCTCCCACTAGTTTAGCACACACACACTTTCTCCCAAAGAACATGTTGAACTCTGTTTACTTTCATGATGTTTGATGCCTCGGGGAAATAAACACTGCACTTTATATTAAAACAAATGTATTCAGTGGAGGGGATCCAAAATATGAACATTGTCAAAACCACTTACTTAGCTCTGCCCAATATTTTGTACTTTAAAATGTAATTTTGATTAATGTAGTTGCTAATATCCTCAAATGTGCGATACTTTAATAAATTAAGCCTGCTCCCGGTCTTCGTGAAAATCATTTTAACACTTTCTTCATGACACAACCAACATTTTAGCTATTCAGGTCACATATTGAAATAATAGTCACAATACATACATGCACAGAGGTGCAGTATCGAGTCTATGGGCAGTGTTAGTCTATGGTTAGTGTTGGTTTATCGGCATATGTATGTTGAACGTCTTTCACACCGTATATAGCCAACCATGCTAATTAGAGGTGCAGTGTTGAGTCTATGGGGAGTGTGAGTGCTTCACCGTTCCATCCCCAGTTGCGTTTATCCGTATTGATATTAGCCTATATTTGTGTTGGGAGAAGGGCAGTTTGGAATTGATATTTGATTAAAACTAAAATCTAATTCACTGCTAATTTTTTATTTTACCATGTTTTTAGTGAGAATTTGTGCTTTGTGGTTTTACAATTGATGTTGGTTGGACAGAATCATTTTTGTTTGCACAAAAGGTGGCTTGAAAAGTTATGTCACTGAAGGAAACGGTGACGGATGGATAACTTGGTGCTCAAAAATGACAATTGTTATAATAAGACGAAAATGAAATATTCTGTGTTCTCCAGAATGGAGCCCTATTTCCATGAGTTGGAGTGTGTTGGCAATCAACTATGGAAACCGGGATGAAAGTACTCAAACGTTGTTTAAAAAGTTATGGAACACCGATATTGTGATCGTAATAGTATGAAAATGAATGTGGTATCATTTTGTGTAACTAAATTTGTTGCTGTTGTTACATCATCAATTCTACACAGGGATTACTTTAGCAGGCGCATGTTTTCCGGGTCGCTGGTGGACCTGAGTAGGCCGAGGGC
Source organism: Lampetra fluviatilis (assembly GCF_964198595.1). Lineage (NCBI taxonomy): Eukaryota > Metazoa > Chordata > Hyperoartia > Petromyzontiformes > Petromyzontidae > Lampetra > Lampetra fluviatilis. The sequence continues at coordinate 26,926,210 of NC_136276.1, read as the reverse complement.
TCATAGCAAACACCTTATTGAGACTTAAAAAAAATTAACCCGTAAAAACAAAAGTTTTTCACTATAAATCCTTTATATGCGTGGCATCGGTTTTATTTTATTATTCATTTCTGTTTTTCTTGAGTAAGAGTTTAATTTTTATCACATTGGTATTTTAAATTAAATATGAATTTTTTTTTTCCTAAAAAGTGGAACATTTTGGAAAAAAAATTTCACGAAAATAAATTGTCACGCACAACGAGTCTGTGTGCAAAATGTCAGCTCGATTGGATCACGGGAAGTGGGTTAAAAAACGACCGAAAGATTTGCACGGTCGTAAGCGCGCAAGCAAGTGAACTTAATATAAAGGATTAAATAACAAAAAACTACGACGTTTCGATCGCAACACAACAAACTAAACTTTTTTTTCCTGATGACGACCGCTTGTGTTGCGATTGAAACGTCGTAGTTTTTGGTTATTTTGTTATTTTCTTTGAACCTATCTACGTGACTTTACCGAAAGACCCAAAGAATATGATGTATTGAGAGTTATACTGAATGCGGTTTTGCTGGGTGTGGAAATATGTCCAGGTTGCAATTCTCTGGTTATACCCAACCTATACTATTTGAGTCAAGACATGAAGAGACAAAAAATATGAGACTCCAGAACTTCCAACTATCAATAGAACGTCAAATCATATCAGGGAATGGTCTTTGAAGAGAGACATCAGAAGCACAACGCAACGGTGCTTCTTGCAGCCTCTGTCACCCAACACTTGACATTGCTCATTCACACTATATACATAATTGTTCACTGCATGTTAGTCATCTGACATACAGGTTATATATTTAGAAATGTGTATTTCTCAGCATTATCATAGGCTGAGTCAAGCCAAAAAATACAACTTACACTCTTTGAAATTTCACCGAATGTTGTAGTTGAGCAATGTTCTTAATAAATCAAATTCCATCATACACCTCCACGTAAACATATATATTTGTAGCCTATCAGCCTATGGGCCTTTAAGACTGATGCTAAGCAGGAATGTTTGCTTAAACAGCAACATTCTAAACCAGTTTGGGAAACAAATACTTAGCATGCTCTACAAGAGCATGTGGCGAGGTTTGACACAGTGTTGGAGGATTATTTTGTGTCCAGTGCCAATGACGCAGAGGAAGGGCACTTACCAATACTCTTTGGTATGGATTCCTGCAGTCACGAAAGCTTTAAATCACTTACCAATAGCGTCTGCTTAACCAACGGTAGTACTTGCTGGCGAGACACAGATGGTATTAGCCGATGATCAATTATAGATTTTAAAAAATTCACGTGGATATACGGAAAGGAAGTTGATTTCTTTCAAACACTGTAACACATTTTATTTATATTAATTGATTTACTTATATGAGGCCAAGCTGAAATCAGGGTAAGAACTTGCTGTACATAACTCCCTAACCGCCTGGGTTTAAGCCGAAGATTGACAGGGATGCTGGCTCAATGCTCTCACACAGACATTAGCCAGCCTACTTATGCGGCTACCTCATGATAAAATCTTAAACACAACGTTGGCTTTTGCCACCACTTAAAGACAAAATACAACTACTTCAGGTCTTTTAAAAGTACATTCTGAAAAAAAATCGAATAATTGCCTTTCAAGCTTTGACAAAATGTGTGATGGCTTAGTGATGCCATTTCCCACACACAAGCTTTACAAATATAATACGTTGACCTTACGATGTGTTCTACTGATAGCAAAGTGTATAAAAAAAAAACTGTAAAAAAGTAATGAAAGAAGCCTTCGTATGCCGCCTTCTGTGGCTGCCTTCTTTTTAAACCACCGAACCGTAAATGTGTTTAAAACATAACCGAGAGGGATTTGAAATACCACGCACATACACACACGGTACGTGCAGCATACTAGGGATCACTCAGTACAACACCCATGCATCTCAGGCCACCGAGGAGAGTGGTGTTGAGGAGGCCGTGGGCTGGAGAGTGGAGACACACACCACAACGTGCAGATCCAAGGGAGTGTGGCCGTGATTGTGAGAGATGGGGAACAGAGGATGTGTGGGTGAATAATTTACACATCACAATCCGGTAATTAACCGGCAGACATAGTATGCTCGATTGACTGTCAGGCGTAACCGTGTGATGTGTATGATTTTTGAGAAATATAAATGACTTTCAGAGCCGAAGGTTAATTTTTTAACATGATGTGATAATGTCTGATGTCAAATAAAATATTAAGACCCTGGTACAATCATGTAAAAAAGTTCGTTACTTTGTACAGCTGTAATAGGCCAAGAATCTACATTGAAATTAATTCTCATTAAAAAGATTTGTGCCTGGATCATAATAGTTAACTACGTCTTCACCGAAATATGAAGGTAATTAAAGTGGCTGAACTGCGACCATGTTAAATAGTGGACTTGGTGTGTTAAAAACAGACCAAACGGTCACACGGGTTGATTGCATCAGACCAAATTAAACAATTTCAAAAGCAGCTCCTCCAAAATAAGACAAGAAACACATCTTTAAGCCTATCACCAATGTAGCCCCAACGTTGCAATCCAAAAAGTATGGGCCAAAAGAACTTCCTCCCAGAACTATTTCAAGTCAGCAGAGTCTTACATCTAGTTAGGGATTGGCCCCAGAAGATGACACCACACAACTAATGTACTTCTGGAGAAACTTCAAGAGGCCTCTCTCATCAAACATGTATGCAACACCCTTCTTTTATGCAATAAAAGTGCGCTTTGCAGCATTTCAATTATTCAATGTGGAAATTTACATTTGATCTCTCAGACTTTGAGATGCAACAAATGACTCACACAAAATATGCAAATGTCCACGACGGTGTTTAGGTAATGAATTAGTGGCTGGGCTAAAACAAAAAAACTCACAAACATTAGCTATCTGGCTCAAACTATGGGTGGGGGGGACTGCTTTCACTCGACCCAGCATCTCCAGGATATGAAAGGCACTGGCTCCAGTATTCTGACAAGAGCATTACTCCCCCGAGACACCAAGCCACCTCAAAGCCACCAAACTCCTAAAGATCGTGGGGTGCATACGTTCTCCCCCACAGTACATCAGACAACCTTTGTGGTTCCAAGCCCTGCTTAACAATAAGATCTTTAGCATCACGGGCTGCTTCGTCTGAATCAGCGCTGTTGCTTACGCTGGTAGCGACTCGTGTTTTTCGCCTTTGCCCCTGTTCAGCCATCACAGGTCAACTTCACTCACGTTTTCAGACGGGGATTCGGTAGATTCGAAGCTTTCGTGACTGCAGGAATTACTCTTTGGTTCTTTCGGTAAAGTCTTGGTGTGTGTCTTTGTGTGTGTGTGTCTCTCTCTGCACGTGTGTCTGCCTGTGTTGTTGCCGTGTTTGTGTTTTATCTTTGTGTGTGTCTATCTCTCTATGTTGTCTGCCTTTGTTGTTTCTGTGTCTGTGTTTCCTTGGTGTGTGTCACGCTCGGTGTGTTTTTGTGTGTCTCTCTGCACGCCTGTGTTGTTTCCGTGCCTTGTGTTTTATCATTCATTCTTACCTGATTATGGTTTGCTTGTGTTGCAACCGGACCGTCGTATTCTATTAGTCTTTGATTTCATTTCCACTTTACCGAAAGAACCAAAGAGGGGATTCGGTAGTTGAATGGTTAAAGAATGTGACGGGACATTCTGAGAGGGGCCACTCACGTGCATTTCTCCTGTGCTGTGACAGACAGTAGATTTGGTATGAAGAGTGTTTGCGGCACCGATCTCCGCTCACACCGACAACACTCGTTATCCGGACACCCCCGACCGCAGCATTCTCATTTCCACAGTTATCTTCCACACGATCGTCTCACCCATAATTCCAGCGTCTCATCAGCGCTCAATTCATTAGATTCAATTTAGCACTCCATATTACGTTCGATGCCACATTCGAAATGATTGTTTCGCTGTACGCGATCATTTTGGATTCATCCCATTATCGTTACACGGGAAATCTCATTGGTCTATTTTTGTTTTAAAAGGCATTTTACAAAATCATGACCATTACAGTGATGAAATTGTTTCGGCTTCCTAACAAAATCCATTTCTTCTGAGGTGGCTCGCAAAAATGATTGCCAGATACCAAAAGTCAATACGGGATTTTGTCAAAGAATCTGTTGCACACAAAGCAGCGGTGTAATGGGATGCCACTGCTTCCTCGGGTAAACTAACTTCCACCCCTATCCTTCTCGATGTTGTACCACCAATGTATGTACGTATGTGTGTTGGACTTCTTTCGCAAAGTACGAAGCCAACCATGCTAATCGGAGGTGCGGAGGAAGGTCAAGAAACTAAACTCAAAAAAGCAGTTCGAAAGAAATTGGTTTTCAATCTGGATTTTTATGACCTGCAAATACAAATGTTACACAGAATTTAGTGGGTTTAAAATAGTGTACGTAATTGACAGAAATATATCAATAAATACAACAATAATCTTACCAAGTTTTAAGATTTTTTTTATCTCATTCACATTTACCAAACCAAATGTTATTTTATAAAAAAAAAATGATCGCTTCACTGTTACACACCAATGTGTTCATTTTTTGCATACATGCAAATAACTCATACTTACATTACCGCATTTGGGCAGTGAACATACCGCAGTTATGTTGTTCTAGTTTTGGCAAAGTGTTTTCAAAATTAACACTTAACTATTTTATGTTATAGTGATGGTGTCTATTGTTTTTTTTCAAGTTGGCACTGAGTCCTGATGAATATATTTTGCGTCCGCTGAATCTGGTTCTGTTATTTTTTCATAGCTTTCCCTTTCAGACTTAGACTGGGCACAATGGGCTCTGAACTGGCAAAGAATCAATGTATTGTAATTAAATATATTATTCATATTGGCACAGTCCATCGTGAATTGATCAAGATGGAAAGGTCACGTTGTGGAAGACTATGAACGGCCCATTCGATTTTTTTCTCCAAGCAAAGCAAAAAACCAGCTCAATCCTGCAATATGCAGTAACGTGTTAAACGTGCAATTAAATGCAAGCAATAGGGTGAAGAAGAAATTGCTAGAATTCCGGCGTTTTCCGTTGACACCGCGTCTGAAATACTGCTGCTCAAACCTGCTGCGGTGTCGTGAAAGGGTGATGGAAAGGGCAGGGAAAAAATAACAGTGCAGAACTGGGCTTTGGATACCTACGTGACTTTACCGAAAGAACCAAATGAGTAGGGGCTTTGAAACTCTCAGTCGACAATGTCCCTCAGATTCGGTAGAAATGCCTGGAGGTTTTGGAAGCAAATCGGAAGCAAATTTTAACGAGTCAAATTGACAGAACCATCACGCCGTGTTCCAGACAAAACACGCTGCCGGGACAGATTGTACATGCAAACTTTTTTTTTTGTGTGCAAATGTACAAGGGAATTAAATTGAGCTGAAATTACATGCGTTTTCACTATTAATATATTTATTTCCTCTTTCTGTTACGCTGAGTAATGTGGTCGTATGTTAACTTTGTGTGTGTGCGTGTGTGCTCGTTTATAAAAAAACATCACCAATAGGGAAACAAAGGCGTTCGGGCGTGGTGTTGGTCACCCACCCACTAATGTATTGTACCGGCCTGCATAGGTGCTCGCAAACAGCACTTGCTATACGGGGGGATCTTTGTTTGTTTGTTTATGTATAATCGCCCCTGGGGCGATTTTCCATGTCGAGATCGTGATTCGACTAAAGATTCCAATTTTTTGTTAGCACTGCAGTGAAAGTGCCTCTAGTGGCTGCAGGGGTCACGTAAAACTCATTACGTGCAATGTACTAACTGCGGGGTGGTGCCAGTGGTAACACTTGTGCCTCTCACAGCTAAGAGGAATTGTTGCAGTGGTGCAATATTGTTGACAACACGAATCTCAACAATTTTGTCCCGATTAATTTCAAGTGGAAGTACAGTACCTGTGGTAACTTGGGAGCCGTTGTGGTATGTATTCAGAGTAACCGAGACAGCCCTGCTGGGATCCCGGGCTGTAATGTTGGGCTCTCACCCAAATATGAAATAAAAACACAGTTAGGTTCACCGGTTCAAATAACTTAAGGGACTGCATTAGCAGTGGTGTGCAAGCAGCAGCAAAACACCGCACTGCAATCGTCATCATCATTGATGTGCCTAATTTGCGTGGGGAACCACTTAATATTTATCAAAACATAAAATAATAAACGACCGTGTGTATATGGTAGTAAGCTAATGTTTTGGGCAATGCCCTTCAGAGCGCAGATGGACGTGAAGGATTTGTTTAGTGTGAAATATTTACACACCAACTTGACTTTGGAAATGTTTTTGTTGTTGTCTGCCACGTGATATCTGCTGGAGGAAAGTAATGCCCGTGTGAGCTGTCTTAAAATGTCACCAGTGTTTCAGGGCACCATGTTGAAAATGCATTTTCCCCACTACATTGTCTCACTCTAAAAACGAATTGTTCAACTTTAAGTTAGGCTAGAGCTTCTGGTCTCCCTCTGCTCTGGAATCGAGCCATTGTCTGAAACTGAAGCCCATTTTCTCTTAAAAGGCAGTGTTAATGGCAACAGTTGGTCACGTGATTTCAACAGGTTCACTGCAGTAAAAAAATACAAGCCCTCAAGTTGAAATGCTGCGTTCGCAACTTAATATAGTCCAGCCCCGTGAGAAGCACAAAGAGAAACAATCTCCCAGCTGTATAGTTTGAGAGCGCGATGTCTCATGGATGGGTAGGATATCCCCCTTAATGTCAGGTGAAGGTGTGTGTTATCACTTCAAGGTTGTTCCACAGTGGATGTGCCATTGTTTGGCGATCCTGGAATGCAATATACTTTGCTCTGCATATGAAGCTAAAATTGTGGTGAAATGGCAAAAAAACACATTTTCAGTTCAATTACATTTCATTCCCGTTTGAACTACTGCATAACCCACACCCCCTTCTGTGAAACAGCAGTTACACGCTATATTATTTATCACTCTTAGATATATATTTTAACATGTGTATGTATAGATGTACGTGAGTTGCAAATATATTATGCTTAGTCTAATCTGCATTCATTTCCACATAAATTAAACTTTTAAATATTAAAAAGTGCTATTGGAGCGCCAGGTTATTTACATTTTATATTCTGCTTGGATTGTTATGAACGTTGCCCTTGAGGTTCCATGGACACTTTCGGTGGCCGAGCGGCTCAGAGGTTAACGTTGCTGAGTTCGCACCACCGAAATTCAGCGTTTCGAATCCAGGCAGTGGCTCGTGATTAATTTAAGTTCTAAAATGTATCGAGCCGATCGTCCCAGTCTTATGACAAATATATTCACGAACATTTTTTTTTGTTTTCACTTCATTGATAATATTATAGCTCTGAGGTATACAACTTTAGAATGTATTGCCTTGTGACAATCATCCTACAGAGCGTACACGTGTTCCATCGAAACAATGTTCAGTAGAGGCCTATGAAACAACTTCAGAAGTAGGCCTGTGATAAACCGTAAATAGCCAACCTTGCTAATCGAAGGTGCGGGGGAAGGACAACAAAATAAAAACACAAAGAGCAATTCTAAAGAAATGAATTTCAAATGTATATTCAAATGTAAATAGCTCCAGTGGCTTCCTAATATCAGAAAGAAGAGCATTCCAGACGGCCGCAGAAGCACATCTGACAGCGCATGAACATGTAACCGTTTTTGTTTGTCCAGGTGGATAATGTTTGGCTTGGCATGACATTGATAGCTTGATTGGGATATCACTTCACACAACTGTGGAAGGGAGAATGTGTTCTTAGGTTTTTTCGGTAAAGTCACGTAGGTAAAAAAAATTAAATTCATAAAAGTAAAATACTTTTATTAATTTTTTTAATAAGAGTAAAATACTTTTATTAATTTTTATTTTTTTTACCCACGTGACTTTACCGAAAAAACCTAAGAATATGAATCCTTGCAGTCACGAAAGCTTCAAATCTAGAAGGAAGAATGTGATTGATACTTATTTGTATCCCACTGGACACCATCACTATAACATTTCGCAAATTTTTTTCAACTCGGCTCCTTAATTCTGTATTTTTTATTTACTTTAAAGCCCATGCTAAATATTGGTTTTTTTGTGTTTGTACACGTTTCAAGGTTGTCATATGTACTCTAGTTAAAAATCGTTAGCCGAGCCACCATGAGCTTTGATGAAAGGCTGAACACAGCTAGTTTGCATTTTCTCTCAGGGAAAATGAATTGTATCCATACAAATGGCCACACACTGCTGTTTATTGCTGTACAAGTGACGCACAGCCACACGAACAAAATTTAATTCCATTAAAATGCATTACTTGTCCCAATGCCCATTAGGTATTATTGCCGTGCTCAGAAATTGTAATGCACGGCGACAGATACTGGACTGACATTTTAAAACAACCACGAGAATGATTACAGTGGCAATTTTATTTGGGCCCCATTCCTTGCGCTGCGGCTTTGCGGCCATGCGCAGCGGTTTAAATGCATAGTGGGTTCTCTCGCTTTGATGTTTCACGGAACAAAGAGCTCTGAGCCTCAGACACTTAAAGGATTACAGGTCGGGTGGAGGAAAAGTGCTCAGTTATTCCTTCCTGGTTTGAGCTCACGAGGTGGGGGAGGTAGCAGAGGGGGGAGGTCACTTTCAGTCTCCAAGCAGCAACTCACGTCCCGCTAACTTACTGTTACAGTAGTGAATCCAGCAGGCTCACTTTAAAAACACAGATAGCCAACATCCGAAACCAGTTTAAGACGTAGGCTTTCGTGGCCAATTATCCTTCCCTTTGAGACCGAAACAGGAGGAGGATTTCTCAGCACAAGTATGACTATCGCCTGATGAGACTGGTTGTAATTTACCGGCGATACGTCGTACTCGAATTGTAAATGTTGTGGGTTTACTCTCCAAGACACCGGTGTGCTGAACTAGTAGCTAATTGGGATGTTCTGTTTACGTGACAAACCTTACTAGTTGGCCGTGTCAGGTGGTGGCGGGTTTAACTACACAAAAACCTCTTTTATGGATCAGAACCCAAACAGTCCTCCTGCTTGCATCGTCTCGACTGCTCATGACGTTAACGTGAGGGCCACGGGACATCCCCACGGTATATTTGTCTTCTTCCCAGATTAGGGATTTGGAACGTGATACTATACCAGCATGCTCCTGCAAATGATGTCACACGGAACTTTAGCAGCCACTTGACTGCTAAGTGCAGTCTGTGTGTTTTAGTGAAGAGGATGGAAAATGTGTCGAATCTTTGGGAACTTACCATGGTGGCACGAAAGCTGACTAAGTCAGTGTCTCCATTCTCAAACAATTGTTAGGCTATGTATCACTAGAGGAATTTCCACAGTCTTGTGGCAGGGCCAGTTAGTCTTTAGTAGCATTATTATTGATATCAAAAAGTGACAAAATGGTGTCTATAGCTTGCGTTGTTCTCTGATACAAGTGTTCCTCTTTCTTTCTCTCAGAGTAACTGGCATATGAACTGGGCACACACCATCGGCCTCTTGCAGAATAATGCCACAGGGTTCTCAACGTGACTTGCTGAAACAACGTGCTCAGTTGATTATGTCTTACAGCATTGATCAACAGCTGAAGGAATTGAACTGTCAATTCTGTAAAAAGAAAACAGAATTTGTGCATCAGTTGATATAACATTCATTCTAATACTCACGAAGGAAGCTAATTGGCATGGAAACACATGAGGGAGTGAGAGAAACAGTTTTGACCCAGTTACACTTCGTGGACAGGGGTTTTGGTGGGGCACCAAGCCACGTGGAGCTGGACCTCCACAACATTATTGATGACCCCCTTGGCGACTCAACAGGGCCCCCTTGGCTACTCAATATTGGCCCCTTGGCTACGTGACATAGGCCCCCTTGGTTACTCAACAGGGCCCCAGTGGCTACTCAACAGGGCCCCCTTAGCTACTCGATATGGGTCCCCTTGGCTGCTCGATATGGGCCCCGTTGGCTATGCGACATGGGCCCCATTGGCTACTCAACAGGGCCCCCTTGGCTATGCGACATGGGCCCCATTGGCTACTCAACAGGGCCCCCTTGGCTACTCGAAATGGGCCCCATTGGCTACTCGGCATGTGCCCACGTTGGTATTCGGTCCCACACAACTCTACATTTGTTCCCGAGTGCCAGGTCACGCTCAAAAGTCGACCTCTGGAGTAAAACTAAGCAACCGCCATCGCATTTTGCAAAGTGTATGAAGACGATTGACACGGATGAAGCCACGTAAATTGCGATTCTAGGTCAACTGATACCTCCGTTTCACTGCCCGTAATTTTTTTATTATGTGGAGGAAGTTTTAGTTCCACAATCTTGTGAAACGAATCAAAAAATATCTTCGGTGTTGCACGTGTGTCCATTAAAATGAATGAAGCCCTGAAGTCATAGTTTTATGCTGTGTTTTTTAAGACCATCTGTTCATTGCACAGTTTCTGCCAATATAGTGACATATTTAAATGTGGATTTATTTAAGGTCAGTAAATACCTCAGCTTGCTGATCAATAGCTTGTGGGACATTCATTTCTTCGTAGGTGTTATTTAATCTAATACTCTTGACTTAAGCCAAGACACGCTGCAAATATCAAACACATAACACGCTCAAATTATTTTCCAATTCAATTCTGAAGTACACATGCATGCTATTAAAAATACAATACGGCGTGTGTTATGCACACATTTGTGCTATATACAGATAATAAATACTGTTGCTTACTTTAAAGAGTTTTATTTTTTTACACTGGTGCAAATTGACAAATCAATGTTTAAAATTTACAAATCAATTGAGAACAAAAATGCATTTATATGCACAAAGGGTCTGGATTACATGGGAGGATGGCGTTTTTGTTTGAAATGTGGGATTTTGGCCCATGATACTGGCACACAATGTCCTACTCACGCAAACATTGATACAGGTTCTTTAATGTCCACTTCAAATCAGACAACACACTTTGGTAATTCCCATTAGAAATCACTGGGCATCTGTGGTAATCAAACCGTCGAGACAGTACACACTGGCTCGGTGTGATTGCTTTGCTTTTCAGTCGCCAATATATATTGAGGTGTCAGTCTAATATCGCGAGGCAGTGCTGTATTCTCATTACATGTAATAGCTGTGGGTTGAGTTTCTTTTTTCCAGGAAAAGAACCGGGTAAAATAAATAAAGTCTCCTATATTTCCAATGCCCTATACGAAGGCACTCATCTTCATTGCGTCCTGCATTCTTTATATCGCGCAAGCTATTCCACATTAAGGAAGCATTACCTCCTCACACCGCCCTTGCATTATTAGCATGAGTATACAAATTTGTATTTAGCACTGGCACGTTACGTTATGCACACATCGGAGTGCCCTTGCCAGGCGCATGTGATTGGCCTCCGTGCGTTATGCACCGTCGTGAATTGCAGATCGGAATTTATGACGGAGAAAATATTATACAGCAGAAGCTGCTGTCGCTAGCATTAATTTGATGTAGTGTATTGAATCGTAGGAGCTAATAAATCACGCCTTTGCCAAAATGCGGATAATGTCCACGAGGCAACCACAGAAGAAGGAACTGGGGTCATGAGGACAAATCCTTTGCAGGTGCTTGCGAGCCTCCCCAACTGTTCAGTGGAACTGGTGTAAATTACAAAACCCCAAAGGTCATCCCTTGCGCACGATCCACGCCACTGTGTGCGCAGGGCTGCCTGACCGCTCTTGAAGGACACTCGGCATGTTCCTGAAGCACTGGGGCCGCGCAGGTAGAAGTGGTGGGTGGGTACTCACATTCCAAACCATCGCAAGTGGCCTTGCTGCAGTTGGAACTATTTTACATATTACTAAAACGTGAAGCGAGAAAGCATCACTGTACTCAAATGGGGATCGGTGTGACGTGCGTTATCTGTAGGCGACCCTGAGCGGGTGATGATAAATTTGCAGGACAACGACTATGAATCTAATTTGTCTCCCCCCAGGGGGATGATAGGGTGGGTAGACCTCCGATTGGGATTTCTACTCTTGGCCTTCCGAGTATTGAGAGCTTTGCCACAGCAACACCTGTCTGGATTTTTACAAACCATTGCTGGTAAAAAAGCTGTACCTTCGGATCCTTATATTGTTGACATACTTTGGAAACCAGTTTGCTCTTACTGCTATGTAACACCCTTTTTATATGTTTCTTTTGCTCATGACCAATTGTTACTATCCCAGCCGTAGGAGTAATTTGAGCTCATTTATCCCTCCAGCATTGATCAAATGAGCACCACTATAACGCGAAGTTCGTGGTAGCTTTCCGCTTCAGTACCTATACCAAGGCTGTAATTATAATATATATTGGGGGGACACATCCCCCCCAATATACAAATATGCTCAAAATGTCCCCCCGAATATATTGCTATAAAATAGATTTCTGTTTATACGATTGTGGTTATGGTTGTACTTTATAAATCCATAATCTCTGTCATTACATACAATGAAACAAGAAAAGGTAAAAAAGAAAAAAACAGAGCAATGTAATAAATACAATACATTATGAGACATTATTGTTAAAAATGAATAAAAAGTCAATCCTATGTGTTAGTGAATTTTTTAATATTTTAGACAGGAAATGAGTTTTCAAATTTAGATTTTTTTTTTTTGGGGGGGGGGGACCCCAGACCCCCTGGAAGATTTGGTCCCCTCCAATGTTGACTCCATGGCTACGGCCTTGACCTGGACTCTGCCCTGGGAATGGGGAATGTCCACCACTTTAGCTTAGGACCGTGAACAGAGGTGAGCACCATGCCATAAATGTGTTTTTGTGGTGGAATTGAGGAGCCTTTGTTGACAGTGGGGACATCCCCAAGGAGCACACAGATTTGAGGAGGTTCATTCTAAAAAAAATAAACAGATCATCAAGTCGAGCTTTTCATCGAATAGTTTTCAAACAAAAAGCATAAACGGAGAAGAATAGCATAATAATCATAATCTGAAAATGTGTGCATTTAAGATAACTCCAGCCTCAGAAGATCATGAGTTCTATAATGAGTTAGCAAGTATAGTGTTGGGAAGTAAAGACAGTGTTTCAGTTGAAATGCCATACAAATTTTACTTTTATCTTGAAATCACGAAAGCAATGTAAGAATTGTAGGCGTAATTTAACAATGATGCATTGCGTACAATGCTGCAATCATATAATATCATATAATATAGTTATAATTAATGTCATTCCTTTTCAAGTTGTTTCCAACAAAGTCGCTTTGTAGAGTCACAGGATGCACCATCAATAATTTGTGTCCTGTTGTTCTTTCCAGCTCTAAAAAAAGGCATCTCCAATGCAGCTTGCAGGGGGGACATCTCCAAACTGAATTCAAGAAATTTTGGGGGTGTGGCAAGAACTTTGCATTTTAAACAGTTTCATTAACAACGCGCTGATACGGAACGCAGCCCAGAATGTATTAAACGCCATTTCTTGCGATGCGCTTTCACACGACGCAGCCAAAATAATGGATATCAGCAAATATAAAAATACCAGCAAATATTAAATTGGTTCATTAATTGGTCACCGAAGTCCCCGTGACATACAGTATCTGTACCGTGGGGTGCCACGGTCGCGAGATGTTAACTACCTCGCCTGGTATACAGGAGGTTGTGGATTCAATCCCTACTCTGACCCTGACACCTGTATATATGGAGTTCGCATTTTCTCTCCGTGGTCACGTGGATTAAACATGCGTTTAAAGTATACATTTCCAGATGATAGGCAACTTCGTTGAGCAATCACGTGTGGCCAGGTCGCTTCCGAAAAAAAGATACCTCAGTGGGCGTTACCTGTCAAAATTAATATAGTTTAGACGGTTTCAGTTGGCTAAAGAGTGCTGAGATGTATCATTGTTCTCTGAGACTTTATAACGGGCACAGGTCGAGAGGGTTGATGGGGGTGGTCAGGTGACTGCATGGCGAGGAGCCAGCAGAGCAGGTTTAACAGCTACTTCGTTTTGTGAGTGATTGCTGTCAAATACTCAAGCGTGCTGGTCAACTATTGTTACGCTACTGACAACGCGGCCCGAGTCACTCTCACGTTACCTCCGTTTCATACGCAGTCACAAAAAATAAATTGCAGCCATCTCATCAGTCAACCGCTGGGCCGAAGGCTCCCCAATGCCCCCGTCGGTCATTTGGGTTGCTCAACCATACTTCACCGCACTGGTCAGTGCAGATTAGTTAGGAGTGCATCCTGGAATAGTTCAGATGTCACTCGCCACTGATACTAGCCGGGCTCATAGTGCGGTGCGTGAACCGCTGTCCCACCGCTCCATCCTTTCGAACGTATACTTTGCATGACATTAATTATAACTGAATTCAGCATGTGTTTCACTCTCATGAGCATGGGTCTGTGCAATGTCCTGTTTGCACACTTGGGCCAATTGAGTAAATTCCACATTCCTATGGAAAGAGAGTCGGGCATAGGACAACCACCAAGGATCAGGTCTCGATGTGCTGATTAGTTAAGACCTTAAAACTAAAAAAAAGTATGTATTCTTGTCAAGAGGTAAATAAAGTTTTGGTATATGTGCAGTTTGTAAGCTATAAATAGTCGTCTTGTAACTATTATAGTTCAGTCCCCAAAGTGCCACTTGCTTCCCTGCTTGTCAGCCAGTACCGTAGAGTAAGGATCATAAAGCATGGACATCGAAAAACAAAATGGACGTCAGCTGAACAGCGTATAAGGAATCGTGCAGAAGTGCACGCTTGTAATTACACTCGGAGAGGCAGGAAACGGAACACACGGATTAGAGAACAGAGGCAAGTTGGAGACATCATATTGATTCTTATTGAAACCAATGCTGCTGATAAGACGTTGCTCCCAATAGGCCGTGTAGCCAATGAGTTGTGTCAACACTTTTATTTATTTATCGTGGAGAGACGTCTATAGGTGGGGAAAGAGGCTTTATTTATGTTGTTATGAAAAGCACAGAGGCCTGGGCAGAACACGGCACGAGAAGGGGGTGACGGCCGGTGGTGTAAACTAAGGATGGAGTTAGAGCCTTATGGGACTTCCACTGCAGCGGTGGAGCGATACATTCGGCTTGGATGTAGGAGCCAGACGGATTGTGTGCACGACAAAGAATGTGAGAGATGGCAAAGGCTTGGGAAAGCCCTCATTCTCCAGTGGATTGATCATGATCGATGGTGATGACGATGATGGTGATAACGATGATGAATGCCAGTCAATCATTTTTTTTGCAGAGGCCTTCCTCCCTGTTTTTGTGTGCTTGTACCGTTTCATTTTCATGTCAATGTCAGCGCCGGTGCTGCCCCTCTTCTCGAATGACTGAAGTTGGCTCCTCCTCCTCATCTCAATGGTTTTCCTTTCGAACATACACAGTGGACGTCCCCACGGCCACTGACGCTATCCAATAAACTATTTCTTATCATACTATAAAAAAATGTATCTATGTCTCGAGTTTCCTGATTGGCAGCTGGCTGGGCGCCTCTCCACACCAATGCGAACTCTGTGGTTGGTAGCTGTTGGCCATTGCCACTGTAACTATAGCTGGGTAACTGCTAACACGGGATTTTCCTGTGTAACAAATAAACATTTCATTGAATTGAATTCAAATGGATAGTGACACGGAAGAGGTGGGAGTAACGAATAGAGAAGATTGACCACGGTTCATTTAAAATTGCTCTAACTTTTAAATGTGTTCTCCTATTAATGTAATTCATTGGCCACAGTATTCTTTAAATCCTGGATAATATTATTTTGTTTTATATCACAACACATCTTATCTGTGCATTCTATGACATAAAAAACAGATTCAATTTAATGCTCCGTGTACAGAATTTGAGAACAGTATGAACACGACAGCCGTGTCTTATTTTCCATTGCAGTGCAAAGGATTCTCTACTCGCAAATACATTAAATAATCTCTAAAGGCACATTAGAACTGAATTGTATTCATACAGGTAAAACTATCTTTGTATTAACTTGATTCAATCATTGACTGGGCAATAACACAGGTGAAAGGTTAGACACTTGAATTAACCGATGGATAGAGACATTATTAATATAGATGTATAAGTGTAGACGTGGCGTATGGAGCTTGTCAGCACATGTAGAATTGTAGATTTGGTAGACGTTGCTGGGTGACTCAGAGTGCTGAGTCAACACAAAAAAATTATAATATCGAGGCCCCCATCTTAAGTTGCCGTATGTGGTGGATTCCATGATCTTAGCCCCGCTACCAGCAATGTGATGTAATGAATGCACTTATTCGAATGATAAAGTCATGTTATATATATAGAACATTGCGCAAACCACTCACCCATCTGCACAGGCGATAGCCCAGTTCAGTGTCTGTTGTTATGAAGAGAGTCCTTCGATGGGTATGTGATAAAGGCAGGTGATATTATGTCCAGTTTAACAGCTTACATTGCTTTTCATGGTACATGAGGGAGGCAAATGCCGATTAGCACGGTTGGCTACGTACGGTGCGAAAGATTTTCAACGTACATAAATCCAGGATCATGGATTTATATATTCGACTGTGTGGTTACAGTTCACATGAACCAGTCCCCAGAGAATGCCAACAATTTCACAAGAGAAACAACGATTGTTTCTTCTAGCTTGCCCACACTGTTTCTCGTGTACGAGACCCACCCAATGCAATTTAATCTTTATAGGCTACAGTTTCATGTTAACCATTATCAGAGTACATGAGCACGATGTGAATCAACAGACGCCAGTGTTCCACAAAAACAGAGCTTTATGGAAATCTATTTGTTCTTGTTTTGGACAAAAAAAAAGAATTAAGATAGAGGACATCTTCATACTTATAAAGAAATAATGTAATGTATAACTTTGTAACTCTGTAGTTATCACGAGTCAAAATAACATCTTTGATAATCTTGAAAGTATGTGTATTAACGCGTGGGTGTAAGGTATTTGACTCGGGTTTTCAAACGATGGGTGTACTGAACTTGGTTCAGCTGTGGAGCCTGTGGATAAGATTTGGATCTTTTCCCATAATGCACCGTGGGCCTTGCTCGGGTGACATTGCTGGGTCACCATTCATAATGCCGCTCGGTATACGGATGACATCATTTGCTATGACTCACAAGCCTGTAAAAGGATGTTTTCATGCTGCAAAATTATGTAATGGACTATTTCAATACCGTTACATCACACAGACTGAGCTTACTGAATAAGTGCATGATTTAAATACAAAATAAGTGCTACATTTATATTTGTTTATGTGATATATCTATATTCAACTACAGTTTTAAAGCGCATAAATAGACAATATTCCTACATTATTGGCAAAGTAATTGGGCTGCGTGTTTAGCTTGTTTTTGGTCTTCATCAAATTGTGAAAATTACACATTTGTATGGTCAGAACCGGTCTCTCCATGGGACAAGCCCTGCTAACGAGCTCACCATTTGGTACAGCCTCATCAAGCTATCTACCAATTTTATCCTCCCCCGAGAGATGATGGGCTGATGGTTTGAACAAAAACAATGTGCGATAGTGAGTCTGATACAAATCTACTTAAAATGACAATAACGCACAAGATTTAAAGGAAAATGTATACAAACTACGGTTATAATCCAAAGATCTGCCATCGAAAATATCATAAATCGTAACATTTGTGCATAATCCGAATATTTCCAAATAATTTGCGTATTTTTGAGACACGCGGCTCACTCTGCCTAAAATTTGCAAGACACTACCATGGTAGTCTCTGTGGTGGTGTCTGCGATGGTGATGATGTTTTTGATAGATTTGTTTGGCTTTCTACAGGGTAAGTCCCTGATAGTAAAGCACATCTTATTTATTTTGGTTTATCTTTACGGGCGCTACCATGACCCCGGAGCAGAGATAATATAGCAACACTTTAAACCTCAGTTTCAAACCATTGAAAAATGTCAACGTGGTTTCCAGATACATATACATGGGATAGTGTTTACCTCCTGTTACATCCCTCATCAACAACTTACAACAGCAACTTGCTTTTATTTTTTGTTAGTATTTCAAACAGCTATGAATAGTTTAAAAAACATCTCTCTCACTTAATTTGGAGCTTTCGTGACTGCAGGAATTATTTTTTGGTTCTTTAGGTAAAGTCACGTATAAAGATATTAACGTGATGGCCCTTTGGGTGGTAGATTTGTGCCAGAAATAATGTGCCGCGTCTTAAATTGTCGTGTTGTTGTCAACTTTTTGCCCCGCCCCCTTACCGGACATCTGTGAAAAAAGCCTCAGAGCTCATCGGATTTCTCCAGGATGAATAACGATCCTGATTCTGATTTAGCAAAACAAATATGAAAACGCTGACTTGACTAATTCTGTGGTGTTCGTTTTCTACATTCGTATGGAAGGGGCCAAGATCACCACGTTTGTCCTTTCGATGCAAACCATTAGCAGGATACCACTGTACGTATAGACAGCGGGGAGGTGTGCGAAGGTTGGGAGAGGCAGAAACAGCAGCAGCCTTTCAGCAGGTCATTTATTTATCTAATTTCTGCGCAACCGACCTGCCTTGACATTTCCTTTGAAAATTTCAATACTTTGACATTTAGGGGCTCTGTGGCCTCTCTGTCTGGGTTGGGGTCCTGCAGTCACGTCAGAATAAGCATGTTTGTTGCAAACAAGACAATATTAAGGTCATGCTTGTGCCCCGCAGTGCCTTCATTTTAACATATGGTCACATAAATGGATTACGTATCGAGCCCAAATGCTTTCATTGACAACATTATATGGTTTCTTTCAACTGACGTCCCGCCGTAATTACTTTTGAAAATTCTGGTTAAATCGGTCAGACTTGAACTGCTTTAGATGTTTTTTCTTTCAAAATTACATTCGAAAACGAATTGAGAAATTTTCACCGCTTGTCCGGTGGCTTCTCACCGAACGTGTCAAATAAGAATCCGAGGTGCCAATTTCAAATTCGTCTCAAAGATAAATAAGGAGTGGGTTGTTAGATTCCACGTGCTGTCAGTGTGACAGTGTGATGGGGTTTGGCCGAAGCAATGATATGACATCTGTCTGCAGCATGAAGAGTGTGTGTGCAAGCACGTGTACCACGGCGAGGAGCGGCGGCACAGTGGATAGCGCGCTGCACCGCAACTACGACACAACATAGAAATCTAAGTTTGATTCCCGGCGGTTGTGAAGATCAGTGGTGAGTGATATCTGATCCGGCCCAGGGCCTCCACTATGTTGTCTCGGCATTAAAATAAACACCGAATGCGGTGTGTGAACATCAGGATTGGACAGGCAATGGTGGCCAGGCGTAATGGTGGCCACCCCACCCCCCTCATGCACTGTGCTTTTCTTAACAGGCGCTCGCGAACAGCACTTGTCTAACACAGTCTACAAATACTCTTTCGGTTGATCTTTGCCTTTTGTGTGTCGCGCTGGGTAAAAGTGGTGCAGCGTTTCGCGCATGGAGTTCGACACGTGCACATGCAGTACATTGCGCTGTGGCTCTAATGACCTGGATAAAATCCTGGCCATGAGTGTGGGAATCTGCCCTTGGCCTCCTTTAGTCATACCCAACATAAAATAAGCACAGTCCGTTCTCCTATAACGCGGTAGTAGTTGCGTTCCTGAAGAATGCTGCACTGTGGAAAAACTCACGGGATAATAAATAATACAAAATAGGGTAAAGGACAGTCCACGATAACACTGTGAGATGCGTACACAGGCTGAACAAAGGCTGAGGCGCGTGGGTAGCATCTAGAAGCATCCAGCAGCATCCCACTGCCTTGTGTGATGCTCTGCCGAGGCAGCCGCTACGGCCGCTTAGTCCTAATCACGCTGCGTAGATCCGTTCACTCGATCGCGTTATATCCAAATTCGCATCCGCGTTGTAAAAAAAAAATGGTTCCCTAATACTTTCACCGCGTTATATCCAATTTGCGTTATAACAACATGCAGCGTTATAGCAGAAATGACTGCACAGTGAAACTACTCTCATCTGCCCTGGTAGCCTGTCTTCCTGTGTCTAAGAAAACACTGTGCAGTCAGTGCTGCTTATCATACTGCGATTATTCTGCCGATCTTCATCCTCTCCGTACATTCATCCGTATTATTATCATCGTCCAAATTTAAAGTGCGGATAAGAGGATTAACCGAGTTGTTGCAGCAATTGCCTCCTCTTATCCGTGCTTATCCGCTGGTGTAAACCGGACGTGGGCTCCCAGAAGCACGCCATCGTTATAACTCCCATGAAACAGAGAAGAGGAATGCATTGCAAGTGGCGCAACGCATCTCCCGTTATGCCACTGTTGTCTGGGCTTCTTCACGCAGACGAAACAAAGTTAATTGGGTGGATAATGACGGGTAATCTAATCAACCAAAAACACCCGCTCACCGACTCTATCAGCGCAAAAAAGAGGAGTTTTACTCAGTAAAGTGCAGAAGCATCAACGCTTACTCGTCAAATGACCCGTTTGAGTTCCACCAGAGTCCACTTGTTTCTCGATTGCTGCGTTTAATTGCAAAAATGCATCTGGATTTCGATTGAAAGCTTTCGTGACCGCAGGGATTCATCTTCTTGGTTCTTTCAGTAAAGTCACGTAGAAGGGAAATAATAAAATAATAAAAATAAAACAATAAAATTCTCACGACGTTTCGGCCACAACGCAAGCAGCCGTCCTCAGGTGGAGAACAGGACGCTGACGCTGTCTTTCTGACAGCCCTGTTCCTCACCTGAGGACGGCTGCTTGCGTTGTGGCCGAAACGTCGTGAGAATTTAATGTTATTATGTTTTATTTTTATTATTTTATTATTTCCCTTCTACGTGACTTTACCGAAAGAACCAAAAAAAAGGCACCTGAATATATATATTTTAACAGGCATAAGATGTACATCCATCTGTGAACGTGTCTAATATTTTACCATTGTGTTCGTTGGTTTGCATTTATTGGATTTGAAGGTCCGAGGCAATGGTGCAACTGAGTACAATGCAGCTGTAGGCTGCGGGCCGTGAGTTGGGACCCCAAGGCAGAGGTCGCAACCGGGTACCCGATACCCGTACCCTACCCGATACCCGGCTACCCGTACCCGGCCGAGTACGGGTACCCGTTTGCGACCCTGGTGCGGCCGGGTACGGGTACGGGTAGGCCGTGAATCACAGGTGAGTAACCGTTTATCACTCATTTCGGGTAGGGTACAGGTAGGGTACGGGTACCCATTTGCGACCCTGGTGCGGCTGGGTACGGGTAAGGAATCAAAACCCGTTTGCGACCTCTGCCCCAAGGTGTTTCTGGATGGCCGTTGTAGTCGAGCACCAGGCCACCCCAGTGGAATTGTTTACAATTACACACTGTGGCTGGAGGGGTGGCGTAGTGGTCAGTGACCTGCGGCGTGAGCACGCGTTAACCTTATTTCGATTCGTAGCCACGGCTCAGATCGGGGGCGAGTGATATCTAACAGAGGTGATGCCCCCCCCACCCACCCCCCCCCATTTCACCAACCCACACTTAGCAGCATGGTCAAGTATGATCAAGCAACACCTACTAACGCTTTAACTGATTTACTTACCACACTCTGCTGATGAGGCTCAGAGACATTGAAAACCATCCTTAGGGGCCGTCCATAAATGACGTCACGCGATTTTGGACGATTTTTGACCCCCGCCCCCTTCGTCACACGGCGTCACGAAAAGGCAAACCCCCCCCCCCCTCAAATATGACGTCACAAAGCTCTGCCTCCCCCCCATTGTTTTAACATGCTTCAAATCGCTTTAAACTATTGTCATTGTAGTGCGTATTTAATGTGGCGCTGCACTCTGATGTTGTAGGAGAAAACATTTATTAAAAAGTATATTTTATTAAGTAGAACGTGTTGTCTATATTTATTTAAAATTGCGCATTTTTGTGTGACGTCACATTTCTCAACCCCCCCCCCCCCTCGTCACACATCGTCACAAATGTCTGAACCCCCCACCCCCCATAGGTGCGTGACATCATTTATGGACGGCCCCTCACTTCGCCTCGTTCAAACAACTGCTCAATAAACGTAAATATGGTTTTATGTTGCTGCGTACAGCACTCACCTACGAGATACGTTAGCGAGGACAGGACATTTTCTGGTGCTCGTTCCAGGGTCCAGATTTTTTCTCATTTCATTTTCAAAAAAACATCCCCGTTCATATCGAACGTGGATTTCCATGCGTGCGGTTCCTCGCTTGATACTGTATCAGAATTTCACAAACGTGTGTTGACATGCCGCCTACGTCTATCGGTTGTTATTTTTTTACCAATGTTTTTTCACGAACAAATTACATAGTGTGCACAATTTTAAAGCTCGACTATATATTGTATATATATAACGACACCTCGGTAGATGTTTGATATGCAACCGCT
Organism: Lampetra fluviatilis; assembly: GCF_964198595.1. NCBI lineage: Eukaryota > Metazoa > Chordata > Hyperoartia > Petromyzontiformes > Petromyzontidae > Lampetra > Lampetra fluviatilis. Next base: position 26,903,886 of record NC_136276.1, on the reverse strand, counting down.
GTGTTTTAAGCATATTTGCCGCTGTACGCATTTGTGCAATGACTTTGATGGTTCGAAATCTGCCATCACCCCGTATTGCTTTGTTAGATTATCAAAGCAGCATTCCGTTTATTTTAAAGCAAGCATTAAAGACTCTACGTGTTGTGTTAAGGCCCACATCCCAAACCTAGACATTATTCATGAACCAAAAAAATAATAATAATCAGCGCCCCTTTTATTGCACCGAGGTCTCCGTTACGGAAATTGTATTTCATCTTGATAGCCATTCAACTGGCTCAATATAAAAGAAATGATTGATTGGTAGAGCCCTATCTTTCTACAGCCACTGTGAATGGGCAGGCCACATCTCTCCTCCACTCCTCCGAGTTCCCCATGTCAAATGAGCACGAGCGCAAATGTTTGCGAGCGCACATTAATTGATGGCGTCGACAGCTGCAGCCAGGGTGCGCGGTAATTGAAAATAATTTCGCACTCTCGCTTGCATTTGTCGCTATGCCGACAGCCAATTCAAATTGCAGCCATCGCAGGAATGGGAGTTTTTAATTCAATCCATTGGCAATTGTGATGGGGAAAACCCGCAATGGAGACAGCTTGGAATTATGCGGGTTCTCGGCAAGATGCACGAAGGCGTGCGGTAAGGAGATCTATGTTAATGTGATTTCAACGATTTTGGACTGGTCCAATGGAATTACATTTTTACATAACATTGTTGAATACTCCCTTTGAATAATTGCATACCCCTGATGCAGCATTATCCGATGCACATTGCTGTAAATCATAATTGGTTACACTGGGACAAATCTGAAGCAGGGAAAAATAATGCTATCCAGCACAAATAACAACCATGTATCGTACCGACGTGTTTCCCAGTATATACATTATCTTTAAAAAAACAGATGTACCACGTGCATGTGTGGGGTGAATTACTCTATAACCACATCTTGTGTGTGCATATAGAGGATTTCAGGGGTATCTCCTATGCTGCACTACAATCCTGGCATATCTGGGTTCAAAACGAGTCTGGGTCTCCTCTAGGTCAACTCAACCTTAAATCATTGCCTTGTGATGTGTGTGAATGCCAGCATTGGAGAGACAAATGTGTGAGGGCATGGTGCGGGAAACTTCTACTATTTATCTACTGCGTCAGTACTAATGGGTAATAGTTTACAGAACTTGCGCATGTGGTCTTTAGGACTAAATTGAGGAACCGTTATGTTATAACCACAGCAATCTATATAGCCACGAGTGAACGAGCGCGTGACTGATGTTAAGACCCTGGATGCGAGACTGTCTCTCTGCAATAATGTTGATATTTAACAAATATAATCAAGTCCCCGCTTAAATTAGGAAACAAACGAAAGCCAACCTTTTAAAAATCTAATTGTGCCTCTCAATTTTTGGTTTGTTTTGCTTTTTACCAAATGGCAATGCCAGTTTGAATTTGGAGGTTGAGACAGGGGTGCTTTAATCAAAATACCACATCGGATGTTAAATAATAGGCAATTATAATACAGTAAAACCTTGGGTTGCGAGCAAAATTCGTTCCGGAAACATGTTTGTAATCCAAAGCACTCGTATATCAAAGCACTCGTATATCAGTTGTGATCACGTGACGCTCGGCAGACAAAGCGTACACGTACTACTCGTATTGCAAGACCTCGCTCGTTTATCAAATTAATATTTATTAAAAAAATGTGCTCGTCTTGCAAAACACTAGCAGACCAAGTTACTCGCAATCCAAGGTTTTACTGTACAGTATATTAAATCTGGGTACCGAAGTGGTGATATGTTATCTGCCTCGCCTGATATTCAAGAGGTTGTGGGTTCGATCCCGATCCCGACCCCGACACTTGTACAGTTGGAGTTTGCATGTTCTACCATGGTGGTCGTGCGGATTTTTCACTGCATCCTCCTGTTTTTCCCCTCCACATTTAGAATCAACATAGAATATTTGGCTGCTACAAATGTACAAATGATAAGCCACTTCGTTGAGCTATCATTTACGTGTATATATGTTGAACCTTGCACCGTACCTAGCCAACTGTGCTAATTAGAAGTGTGGCTCGATCGCCTCTGAAAAACGAGCGAAATGAAAATAGTAATAGTTGTTTTGTTGTTAACTGTAGACTGCACATCATCCCTGCAATAGTACACGGGAGCGCAATATTTCATCGCGAGGAGAGGTTGACAAAGGAGGCACTGTTTTCAGTTGGGAGGCAGCAGGGGGGAGAGAATGAGGCAAAGGAGGCAGACTTGAGCGGAGACACGAGGGATTTTGAGACGATAAGCAAGACTTTGTAGTTGATGCAAAGGACTGCATCATAGGTGCAAGCTGGTCACATTTGTGGGTTTGTAGCCTTTTCTAAGTTTTTATTTTTTAAATTATGGGGTTTGGGAGTTGATGATAGAGAAGAGAATTGCAATGATCAAGGCAGTTTGTAATCAAGGGTTGACTGAGGGTTTCAGCTGTGGAGGAGTCGAGCTATTGGCGAAGAATGGAGATATTGAGAAGGTGATGATGTGAAGCTTTGCAGGGCTGGAAAGGCACTGCTCTTTTTGAGAATAAATACATTCGTAGCGGAGGGGGGCGGGGGGCGGCGTAGACCAGTTATGATAAGAGAATCTGTGTGAACTGAGCGGAGCAGATTAAATATTGTTGATGTACACATGGCATTTGTACGTGCCATATGTGGAGCACTCTCTGACTCAATGCCAAGATTGGTTGGGCGAGGCGATCAAGGATAGGGAAAACAAACTTACATTCTCATGTTAAAATTTAATGTAAAATAGGCAGATCTTTTAACTCGTGCGTTTGTTTGAGATCCGTTAGTTGGGATTGGTGGCTCAGTGGTTATCGCACTGCGCTATGGACCCAGTGACCTGAGTTTGAGTGCCAGCCATGGTGAACAGCAGTGACAAGTCATATCAGTACCGGTCTGGGTCCCGCCTGCCCTCCCTCACCTAGGTTGACTCGGCATTAAATGAGTCTGGTGCTTTGTGTAAACATTATCACTGGGGGAGACAAAGGCGGGCAGGTATAGATTTGGTCACACCTCCCCTCATGTGTCATACAGGCCTTTAATAGGTGCTCACTAACGGCTCTTACTCTAACGGTCTAAAAATGCCACGTGAGTGCATCTTTCTGTGAACCCAATAAACAACGCTGTCTGTCCTGTGACCTCTTGCCAGAAAATCTTAGCCACGCTACATTGCCTCACAGTAGACCTAGCCTGGCACAAGTGCCATCAACATTGCACTCATTATTAGCGAACAACAGCTGTTATTGATGTGTGTATGTATGTATGCAACAATATACTTAAACATAGACCAGTAATGATAATCACACTATGTAACACAATTTTTGTCCCTGGGTAATAGTGAGTGTTATTTTTTGATTGCTTATGACTAAAAAGTATATAAAATTGCTATTATTCCCCACAAACTTTGCTTTTGTAACCAGGACAGTGATATTTTGAAATTGACCTATGAAAAGACGGGCGAATTTGTGTCTTTTCGTTCACATAAAGTCAGAAAACTACAACATGAATCGGAATTAACATGTATTTATACTAAAGTAAAGGAAGAATGACGACAAAAGATTTAGAAGTGAGTAGTTTTCTCGAGATTTACGATTATACTGTAAATCACTTTCACGAATCAGCCCCCAAATGTAGTCTCCCATCATTTTCTCGTTTTACTGTCCTTGGTAGCGGCGTTCAAAGTCCAGTATATCCTGGTGTAATCGCTCGCCCTGCTCCTCCGAGTACGCTTCCATGTTCTCCTAGAATTTACCAAGATGAGCACCAAGGATATGGACTTTGAGGGACATGCTACAGCCCATTGTGCCGTAGTTCTTCACCAGAGTCTCAAACAGCTCCACATAGTTTTCGACCTTGTGATTGCCCAGGAAGCCACGAACCACTGCGGCAAAGCTATTCCAAGCCGCTTTCTCCTTACTAGTGAGCTTCTTGGGGAATTCATTGCACTCCAGGATCTTTTTTATCTGTGGTCCGACGAAGACACCGGTTTTGACCTTTGCCTCAGACACATTAGGGACGTAGTCTTGAAGGTACTTGAAGACTCCTTATCTACAGCTCTGACTAATTGTTTCATAAGGCCCAATTCGATGTGCAGTAGTGGCATCAGCACCTTCCAGGGGTCCACCAGTAGCTCTCACTTGACGTTGTTCCTCCCCACAGAGAACTCGGTCCACTGTGGCCAGTCCCGCTTGTGGTAGTGCGCCTTGGTGTCTCGGCTGTTTGAAAGGAAAATATAGCAGGGAAACTTGGTAAAACTGCCTTGAATGCTACCATTTTGAAGTCTCCAATGACCTCCCAGCCATATTCATCATACTTCAAGGTGTCCAGCAAGGTCTTGATGTTGTTGTAATCCTCTTTGAGGTGCAGCGAGTGAGCCAGGGGAAGAGACGGGTACTTGTTACCATTATGGAGCAGCACGGCTTTGAGGCTCCTGGATGAGCTGTCAATGAAGAGGCGCCACTCATTCTGATTACAGGCGATTCCGATTGCCTCGAACAGACTGGTCACATTGTGGCAGAAGCAAAGGCCATCTTGACGGGTGAAGACGCTGCAAAAAGGTTGGTGACGCTTCCTCTGATCTGCGACTTGCACACTTTCATCCAACAAGCTCCACTGCTTGAGCCTCGACATGAAAGCTCGCTCGGCATTGGACATGATGAGACCAAGATCTCTGATCAAGTCGTTGAGGTCTTTTTGGTTTGGATAGTATGGGTTTCTCTCCTCGGCTCCATCTTTGAAATTGTCATCTGGATCTACAACGTCTTCCTCGCTCTCTGACTTGCTGCTCTCTTCGAAAGATGGCTGCTCTCTCTCCGGAGGAGTGGGTACGGGGAGCTCATGGCAGTCTGGCACCGGGGCGATGGATGAAGGAAGGTCCGGATACGTGATAGCAGGAGCATTCTTGCCAGTCCGACGTTTGGAAGGGTCCACCATGCAGAAGTAGCAGTTGCTTGAGTGGTCAGTGGGTTCCCGCCAAATTATTGGAATAGTGAACTGCATGGCTCTCTTTTTCCCTCTGCACCATCCTACAAAATGCATTTATTTCACCCATGACTAATGTGTAAGAGATTCTCGCAACATTTTTCATATATGATATATCTTTTTCAATAACACTGAAAATTATAAAACATTTTAAAATATGTTTTTTTTTACATTTTTTTTTACAAATTTATAACATACAATTTTGAGCAACAATTATCCATCTTACCTTCCAGTTTTATTTGCATTGCTCGCAGGTGAAATGAGTTGCCCAGGGTTTGCCTTGATCCCCAACAGGCATGCCGAAATATGCCTTGTAGGCCTCACACATTTTAGCAGATGGTTCCAGAGTACTTTTTCCCTTTAGTTTGATAAATTGGCCACAGACATTGCAAAATGCGTCTGTCGGATGCTTGCAGCCTCTTAATGTCATCTAAGAAAAATGCAGATATGTATACACTTAGGCAGCTGGAACTAAACTGAACTGGTGGGCTTAAGGCCCCTGTATTTATACTACTATTTATATTACTGGAAAGTTCTAGAATGCTCTACAAGTTACTCCAAGTTTACTCAGCATTGACTCTATTTGGAATTCTCATTGAAAATAGGTACATTTCAAAATATCACTGTCCTAATAACAAAAACAAAGTTTGTGCGGAATAATAGCCATTTTCTGTACTTTTGAGGCATACGCAATTAGAAAATAACACTTACTACCCAGGGACAACATTTGTTTTTGTTACACAGTGTAATAAAACTCTTTTTTGGTATTTTACCAAACAAGAATGTATGCAGTGTTTCTCGCCAACTGGCCCTTGCAGATTGTTATTGCTGGGGAAGCACCAGATACATGTTCTATGCAATAGAATGCATATTAAAACAGTTTTTTTTTACTATTTCTTACATTTTTTTACCAGGCAAGGCCTACTGCGCTATATGGCTCTTTTTTCAGAAGCGACCCGGCTGCCACAAATGACAGCTCAACAAAGTGGCTTATCACATGGAAATGTTTCGCACCCAAATACTCTAAACGCTTGTTTATGAATGTCGAGGAGAAAATGGATGCGACCACGGGGAGAACGTACAAACTTCAAAATAGACAGCAGGCGTGAGGGTCGGGATCGAACCCACGACCTCCTGTATACCAGGCGAGATTGTTAGCATCTCCTAGCCACCCAGGCCCTGCCGTGGTGTAACGGTTTGAACACTGGATTTGCAATCCAGACGTTGCTCACACGTCAGTTGAAGCAAGGGGCACGTTTCTTAAATCCACCCTCTGCCCCCCGCCTCTGTAAACCCGACCAGTCGATCAGCAGCTCTCGTGTTAAGGGGAATAAAGTATTGGTACATTACTCGCACATCTTCCAAAATGTTTGGCCAGAGTGGAAAACTAGAGCTCCCCCTAGTGCGGGGTCCTTGCGCCAGCAGCAGTGGGCGCGAGCCAGCAATTGCAGGGCTGCGCCTCTACATCCGCGTGTTATATAATGCTCACTATTTTACGTGCATCATCTGAAATTGTACCCGAAGAGCACGATGTCAACTACATTTGTTAATGACTAACTCTGATTCATCATCGAACTGATTTTTGTCCTTCTCCCGCACCTCCGATTAGCACCTCCGATTAGCATGGTTGGCTGCGTACATTGCGAAATGAGTTCAACACGCACACATCGTCATGATCAATCCACTACTGGATGAAGGTTTCCCAAAGTCATCGTCATCGCTCAAGGTCTCACGATACAATGCTCCACATAGCTCCTGCAGATGGGCTGATCTCATCACTCAACACCCACAGTGGAGGTCCTTTTTGACACATTCCCTCTCCTTTGGCTTCCACTCTATCATCAGTCTTGACCACCGGCCATCATGCCGAATTAATGTCATTCAGTAATGTGACGTACCGCGTTTGTAGGCATGTGCGTATGCACGTGTGTGTTGGCCACCCAACGCCCTCGTGTGCCACTGTGCCGGCCTTCATAGGTGCTCGCTAACAGCACTCACCCCGACAGTCTGTTAAGACTATATGGGGATATTTGTCTTTTGTTGGGTGTACACCAGCGTGCATTAATGTAAGTGATAATATTAATGCAAAAAAGGTGTCTTAATTACAGAACATTGCATGAATCCCTGCATGCTTTGCATGGTGAGATGACACTCATGTACCCATTCTACACGTAGCCTCGCCAAGGAGCTGATGATGCTGCATATTTTTATTTGAAAAGAGCAGAATGACAAATAAGCAACCATATGCCAGTTCGATCCTTGCTGGGACTCATCAGTCGCGCCATGCCCATCATTGCCCATTGCTGCCATTCGTGCCCGAGAGACTTTGTGTTGAGAAACGCCCTCTTCTAATGACCATGGAGACAAATCCAGCCCAACCTGAGAGCCACAGCGAGGATTGTAGATACGTGCGCGCCGTTGACAACAGTTAAGGCTCCATGCCCACCAGCTGGAACCGTCCCACGACGAGCACTCGCGACCTCTCCCGACCCTTTCCAATCCTACCGACCTCCAGCCTTTGCCCTCTGCTCTCTGTCAAGCCAAACAAAAGTGTAAAAAAGAAAAAAAAATTGGCACCCACCAACACTGAGACCATCCCTCTCTCCCTGCCATCCAGGCAGTGTCTGCACCGCCCTGCTCAACACGCTGCTGACGCCACGACCCTCACCAGGACTAGCGGACTGAGAAACGAACGAACAACACGTCAAATGTTAAGGCGCAGCCCTCGACTGCCTTTCCTGCCCCGTTGACAGAATGTGCGCGGGGGGGGAGGGAGGTCCTGAGGATGGCCGGGAGAACGGCACGGTGAAGGCGCTTTACGATGCCAGCCCCACTTCCCCCTTACTGTGCTGTGCAGTTACAAAAAAAAACCTGAAAAATTAAGACGAAGATCAGGATCCAATGTACCGTAACTGCAGCGCCGATTTATCTATCTCCTCCGTCAAACGCGGTCTGTTTGTTTTCCTAGAACGCGGCGGTAGTTGCGTTCCTGAAGAACACCGGGTTATGGAAAAATCGCGTTGTATTAAATAGTATATAATGTAGGGTAAAGCACAGTCCACGGTAACACCGTGAGATGCGTACGCAGCCTGAACAAATACTGAAGAGTGTCGGTAGCATCTAGAAGCATCCAGCAGCATCCCACGGCCTTGTGCGATGCTACGCCGGGGCAGCCGTACGAACGCTTACTACTACTCGCGTGACGTAGTTCTGTTCACTCGATCGCGTTATATTCAATTCGCATCCGCGTTATATAGAATGTGCTCCCTAATACATTCATCACGTTGTATCCAATTAGCATTGTGAAAACACGCAGCGTTGGAGGAGACAAGGCTGAAAACTATCGATATGCTACCACTCCAACGTCCAAGCGAAGATACACACATAGGAAGACCACACTGTTAATGTGTGCACGGTGATAGGCACGTGAGAGTGAGGGGTGGTGCAGCGGTTCTCTCCCTGTACTTTGAACCTGGTGGGCCGAGTTTGATTCCTGGCGATGGCTGAACTGGTCCTCCCCCTTCCTCACCTCCAACAAGCCACACTGACCAGCTTGGTGAAGTATGGTCAAACAACGCGCCTGGCTGACGCAGCATGCAGAGGCCTTCATCCAGCTGTGTGAACAAAGGGCTCTTACATTATATATACGTGCGTTGAACATCTCTCACACCGTACGTATCCAACCGTGCTAATCGGAGGTGCGGGGGGAAGGACAACAAAATAAACACACAAAGCAGTTCTAAAGAAATTAGTTTTCAATCTCGATGATTTAAAAGTGCATAGCTCTAGTGGTTTTCTAATATGGGAAGGAAGAGCGTTCCAGACGGCCGCAAAGGCACATCTGAAAGCACCCGCGATGCAGTGACCATCTTTGTTCGATGGCGAGCCGAAAACGGTGTCCAATTAGAATGGTATCGAATGTTATTGTTTTTATCTAGGCACGTGATGAGTCACACCCTCAGTAATTATTTGTCAAGATTCTAGGTTGCAATTAGACTCAAGTATTGATGTTTTTTTGTCGCATTTTTTTAAACACATCTCACTTGTATTTGGTTTTCTTAATTTTGTTCTCTCTCAAGTTTGTTTAATTGTGTTTGCTTAATTCTTCGTGTTAGCATAGGAATATGATTTCCATATTGTATAAATAATGCATGCTAATACACACCAGCCCATGCGTCTATCATGAGCATCAGGATCAATGTTTAGCAATGAATGATTGCATCGTGGCATGTCTATAATTCATTCAAAATAAATAAACAAGCAGGACAATACTCCCCTTTCCATGTCTGTCCCGTCACACAAAAATAAAGGCACGTTCTACACATCGCTTGAGCCACGCGGCCTTCTGCAAGCATGTCATTCCAGCAGCATTGATTCAACACAAGCAAACTCTGTACATTTGTTTCATATCCAGTGACTCAAGAGCAGTCCGGTTTGCTTGAATCTATGCTGGTGAACTGCCAGATGTTTATTGACAAGGACCCTTTCTGACCAGGTGACGAATTCAACGCAATACTAGGCAATACATAACATACATTAATATAATCAGCGTAGTTGTTTTCTGTTCTAATACATTAATATTTAATTTATACATTCATATTTTGCAGTGCGCCTCTTTGATTTATTTTCTTATAATTACTCCAAGTGGATTAAATTTCATGATGTAGTTAATCAGGAATTAAAGAATATACACAGCGTAGTGTGCCTTTAAACGTGTACCAGACGTTGTGCAATTAGATGTGTGTCATGCATTGCCGACGATGTAGATGACGACGACGATGATATTTACACACATGCAGCGGTGGAAATGTGCCAGCATACGCCGCTACTCCACGCTGACAGTTCTCACAACACCAAGCACGTGAAACGCCACACCGGTACTTCTCAGAACGGTTCTGAATCCCACTGCGCGACGTTTCATTCTCTGTCCCAGACACGCAACGCGAGTGCCGCTTTGTCAAACTCAGTCGCTACCGCATTGAACGAAAAATAAAACGAATGCTACCCAGGCACGTTGGACACAGCAACACACACCAAAAATTGTCTACCAAGCGTAAGCACGAAGACAAACGATGGATGAATGCACGGAAAACGGCGTTGCTGCTCGTTATCTTCTTCACGTGTTTGTCGTTTTATGTGGGCTGTTTTTTTTGGAAACATCTGCTGCCTACGCATTAGGAAATGAGAAGTGGGACCGACTGCGTGCACCTTAAACTAACTCTGAGCCAGGAAACGGGGATCATAGCTGATGAGAACAATGCATTTATTGCTTCGATATGTTGAACAGCTGGCACTTGCCAAGTCAAATACAGCGGTAATAATAATAATAAAAACTCTCACCGGACAGTATGCCTCGAAAGTTATTCGAAGTTTTTATTTTATTTTTCCAGCTGTTTATTATTTATTGTGCCATCATTCTATGCTTAGTGGTTTTGATTACACGCGGCATGTGCCTCCGTCATTATCTGTCTCGCAAGAGTTTCAGCCTGTTTGCGTTGCTTTTCTATGAATATGCTGTATATACATGGAGTAAGAGGCGTTTTTTCCCCTGCTGTAATTACATCCATGTGCGAAGTTTATGCTTCGTGTTTTGAGCAAAACATGCAAATATGAGAATTGTTTTTTCTAGTCTAAATGTCAGTGCTGTCAATCAACCGTCTGATTTTACGACCCTTGATTATGAAAGAACTAAGGAGTAACCTAATCCAGTCAGAGTGATTATTGGCAGACTTGTTTTTCCACCGACAATTATAATACAACTGATGTTGGCATCACGCCAAACAGCGGAGAGTTTTTTTTTATGTTGCGTGAAAATTATTGCCTCGTGGATTTGCCGTCAAAAGTCACCAAACTGCTGTGACTTTTTTCCCCCAATCGCCACGAGACATTTAATTTATTCTGATTTCTCACAGATAAGTGCAACCCTCCGTGTCAGTGGATGGCCCACGGAAGGTGGTGTCACATAGAGCTACATCCAAGATCCCTCCAAGTGACCTAAAGCCCACATCACAGGGGGCATCAACTTCCTGGGTGTCCTGCCACAACAAAAAGATCGTTCTCCACACGACAGTCAAACACGATGTTTTTGATTCTCGAAGCTGAAATGTTGCCAAATCAACTACAGAAACACATTCTTAGTTCTTTCGGTAAAGCCACGTAGAATGGAAATTATAAAATAATAAAAATATAAAACAATACAATTCTCACGACGTTTCGACTGCAACACAAGCAATCATCATCAGGTGTGAAATCCACAGCAAGAAAATTTAATTTTTTTTTTAAATGTTCTTGCTGTGGAATATGCATCCCTGCAGTCACGAAAGCTTTAAATAAAAACAATACAGAAACACATTTCATGCAATGTTCTACAGATCACCAGCAGGCAGATGCTCATATCTTCTTCAAAAATGGAAAATTAGAGACAAGCCACAGCGCCACTATAGCCATGCAACCCGAACTATGGAGCATCTAGTAGACCACTGCCGTCTGCAATCCTTCAACGAAGGAGGGATAGTAAAACTACACCAACTCTCTCCTGAAGCACTCTCGTGGCTATCAGACCTCGACATTGGCAGTTTGCCATATGCAGAGAATAGAATGCGATGTTATTTTCGTGCAATCATTGGTGACCGCGCTGAGAATATCAACTCACTTCACTCGAGAACCATTTTTTATATATAAAGAGTAATATTTACATACCAACTCAGAAATGTGTAACTCATTGTAGAGTTGTGCAGTAGCATTAGGTTCTGGGCAAGTATTGGCTTCCTCGTAACTTGTGAAAGCGTAGACAATGCACCTTTAAACCCACTTTTCTAAACACAAATGATAACCCCGAGGCAATATCGAGATTTGACATCCTGGAAATAATTTTCGTTAAATTAATTTTAAGTGACAGCACTACAATAGCACACATACCGAGATAATAGTACAATTTTGGCAATACAATGTAATCTCTTTGTGTAAAACTTGACAAATTATATTTAAATCTTTACCTTCATTATCAGTAATTGCACATTAAGAACATAGGGTATAAATTAAGTCCAAAGACAATTTTGAGCCTAAATTACCCCAATTGCCTACAATTATTGTAATTGAAAATAAGCAAACATGCTTTTATTACTCATCAGTGAAATCAGCTGAAAATGCAAGGCCGATGTTGTCGAGGGTTTGGATGAAGGGACCGTGAGGAGAGGGAACCAAAGGGGTGTGGAGTGAGGGTGGCCTTGAGCTGCGTGTTGTTGTTTTTGAATCACCCCTCTGCAAAGAATGGCACTGCCCGGTGCAAATAGCCCTCACCTGGACAGTAAAAAGCGGAGTAGCTGCAGCAGATGTGGGGGTATTTAACGCGTACATGTTTACAGCGGGGGTGGGTTATAAGATGTTTAAAATACGTCTGGTCAACCTTTGTTGCAAAGTAAATACGAGTTAAAAGTCACGTGCAGCCTCATAAAGGTCAAGGGAGTTGAAATTTGCAAAGTCTTGAGTGGCATTTGTTTTTTTTTTTCACGCAAACGTTTGGCACAGCCTCATTTTGCGTGTCTAACAATGTACCCTTGCAGGCTCAAGATAAAATAATTTTCACTTTTAAGAGTCAACTGTCCAGAGATTGTCTGCTCCTGATTGTGCTCACAGTCTAAGTGTGAGCAAACATATATTTTCGGGGGTAAATATAGGGCTTCGCAAAATGCTGCCGTTTCACGGTGTGTTTGCTCACACAATACACTTAAGTAATAACAACTATTCGGCCTCATTTCATTGTGAGCATCATCATCATCAACAAGCATGATCTGTCAACTGCTGGATGTAGCCATCCCTCATGATCACGATCCCGTCATGCACACCAGCTGACCTCATCACTCCATCTTCATGGTTATCATGCTCCCAGGTACGTTTCCTCCTTTGATGAACCATTGCACATTCGGTCTCACGGTTTGGACATCTCCCTGTCTATCGATGTGTCATGCCCAATATTGCGTCTTCCTTAAGAGTCAACATGATGTCCATAATTTACATTTCTTCTCTGATCCATGCTCCTATTTCTGTCTCTCAGTGTAATGCCCAATACGCATCTCTCCGTGCTACTTTAAAGTCTTTTCAGATTGTTTTATCTTCTTTGGAAAGTGTCCATATTTCGGATCCGTAAGTCATAGAAGGGAATTTGCACTGATCAAAAACATTCCTTTTTTGCATAATCGTTTGTTTCTTTTTGTAAGTTTAATTCAGTGTCAAAGCTCTATTAAATACAATAATAGTTTGTTTTATCTTATCCTAGTAAAAAAAAAGTGTTTTATGAACAATGAAGATAGAAAGATTTGCACTTTTCTCCAAGGGGCCTACGGTTAGTGGCTTTACTTTCGTGGCTCAGGCTTCGTGGTGTGTGCTACATGTGACGGAGACAGGGACTCTCACTGCCCGAAATAAACATAAGGCGGCCCACACTGAGCACAGAATCACATCAGAATAATATTGAATTATACTGCAGGAATCCGATGAGCTATGAGGCTCGCTTTCACAGATGTCCAGTCGTGGCGGGTAAGAACGTAGACAACAAACAATACACAAACACCCTAGGAGTGCAAAGTACAAAGAAGGTAAACAAATCACCCAGTTTAACACGTAGGAGGCTTTCGCGACCAATATCATCCATAATAGAGGCTTTTTGGGTTAAATCGCGTAGTTATATAAATGTGTCGCTAAAACCCGCCACCACCCGACACAGCCAACTAGTAAGAGTTGTCACGTAAACAGAAAGTGGCCAATTCGTCACTAGTACAGCACTACACCGGTGTGTTGGAGAGCCAAGCCACAACATTTACAATCTGAGTACGACGTTTCGCCAGTAATTACAACTAGCTTCATCACCCAAACATGTAAAAACATTAAGCTAAACCATCCTCAGCCTGCCAGACAAAGCCTGCTGAGCTATACACTTAGTTTTCAAAAGCGACCTGGCCACAAATGATAGGTCAACAAAGTGTCTTATCATTTGGACATTTATAGCAGCAAAATAATCTGAATTATCAAAATAATTTAAATGGTAAAAATAATCTAAATAGTCAAAATATTCTAAATGTTCGATGGCCAAGATGTCGGATGGGTCTGCTTTATTTGTCGCTGTGGTATTGCTTTTTCATGTCAAATGCCCCGTGTGTGTCACAGTAAGCTGTGGGCAATGGGGTGGGGTATAGCCTGGCTTTCCTCGTGATGCTTCAGAAGTTTAGTTCAGAGTACAATGACAGCCCAAATTATACATTACTGCAATTTTCATCTTGTAAATAATTTAGCATATTACTTTGATACTGGCGATGTTTATTTGCAATGTGTGTGTGTTTGATATAAACACATCTTTTTATCCACACATGTACAACCAGATTCTACTGTTAATTATACACAATTATGTTGTATTTGCAATCACTTTTTAATGAGGATTTGCCACAATATTCTTTTTTTAAGTCAAACTGGACTTTTAAACATGTACAATCATGTAATATAAACATTTAAATGGCTATGCATGTCCATAAAGGGCCATGCTCAAGTGAGAATTGGAGCAGCATTGGATCTGTATTGGCAGCTTTAAGCCAGCGGTGGAAATGGCAATTCCAGCACCACAAAGTGACACTCAGTTTGGCAACCCCAAAGGCATGACGGGTAGCATTGACTCCCAACCGAGATCTGAACTTGGAACTTCGGGGCTGTCCATAAATGACGTCACGCGATTTTGGACGATTTTTGAACCCCCCCCCCCTCGTCACATGGCGTCACAAAAAGTCAGACCCCCCCTCAAATATGACGTCACAAAGCTCTGCCCCCCCCCCCAAACCATATTCCATTTTGGAAATAAAACATGCTTCAAATCGCTTTAAACTATTGTCATTGTAGTGCGTATTTAATGTGGCGCTGCACTCTGATGTTGTAGAAGAACACATTTATTAAAAAAAGTATATTTATTTAAGTAGAACGTGTTGTCTATATTTATTTAAAATTGCACATTTTTGCGTGACTTCACATTTCTCAACCCCCCCCCCCTCGTCACACATCGTCACAAATGTCTGACCCCCCCCCCCCCCTAGGTGCGTGACGTCATTTATGGACGGCCCCTTCCCCCATATGAGTCCAGTGTTTTTGCCGTGGCACATTTATACTGTGTGCAGCATACACATTGCAATTAGATTTAAACTAAACTGTTTTTTTTATTTGACCAGATACGACCCACTGAGCTATGCAGCTCTTTTTCAGAAGCAACCTGGCCACAAATTATATCTCAACGAAGTGGCTCATCATGGAAATGTATAGCGGCCAAATACTTTCAACGCACGATTCTAAATTTGGAGGGAAAAACCGGAGGACCCGGAGAAAAACCCTCAGGGTCGGGATCGAACCCACCACCTCTTGTATACCAGGCGAGGTAATTAACATTTCGCCAATAATTACGTGCAGCATTATGAAGGCAGAAAAAAAGACTGTGTGTGTGAACAAAGTACGACTGTATAAGCAGTCGTACTTTATTTTATACCTCTGTGACTTTACCGAAAGAACCAAAGACTATGTATAAGCATGCATTTTTAAATCAAAGCTGTCAGCCTGACCATTCACGCATCCTGCCTGTGCAGGTGTCAGCATCTTTCACTTGTGGCAGAGGTTTCGTCGATTCGAATCTGGCGGCCACCCTCATTAATACTGCGGTTTTAATAAACGCGCTGTCTGCTTCACAGCGGACGTTAAAGAGTAGGTCATTATGTGCTTGCGTCGTCGGCCCTTCAAATGTTCTTCCTGCGCACCTCCGATTAGCACGGTCGGCACGTACGGTGCGAAAGAAGTTCAACATACATACGTGAACATGGGACGCAAAAGATGCATTTGCCTTCGTGAGACTTCGTTTTCCATCAACTCATTCTCAAAGCGCATCGATCCCTTCACATGTGCAAATGTGAAAAACCACATTACCGAATGCAATCTGCGCGCTGAGCTGGCGACGAGAAATTACAATTTTAACGTGTCTTTTATTTTTTTCTGGCCCGGGCAACGTGAATGAAAATAAAAATACGTGTGTGGCTTCAGACAGAAGCCACTGCTTCGGGGAGCCGGCTCTTAGCCCGACACGGAGGGGGGTGGTGGGTAGGGGGCCCGGGGGGTGGCTGGCACTTGGGAGCACAGATTACTCCGTCTCGCTGTACAAAACGCATTATCAGCCACCCCCCAGGCGCGGTCTCCATGGCTACAGCCTAAGTCTATCTGACTTGCCACGGCAGGCAGAACACAGCTAGCCATATCTGCCAGCCTGTCTTATCGCCCACGGCCAAAAACTCTGCGCAGCTTTTTCCCCCAAAAAACGTATTTGCGCTGTGTTACAATGCATTCTGCTAACTGGCCTGGATAGGATACTGCCACTTCTTTAACTTTTTCTGTGTGTGTGTGCCTGTCCTGTAGCCCTTTCTGGCTTTTCTGTCACTCCTGCGTTTGCTCATTCACGCTCTCCCTGCCCCCACAACGTCTTCAAAACCCTCATCACGGCTTCTCTTCGCCCTCTCTCCCACTCTCTCTCTCGCCTTTCATAGCAGCTCCCCCCCCCTACAATCTCTCGTCCCACTCTTCTTCCTCTCTTATATTGGCATGGTTCTGTTATCTATCAATGCTGCGCTTTCGCCGTTTATTTACGGATGTGCATATAAATAGCCGTCAGCTTTTGCCCGTTCATTTGTACAAGAGAAAACAAAACATGAGCAAAGGTATGTCTATGTTCCAACCACTTTCTGTCTTTATGCGTCTCTGTATTTTAGTATCCTTACGTCTGCCTTCTTCATCCATTCGTCATGTTGTTCCAACTCAATTTGTATGTATGTTCAACTTCTTTTGCACCGTACGTTGCCAACCATGCTAATCGGAGGCGCGGAATTTGGTCTTCTCTTCCTCCATCCACTCCTTTCTCTTTCTTTATCTCTCACGATGCCACGCCATTGCTACCCCCCACCACCACCACCCCTCTCTACTTATTCCGCTGTGTGTTTTCTCTCTTTCACTCACCATTGCGAACGTTCGGCATCTCGCTCTTAACTCTCCACAAACCCACTTTCCCTTTCTTAGCCTCTTAACATTCCCCGTGACACACCCGCGAAACCAGAGGCCACGCGATCAACTTTTCGCACCACCGCCAGCCACACATGGACCAAACACTTATCACGGGAACGAAGTTTGCTTGGCATTAAAAAGTCGTGCACCGCAACACACGGAACTTGTGTTTTCACGGAATGCTTTATGAACACAGTGGGGCAATGAATCATGTTTTCCCTTATTTGTGTTTAATTAAAATATCGACTATTTGCAAAGGCAATTCACAAGTTGATTTTTGTTTCCTTAAAAGCACGGAATTTATTACGGGACAATCGTGCAAACGACACCTTGGCACACAAAGGATGACCGCCGTTATCTCGGAACCATTCACAAATGGCAGAAACGCATTTCACCGTTGCAAAACACGGACATAAATCACTAAAAATGACTCAACTTTGTTCAGTCACGTGATACCCAGCGAGGCACAAGTCTCTCTTGCAAGGGAGATCTGAGGCACAAATACAGTGAGGGAACATTCATTGCAGGGGTGGGGGGACATTATAATCTAAAATAAAAGTTTGCTAAAATTGAGAAAACAATATAATTCTAGACAAAGTAACAAATTAGAGAGATATCATGTTATGATGTTCAACAACAGGAAATACATTGCAATTGAAACAATATCAATATTTAGAATGCATTTTTTCATTTGGCATTTTGGGGATTGCAACAGATTTTAAATTGATGTCGAGATTTGATATCCATTCGACTGCTTTAGGAGGTGCCACGTAGATTTGTTTTAGATCGCCGTTGAATGAAATGATTGGACAGTCGTTCAGGATATGTGAACCAATAACCGACAATTTTGTAACACTTATTTTTTTATTTATTATAGTATTTCTAGGAAAGCCCCGCTGAGTCCCGAGGCCCTTGGTATGCACAGTCCTACCAAGTTCTATTGTAAAGAAAAAACTTGCACAACTACCATGCAATATTAAACAGTTTGGTGTAGCTGCTATAATCTTGTGTGTACAGTAATGACATCTTGATGTCCTCCTCGGGCATATCTTAAACAATAAATGGACTGCATTCTGCAACCGTGGTGCCTTATTTGCATGCGTTTCCACTCTCACTAGCTGTGCAAGCTAGTCAGAGCTTCTCCCTGCCTATGACATGAGTCCTCGGAGCCTCATTGCACAAAGTTAAACTACGAGCCCAAATTTGCATGCGGTTCCATGTTTTGTCATTTGGTAACCGAGGTGTGATCGGAACATTCTCTGCATTACAGCCTCGTCCAGTCTCGGTTCAGGACCTCGATTCAAACCGCTATGCTAAGCAACGCTGCTGTGCTGCAGGAATACAATTAAGCAGCAGGTGTCTAACTGACTCTGAGTTGGCAATGTTGAGTACTGATATAATCCATTATTTGGGGACCATTATATTCATTAGCTATTCATAATCATCTATTCAATAGCCATATTCACAAGTACTATTCCACATTCGTATTAGTGTTTTTTGATACTCTAATTAAAAGAGACACTCAACATTCGTAGGCTTTGCGGAATACAGAAATCTGGCCCATGAGCAAAAAAAAACACGGATTCATCTCTAATTGGAAATCCATTTCATGTCAATTGCCTCGGCAACGTGAGCACGTCTTATTTGGCAAAGACGCGAGAGGAGAAAACATGTCTCCACCTGTGCAGTTCATAGATCCCACGCATATTTCACACCGAGTGTTTGAAAACAGAAGCTTCGCAGTGCCCGCTCAGACATAAGTGACTCAAATCTGGGAAATTGCCAAGAATTAGGGGCAGCGTTTGGTAGCAGAGAGGCGACTTATCCATTCCCACTCCCCCTCCCCTATGAAAGGTGGTGGCACTTAGAACCGCTGATGCACTGCGCAGGGGTTCATACAATCAATAAATCATATCCTTAGAATTAGGTGAAAATCCATCGAGATGCAATACTGCATATTGCCTGTGCAAGAGGCGTGGGGGGGGGTAAACATTTCAGGAATATTACGATTACAAAGGTGGTGCCAGACAGAATTGAGGGCTTCCGTATTGATATCCCTGCGGATCTGCTCAAAGTGCATCTAATAATACTCGCACCACCCCGGCAGCTTACTGCACACAAAACAATTTGGTTTCATGAAGAGTCAAACACAGAGGTATGCCTAAGGTGATATATACAGTGCAGTCGTGACAGGGCAATACACAGGAAGATCATCAGGGTGTGGTAAGGAATATGCAGACATAAACACGAGCGTGTTTGAAATTGCATGAATTATGAGATATATAATTTTTTACATGTATAGAATAGAATGGAAATAATAAAATAATAAAAAGAAAACATAATAAAATCATTCTCACGACGTTTCGGCCACAACGCAAGCAGCCGTCCTCAGGTGTAGAACAGGTCTGTCGAGAAGACAGACTCTCCACCTGAGGATGGCTGCTTGCGTTGTGGCCGAAACGTCGTGAGAATTATTTTATTATGTTTTATTTTTATTATTTTATTATTTCCATTCTACGTGACTTTACCGAAAGAACCAAGAAGATGAATCCCTGCAGTCACGAAAGCTTTAAATCGAAATGTACAGAATACATAAACAAGCACAAGTCTATATGGTACACGACATACGCTGTAGATTTTTTTTTGGTGGGGGGGTGTTTGCAAGCGCCTATTATGGCTACCATTGAACACAAGGAGGTGGTGTGCCCAGGCAGAATATTTCGCCACCTTTGTTTCTCCATTGCTACGATGTTGACCCATCCCCACACGAGACATTTATTTTAGACCCAAACCGGAATAATATTTCATTTGCAGGCCGTGTTGTGTGCATCACAAAGAATGAAACTTGAAATAATCTTGATTTTAAGTTTTTGTGACGGCAAGGAATCCATACTCTTTGGTTCTTTCGGTAAAGTCACGTAGGTAGAAAAAATAATAATAAATCACGACGTTTCGATCACAACACAAGCAATCGTCATCAGGTAGAAAGATGAATCAGTAGAACTGCTGAACAACGGGGTTAACGCAGCTGTTGTGCATGTGTACGGCGATGGGACTGCTTTCCATCTCTGACCCCGCCTACTTACCCTTGGGTGACACCCACCTCAAACCTATATATATAAAACCTCTGTTGCAACAGCCCTTTCTTATTCAGCAGTTATACTGCTGAATCTTTCTACCTGATGACGATTGCTTGTGTTGCGATCGAAACGTCGTGATTTATTATTTATTTTTCCACCTACGTGACTTTACCGAAATAAACAAAGAGTAATTAAACCTGGGTCAAACACAAATGCACTCACAAATGCATCTTCTAATAACATATGGACAATCATAATCAGGCGCCTGATGACGACCGCTTGTGTTGCGATCGAAACGTCGTGAGTTTTTTAAAGTATGTTTTCTATTTTTTTATTATTTTTATTTTATTTCCTATCTATATGACTTTACCGAAAGAACCATAGAAAACGAATGTAATGTAATGTCATGGGGAGTTTGGGTGAGGGTGAGGCGGGGGGAGGGGGTGGTTGTGTGTAGTCATTGGCTACTGGGCTGCAACCATCAACTCGCTCACCTTGACAGCCAGGTTCAATCACGAGTGGCTATCCGCGGTTTCAACACAAGTCAACGGACGTGCGGCAGCGCCTTGCCAGTATCGTGGGCGGTCTGGCTGGGCTGTGTCAGGGGCACAGAGGACCACCATCGACACGGAAACCAACGTGCTGATCTCTCTGCTGTTGTAATTAAGCAACATCAACTGCGCAAAAATTGCCAATGTTTCAGAGAGCAGCACTAAGCTGATGATTGGCTGGATGTTTATTACAAGCAATTACTGCATGTTAGTCGTAGGCAGTTGGCTGAATCCCACTTGCTTGCATCCAATTAATCATATTTTACGTGGCTCAACTGGTGCACACAAATATATTATGCTGAGCCAATAAACAAATAATACAAGAGCCAGGCTTCCTTTGAAATGGCAAATAAAATATTGGGTTGGGCACACCTAAATTGAACAACATGTACGTGTCACGTGGTTGCAAATACCAATTACTAGTAAATCAAAGTATACAAAAATGTGGAAATATGTTTCTAAGATTTCGACAAAATAACAATGGCTGCAATTAAGGGCTATTGCCATTGCAGTTGCCGCACTTTTGTCCACACTTTGTTTACGGCTGAGCACAGGAACCTGTTGCAAGGGTCGACGCATTCCCTTAGACATCGAGGCACGTCGAAAGCAAGAACCTCAAGGCATGCGGGATAGACATCCACACCTGGGCACTCGTCGCACTGGACAGACCCGATTTGAAGAGAGCTCACGCTGCACGCCAGTCCGTTGAACTTAGTTCGTACCGTGCGTAGCCGACCGTGTTCATCGGATGATGTGCCGCGCTCTTGAGGAGTGGCCGTGCGTGAGACCTCTGCAGGAGGCAATAGCGGCGTCGCGAGGCGGTCGCTTTAAACGCTGCCCCCCCCACGCCAGCCCGCCCGCGCGCCCCCCACAACGATGACTGCACTTGCAAGATTACGTAACCACATTTGTGAGTCTGGGATCGGACTCCTCGTCTCCCGTGTGAGAAGCCATGAAACACATAAAAAGTAACAGCAGAATTCACGCCAACGATAGCCGAGCGCTCATCCATGAGAATTAGAATATGTATTTGATATTGAAGGAATCCGATGAGCTATTAAGCTCTTTTTTCCCACGTGTCCAGGAGACGGGAGACAACAAAAACAACCACGCAGCCCCCCTCAATGTCCCTCTGACACCAGCGCTGGCGTGAGAGGGAGCTCTGGCAAGCACCCCCCCCAAGGCATCGAGGGTACTTTGAGCCTCTCTTACACGCTGGCCAGACATCCTGGAGGCAGTGGAGAGTAGCCACACTTTACCCCACCAACACATGACCTGCCGATCGACGAACTGTGGTACCGCCGGGCAGACAGAGGACGGGGCGTGTTTATGAAGCGTGTCCCTTGTTTCTCGTGCCGCGCCTGGAGATTGAAATTGGTGACCTCTGGATTGCATGTCCAGTGTGCTAACCATCACGCCGCGATCGCACTTGTAACGGCATTTCGGGTAAGCGGATACGTATATCGGATGAACATTCGAAATGTAAATATGAATGTTGACTCAATGCGCCATTTAAATTGTGAGATCTGAATGCTTTTGAGGTGACACGTCAAGCAACAATCGTCATTGTGACACCCCCTGCTCTGGCAGCGTTGAGTACCTACAGAATATAAGCGTCAGCTTGAGAAAACATCTGGTTCGGTCAAATATAATCACTACAGTTTAGATTTGAAAAATAAATACATATCTGAAGGGTACTGTTGATAATGTCACCTACACTTGTAATGTTTTGTAAGTGATGTATTTGTGTAATCAGAGTGCCAACGGTGGGTACTGTAATCTTGTACTAATACTCACAGTGTAAAATTATAAAACCATTAGTATGCACAGTACTGTCTATACTTAGCAGTGCAGTAATATTTTTTTTTCAAGATTAAAAATTGTTCGACAGAAAACAATAATAAGGGAGAATAGTCAAACTGGTGGCTTTGGCGAAAGAGAGGACAACACCAGCCAATGCACATCGACCACTCTGCCACGTCTACAGTCACAGCACAGGGCTGTTGTGTATTTCCAAGGTTGAAACGGTACTCAGACGACGCTTTGTGTTGGGTTGTGTATTCATAGGTTCAGTCATCAGCATAATCAGCATTCATGTCATTACGTGAAGGGAAAGACGAATCAGAATATTTATTGTCACTGGAGAAATCCGATGAGCTATAAAGCTCTTTTTAAAAGGATGTGCAGGATTGCAGACTCAGATACTGTAATTTTTGTTTTACAATGTAGTGGGTGTCTCTTAGTGATATCTACAAATATTGGAGGTGCCCGAACACCCCCCAACAGCCACGATGACTGCACCCCTGCTGTTCACAGCGATATATTCTGCCAATAAGTGGAGAGGGAAGGCCCATCGACATTTGAGTCAAGTTACAGGGAAACGGGGAATAGTAAACTTCAAGAGTTTCTATTTTATTTTCTCCCCATCACAAGCATTCGAATTCTGCTCCTGCACTTGGACTCGGGCCCCTTGCCTGCTCTGGATGGAACCCAGGAGGCTCAAGCCCAGATCAATCACTTTCCTCATCACATTCTCAATCAAACCATCTGCTCTCCAGCAAACAGTGAGCTAATCTCCGCGGGCGCGCGGCAATAAACCGGCTGTTAAATCCGGCATTGGCCTGGGCTTGCATGCACATGCGAGCACACACACACGCACGCGCTCACGCGCGCGCGCGCACACTCACACGCGTGCACGCGCGCGCGCGCACCCAAGCGTGCGCATGCACATGTTCATCGCGCCACGCCTATTAAAACCCCACAGCAGCTGTTGGTTGGTAAAGAGGCGCTATATTATGCAGCCAGGTTAAGAGGCACCGCCAATAATAGGCGCACATTTATAACCAGGTGAGCTTCAATGGATACAGCGCGCGCGCGCGCGTGTGTGTGTGTGTGCTCTATTCAAGTAAGACCCGGGTCAGGATTGAAGGGGTGGTGTATTGAAAAGAGTATATTATTTACAGGAAAAAAAGAGATTTTTTTTTAAAGCAACACATTCAACATTGTTATTCTATTTCAGGCTATGAAAAAAAACAATATTTTCATGATTATTGTTCCAGGTTTACATTGTTAACGTATTGTTATTCCCTGAATGGACACTGGTGAAGCAATGGACGAATACAACAGTCAGCTGCTTGGCACTCAGAATGTTCACCGGTTAAGTGGACGCGTTGACGAGGCTTATAGAGGCGCATTATCTCGTGGACAAAAAAATCGTGATTCATTTGGCCTGGAGTGTGGCAAGGGATTTTTTGTTTTTAGAAAAGCTAAGGCCTGTATGATAGGACTCCCCCCCCCCCCGTGTACTGGTGACTGATTAACTAGCTTGAAAAAGATGGTGTTTAGTGGTTAAATAATTACGTGTGGAACCACCGCTCTGAGCACGATAATCTGTGTGGGACCAGGTGGTGAGAGTAATGTGGCCCTGTGTCCATGCTCTTTTGCGAAGTCACCCCGCGGATACCACAATTATGCGCATACATTTGTATTCTCTCCCATTGACTGAATGAATGAATACATTTAACGCTCATATATGTGTTTTTTTAAAATTGACATATGGCCATTTTGTACTACAGAGAGCAAAAGTGCTAACTTTGGCACGTAACCATTTGCCGGGAAGTCAGCTTAACGAGACACATAGAGAGTCCACAGGCAAATGGAGATAAACTAAGGGATAGGAACCAAGAAATTAAGTTACAAACAGCGAGAGAGCTGTAGAGAGAGAGGGAGGACACAGGGTAGAGTGAAGAGTGGAAGGGGGTGGGGGGTGAGAGAGACGGAGAGAAAGACAGACAGAGAGGGAGAGCGAGAGAGAGAGATGCTAATCTAGCCCTGACAGATTTCAAAAGTGTCCTTCGACCCCAAAACGAGGCCTGCCCCTCACAGCTGCCCCACTAATCGGAATCACAACACACCAGGCTGTTTTGAGGAGTTGGGGGCATGTCATGAAGGAAGGAATCGCCCCTCTTCCCTTGCCATTTCCCTTGCACTGACCCATCACCCCCTATAATTTTGTTCTGGGGACAGCCATCCAGTGTCCTCACCACCGTGGGGTGCCACGGTGGCGAGATGTTATCTCCCTCGCCTTGTATACAGGAGGTCGTGGGTTCCATCTCCACCATGACGCCTATATATTCGGAGTGTGCATGTTCTCACCGTGGTCGCGTGGATTATTTTTCTCCGGGTCTTCCGGGTTTTTCCCCTCCACATTTAGAAACGTGCGTTTCGAGTATTTGGCTGCTATAAGTTGACACGTGATAAGTGACACTTTATTGAGCTATCATTTGTGGCCAGGTTGTTTCCGAAAAATAGCTATATAGCTAAGTGGGCCTTACCTGGTCAAATACAAAATAGTTTAGTTTATATGTCCCTCACATGGCAGAAACACCTTTAAAATGAAAGATTTGTGAACAGGTTATATATATTTTTTTCCACCTCCACCGCTCCCACCCCGCCACAACATAAATTCAGATGCACTTGAGCAGAATGTGATTTACACCTGTGGAGGAGTGCCGCACTTTTCTTTGACCGGCGCGTTGGAGCAGGTCGTTGAGCATTCGTAAGGGGACATAAAAATACATTGAGCACAGTTCATGCCACAGCACTTAGTAAAGCCCACGTTACCATTAAATATAATATCTACTAGTTGTTTCTGTCTCCATCGGTTGCTACTCATGTGAAATGCTTAATACACTTACCTTCAATCCAGAGATCACCGGTTTGATCTTCTGTCGCGAGCACGTTTATTAAATGCCCCCTCTGTTCACCCAGCGGTTTAAATGGGTCCGCCACAGTTAGACAATCCAACATGTGGTGGGTTAAAGTGTGGGTACTGCCACGTCTTCAGAAACACATCTGGCCAACATGGCAGGCTGACAGTGGCATGAGCAAGAAATTGCAGGGCGGCACCTTTATCTGTAACTTTATCTCCATGTGCCCTGCAGCCATTTTAGACGACTTCCGTTGCCAACCCCATGAGGGCCAGTGACTGAACCTGGTCAGAGAGTAATTTCTCTGTTAAAATCTATAAAGGTCAGAGACAGGCCAAAACACATCTATATGTAGACTTTTTTTAAGTAGAGTTTTTTAACGTGTTTTTTTATTGTCCACCCACTCACTGCTGGATGAGGGTTTTGCCATGTTTTGTTTACGTGACAAACCTTACTAATTGGCTGGGCCGGGTGGTGGCGGGTCTTACGACACATTTACATTTTCGCGATCTAACCCCCCCTCTTTTCTGTATATTGATCGCGAAAGCCTAAAGCCTACGTGTTAAACTGGATGATCGTGTTTCCACGCCGTGTTGTTTTGACACCGCCGTGAGCACGCGAACAGCACAGTTGCGCACAAAATGGGGGGCTTAATGTGGGAGACAGATGGATCGTTTCCACCACCAGCACGAGCCGTGCTGTGGCTGGCCTGGGACGGAGAGACCCACACGGCAGGACACTTTCGCTAACCGTGCAACCACACAAATCAGTTCACTCGGGGCCTCATTTCGACTCTATTTTACCCCCCCCCCCCCGCCTTCTAGACCTGAGTCGACCTCATCAGCAGCTGTACCATCACGGGATCACGTTGTTCGTGAGGCATTCTCACTGCAATCACATCTCACGCTGGGTGCGCGATACACACACGTGTACAGTCTTAGAGACATCTAATGCTCGCACGAAAACTCGCTCAACTTTTAGAAGCATCCGAATCTTTAGTTCTCCTGGGGAAATCCGATGAGCCAAGAAGCAATTTTTTTCACCGAAGTCCAGGATGTGCAACCAGCCCCGCTCAGACACGCCGTTCTCAGAGATCCCCGCTCGCTCGCTCGCACGCAAACACAACCTCATCCTCGTGCACCACCGATCCGATGATTCGCTTTTCGCCGCCCACGCTCGCCTCGAGCGATGGACAACGTAAACCTATCGATACATCGGTGACATCGATCATTTTTGGTCGCGATTCATCGATGTCTTTGATGACATCGACGGTGATCCCTCCAGTAACATCGGGACGACGTTGATTTCCTTTTCGATGTTCAGATTTTTTGACGTGGTGTTTTTTCACGCTGCCAAATAAAGGGGCTGATGTTTTGTTTTTCAAATCTCTTTGATGGAAACAACAAAGACGGATCCCTCTCCAACCGTCCTGAACTGTCGGTAAATTTAAAGTTAATATGGTGGAAGTAGACGTTAGTTTGCTGTTGGCTGACCGTTGCTCCTACCACAAAGTGCCTTGTGTTTTTGTATATATATACACACAGAAAGTACTGATATATAGTTTATTTATTATACATCGTTCAGTTTCGACATAGTGTGTGATGTAACTTGAGTTTGTGCTGAGCGTTGACTCTGTAACGACAGCCTTCTGCCATTTGATGATTAGTTTTTTTAATTGTCGTTGCTATTTTTTATGATTATTAAATGTAGTTGATAAACAACATTGATCCAATATATTAACATTCATCTTTCTTGTATATAGTTGATGCAAAAAACCCATCATAAACATTGAAAAGTCATCAATGGTTGAATTCCGATATTTTTATAGTGCTCATCGATGCTCTCATTATAAACATCCGAGTGTTGGATATATCGATGTTTTCTTTCCACTTGCCCACAGCTTGCTAGCCTATATCCCCCCCCCCACCCCGTGTTGGGTTTGTACGATTTGCTTGCGAGGCTTACCAGCTGCTGCCACTGGGGGCGTCATCTGTTCAAGTCTCACGCATTTCCCGAAACCAAAGCGGGCAGGCAAAAAATCCCCGTCACGGTCACATCAACTCGCCTCTTGGTTCAGCCGCCTGGCATTGGTAGTTGTAAAGCTACAACGGGGGAGATCTGGCCTTCTATGTACATACATTTATTGTTCATGTCACTTCACCACCCAGGTAAGGCGTGTGCCTTCCTGGGCTTGGTCGACAGGGCCGCAGTGGTTAGCAGTTGGGTTGCATGGGCAGTGTGGCCAGCTCTTGAAGCACAACAAAACTGAATTTTCACGTGAAGAAGCAGATCTGCCTGTGCCAGAAGAGGGAAGGACGATGTGTAACATTCACTCCCTGAGTGATGTTTATTCCACAAACTGCCAATGTCCTGGGGAAGACTTAAAGATGTCCCAGGAAAAGGAGGATCCTGGTAGCACTGCCAGAGAGACCCTGTGGCTGATGTGTGAAAGAAAAAGAGCAATTTTCCTCTTCTTGGTTCTTTCGGTAAAGTCAAGTAGAAGGGAAATAATGAAATAATAAAAATAGAACATAATAAAATAATTCTCACGACGTTTCGGCCACAATGTAAGGTCTGTCGGAAAGATGCTGTCTTTCCGACAGCCCTGTTCTTCACCTGAGGACGGCAGCTTGCATTGTGGCCGAAACGTCGTGAGAATTATTTTATTATGTTGTATTATTTATTATTTTATTATTTCCCTTCTACGTGACTTTACCGAAAGAACCAAGAAGATGAATCCCTGCAGTCACGAAAGCTTTAAATCGAAAAACAACAATTATTTTTCATTTGATATTATATCGGAAGGACAGTTGGCAACCGGACAGCAGGGTGGAGAAAGGATGGAGTGGGGACGACGAAGCATAAGAACTGAGTCTTTGGAGCTTCATTTGCATGAGGACTGCGGGTGCTGACAACCCGAACGTAGAGCGGAGCAGAGCACATTTGCAAAGTGTTTGTGGAAAGGAAGCAAGCAAGGAGAAACTCTGTCAATATCTACAACCCCAGACTGGTTCGGGTACAAGTCTGGAAATTAAGCATTTTCGGTAGCCTGGACTTGTTTACAAATTCATGGAAGTGGGCCAGTTCAGTTACTAATCCAGACCAGCCCTGTTCCAGCCAAAGTTAGAAAAAAAAAGACTGCTCATGGAAATGAGGCATGAGACCAGCTCTGCTGAGCCTAAATAAGGGACACGTCCCCCCACCCCCCGCACGCCCGACTCCCTTTGCCAAAAGTAAACTCATGAATACGTCAACTTATTGTGAGCTTATCAAGCATGCACAAACGCATGCAGCATGCAGGCGCAGACGCAGAGGCAAGCGCATACACACATGACCGCCATATAGAAGCACACATGCTCTGCCATCTGCCCTGCTTTGAGGAGCAAGCTGACCATCTATGGTCAATGGAAGCTCCATTTGCTGTTCCTGCTTCCCATTAAACATCACGATATCTCGGCACTGAACGAGAATAAACGTGTTTCGGCACATTTGCATATCAATTTCGGTAGATTTCCGCGTCTTGGGTCATAATCAGACACTACGAATTGTAACACACAACATATGTTTCGAATGAAAATAAAGAATTGCCCGTGTTGATTTAAACGGCTATGATTTTTAACTACGAGAAGTGATTTAATGAAATTAAATATTTTGATTAAAATTTGCCCTACATACAAACCGTGTAAACTTTAAAGTATAATATGTGTATTAGAATGTTGTTTTAAGTATATATAATGAAACCTTTACCGAGAAAAGACCTCACCGAGTATGTTTTGATCACGTCTTGCGAAAGGTGTTGTTCCTTAATCAGTCTAATAGAGAAACCCCCCCCCCCCGAAGCCCTCCCATTCCCTCTATTAATTCTGTGGGTGCATGAACCATTATATATATAAACAAATATCCGTGCCGTCTGCCTCAAAGTGGCCGCGAAGAGGAGGCAATCGTGTGCCGGCGTCACGTTCCAAATTACCACATTTGAAAAAAATGACACCGCAAATTACTCAATTGGAATATAGACGGTGAGAATCGCCCCGTGCCGCAAAAATTTGCGCAGGACCCTCTTGAAAAATACTCACGAGGCTCAGTGAGGTATTCCTGGGCAAACAATGATAGTAATAATAATAAGATGACGATAAAATATCAGAACCCACACAGATACGACTGAAACCAACTTGCTATTCTGCCCCGATAGGCAGCCTCTTACCGTACGGGCGTGTAGCTTGGTCACGTGACAGCTCCATCTTGGTGCGATCCCCAGCATCACTGCAGTCCAGCTGTAGTCAACCACACTTTATACAAATGACAATTTCCTGATATATCCAGGAAAGTCACACTGAGTCATAGGACTCTCTCTTTTTTTGCAGAGTTTTATTTTTTATTTTATTTTATTTATTAAGACGTTCTCATCCAATTAATGATGAATAATAATTATTATAAAAGTCGGAGGAAACCGGCGCACCCAAAGAAATCCCCCACACCTTGCGCGAGCGGGAAACACGGCATGCCCATACGGATGGAAACAGATGGCGATTAGTCCACTTGCTGCACTGCCTTCTGCTAGCGAGCCAGGGTATCGCACCTCCTCTGACGCCCACGGGAAGGGAGTTTCACAACTTTTGTGTGATCCACCAACCTTCGGCTCCGCATTGCTGGATTAGAGGCCACGTGCATAGAGTCACCGCCGCCCGACTGTGGCACAAGTGCTGAAGCGCCAACCCTAAATACGATAATATTGTGTGCATCTGTATTTATACGTATACATTTGTAAGCAAACAACATTGAAAATAATTCTGAGCAATTAAAACGCGTTATTTAGAAGGTTCAGCCAGCATTGCACCATTGATCGAGCCTGTTTTTTGATAACTTATGTGGGTAGATTCAAAAGTGCATTCCCAGTGATAAAGTAATTTACTTGCAATTGCATAATGTGCTAAGCATTTGCTAATTATACAAGGTAATATTAACAGGTTGTAAGTGTACATATTGGAAAAATTTAATCAGGGTGAGTTGTAATTAACTGGCCTCTCATATTATAATTTAAATGGGTTTGTGGAGTCTTGTGAAAAAAAACATGTTGGGTCTCAATAAACTCTCACCTGGATCTCTATAAGAGTTTGAATAAAAGCTTCAATGAATGGGCAAGCGATGGAGAAGATGGCGAGGTGAACAATGGCAATACAATCGGGGACACAGCTCTTTCATAAAAAAAGGCATTGGAACATAATGGCTGTTAAACCTCCATAGACAGCATTTACAACTTACTCACAAAAGGCTGCTTTTTAACCATTCCTCTATGAACCTCTTTATAATGTGAACCTCTTAGTTTTTTTTTAAGAAGAGCAATTTTAGATCTTTTCTTGTTTTTCATGGAGGCTTTTTTTTTGGTCTACCTTTTTCTTCCTTCTTTATTTCCAATGTTTTAGAGCGCACTAAATCCTAATAAGTCTCGGCTGCTGCTAATTGCAAAGCGTCTTGCCACTTGTCCTGAATGAAAACATTACCAAGACAAGGACCTTTTCAGCGTTTGATGGGGGAAAAAAAATGTTGTAAAAGGTTGGTCCCAGAGTGCACCGCGATTTAAAAGGCAAGGGTATGATTTGGACCAAGCAGGTGGGTCTGAAAGAGCTTTTCACATCAGCCATTTACATGCAATTACAGGCTAATGGGAGAAACACAATGGGCTCCGTAAAGTAAGTGATAATACAGCGAGCGAGACCTGCAAATCGCACCGGAGCACATCTGCATAAATTGGGAGCCACCCGAAGAGCTTTACACAGAGATTAATGTCCACAGTCCGAGCGCGCGCCAGTCAGAGTGACAGTCCATCCCGTAGCCGATCGTCGCGCGCACGCAATTAGGCTCCACCACTTATACAACAACAACAACAATAAAGATGATGATGGTGATAGAACAACAACAACAAAAAAACCCCTACAAAATCACAATCATGAAGTTAATTTCAGCTGACGTTCAGTGCGTAGATTAAAGTGTTCGTTGCGTTTGTACCGTTACACTGGCTACATTGTGAAACAAAAAATGAACAACTTACAGTATCTACATGGAGTGTAGCTGGAGATATGTATTTGGATACATATAGGAAAACGGTAATTTTCTACTGAATGGGAAAAACATGCACGCGCACCCACCGTGCGTTTGCCAAAGTGTTCTGGGAATTTGTAATGTCATGACATCCTCATGTTACGTTTGTTTCGAATCCCAGTCTAAACATGTTAATCAAATATAAAGTAATGTAAAATATAAAACTGGCCGTACAGGAGCACATCTCTACAGTTAAAACTAAAGAAAGTTTTTTTTTTATTTTATCAGGTAAGGCCCACTAATCTACATAGTTATTTTTCAGAAGCGACCTGGCCACAAATGCCAGCTCAACAAAGTGGCGTATCATGTGGAAATTAATTGCAGCCAAATACTCGCAACGTATGTTTCTAAATGTGGAGGGAAAAACCGGAGGACCCGGGGAAAATTTAACAGAGAGAGACACACACGAAAACTCCAAATATACAGCAGGTGTCAGGGTCGGGATTGAGCCCACGACTACCTGTGTACCAGGTGAGGTAGTTAACATCTCCTAGCCACCGTGGCGCCCCGAGGGGGCAGTTGCTCTGCCCCATCAGTGCACATTCCATATTCCTATGATGATGGGGGGGGACACAGTATGTACACAAAAAAGACCAACTGGAAAGATTTACCTCTGACTGGCATTTGAACTTTATCAAACACTTTTAATTGTGTGCGAGGCACTCCTCACGCATGACCATTTGGTTAGATGTATTGTACTAGTCATAATATTGTCAATATATTGAGGTGTTTGCATATTTTAAAAAGCACATTTAAAACGAGTAAATATATGGGGTGAAATGAGAAGGAAATGCTTTACCCTCTCTGACAATAACACAGGTGTGGAGATGTTCAGACACCAAATTATTACCAGAAAGTCTAAAGCCAATTCTTCCTATTGACCATTCGGACACTGGTAAAAAAAAATGTCCCATCGATAAATACATGGGGTACCTACATTATCCCAACAGTGACTTTCGCAACGACGCGTCTCGCCGCATAATGTGTATGTACGTAGAATCCAAGTGCAACGAAATCTCAAGATGCTTCGCAGAGCAGTGGCTATATGTACCGAGAGACAGAGAGAGACAATCAAAGGCAGACGAAGACGCACACATTTCTATTCGCGGGCGCGCAACTGTGTGTGAGACGAATTCCGTCTCATTCTTCTAGGCAGCTTGCTTTTTGGGCCACTGGGCATGACCGTTTCCCTGACCGGTATCTCCATGCGGTGGCATTTCTGCTTATCTCTGTCATGCGCAGAGTCTTTCAACTGAGACGGCTTGTGAAAGACTACACATGTGAACTGTTACCCAATCTTCTATGAAACATTCGTCATTCTACCACTTTTTGAGGGAATGATGGCCAAAATAGCTACATGGATCAAGGCCCCTTGTGTCTTCTTGCGTGTATTTCTGCACGTGTCAGTCTCTGTGTGTGCATGCATGTAGGGAGTGGTAGTGGTGGGGAGCGGTTGCGTCGCGGTTAGCGCTACACTGCGCTAGGAGCGACACGAGTTCGATTCCTGCTCAAGGGCAACAGCAGTGACGATTATCTGAACCGGTCCTGGGTCTCACCGAGGTCGACTCAGCCTCAAATGAGAGTCTGGTATGGTGGATATACATCACCACTGGGGAGACAAAGGCGGCCCGGCATGGTCTTGGCCACCTACCCCCTCGTGCGCCGTGCCGGCCTACATAGGTGTTCGCTAACAGCACTTGCTCCTACAGCCTGTTCAGGCTATACGGGGGAACTTTGTCTTTGTCTTGCACGCGTGTATGTTACGCGTGCTACTGATGTGAGCCACAGCTAATATCGTCAGCTATTGATATTAGAATGGTAGATCAACTCAGCATTGAAATGAGTAGCAGGTGTTCCGTGTGCATGTCAAGAATGGGGAGAAAGCCAGCCGGGCGTGATGCCGGCCACACACCCCCATGTGCCATGCCAGCCATCGGAGATGCTCGCCAACAGCAATTAACCAAACAGGCAGTGGAGGCTACACTTCGAATCTTTGCACGATTGTGTGTCAGTGTCGTGTGTATTTGTACGCGTGCGTGTATCTTCGTGTGGAGAGTGGCGGTGTCGTGGCTTAGCGCATTGCGCCACGAACTCAGCAAACCCAGTTCTATTCTTGCTCACGGCCAATAACATTGGCGAATAGCTTAACCTTACCTGGGCCTCCTCTAGGTCGACTCAGCATTAAATAGTTGAGTACCTGTTGCGCTGAGTAAACATCAGCAATGGAGAAACAAAGACGGTCGGGCAAGGTGTTGCCCCCCCCCCTCGTGTGCCGTGCCGGCCTTCATCGGCGCTTGCTAACAGCATTGCCCCAACAGTCTGTTGAATGCTGTACTCGGGATCTTTGAGGTTTTTTTGTTATATCTATGTATATGCAGTATATGTGTACGTGTCTTTAAGTGTGCATATTTATCTCTGCGTCTCTATGTGTCCGTGTCTGTGTCCGTGTGTGCATGAGAGGAGGAGCTGTAGGGTAGCGTAGCGAGTTGGATTTCCGATCACGGCCAACACCAGTGACGATTATCCGAACCGGTGCTGGGCCTCCTCTAGGTCGACTAAGTCTCAAATGAGTACCCGGTGCAATGTGTAAAAAAAAAGTCGCTACCGGGGAGACAAAGGCGGTCGAGTGTGATACTGGCCACCCCACCCCCATCCTGTACCGTGCCGGCCTTTATCGGTGCTCACTAACAGCACTTGCCCCTAACAGTCTGGTAAAGGCTATGTGGGGGGGTCTGTGTCTTTGTGAGAAGAGGAGGTGCTTTTGAAGCACGCTGCTAATCACAAGCCAAGCTCAGTACACACAGTGAATAGAAGGCACACGCTTGATGCAGGTGCCCAGCCCCAGCAGAGGATGCTAATTGTCGTCTCATCCGTTACTCTTAATAATTCATGATTTCTGTCACCGAAAACCCCCCAAGATATTCCCCGTCGGGGATTAAAATCAAAGTAAACCTTTCCTTTAATCAATCACACCGTTGCACGTCTTGCCTTGCCACCGTTCCAATGACATTCCCTCCGGATCATAAATACACATTTCCTCTAAGGCCTCGCTGTATTCCCGACATTTTCTTTGTCAACAACCATTCCCGTTAATATATTCTGTGCGCGCAGTGACCTCGATCCGATGACCTTGGTCCGCTGCGACCTCATTCTAATGATCCAGCTCTTATTCTCCGCCTTCAAGAATACACTCCGCGTTTGTATCCGTGCACGGCTGTGGTGCGTCCTCATGCAAAACACACAACGATTTTACTTCATTACCGTCAACAGACCTTTTAAACCGGTGTGTGCAGTTAATTCACAAACTTTAAATAAAATGAAAAAAAAAAGGATTCATTAGGCTTACTGCAAACCTATTTGATTAGACTTTCCGTGGGGCCTTATGGCCTTTAGCTGGGTTGTAATCTAAGCAACGACCTTCGCCTTTAGGGCCTGCAGTGGGCCATTGTGCTGCCATCTGGCCGTCTCTGTGTTCTGCAGATCAATGCAAAAGCTACCCTGCCATGTGTGAGGGTAACACGATTCCAAAAGCGTTTGCTGCTGTGGAGTGTTCTGCAGTCGCCAAAGAACTCAGAGCATGCGAGCGCTTTTGTGGCAGGAATTGTGTTTCCCCGCTACAGACTGTTAATTCTCATTATTCTCGTCACTGTTTTCGTGAACGTTTTGTTTTTATGTTTTCATCCAATTTCATCGCAAATGCGCCTTCGGCATCATGAGATAAACAACAATGCTATTCATAACTCTCGCAGCGAGCGGTGTGTCAGACGGTGGCCCCAGAAGATGACACCGCAGAACTACTTCCAAGATCACTTCAAAAGAGGCCTCCTTATCCACACGAGGGGAACAGCATGTCTGTGCTCTGCAGATAAGGTTTGCGGCATGTCAAGCAAATCAAATTGTTTTTTTTTTAAACTGCCACTTAAAGTGACATGCTAAATTCAAGAAGATAGATGTTTGTGTGTGCCGCCATTGCTCACCGAGCTGAGACCAAAAAAACTTGCCACACGTGAGAATATTGTTTAATCATAGGTGGCTGCCCAGATTCAAATCCAGGATCTCAACGGTGATGGCTCAGTGGTAGTTCCTTGAGCCACCCAACCACCTCCCAATATATAGTATTATTTCATCTCAGGAGCGTTTAGGCAATACCCGAATTATGAACATCGAAAATTAAGAAACACCTCCAGCTGAACATCAACCTCATAGCTAACACTTGTGGATCGCACGGCCCATATTACTGACACGCCCACTGTCATATAGCTTCTTATACCAAGATGTAGTTAGTACGGTGTTCCCCCGTTATGCACGAACTGTGCTCTCCGCGAATCGCATCCGTAACTCTACACGGCTGCATCGGGAGAGAGAGAGAGAAAGAAAGTAATGAGAGGTAAAGTGGTGAGAAATAAAGTGATGAGAGATAAAGTGGTGAGAGATAAAGTGGTGAGAAATAAAGTGACGAGAGATAGAGTGATGACAGATAACGTGATGAGAGATAAAGCGATGAGAAAGATAAAGTGATGAGAGATAAAGTGGTGAGAGATAAAGTGATGAGAAAAATTGATGAGAGATAAAGTGACGAAAGATAAAGTGATGAGAGATAAAGTGACAAGAGATAAAGTGATGAGAGATAAAGTGATGAAAGATAAAATAGTGAGAGATAAATGACGAGAGATAAAGTGGTGAGAGATAAAGTGATGAGAGATAAAGTGCTGAAAGATCAAGTGATGAGAGATACAGTGACGAGAGATAAAGTGACGAGAGATAAAGTGATGAGAGATAAAGTGACGAGAGATAAAGCGATGAGAGATAAAGTGGTGAGAGATAAAGTGATGAGAGATAAAGCGATGAGAGATAAAGTGACGAGAGATAAAGTGATGAGAGATAAAGTGACGAGAGATAAAGCGATGAGAGATAAAGTGGTGAGAGATAAAGTGATGAAAGATAAAGCGATGAGAGATAAAGTGACGAGAGATTAAGTGACGAGAGAGAATGCGCATCAACATCATAATTATTTAAGGTAAATTCATTCATAAACTATTATTTCATTCTTGTATGTGTATTTACTTTATGTTAATTATAACCAATTGTTATTTTTTGCGTTATCATGAAAATGGTTACGTATTTAATCGTTTATTTACAAACGTATTTAAGGTACTGCATTCAAAGATAGGCTTTCGGAGGCCAACATCATTATCCGTGAAATTTGCTTTTCACGAGCACCTCCGCAACGTATCCCCCACGAATAACGAGGGAATTGCTGCCGTATCATACCGATTGCATACGCCACGCCGCGTACCACGTGTCCGACTGTCGGTCACAGCGCCGGCAATGCCCCTCCGCGTGCTATGCACACGAGGGTCACGCTCTCGGCACGCTTTGGCTACGTAGCGGTGCAAAATAAGTTAAACGTACGTACATTTACACACGGAGGGAGCATGCAGTATGGCCTGGAAACTCGTCGGAGAGAATTGCTTTCCGCGCCTTCAGGGAAGCAGAAGCACACCCCACAGTGGACACCATTTCCTAGTTCTCTTTGGTTTTTTCGGTAAAGTCACGTAGGTAAAAAAAAAATCACGACGTTTCGGAGGCAACACAAGCTTTCGTCTTCACAGAAGCGTGTGTTGCCTCCGAAACGTCGTGATTTAATTTGTTTTCTTTTAACCTACGTGACTTTACCGAAAAAAAACAAAGTATGAATCCTTGTAGTAACGAAATCTTCAAATCTAGAACCATTTCATAGGCCCAGACGTTACATTTCGATTCAAAGCTTTCCTGACTGCAGGGATTCATATTCTTGGCTCTTTTGGTAAAGTCACGTCGAAGGGAAATAATAAAATAATGAAAATAAAGCATTTTATTGTAATTGTATTCTTTTATTATTTTATTATTTCCGTTCTATGTTACTTTACCGAAAGAACCAAAAATATGAGGTCCAGACATTGTTTCATTCGTCATCAAAATTAAACTGCAGCATCATCCGGTTTTGGTTTCACCTCATGGCACCGTTGATTAGGGCAACGGGAAACCACCTGGAATACACCTTCAACTATCTTTCATGACTCAAGAGCCCTCGTTGTGCGGTGCGATGTTGAGAGGTACAGAGGGAGTGTTGGACCAGGTAAGGCGGAGGCAGCTTGAGACAGCGGCCAGTACTTTCGGCAGAGGATTCAAGCAGAGGGAAGACCGTACCACCATTATTATTTTACTGCATTGTATTCTACAATCAAGTTTTTTTTTCAAATCCTTCGGCAGAGGATTCAAGCAGAGGGAAGACCGTACCACCATTATTATTTTACTGAATTGTATTCTATAATCAAGTTTTTTTTTTCAAATCCTTCGGCAGAGGATTCAAGCAGAGGGAAGACCGTACCACCGTTATTATTTTACTGCATTGTATTCTACAATCAAGTTTTTTTTTTCAAATCCTTCGGCAGAGGATTCAAGCAGAGGGAAGACCGTACCGCCATTATTATTTTACTGCATTGTATTCTACAATAATGTTTTTTTTTGTTGCAACGGGAACGCAGCATAAAACGCGTTACTCGCTGCAAATGTATCCACGCGTTACGAGCCCTCGAGATTACGCCCGATTGCAAATACTCCGTCGCAGTGACGCCAAGCCAGCAGCTAAGTCGGACACGCTTTGCCATGGGAGCGTGACGGAGTCTGGCTGGTGAGCAAAGCGCTTACTCATCGGAAATTACTGCGCATCGGAGGTCTGACGCTCGCTTTCCGTAATGGTCCTTGCCGCCGTTGTTGTTGTTGTCGTATGTCACGAGGCGAGTCTGCAAACTCGCCGAACGAAGTTTCGCGTCTCAATTGTGGTGTATGGCATTAACCTGAAACGGACACTACGAAGCAAATCGCAATTATTTGTGAGTGTCACTGGAAATAAATAATGCAAGAGACAACGGAACTGGACTGATATTTAAGCTACATGTTTCGTTTAAATTTAAACAGACAATCAACATTTTTATCTCACATGTAATGAGTAAGGCCTTTGGCATAAATAAGTGAGCGTTGGGATGGTGGTTAGCGTATTGAGCAAATATTCTGGTTACCTGAGTCTGATTCCTAGCTGTGAGCTCAACTTGAGTCAGAGTGATATCTGAATCGGTCTTGGGTCTCCTGCTTCAGCAACTTCCACTGACCAGCGTGACATAGTATGGCCAACACGCTCCCTTGACACAACATGGGGAGGCCTTGAATCTTGACTTATAGCTTTCGTGACTGCAGGAATTCATATCATTTGGGTCTTTCGGTAAAGTCACGTAGATAGGTTCAAATTAATAAAAAATAAAATAAACAAAAACCACGACGTCTCGACCACAACAAAAGCGATCGTCCACCTGATGACGGTCGCTTGTGTTGTGATCGAAACGTCCTGGTTTCACCGAAAGACCCAAAGAATATGGGGAGGCTTTCATGCAGCAGTGCGTTGACGAGCACATTTATCTTATTAATTATTGATGTTCATAAGTGGGCCAGTAATGGCAAACCTTTCAAACATTCTGGCTGCCGGACTCAGCGGAGTTGAGGTTTCACTCTTCAGGAATTGAGAGAGAGAGAGAGACAGCATCCAGAGAACGCAGTTATTGACAATTCTAACTTCATGAATCTGGAGAAAAATTGGAGCACACAGACCCCGAGCCTTATGGATAGAGACTGCAGCCTTATTTTAGCCAGTCCTAGCGTGTTCTCGATCCAGAACATTACCAAAGATAATTATTTGGTCAATCTTAAACAGTATATCTAATTTAAGCATTTTTGTCAATCGCAGTTGTAAAACTATACCTTATTAAGATAAACAGACATGTTACTTGGTTGTATGATGATAAGGTGTACTCTTTTCATTGCATTCGATAACCAAGCGCATTAATATTAACAGCGTAGAAATCCGTGGATTCAGAAATGACGTTTCACGAATGAAATGCAGTTTTGAAGTGAACAAAAGCAAACTTCAGACAACAGTTTTTTTAATTTAAACATATCATTAAAGATAACTTTGATCACACCGTTATTTGTACAGACGCGATTCTTGTTTAAAAAACGTACACTTAGTGTTTCCCCCCCCCCCAACTAAATGCCTTCCGCGGATTTCTCCAGCTACCGGTAATACTCTGAGCACAATTGTGTCTGTGTGCACGCGCCCACAGCCCAAATCTCACTCCATTCATTGCCTGCTGGCTGCATTCCTCTATCTGGGTTTAGGTGGACCGTGGATAAACACGCCACATGGCTGATAAGCCCATAAGGTAATTCTGTTTTAATAAGGGATGGACATTCAATTATTGGTGATTGGCACAGGGTAAGTAAAAAAAAATGCGGGAAGTAACTGATAAGGTATTCTCTTGAGGTTGCCTGACTCCTCTGGCCGCTGGTAAAGATTGGAAGGCGATAACCAACTGGACATTGCAGCATTTTCTCCCCCAGCCCATCGCTGTCCTCCCAATTTGCCTCGCTTCACACTCCACTGCTCCTATTCCCGGCCACTGCCTTGCCCTCCCCTCGCACCAATCTATCTTCCACCGTAGTTCTGAAAACACAGCCAAACACAAACATCAGCAACACCCAACAGGTTATCGTGATCGTTCGTTTGAATGGTGTGCACGTCATACGAGTTCTAGAATGTTTACGCTTTTGCCCCTCCTAAAAAAAAGTGTTTTTTGTTGTTTTAAATTTACGCTATTTTGTTTTAATTGCCTTGACCACGTCACGTAGATCCTAGCCAAGGAATGTGCACATTGCGTGGGTTAGTTCCTCGGTTTGTGGAGCACGAAAAGATAAAGTCAGAACATTCGCTCGTGATAACGCCTGGTCGGTCATCATCAACAGCAATGCTCTGGCCACTGCTGCATGAAGGCGTGGTCACTCGATGGCACAATCCGTCTCGCTCCTGCACGTGAGATGATCTCGACAATTCCGTCTCCGTGGGAGTCGTCGGGCGTGTTACCTCCTGCAGTCTCATCCAGCGATCGCCATCCTCTCGAGCCATGCTGCGTCCTGCTCAAGCCCGCTTAACTTTCCTTAGATATAAAAAAAAAATACTTTCTGAATTGAAAAATGCTCTTTTGTTTACTGTACTTTGTTGTCATTCCCACAACACCTTTGATTAGCATGGTTGGCTACGTACGGTGTGAAATAAGTTCAACATACAAAATAAAATGTCATAAGTATAAATTTGGAAGTCCCCTTACCGTATAAGGAAGTCTCTATATCGCTGTATGATACCAGTTCACTGAACTCCAGGATATCAAGAAGTGTTGGGACTTCCTGCTCACGCTGTAAAGATTACTTGGATTTCGAGACTAATTTAAGTGCTGTACGGCCCACCTGTGCCCTTGGCATGAAGGCATGACGTGGAGTGATGCCCTTTCTGAAACTCTTGATACACAGCATACCTCCACGGCACGCTGGGGAACAACTCTAATGGAGACACGGCAGAACTATTCCCCAGGTCTCTTCAATGTGCCTTTCTGACCAGCAATCACTACATACCCTTTATATGCACTGTGTTTAGGTTCAATTGTTAATGAAGTATCATCAACAACAACCACCGTTCACCACTAATTGACGGAGGCGGCACCACAGCACGTGTGCCAGGCTGGGTGCACTTTGAGGCCAGGCGAGGTGTCGAAGACTCGCTAGCAGGAGATCACGAGACAGACCCAGGTGTTATGGGTTAATCCTCAAGGAGAAAGGTTGTCTTTGTGTGGCTGTCAGGCCAGATACATATTCCAATATTTTCGTCTTAAAAAAGCAATGGATCTCAGTAGCAGTGCGTTTTTTTCATGTTCATGATAATTTTTAGTTTTTAGTTTTAATTACTATCATGGCATTAAAAAAAATGTAAATAAATACAAGCAATGTGTGCGTTTAGAACTGCGAACATCGATGATTGCTTCGATTTTTTTGTTGTTACTAGGAAGCCACTGTTAAGATGAGAGCGAGTGTTATGGGCTGCAAGCTGATTGTATTACCGTGAAGTAGAAGAACATCCTGTACTCGCCGGCACCTAGGGGTGACATTGTACGTGTGCATTGTATTTGATATGTTCAGTCATCCCATATGATTGAGGTTGAGAGCACTTTGAATGGCCACGTGATTTCAGAATGTAGGGCATTTTTTTTTTAGATATCCATGATGTTGTTGAGGCATCGAAAACCACTTGCTTGGCTGATTATCATCAGC
This sequence comes from Lampetra fluviatilis, assembly GCF_964198595.1. NCBI lineage: Eukaryota > Metazoa > Chordata > Hyperoartia > Petromyzontiformes > Petromyzontidae > Lampetra > Lampetra fluviatilis. Next base: position 26,862,166 of record NC_136276.1, on the reverse strand, counting down.
CGAGATCAATCCACTTCTGGATGAAATCCACCTCGAGCCATCATCACTTCTCACAATCTTGCGATGCAACCATCCATCCAGCACCTGCACACAAACTCATGTTCTTGCTCCGGTGTGCATCATCTCAGTTGTGTAGCAGTCATTGGCTGCCACTCCACCACTACAGTATTCCTGACCATCGCCAAACATCCATCCCGACATGTCCTACCCAAGTGCACTTACTTTTCTTAATAGGTCTGATGTTCTCTAATGCATGTGCTCCCCTCTCTGTCTCTCAATGTAATGTCAAGCATTTATCTCTTCTATGCTTCTTTGCACACCATTTCAGTTTGTATTCCACATTTTTGTTGTTAATTACCCCATTGCTGAACCGTGTTTCATACGCAGGTAGTGAACATTCTTACTGGGACACATTGGTTAATTACTTTTCGTTACGAATCTCAGATACATAGAAAGTTCTTCAGTCCACTCACGTCCACCGTCTTCATTCCATGTTTTTAGTTTCCGGTCCGCCTCCAATAGCTGCCACAGGTACGTGTAAATTTCGCTGTGTTTTTTCCAGTTGTGTCCTTCTCCCGTACTACTCTGATCGTTTCGCGAAATCGTTGTAACCGACGCGTGTTTTTCTCGTATTTATTAGCAGCTCCAACTCTGCCGTCTTCTTCACGAAGCTCTTCTCAACATTCACCGCAATTCCTTCCCATTGGTGTTCATGAAGACATTGTGTTGTCAGCTCATATGAAGATAGTCAGTGTTTAGACCCATTCATATTTCTGCCTTCATTTGTCCGATCCCGTTAAAAAAAGTACGTATTATAATTATGCCGTGAATACCTTTGGCACAATAGAGTCTTTATTTTTAACTGCTTTTTGTGTTTCGTGTGTCGTCCTTACCCCACACCTCCGATTAGCACGGTTGGCTACGTACGGTGCAAAAGAAGTTCAATGTGCATATATTGTCTGATTCGCCTTTTAATATGTCATTTGGTACTTTCATGATCTAGTCTCAGTATGGCAGTCCCGTTTTTGCAAATAGATTTTGGTATTATTTATCATAATTTTAATTTTAGTCCTCGGTTTTTGAGAGCTTAGATGATTGCGTCAATTCCTACGGAGTCAAATGGTGTTTCATAGTCTACAAATGCACACCTCAACTGTGTGGAAATTAAGTGAACCCAACATCTGGCATCTGTGACAGCTTGATAATTCACACAATGTGGGTGTCTGCCCGAGATTCCTACCAAGCGGTGGTGTCAAGCGTCTTGATTTCTATGCGGGATCAAACCTACGCTGAGCAATCCGCAGTGCCAGTTTTAGTCATTTGAAGTAACGCACAATAGCTCGAGAATTTTACCGGCCTTTTTTCAAGGGGGGCGATGCATCAGGATACAATACAATCTCCGTCGCGACCATCCATCATTCTCATAACTGTGCACGTGTGCACATATATGCACCGCAGTGATTAGTGACATTGATTCCAATTCCATACCATGCACAACATGGAAATTGCTTTCAGAATTTTTAGTCTGAACTTGGCCTAAAATAAAAGTCTGACATCAGCGCTGGAGAGGCAGTGGAGCCCAGGCATAAGTCATTTCTTCACACACGTGTCCACACAGAGCTGGAAGGAAAACGAGTATTTGTTTGTGAGTGCGTTTGTACAGGCATGTATTAATTTGTTGTCCTCCCACACCTCCGATTATTTTTACATAAGTACAAACGTACGTATGTTGAACTTCTTTCGCACCGTACGTAGCCAACCGTGCTCATTCTGTACATGAGGAGCGGTAGTGTAACGGTTCGATTGCCGGTCACAGCCAACATCAGTGACGATTATCTGAACCCGTCATGTGCCTCCCTTAGGTCGATTCAGCCTCAAATGAGCACCTGGTCTGGAGTGTAAACATCGCCACTAGGGATACAAAGGCGGCCGGGCGTGGTGCTAGCCACCAACTGCCTTGTTTACAGCCCTTGCCCTAAGAGTCTGTTAAGGGTATAGGGTGGATCTTCGTTTTTGGTGGGCATGTGAATTTTTCTCAAAATACACTCTTGAATATGTCGGCATATCAGTTACCTTGTAACGCTTTGCTTTTCACAGCATGCATTCTATGTCTGGGCATGAATTATAATTATCAGTGTTCATGTATGCGTGTTTTTTTTTACGTGTGTTTGTATGAATGATTATAGAGTGTGTGTGTGTGTATCGTTGTCTTTGTCATTATACGTGTATGTCTATTGTAAATGCTTTTAAATCTCTGTATGTCTGTGTATGTCACTCATTGTGTGCGTTTGTTTGTGGGGAGCGGCAGGACAGCGGTTAGCGCTACGCTGCGCTACGAACCTGGCAACCCAACTTACCATTCCCGCTCACGGCCAACACCGTTGACGATTATCTGAACCGGTCCTGGGCTTCCCCTAGGTCGACTCAGCCTCAAATGAGTAACCGATGCAGCGTGTAAAACATCGCTACTCGGGAGACAAAAGCGACCAGGCATGACGCTGGGCAACCCGCCCCCTCGGCCTTCATAGGTGCTCGCTAACAGCACTTGCCCCCAAAGCCTGCTGAGGCTATGGGGGGATTCTTTGTCTGTGTTTGTATTTGCACACCTTTACATCCGCCACCCCCCCCAGGTTGAAAGCCAACGGTGTAATTATTAGCCATGATAAAAATCCGCTTCCACTGCGACTGTCAGGGCTCGAAAGGGCGATCAATCATGTAGTTTATCTTGCGATCGAGTGGGCGAGAGGAAACGGGCAGCAGAGGCGGCCACATTCTGATTGTGAGCGTGACCCCTTTGGCAGACCGCATGGGCAGCCAGGTCAAGGCACATTTACATGCTAATGGAAGCCCGGGTTCCGAATCAGACACCCACGCCTGCATAAATCTGTAGGCAATTAATGACCATGATTGACCCCACCCCAATGCAGACGCAAGCTGTCGCGGTATAATATGTATGTATGTAAGTATCAGTACACGCGCATGTGTTTGGGTATGAATGTATGGTCTGGAATAGATTAATAGAGACGTACCTCGCGTGAGCTGTTCACACATTCACTCTCTTCCTTCACATTGCACTGCAACAGAGTGCCCCTTGTTGCTTGAGAAATGCCGATTTTAAGAAATCTCCTGTTGTATGAATTTTCCCTTGTACTGCATTTTTAAAATGATGTAATGTTACGTTTCGTAATTTTTAAAAATTAAATTCAGACATTGTTAGCTTTGCTCTGTCAGTTACGATCTTATTATGCCTATTGTGCAGGCAAATGCAATGGTAAACAAGACAAAATGCACCCTTTATATATATAAAAATGGGGTCATATTCCTTTAATAATTTCTGCAAAGGTGCTCCCTGGCGGTCGCTTGGATTGTGTGTGTACGCGACGTTTGACTGCAGTGTAAACACTGCATTTTGAATCCTATCGAATATGAGCACTTATGCACGAGTAGTGTCGTTAATTCTTAATTAAAGGCCATACAACTATTGCTCACCTCGCTCATTTTTATATTTTAACGTAAGTGAAGAAATAAATACGCAAATATGCGCTCTGTGGGGATCTGTCTTGACAGTCGCATGTGCTCACAGTCCCGTGTTCCTGGCCTCTGTCACAGTTTTGGCAATGAGCACAACAGCATCACAGAATTGCCGTTTTCCAATCTGCCTTGATAATGCTCGTGATTATACCTTGGGTAGAAAGCTGAAAGGGCGGCACCGTTTGTTGAGTGATGGGTAGGTCTTTATCTGGACGCACAAAGATGACACAATCATCACCACCTCAGTATCGCCTTTTAAAATGAACCTGGTTAAAATGTTTGCACCTGAGATGAAAACGATGCAGTGCCGTCGCGATTGAATGGACGTGTTTGTGCACGGAAGACCCCGCCTGATGGACATCTTTGTGACTATCGCTAGTACCGACGCGAACGCGCATTCACAACGCTCCTTGTCAATCCATTCGCTGCTCCGTCAGCTTCCTTAAAACCACGGTCTTTTAAGGATATATTCGCAAAGTTGCTCACACTCCGCCCGGCGGTAAACTTGTCGTTTGAACACAACAAGTCGAAAAAAAAGTGTCGTAGTTGCATCAACATGTTTTGTGCACAAATGGTTCGGCGACGTACGTGTAAGCCACGTCATGTTTTTTTCTTGTCCATTGCTCTTTTGCAACATACACAATGTTATCCTTTACGTCGAACATTACACAGCAATGTACGTCGACAGACCTAGGCTACTTTATTTTCAGTCACGTGGACAGCTCGTTAAAAAAAGCATACTTTTGGCAATTCAGCCACGGGAAATATAAAACAAAAACTAGTAAACTTCATCGAAACAAATGGGTCCAGTAAATATGCTTGCACAGTGCCACAACTGTGCAGGGACTGGCAGGTTAATTCCACAGTTCAGACTTGCTAGGTTTGAAACGTGGTCTGAAACGGGACGTTGCCTCTGTCCACTCTTAACTGACTGTGTAATTATAATGATAATTTACAGTCTTTTGTCATTCCACTGCTGGATGAATCCTTTTCCATGCTGTCAGATATGGGGGTCGTTTGACTGTACTTCGTGTGGATTGGTGAAGTGGGAAAGTTGTGGGGGACCGCACCGGTTAGATATCACACGCCACTGATGTTAACCATGGCCAGGAATTGAATGCAGGTTTCCGGATAGTATGTATGTTGAACTTCTTTCGCACCCTATGCAGCCAACCGTGCAAATCGGAGGTGCAGTGGAAGGACAACAAACTAAACACAAAAAACGGTTCGAAAGAAATGAGTTGTCAATCGAGATGATTTACAAAGCTCAAGTGGCTTCCTAATATCGGAAGAACGAGCGTTCCAGACGGCCGCAGAAGCGCATACGAAAGCGTGCGATGCAGTGACCGTCTTTGTTGGATGGCTATAGCCAAAAGCTGCTGCGAGGATGATCGAAGTTTGGGAGATAGTTTATGCTCCTTGACGAGATCAGCAAGGTATTGGTGGTTCACTTGCGGCGAGCACTTTGTGTGTGTAATGAGTGCGACCTTACTGTGCCACTCGATGCCAAAATGAATTAGTATGTCGTGATAATATAATAACATGCAGCTCTCCCTTGCAATAGAGAGAGTCAGTTTAACACGAAGCAGGCTTTCGCGACCAATATTATTCATAATAAAGCTTTTTGGGTTAGATCGCATAAGTATAAATGTGTCGAACCCCTCCACCACCCGACAGGGGATTTGTCACGTAAACAAAACGACAAATAGTTATTACTTCAGCCCACCGGTGTGTTGGAGAGTAAATCTGCTCAAAACGCGTCAGGGTCAGGATCGAACCCACGACCCGATGTATACCAGGAAAGGCAGTCAACATCACCGCAGCACACCAAAATCATCTTCTAACAACAAGGTATTTTCGGGACAGTACAAAAAGTAGGTTTTAGGTCAATCTGTAAGCATTTGTTTCATCTCTATGTGGGGAGATGTTGTCTAGACATTCGATTTTTCACCCACAATTTCTTTTTTGAAGATGAATTCTCGATACAACCCAAAGCAATCATGTGAAAAAGTCATTAGACTCAGTGAGGCTTTCCTTAGAAAACAAAGCAATTATTCCTAGAAGTTACAAAGTAGCTGCTTCAGTGAATTTATGCAATGGGTAAGAGGTTAATTAAAAATAATAACAGGGGATTTTTTTTTACTGTCCTTCAGAAGAGAGACAAACATCTTGGCAATTTGGCTGTCTGGTCTTCAGGAAATATTGAGTTGTGTAGTTAAGCAGTTTAAAAATACTTGGAAATGATAGGTTTGTTGGGTTGATGCTATAGACGGCAGTGGCTGCTGGCAGCTAAAGTTGCGTTCAAATCAGTGACCGAAGTTTAATGAGTCTCAGAGTATAATGGATTTTAAAGGCATTCGTATTTTCAGACTCAATACACATCAATGAGATGGATATCATTTCCATTAAACCCGCTAACAGCCACTGCCATCGACTAACAATAGGTGCTGTACCAACGGCTTCAACTCAACCAGACCAATTGTTTTCTCTCTGTTTGAGACCATCTTTCCGTTAAGCCCCAAGGCTTAATATTTATTGTTGCCCAGTCTGCCGAAATGTCAATATCTTTATGAACTGCCAGTAACGGTTAAAAAAACCGCGCAATTGGCTTGGGAATGAACCGATAAAACTTGATTCAACCCATTTGTAAAGCCACAGCTGAATGAAAGCCTCGCCTGATCGTGTCGGCAGTGAGAGTTGTTTGATCATACTTCACCACGATGACCAGTGCAATGCAGGTGAGTGAAAGGGGGGGGGGGGGGGGCATGACACTCGCCACTTGTGCCAATCACGCCCAGGCATCAGATCCCGGTCCCCGGGTTCTCAAAATGCATAACCACTGTGCCACACTAATGAGTAACACATTCATAATTATTATTACTACTCGTAGAGCAATAGTGCAGCTGTAGAATGACCACTACCCTTCTCTGTACGAATCTGACCCCACCACTACCCCCAAGGCATGTTCAATTAGTTGTGCACACGAGCACCCTTCCGATTGTTCACATCGGGAACCACCCCTGTGTCCTTAATCCCCATGCCGCCCCATCCTCTGACAAATGAGCGCAGCCGTGGCGACACCCAGCCCTGTTCCCCCACGCCTCCTCTCCCAGCCCTGCTCCCCCACGCCTCCACCTCCATCTCCCAGCTCTGTCCCCCCACTCCTCCACCTCCCTCCCCCAGCTCGGCCCCCCAATCCTCCACCTCCCTCTCCCAGCTCTGCCCCCCCCACTCCTCCACCTCTCTCCCCCAGCTCTGCCCCCCTCCCCCACTCCTCCACCTCCCTCCCCCAGCTCGGACCCCCAATCCTCCACCTCCCTCTCCCAGCTCTGCCCCCCCCACCCCTCCACCTCCCTCCCCCAGCTCTGCCCCCCCCCCCACTCCTCCACCTCCCTCTCCCAGCTCGGACCCCCCACCCCTCCACCTCCCTCCCCCAGTCCGTCCGCTGCTGATGGACGGGCTGCCTGATTTGTCCTGCAGCCGTGGAGGGCCGAACGGCCAAACAAACCCCCGTGGGAGAGTGTGGCCTGGTAATGCTGCTGCTGCTGACAGCCACCCCCATCTCTGAAGCAGTAATGGCTCAGGTGATCATCGTCCATATACCATCCGGCATATATATACAGTGCATATATTGTGTGGATATATGTATGTATTATGTATGTTTATCTTATTTTGCACCGTACGTAGCCAACTGTGCTAAAGAAACAACGTGAGAAACATGCATATTCTCTGGATACATTTTGCACGCACACAGCATACTATATATACAGAGCGTGATAATGTCTTACTGTTTATTATGTGGGGAATTAACAAGGCCTATTCTCTTCAGGGTGGATGTTAAACACCCCTTGACGTGATTTTCCAAAGTGGGGCATTGTGTCACTGTGTCACAGAGTGAAACTCACCTTATATGTGGTCCTTTTACCAGTTACTCCAATTATCCACGGAGTCAGTACATACATTGGACTGCCTATTATCCTATTATCCATGGATGCATTTCTCCTATCATCTGAATTTATTGCAGATAAGAGGAGTGGCCAGAAGTGGCAGCAAATACATCTCAAATCCGCGTCGTCACGTAGAGCTGTGAGTTATTATCGCTAGGTTTGAATAATTAATATTAATATGATCGGCCAATAGCGTCTCTCCTCCCCACCTCCCCCTCCCCGTTATCGACGATGACCACGTGTTGAATTCCTGTCACTACATCGTGAAAATCTCGATGCTAAAATGGTTTCACATGCCTCATCCGAATGAGCATTAGTAATTGCAATCATCTCTTATCTGCTTAAATAGTTCAACCTAAATCATGAAATTAGCACACTTAAGGCAACATCAGTTTCAATGCAGATGTTCCCCATTCACGATGGCCATTGCACCCAACAGGTATCCCCATCAATCAGAAGTAGTTTGGAAATAGCTTCCCTTCATGTCAGTCGGGATGCATTAGGTGCTTCAACACAAGGCACTACGAACGCAGCCAACCTGAATTTGATTCACGGCCATCGGCTAACATAGATGTGGAGCGATATCTGAACTGTTACTGTGTGTATGTTGAACTTTTGTCGCACCGTACGTAGCCAACCGTTCTAATCGGAGGTGTGGTGGAAGGACAACAAACGAAACCCAACAATCTGATTGTTGTCCTTCGCCCGAATGCGCTCCTGGTTGGATGCCTCACCAATCCACTCTAACCGGCTTGATCAAGTATACGTAGCATGTAGGTCTTGCCAATGTTGTGACTCATGATTGATTTTTGGGTTTTGCCAATGTTTGTCCGGTGATGGGGAGGGGGTCTCACGACTGACATTTGGCGAGAGCATTCCAGCAAAAATGTCCAATGCCGAGTTTGTCAAAGCTAATCGAGACTCTTTGCTTATACAGCACCATAGCTGCGTCCCCAAAATGCCGCTGTTCATTATGCGGAGAGGCATGCTAGTTATTTATATGTTGAATTAGCCATTTCAAATTAGGCCTAATATTGAATAGATGAGATCACTTATACACACTGCATATACTGATTACGGCATCATCAATTATCATTATCAGCCATTTCGTATCTAACGTTGGGTTAAGGTCAGGTGACTAGTTAGTAATTGAGCGATTGGGTTTTCATCTGGTGGAGGCTACACACATGCTCCAGTGCTGATATCACGCGTGACACTCGTCCGCTGAGATCACAGTTCTCTGGCACTGCGAAAGCACTACACAGTGCAAGTGAATAAACAAAAGTATTTGTTCGTGACTGAGAGCCCATTGAGACAGCATGTTTCATTTGCAAGAGGGGTCTGAGAAGACTGGAGGATAAAGGGCAATGTACTGAATTGTGCAAAAAGCAATGTAAAATAGGCCATTTGGCACTTTGGAATTTAAACAAATCTCATGGTTTTCTTTTTATCTTACCAATCAAGGCCCACAGTATCTCTATTTTCAGAAGCGACCTGGCCACAAATGATAGCTCAACGAAATAGCTCATCATTTGCGGTCAAATACTCCAATTGCACGTTGATTCTAAATGTGGAGGGAAAAAGCGGAGGACCCGGAGAAAAATCCACGCGACCACGGGGAGAACATGCAAATTCCAAATGTACAGGCATCAGCGTCGGGATTGAACTCACAGCCTCCCGTATACCAGGTGAGGTATTTAACATCTCGCCACCAAGGCGCCCCGTGAGGTTAAATACCCCAGGTAGATTCACAGGTCAAAAAGTGGCTTTCGTAGCATTTCTCATCTTCATTGAGAGCCCTTAACCAGCGGTGTAAACTCCACATTTTCGCGCTGCAGGTCAATCTTGCACGCCGGAAAGCCACCACAGAATTGACACAAAGTGGTAGTTGTTTTACTGAGCCCAGAGACAGGATGGGAAGAGTGGGTCTCCAAGTGACATTCACAACCTTATTTTTGCGATTCCAGCCATCCGGTGGGATTCCAGGCAGATTAAAGACCAAAAACTATGGGAAAATGCATAAGCAATTTTTATATGAATAATCATTATCCATCAGAGCTCCCTTGTGTTTAGAGAATGTGTTGATTTAAGGTAATTTAATATTTAATTTAGGTAAATATAGACGGACTTAATCTAATCGTGGCGCTGTCATATCGTTGAGACAAAGTGTCAGATTATTGTTAGGTTGAATTATGAGGTGTGACTCAACAGACCAAGAAGGAATTCGTACCTCTGTGAAATACCTTCGCTGGTGCCTTCCAGTGTTATTGCTATTTTGCTGGAGGGTTTACAGCTGAGCATATCCCGTGCGATATCGTGCTCGCCGGCTAACGATGGCCATGTACGCAAGTGCTGGTGCTAATATTAGAATGCACCACCGTTTAAAATTGCTTCCCTTTATGCAATTTCAGTTTTCGAACTGCTCAGAATTGCAATGCGCTCACTTTCTGCGAATTCTCCGATTTGCCTTGACTCGATAAATATAAGCCCCACGTTTCGGGATCCAATGAACCAATCACCCACCAATTGTGAAAATATATTGCATTGCAATAACATTTGAATTTATATAGCATCTAAATATGTTAGTATTTCAGGACACTGTTGAGCTAGTGTTTGGGATTTAACATATAACATTGAGAACAGTGAAATAGGCTGTATTATGTACACAGCGCTGCACATTGGTTACATGAAATAGTGTTCATGTGTATGAGCCAGGTCTAAAAGGAACATTAGGTATTTTAAACGGTCTTCAAAATACTCGTTAAAAATGGTATTGGCCAATAATGCTGATGCAAGACCCAATTGAACAAGCATCTGGAGACTTCGTTTGCAATTCATGGACAAATAAATAACTATTGCGATTTACAGTTTTATTGCACCTAGGAGTAAATAAGAACACGATTTGTATTCATTAATTGTTTAAATGCAACAACAATCTCAAAGTGACTTACAAATACACAAAATAAAATGTAGGGCAAGCCACAGAGGGGAGGAAAAAAGAGAGTAAAAAAGATAATAAAAAAAACTAAAAAAGTCCGTGGCAGAGGGATACGACTCGCGCAAGGGAGGGCACAAACGGTGACCAGCGCATGCACTGCCGGGCAACAAAAAGCCACCTGAGAGTCCCAGCAACCCTCAGAAGCGCCCTGGGAAGTCTAAAAAGCACGAGACATTAAGTAATATTTAAAACATACTTTTTTTTTAAATACGCTTTCATGAAATGTACTAGTAATGGGCAGGACTCCGCGTCTCCAGGAAGTGGCCCCCGAAGCTTACCATAACGTAAGGGACCGTGGTCGTTTACAGCCAACGTCAGTTGAGCGTGGACAATTAGACCCAAGCCGAAACATAACATTAAAAATAATGTTTAAAAATATATTTTTTTCTGATAGAATTTAGTATTGTCATCTGTATGACGTAAGTATACCAAGTTTGCAGTCGATACCACATTGGGAAGTGGGTTAAAATTGAGTTACGAAATTTGAGGATACAACAACGACAACAACAACAACGACAACAGACAGAGTGAGTTAATAAAAAGCGTGTAATAATAAAAAAACACCATCGCCATCAGCACCTAGCGCTGCCAACCACAGGCCAACCATCCCCAGCCACCCACCGTTACAAAATAACAATCCAACCCACCACAACCACCCAACCACAATCACCCACCATAACCAACAACAACCGACTCTGCCACACGAAACATGTATGTTGGACTTATTTCACACTGTACATAGCCAACCATGCTAATAATCGCAGGGGAAGGACAACAAACTAAACACATAAGACAGTTCTAAAGAAATGCGTTGTCATTCTAGACAACAGTGGCGGCTCCTGCAAAATCTCTCAGGGAGGGCAAATGTCTGGATGATTGATAAGGATAAGGTCCACCCATGCAATGGATAAATTAACAGCTTAAGCATGTAAAGGCAACTTCACTTCTTTATTATTAATAAAAAATAAAGTGACTCTTACAATACATCTTGTTTGTTTCTATACTCACTATTAAAACAACCCACTCAAGTTTCTTTTATTAAAGATTCCACTAGGTGGCGACAAATTATATTGTTGGATGAAACGTGCTTACGTATGATGACGTAAGCACGTATGATGACGTAAACACGTTAGGGCGAGCCCTCCCGGAAGCCATAGAGAATGCATTGCAGCGCCCCCGTTCGAAAAAAAACATCTTTGAATGTAAGTCTATGGGACCACTCGGGGCGATTCTCAGCTGGAGGGAAATCGCCCAAAAAGAGGCGGTACTCCACAGAACGTAGCATGACGCTGATTGGACTATATCCAGAGGCACAGTGACGGCTAGCGTGACTCTGTGGTTGAATGACATTGGTGGTGCGTCGCCCAATCGCCCTAATGAAGAAACCGCCCCTGCTAGACAATGATTTAAAAGTGTATAGCTCCAGTGGCTTCCTAATATCGGAAGGAAGAGCGTTCCAGACGGCCGCAGAAGCGGGTCTGAAAGCGCGCGATGCGGTGACCGTCTTTGTTCGATGGCCAGATAAAAGCCGCTGCGAGGATGACCGGAGTTTGCGTAATGGTTGAAGCTCCTTGACGAGAGCATTGCCGGTAAGAGAGTCCTGGCAGAGTTTCGCGGCATGACGATACCGTGGCAAGTACCACGAGGGTCCCCGTGCTGCTGTGGTCGCCAGGCCCAGAGAATTCTCTCCACACCACGATGCTACGAAGGCTCACACATTTGCTCTTAGAGCCTTGAGAGGAGTACATAATGCCTTGAATGGGGACGTAACAAAGTATAACCAAGTGTATCGATGATTGTACCCTTCAGGTTCGATGCCTTATTGGTGAACGTTTATGACCATTTCATAGATTGGCGGCTGACTTTCGACAAAGTTGAGTCCATCGTTTGAATCACACGAGGGGATCTCTTCCCCCACAGACACCGGCGTGTGTCACTGCACCTCAGTCCACACAACAGATTGAACCTGGATGGAGGTGACGTCGTGACAAGTACGCCTGCGTGATCCGGGTAGAACGGGGGATCTGAAGGGGTCGGCTCATGAACAGCAAATTATTATGTGCCTAGGCTTCGAACTGGAATATGAATCTCACAGTGGAGGTATAAGATCAAACCGCTGGATGGACCAGCAGCAGTCTGTGACAACGGAGGGACTACAACATGCTGATGTTGGCTTGTAAACTATTGTGCACCTTTGATTATGTAATTTATTATTTTGAGCAAGTTCCCTTTCTATCTGCATTCAAGCCACCATGGATATGGGCCAGTGTGCAGTATACAGCATCACATTTGGGCATGCGTGTGTGTGTGTGGTACAGACATTGTGTACGTTAGAAAACAAGAATTAAGATACAGCGGTATTACTGAGGTGCCTGCACAAGCCAAGGTGCCTGCATGATGCCACAATGAGAATAAGAAGTTGTGCAACGCACTTTGGGAATGATGCGTTTACAGGCTGGATTGACAGATATCTATTCCAAGTCATCAACTTGAGATTTACACGATTCCCCTTTACTTTCTCTCTCTCTCTCTGTGCGCTTCCTGGAACTCTCACTCATTGCAGAGTGTCACTCCTCCGGATCCTGTTGTTAGCCTCGGGGCAGGCACTGTTTATTTTTCGGTGGCATCCTTCACGAGCCTCCTCCACAAAAGGTCGATCTTGACATCTCACTGGTTACCAGTAGCCACGCGGACGTGGATTCTCAGACGCACGTAAACAGACGCGCGTAATAAATGCAGATGCGGAGAGACGCGTATAAACACAGACACGTAATAAATGTGAGAAAAAGTAAACCTCCGGTGATCCTGGCCATCGGCGAAAACCCACGAGTGACTTTGACCTACGAGTGTTTGGCGTGGGGGGCACCGTCTGTGTGCGTGCGGGCTCTGGAAGTGCATGAAAGCAGACAGGCGTCTTATCCTACACAGCGTCTGACGCTGAAGTTGACGCATTCTGGCACCAGCCCCTGACTGGTGGCCAGCCACACAAACCTGTCTCCTGACGGCCAGCCTCACCGTTGTTACATGGTCAGCGTAGCGTGCAGGCGTCCGATGCTCTGCGGTCCATTTCGCTTAGCGTTAACACGTGAGGCCCGCGCGTAAGGCTTCTGCACAATAAGAAGGGCATTATCAGCGGATGCTGAACAAATGGCATCCTGGAAATGTAAACGCTGTCCTGCTTCCTGTGAAAGGAAAAAAGAATAACATTTGGTCAGCACAGATTATTTTGTTTGTTTAAACGTGAGTTGTGCACACTACTAACGTATAGTTTCACCGTCCAATCTAATATTAATGGTTGCAACAAAGTGACCGCTTATTTATTTTTAGATCAAAATTCAACAAAATGTCCATAGTTTTCGCAATTTCCCTACAAGCTTCACTAATGAAATCACGTGGTATTTTTGTAAGTACTATACTAAGGCAGGCAGCGTTCTTACATTTGTATCTATTTTTTTTATTTGTTCAACCCCTGAATGCAATGGGCATCACAAGATAATGTTCAGGAGCGGATGACGGGAGGTGAAAAGAGATGGAGTTGATTTGCCAAGAAAAAGTGGGAGAGAAACGGGGGAGGGGGGAGGGGGGTTGAGGGGTCAATGGCATGGCACGCTTTAGTACTAAGTTCACAAGGCCTGAGACTGGAGTCTGGCCTACATAGTATGGAGCAGGAGGTGTGTGGCGGGTCAGTGTGGGTGGCGGGCTGAAAAGATCTGGAATATAAATGGGGCCCTAAATAATGCACTTGAAGTATCTAGAGCCACAGAGCAAGCCTCTGTCATTCTGTTACACCGATAAATATAAATTGTCCGTGGGTTCGTGGTGAAGCTTTCCCACAATCATGCGTCGGTGTGATGCTTCTCATAGCCTGATATCCAGTTCTTATGCTGAACGAATGGGACATTTTAAGTGTCTTTGCTGAAATATGTGTAATCTTATCTCAGCTTAATTTTATTTAATTAATGTAACCGGTTAAAAGCCCATTAATAAGTGAACACTTTTTTTGCTACCAAAGAAGAGTTCGAACCATTTTTGCATGGAGAAAGATATACAGTATACATACATCATGCGTCGTGCGTTTTCAAGATTCAGATTTTGATTCTGATAACAGCACACGAGGGCCGAGGTGACAGGCTGTCCTGAGAATTATTTGCGATAGTTTTCGGGAGTGCGTTGCGTCTCGCGGGCCAAATAGCCACCTGCGCCGGTGTTACAGCGTGGCGCGGAATGATTATTCGATGACTTTAAAATCCTTTCCATTATCTGTATTTCTTAATAAGGTTCCCTACATTGGCTCACAAAAGCACGATTGTCTTTAGTTTTTTTCAGTCAAAATTGTACGTCTTTAATTCAATCGGATGCCTCCATAAACGCTGAGAATCATTGGTTTATGTTTTTTTCCGTACATATACAACAGGAAATTGTCGTGCATTGCAGCAACTGCATTGGAGTCCACTCAGTCCCTGGTGTTCTCAAAGACCTCGGAGTCGTCAGGTGGCATGAGATCTACAACTCTTGGACGTTGTTTAGCCCCGATAAGGTGCAACACCTTTCATTTTTTGCCTTGCTGAAGCTGAAACGGGGGGGCGTGTAACTTCACCGTCCGCCCTCCTCCGCTCCCAGCATGGGTGAACGATGTCACGGGTTTTGCAGTTTTTGTTCAGTTTCATTTATTAGGAATAGCCCTGTGAGCCATGCGGCTCTTGACTCGGATGCAACCGCAACAAACAAAAACGTGAACAAAGAACATCTTAAAGTGACTACACGCAACAGAAAAATCCAGGAGAAAACAGCAAAGTCTTCCAGAAAAAAACGCCGCATATCGACGCTGTGTGCAAAAAATCCCAGTGGGATGCAAGTCGAACAATAACGGGTAACTCATTTACAGCGCACACGCTTTACCGAGGCCGACGTGAGCAGTCTCGTTTTGACTGCGGGACCGCCTGAAGGCTGAAAGTCTCTAAATATCCCCAAAAACATCCCCTTAAATCAACAGCCCTCGTTTCCTAAACCATTACAGAGTTTGTTCTGGACGCGTAAAAAAAAATAAAAAGGTCGTCTCCATCACTGATCAAAACAAAGTAAAGTCTAACTCAGAGACTCCTATCTAACGTTTCACCATAATCTCCGGTCACTCTGTAATCCAATTTTAAAACACTTCTTAATACATGCTACTTTCACGGGGTGGAGCGGGTGGCACAGGAGTGCTTGCACCGTGCACCTGAGCTACATTTGTTGGGGACCACGGCATTGAGTGATATTTAAATTGGTCAAGCTCTCCCGTTTCACCCACCCACGCCGACCCGCGTAAATGAAACACGGTGCTAAAAAAGTCACCACTCTTAATAACACGGGGAGACATTCATCCACACGAGGATTATCACACGACTGTATAGCACGAGTAATGAAACCGTGATAGGTAATTGTTGGAGTGCATTGCTACCCTATATACCGTACGGGACGATTGTAACACGCACAAAAGGACAGTAATAATGGCTATATGGTGTGTGGGATTTTGTGGGGGGGGGGGGGGATCGGTAACATAGTGGTGAGCGCACTGCGCTATGCATCCAGCGACCCGAGTACGATTCTCGCTCACGGCCAACACCAGTGACGATTATATCTGAACTGGTCCTAGGCCTCCCATAGGTTGACTCAACCTCAAACAAGTACCTGGTGCAACGTGTAAACATCGCAACTGGGGAGACAACGGTGGCCGGGCATGGTGTGGCACATTGCCGGCCTTAATAGGTGCTCGCTAACAGCACTTGCCCCAAGAAGTCTGTTTAGGTTAAACGGGGGATATTGGTCTTTGTGCATGCACGTGCAGTGTCTTTTCATCTACTTTATGTGTGTGCATGTTTACCTAAACTATATCCTGCCCATGAAATTTCACAATCCAGTCTCTTCGTCTTCGTCCCAAGCCAATAGACACATTCACATTACGTGGAGACCATGCGGATAGTGTAATGAAGCAATTTCAAAATGAAAATGAAAACGATGCAAACAATCAAAATGTGTCAAGTGAAGTGTCACAGTTACAGACAGATGATCAACAGAGGATGGACAACTTGCAATGCATTTTTTTTTATATCAAAGCCGTACAAAGGACTGAGGGCTCAATTTGCAGATACGTCCAAAGATACATACGGAAGTCATGCTGAGCTAACACGAGGACTATATTGGAGTTCCAGATTGAAGTACACATCAATTAATCTTGCATTGTCAGCAGAGTTGGTGGAGCATATACGGGGAGCAAGGCAGGAACTCCAACCCCCCCACCTCACCCCAGCCAATAATATATTATTCATCATTTGCAGCCGCAACTATTCATTGCGAGGCATCCTGCAGGCGTCGGAGTCATGTGGCGTGCAGTGTCAGAGCTGTGGCCTGCAGGGCTACAAGGGCCTTGTGGGATACAGAGCGGCGAAGTCTGCAGGCCTTGTGCGAGGTTTCCACGGCCACTGGCGAGCGGGCTCAGTGGCCCAGGAACGACCCTGGTGCCGTTCTGGGATCAGCACCGTAGCATGGGTCTGCGTCCCATGCAACTCCTTGGGCTTCACCCCCCCTCCCCTCCTTACCCGCCATTCCCCCTCCTCTCCATTCCCTCCCCCCTCCCCTCCATTCCCTCCCCCTCCCCTCCATACCCGCCACCCCCCTCCCTTCCATTCCCTCCCCCCTCCCCTCCATTCCCTCCCCCCTCCCGTCCATTTCCTCCCCCCCTCCATTCCCTCCCCCTCCCCTCCATCCCTCCCCCCTCCCCTCCATTCCCGCCACCCCCCTCCCCTCCATTCCCTCCCCCCTCCCTTCCATTCCCTCCCCCCTCCCCTCCCCTCCATTCCCTCCCCCCCCTTCATCCCCTCCCTCCTCCCCTGCATTCCCTCCCTCCTCCCCTCCATTCCCTCCCCCCTCCCCTCCATTCCCTCCCCCCTCCCCTCCATACCCGCCACCCCCTCCCCTCCATTCCCTCCCCCCTCCCCTCCATTCCCTCCCCCCTCCCCTCCATTCCCCCTCCCCTCCATTCCCCCTCCCCTCCATTCCCTCCAACCTCCATACCCGCCACCCCTTCCATTCCCTCCCCCTTCCCCTCCATACCCACCACTCCCTCCGCTGCCAAAGAGAACCAGTATAAATGTAGACATGGGTTTGGTTAGGCTCCACTAAGCTCGCGTCCGTTATTCTCGTAATTATTTGCAATATTTGTTTATTAATTACAAAAACAGCAACCCCCAAACATTTAGCAAAGGAAGATTTTACGTCGACTGCATACCCCGTTTCCATGTTGATCTCATGACATGGAGCATTGGTTCCAAGTGCAGTTTGGGGTAACAAAAAAAGCACGTGGCTCAGAATGGAAAACAAAGCTGCCCAGCCCACGCTGTGTCAACCTACCCGAGCCCGCTTGGATGTCACGTTGGCCTGATAAGGCCGCCGTGGGAGCCCGCGGTGAGCCAGTCGGTGAACTGAGCCACCTCTCTTCCGAGTTTGTCATGGAAACACGGCACTCAATGCGTTGCCCACAACCATCGAATCTCAGCCAAAGGTTTGGTGATCAGGGGTTGGTGCTGTAGGGCAAAAGCGCAGGGCTCCAAGTTCCTCAAGGGCCGCCTGATTCGTGAATAAATGTGGGTGCATCAAACATCAGCTAAAATTCTAATCCAAGTAAACTTACACAAGCTAATCAACATACAAAAACAAATTAATGTCATATCATACATCATGTCTGCATCTCTATTCTGTTATTCACTACATCTATATATATATAATTTGTCGAGATTTGTATCATATCGGTACACATATACTGTATATCTCTTCTGTCATCTCACTGGGAGTTTATACACATTGAAGGATGAGGGCCACACATTTGTTTTTGTCTTCTTAGGGCCCCAATAGGTCAGCACCACAACTGGGGGAGATGCTCATCTCGTCTAGGAGCTTGGAAGCAAGGTCGGAAGTTCACCAGAGATGGAGCCTCCAAGACGCATCCACCTGCAGGGAAAGGAGGGGCCTGTAGGATGCAGTACGGTGAGTAAGTTGCTAACCTTTCTGTGTTGAGTTACAGCGTTATCCGTCATTGGCACGGGTTATATATGGGCAGTCTGGTTTCCTCCCACACTCAAAATACCCCAAAACAGGAACGTTTAAAATATCTCAAAGAATAACTCCCCTGTGAACAGCATGAGACTCAAGTAAGGCTTTCCTGAGTGCAGAGCAATTATTATTTGTAGGGTTGACAAGTTAAAAATGTACTTTGTGAGTGTTTGTGTGCTTTATATATTTAGTCCAGGATATGTTTTGAATGTCTATTGTATACAAATAATTTCGCTTGGAAGGACCACCTTACAATCGTAAGGTTGCACGTTCCACTCAAGATAATTTGTGTAACCAGGTAAGAACTCAAGAGGCCAGGATAGTCTTATTTATAAGTGACCAGGGTGTCCTCGTCTGGAATCCACTCGTTCCATCATCACCCTGGAGTCGACAAAAATAAGTACCACGATGTGGAGCATCAACAATAGACGACCTCCGTTAGCCCCTGTCATAGGAATGTAGAATTTCCACAGCTGACTGTGGGTCAGCTGTTTGAAATGGTCGTTTGAGCAGGAAGACAGTTTGGCCTGAATTCACGTCGCCATTTTTAGCCATCAACGTGCCACCTTTTGCAGGACGATTGTCTCATTTCTTACAGAAATTGGAAACATGTAACAACATTCAAAGAAGAGTGGAGCAACTCTCACACGTACATCAAACATGTATGTGTGTGTCCGTGTGTTACCACATCGGTAGTGTCGCGGTTAGCACGCTGCGATACGAACCCGGCGACCCGAGTTCGACTCCCACTCACGGCCAAGACCAGTGACTATTATTTGAACCGGTCCTAGGCTTCCCGTAGGTCGACTCAGCCTCAAATGAGTAGCTGGTGCGGTGTATAAACATCGCCACTCGGAAGACAAAGGCGGCCTCGCGTGGTGCTGGCCACCCACCCCCTCGTTTGCTGTGCCGGCTTTCATAGGTGCTGCTCGCTAACAGCACTTGCCCCAACAGTCTGTTAAGGCTATACGGTGGTTATTTGTCTTTGTGAAAGAGAGACAGATGGAGTCTGGTTCGTCGGTTCCGTCCCGATGGTTTGGCGAGTGCGGTGACATCAGCACACATACATCCCCAATTCCTGTCGGAAACTCCCGTGGTTGTAACGCTTCGTTTGAGCAATGGGGCTCCACCAGTTCAATATTTGCGAATAGAACCAAAAACGGTGGCATAAATTATGCAGAATTACTTTTGCAGCAACTGTGGATAGTGTGAGAATTCCATGAAGTTGTCGGGGTGAAATTCCAAAAAGTCCACGTGAATCAGTCTGACGCGCTTGTCTGGCTTTACCACCTGAATGTGAAATTGTAGTTGATGCTCTGCATCGACATCAGCAGCCACACGAAGGAATAGGTTATTTGTTTTGTTTGTTTATGTATTGTTCAGCCAGGTGGCCATGTAGCAGAGTCCTCAACTGACAATTCAAATGTTGCGAGTTTTAAATTCTGCTCACCAGTGTTAAATGCCCTTCATCCATCGGGCACTAATAGCAAAGCATAATACGATAATGGGTGTCAACATCAGGATCAGTATCTTTATTTAGACTGGAGGAGGAATCCGATGAGTTATGAAGCGGTCAATGAGAAAAAACGCTAGGAGTGCAAATTAAAGAAAAAGGTTAGCAAGCCACTAAATATAATATGTGAAGTATTGGAAAATGACGGCAGGAAACTCCTTGACGGGAACACACTTCTTTTATTAAATCTTGACTTGTAACGATACAACGCGTGGCCTCTCTTCTTCACAATGCGGTCACCATACAACGGTACAACTCGTGACCTCTTCTCTCCGCCCTACGCTTCTCTTGACTCTCGTAGATTCTGGGCTGCTGGCTCTCTGTGCCTCGTGTAGACTCCGCGCCTCGGCTACACTCTTCTCTCGTCTCGTGTAGACTCTGCGCCTCTGCTACACTCTTCACTCGTCGCGTGTAGACCTTACGCCTCTGCTACACTCTTTACTCGTCTCGTGTAGACTTTACATCTCTCTCTGGCTACACCGTATGCATACTCGGCTCGTGTAGACCTTTCTCTCTCTCTGGCTACACCGTATGCATACTCGGCTCGTGTAGACCTTTCTCTCTCTCTGGCTACACACTATACATTACTCAGCTCGTGTAGACCGTTCTCTCTCTCTGGCTACACACTATACATTACTCAGCTCGTGTAGACCGTTCTCTCTCTCTGGCTACACACTATACATTACTCAGCTCGTGTAAACCGTTCTCTCTCTCTGGCTACACACTTATACCTTACTCTCCTCTACTCTCCATTACTCTCCTCTCCGGGCTCTATCTCTGCACCTTCGTCTTCATTCTTAGATGGTTCCACTTCTGCCCTCTACTCCTCTGTGCATCATCTTATATATCTCTTCCTCCCGGGAGACGGAGCGGATGCGGACCTCAACGTCGGCACCGCTCCTCAGTTACCCAATCACCACGCGCTATCTCTACGATCCGTTTCCGCCCAGCGCGTGTTTCCACTCCTCGACCAATCACACCGCGCTGCCACCCGATCACTCCCTCTCAGCGCGTCACCGGCACACAGCCAATCAGCAGCACTACCCCCACCCGCGCACTGACGCCTGCTCCTCCCCGTCAGCGCGCGTCACCACACACACACGTACATACGCGCTGGCACATGACGTACACACCCAGCGCGTATCACCACTACATCACCCCCTCCCACATAGCTCGCAGCCGGCCCGGCTGCTAACAACAACCAACCGCTACGATAAGATGACAACCAACCAAAAAAAACCCCGTAACCCCCCAGTGTGCCCGTAACATAACAACAAGAACAACAACAACAAGAACAACTATGTACAAATTGACAACGAACACGAAAAGTCAACAACAACACAATACAAGCAAATTCCAGAAAACGAACGCGCCCCGCGCCCCTGCGACTACACGCAGTGACGAGGCGCACCAACAGCCCCGACTCCTCACGAGGCGGGTCGCGCAAAGTAGCACGACTTGGCGCGAGTCCGTCTGGCTGGTCCGTCGTATGGGGCGGGACACTGACGACCGTCCGACGGTTCCGGCTGCTCCAGACGGCGCGGAACGGGCCTGAAAGGGCCGGCCCCGCCGCGGAGATCCGGCCGCCGGTGGTCGGCAGCTGTCAGATCCGAGACACCTGGGAGCAGATCAGGCGAAAATACGCGTGGATCAGGCAGAGACATTTCCCCCTGTGGGTCGCCGGTCACGTCACACGCTCGGCCATGACGACACAAGGGGAGGCCATATGGAGGCGAGAACGGTTTCAGTCGGGAGGGGTGAACGTACCAACGGCGCTTTCCCCACTTTATCTGAACGCACTGGGGTCGTGCAACGCGCACGACCTCCACGGGTCCCCTCCACGGTCTCAACAATTTAGGCGACGTAGCCAAGGGTGCCTGAGGGCAATGCAGCCAGGCCCTGTCACCTGGTTTCCAATCGTGCCCGGACACCTTCCGTGCCCGCAACCGTTCATTAGCAATTTGGCGAGCCCGCGAATTAAGCCATGCGGCCTCCCTCGCCTCTGTCAGCTTGTGAATATTAAACTTAATATGTTCTGCCAATTTAGAATTAGTTCGTGGAGCGGACAGGCCAAGTTGCGTTTCCATTGGCGGGTCAGCTTCCCGACCGTACATCAAATAGAATGGGGAAAACCCCGTAGCTGCATGGGGGGCCATTCTATACGCGGCAAGGACTCCCGGGACCTGCAGGTCCCAATCTACATGTGCCTCGCACACCTGCTGGCACAGCATGGAAGTCAAAGTTTTGTGGAGTCTCTCCACCATCCCGTCTGTCTGCGGGTGGTACGGGGAGGTACGCACCTTCTTGGTACCCAACAGATCGCACACCTCTTGCAACAATTTACTCGAAAATTTTTTACCTTGGTCGGTCAGCAGGCGTTCGGGAGCCCCCTTGTCCAGGACATAGCCCTGGACGAAGGCGTCCGTCACAGCCGCTGCCGACTGGTTAGCGAGAGGCCACGCCATAGGCCATCGGGTAAAGTATTCGACCCCCACTAACAAATATTTATTCCCTCTCGGCGTGACTGGGAAGGGCCCCAAAATATCGAGTGCAACGAGCTCGTTAGTACGCGAGACCTGAATAGATTGCAGCGGTGGATTAGCTGCCACGGGCGGTGGTTTACGCCTGGCGCACTCAACGCACCCCTTCAGAATATTTACCACATCACTTCCCATTCCCGGCCAGTAATAGTCACGCTGAAGCAGGGCAAGCGTCTTGTTAACTCCCAAGTGCAAGAGGCGTTCGTGTGCCGCCAAGACAACCCTCCCCCTTACAGCGGAAGGCACCACGAGTGCGTTCCGCCGGGACAAACTGTCCCATCTCAATAACATGCCCTGCTCAAGTACATAGGAGCCGGTACGCTCCTGGTCCCCCTCGGGACCCCCAACCTTGCGGCGCAATGCTAGCAGCGAGCTGTCCGCCATCTGGAGACGGCCCCATTCGCTGAGCGACAACGAGAGCAGCGAGTCCCGACCCTGAGAGGCAGTGGAATCATCCACGATCGGTGCGCCCGCTGTCGCAGCCAGTGCCCCCATCTCCCCCGCAAGCGTCGGTTTACAGCGCGCCGATCCCGACAAACACGCGCATTCATCACAAGGCAACAACCGCGACAAGCAATCGGCATTTGTGTGTCGCAACCCCTTACGGTACGTAGTCGTAAACTGATAGTCCTGGAGGACTTCCAACCAACGCGACAACTGGCCCGAGGGTTGGGCGACCCTCAATGAATACTGTAGCGCCGCGTGGTCCGTTCGGACCGTAAAGTGACGACCATAGAGATATGGCCTAAACTGCTGCACAAAAAAGACAATGGCAAGCAGCTCGCGACGGGTGACGCAGTAGCGCTGCTCCGCCGGAGACAACACCCTACTACCGTAGGCGACAACTCTTTCGACACCCCCAACGACTTGGGATAGCACCCCCCCAATGCCCGTGTTGCTAGCATCCGTGTCCAGCAAAAAGGGACTCGCAAAATCGGGATAACACAAGGGTGGGGCACCCACCAAGGCGTCCCGGAGGGAGCGAAACGCGGCCTCCTCCTCCGGTCCCCATTTGAACTTCACTCCCTTCGCCGTTAGAGCGTGCAAGGGTTTTGCAATAGTGGCGAAGTGCTCAACGAACCGCCGATAATAAGAAGCAAACCCGATGAAACTACGCACGTCGGAAACGGACGTAGGTGTCGGCCACGAACCGACACAATCCGTCATCGCGGGATCGGTGGAGATCCCCGAAGAATCGACAATGTGACCCAAGTATCTAACCGACTTCCGAAGGAGGTGACATTTGGCCGGTTTAAATTTCAGCTTAGCCGATCGCATTCGCAAGAACACCCCTCTCAATCGCTGGAGGTGTTCTTCAAACGTTTTACTGAAAACAATGACATCGTCCATATAAATCAAGCATGTATCCCACTGCAAGCCCGACAAAACCAACTCCATAAGTCGCTGAAACGTCGCTGGAGAGGAGTGAAGTCCCATGGGTAACCGGTTAAACTGGAACAGCCCCCCTGGAGTCCGAAATGCTGTCTTAGGTTTCGACTCTTCGTCGAGCGGCAACTGCCAAAACCCCGATAACAAATCAAGAGTCGAAAAATATCGTGCACCAGACAATGCATCGAGGGACTCATCCATCCTGGGGAGCGGATACGCGTCAGCCACAGAGATCTTATTCAGGCGACGGAAATCAACGCAGAATCGCAGGGACCCGTCCTGCTTCTTAACCAGCACAATAGGCGCTCCCCACGGGCTAGAGGAGGGCGAAATAATATCGGCTTCTAGCATTTCGTTAACAGCCGACTGAACATGTTCCTTCTCCACGGGACTCAGTCGGAAGGGATTTAGCTTGACCGGCGCCGCATCGCCCGTTTCAATGTGGTGGTGCAACAAATCCGTGCACCCAATGTCATACTCATGTTTACTGAACACATCAGAGAATTCTATGAGCAACTCGCGCAGCGCACCCAACTGCGCCGCCGACAAATCGTCCGAGGCGGCGCATAGCGAATGGACCCACTCAAGGTCTTCCCTTGGCTCAACGTTCCGCGCGGGGCTCGAGCCCACCTGCGCAACCAACCCATCATCCACAGGGACCCGCGCCGCGTGAGCCAGCACGGTGCCCTGTGGAATGACAGCTGGCCGCGACCCCGCGTTCAAAACCATCACAAACGGATCCCTGTCAGCCCGCACCAAAGTGTGAGCCACCGATAAATCAAGACCCCCGACAGCCTTGTTAGAAGGACCCAAAAGCATACTTTGTTCCGAAGCCTCCCTCACCCATGGTTTCCGCAACCGGAGGGGAATCAACATCTGTGAACCCGGGGGCACATGCACGGTCTGTGTCGCCACCGCTTGTATCGTAGCGCACGCCGTCCGAATGTCAGTAGGGCTCGTCAAAAATGCAATCCGGCGACCCGATGGCAGTTCAATGCATCGTTGATCGATAAGAATTTTAATGGGCATTTTAGCCAAAAAATCAGTGCCCAAAAGACACGGAACCGCCAAAGAAGACGAAACGAAAACGGGTCCCGACAATTTGATATTTCCAATGCAAATGGACGCCCTAATCTGACCAATAATGCCCAACGATCCCCCATTAGCGGCGTAAAATGGCACATCCACTGGAAGCAGCGGACGACATTGGACTGGGAGAATATCATAAATGAGGTCCGATATAATAGTTGCCGATGCCCCCGTGTCCACTAACACCCTAATCTCGACCCCATCAATAGATCCCGTAACAACGGACGAACCCGCCGAAGCAGCCACAATTCTATGCCCCAATTCCGCCCATTCAATGTCTCCCTGGTCCCGGCCGAACCCCCCTCGCCGAACCGAATCCCCGAACCTTAACCGGCCCTCCTCCGCCGCAACGCGGCGTCCCATGTGTGCCGAATAAACAGGCTGAGCGTGTGAGGTGCCGCGACTTGCCGGGGATTGTAGAGATGACTTGGGATCTCGGTCGTCGTCCAGCCGAGCACCCATGGCGCGCTGACGCGGAGCGCGGCACCCGGACGCCACGTGGCCCCGGAGGCCGCAGTTATAGCACGTGACGAGGGTCGGAGTAGATCTTGGTTGCTCCGACTTTCGGCCCGATCGCAGAGGTGACCGAGCCCCCGGCCTCCAGTCCCCTGGTCGTCCCGTGGCGAACGCCTCCTCTCGTGGGCTGACGACTTGGGGTTCGGTGACCACCGAACCCGGAGCTGCGACGACAGCAGCGTTGCAACCAACTCCTTGTTTCCGTTGTAGGGCCTCGTGCGCTTGAATACTCGTGGCGACTCTCAAAGAAGAAATATCAATCTCGTCAGCTGTGTTGATAGGGACCCCCAGGTCCTGCGCCAACTTAAGCAGCTGCTCCAAAACCATCGCGTCTTGGCCCTCCTCGTCCATCCGAGGGAACGCAGCATCAGCAAGAGCCAGCAACGCCGTGCGATAGGCCAGCGCGGTCTCCGTGGCCGCTTTCCGTCTTGCGTAGAAATGATGGCGGCACGCCGAGGGAGGTCCGTAGACCCTGGCCAACAAACCCAGCGCATCCTTCAGCGTGGAGCGGTCCGACTTCCGTGCAGACCTGAAGGCCGCGAGCGCATCGTCGTCCAGCAGGGCAGGCAACGCCCGCAGCGCCGTAGCATCGGACCACGCTGACATCTCTTGATGCGCCAAAAACCTTCGCTGAAATTTGCCCCAGTCACCGCCTTCCGCCTTGAAGGCTGACAACGTGGGCAGACGCTGCTGAAAAATGAAGTCATCCGCCTCGTGGTTCCTCTCCGCCTCTCCGTCGGTGTGTAAGATGGCGGCTCCAGCGGCAGACGTAAAATGGCGGACCCCCTCGCGCGCTGATGACGTCGATGCGCGCGCTTGGGAACCCACCACCACGTGGCGCTCGCCATTCCCGCCAAAAGTAGGCCCAGGCGCAATGGCGGGAATCCCCCATTCGTTTAGGCGGGAATCTGCGGGGCGACCTTGTAAAATGTCCCCCACCGTCCCCGCTCCTCCCGACGAGCTGATCTCCGCCAAGATGGACGCGGCGGCGAGCAGCAGCTCCGCCAGTCGGGAGTGCGCCTCACGAAGCACGGCCTCGGTCCCCGGTCGCTCGGCCGGCGCCGTCGACGGATCCTGTAGCGTGGGCAAGTCTTCCTCCTCGCCCCCCGCCACCAGCGGCCCCGAGTCGTCCAGGTTTTCCTCGCGGTCAATCCCTTGGGTCCTACGGGTCTTCCTTGTCTCCATGCTTGGAAGCCCGTTTCACTTCTGACGCCAGATGAAGTATTGGAAAATGACGGCAGGAAACTCCTTGACGGGAACACACTTCTTTTATTAAATCTTGACTTGTAACGATACAACGCGTGGCCTCTCTTCTTCACAATGCGGTCACCATACAACGGTACAACTCGTGACCTCTTCTCTCCGCCCTACGCTTCTCTTGACTCTCGTAGATTCTGGGCTGCTGGCTCTCTGTGCCTCGTGTAGACTCCGCGCCTCGGCTACACTCTTCTCTCGTCTCGTGTAGACTCTGCGCCTCTGCTACACTCTTCACTCGTCGCGTGTAGACCTTACGCCTCTGCTACACTCTTTACTCGTCTCGTGTAGACTTTACATCTCTCTCTGGCTACACCGTATGCATACTCGGCTCGTGTAGACCTTTCTCTCTCTCTGGCTACACCGTATGCATACTCGGCTCGTGTAGACCTTTCTCTCTCTCTGGCTACACACTATACATTACTCAGCTCGTGTAGACCGTTCTCTCTCTCTGGCTACACACTATACATTACTCAGCTCGTGTAGACCGTTCTCTCTCTCTGGCTACACACTATACATTACTCAGCTCGTGTAGACCGTTCTCTCTCTCTGGCTACACACTTATACCTTACTCTCCTCTACTCTCCATTACTCTCCTCTCCGGGCTCTATCTCTGCACCTTCGTCTTCATTCTTAGATGGTTCCACTTCTGCCCTCTACTCCTCTGTGCATCATCTTATATATCTCTTCCTCCCGGGAGACGGAGCGGATGCGGACCTCAACGTCGGCACCGCTCCTCAGTTACCCAATCACCACGCGCTATCTCTACGATCCGTTTCCGCCCAGCGCGTGTTTCCACTCCTCGACCAATCACACCGCGCTGCCACCCGATCACTCCCTCTCAGCGCGTCACCGGCACACAGCCAATCAGCAGCACTACCCCCACCCGCGCACTGACGCCTGCTCCTCCCCGTCAGCGCGCGTCACCACACACACACGTACATACGCGCTGGCACATGACGTACACACCCAGCGCGTATCACCACTACATATGTAATAGCACCAGTCGGATTTTTTTTACACTAAATGCAAGCTTCGGCAAGGCAGCAAAAGAAAAACAAAAACAGTCCCAGACCACACGAAACCACCACACAGTTCTTTCGTAAAATGCCACGTTAAAAATTGAAGTATCGATGCACAGGTAAGGATCAAAGTTACAAATCACATTGGGAAATGTGGCTGTATCCAGCACTCATTTTCTGCATCAGGATATGTTTTGAAGGACGATTTACGATGTCAAGGGAGGAAACAAGGATGTTTCTAAACGTTGGTGCTACAAACGGCAAAGGCTTCATCACCTATTCCAAAACCTGTTCTAGGGATATTTGAAAGTCAATAAGATGGACGGATGCCTTGGGTTTCTTGGATTTTGACATGGGGAAAGTGAATTATCTTCGTATAGTGCAGATTTGCCAAGGCGGATTTTTACAGATGAACAGGGCCCAATGTAGATGTATTCCTGCTTCAAGTGATGTTGAGATTGGGTCCCCCCGAAGGATGAACTGGCTCTGCCACAGCCCCGTGAAATATGCAGCCGGTCTCAGCGCATCAGACGAGTGGTGAGCAAGGTCTATCAGGCACTCTTTTCCAAGGGACACCAATGACTTTATATAAATGCTATATAAAAAAAAATTAAGCATGCAAATAATGAAATAACAACATTCTGAAATCGACTTTCTTCTCTGCCTGCCTTGCCGTGATGGTGCCATTCCGCGCGCCTCGTATGAATTTGCGACGCGGCGCTAATTGGCGCAGACGCCACGCGTGTTTGCCTCCCCGGCCCCACACCCACCCACCCCCACCCACTCCCTCCCACCCACTCCCCCGGCCTTGGCAGAGACATTCCCTCGTGGCGCGCGTACAAAACAAACACGCAACGATTTTAAAAATAGCGTCTCGTTGTTTCCTGTTGAACAGCGCGCAGTCACGACGAACTCGTCGGGCCCTTCCCACCCCCCTCCGGCCACGTCTCTTTAAACTCCATTTGCATTCTGCCCGAGAGAAGCAAATGGAGCGCCTCCGTTAGCCTCTTCAAAGTCCCCTTGAATCCATTCGTTCGTTCGGTTACAGCGTTTGATTCGTTGCGGAAATGTGTGGCAAATAAACGGCCCCCCCTCCCTCCTAGAGCACGCTCAACCAAAACATTGCATGTGTAACGAAATTATAAATCCATTATAAAAAAAATCTATTTTTCAAGGGGGACATCTGCTAAATGCAGTTATGTACGGCCAATAATATATTTGTTCGTTTGTTTATTAACAAAATGTTGTCGAGAATTTGCCAAACAATATGCAATGTGATTCGTGTAATTTCATCCATTCTAGTTAATGACAAACCATTTGCAATGCGAGAGATTGCGCCAATGATAACAGACGGGTGTGATATATAGAGATGCAAGGAGCGCTAACATGCTTGAGCATAAATTAGTTTTCGTATTAATGAGGCGGCTAGATCTTCACTGTCAGCAGCGTCATTAACACTACCGAATACGGGCCAATACTGACACGACAGCCTGTTGTCCTGTTCAGTTACAAACCCTCATCTCGTTCCATTAAAATAATACTCGCCAGCCGTCGACATTCAAACTGTTTCCTAACAAAAAAATACAGGGTCATCTATGTACAGATACCCCGCTGGTTTCTAAAGACCCGAGAACTTTCTTCTCAGCAGTTGATCGAATGTCGTGAAAGCAATGGCGGATCCGCATCTTACAGAGGAGAGTTAAGACATGGAATACAAGTGTTGACTTAAAGCTTTCGTGACTGCAGGAATTCAAATTCTTGGGTCTTTTGGTACAGTCACGTAGATAGGTTCAAAGAAAATAAAAAAAAACTATGACGTTTCGATCGCAATACAAGCAATCGTCATCAGGAGAAAAAAGAGCGGGAAAGCTGCTGAGGCAGGCTGTTTTAAAGGTTTGAAATGTCTGTAGCCCAAGGGTCATAAACGAAGTGGGCAGGGCTAGTGATGTTCAAATGAGAAATGTTCATGTGAGTGTAAGATCGGAGAGTTACCTCCACTACGACGAAGCTGCCACGTGGCCATTGCATTGTGGGAGATGAGCATGTCAATGTAAGATCGCAGATCCACTGCCACATCCAGGACCGGAGCGACGGCGGCTGTGTTAGTGTGAGACATGTAACCTGTTCATGTAAAGCCAGAGGGTCGAATATAACTACTAACATCGGAAGGTAGGATGGTAACATCACAGCCAGTTATGACTTAAACTGGTTAATAACGTCCTTCCAATTGAGCAATCATTTTTTGTTATTTTGTTATTTTCTTTGAACCTATCTACGTGACTTTACCGAAAGACCCAAGAATATGGAATATAAGTGTCGTATTAATATTTGCAAAATACTGCAGAGGCTTCGAAATACAATGTTTTATCTACTTTTATTGCAGTGGAGAATCTATAAAGGGAGCACACTGTATATATATATCTCTGCAAAGGCCCACATTCCTCCATTACAACACTATTTGTGTTTATATCTCGTATATATATAAACAGTGGACATATCTATTTTTATAGAGACAGTCAGTTATAGGCAGAGGAAAAAATGAAAAACTTAAGCCTGGATTTGAGCAAGGGCAGGCAGTCGACAGCATGTATGGCTGGGTAACGGGCGTTCAAAGCCAGAAGGCATCCTATGTTGAACATCTTTTGCACCGTACGTAGCCAACCGTGATAATCGGAGGTGCCGGTGAAGGACAACAAACTAAAGACAAAAAGTGGAAAAAAAACGTACAAACTCCCAGTGAATGAAGGTTGATCGGGGGCTTTGACAGAAGCCTTGGCTGCTGGAGTAAGGAGCACACCGAGAAGAGTAAGAGTGAACGGGGGATGGTAAGCAGGACCTAGTCAAGGGAGGATCTTGAAGACAGTATGATTGTAAACTTGATCTGGGATTGGATTGGGAGCCAGTGTAGGGGTTGGAGTATTGGTATGATGCCATCTTATGTATAAGTGCAGGGGGAACATCTGGAATCTGCAGGTGAGGGATGTTGGAAAGCCACAGAAGATAGAGAGAGTCAGCTGGGGCAGGGAAATGGCAGATGCAGGAGATGGTGTGCTGATGAAAGTACGGACTCCTGCAGAGTTGAGATATGCAGGTCAGGTTAGCCCACGTGTGTGCTCCCTTCGTGTAAATGCCATTTCGCCGCGAGCTTCGTTCATCGGTTAGAGGCTCTTTCTTCCAAGTTGCATTATATCTCGTCTCTTTCATGAATGTGAAAGGGAGTCCACAAGTGTTGTCATTGGGAAGGGAGCTTCATGGTTCCA
This sequence comes from Lampetra fluviatilis, assembly GCF_964198595.1. Lineage (NCBI taxonomy): Eukaryota > Metazoa > Chordata > Hyperoartia > Petromyzontiformes > Petromyzontidae > Lampetra > Lampetra fluviatilis. Next base: position 26,831,019 of record NC_136276.1, on the reverse strand, counting down.
ACAACGCATACGCTACACTCGTAGGGAGCCCTCCCTACCAACTACCCCATGCTCACGTCACGCTCCATTATGTATATTCCTTTCCTGTTCCTTCTCGAAGATTATCGAACCTCCACCCCCCTTTACCTCCTCCTCACCAATCCTGTCTCTCGCTCACTCTCCACCCTTAAACGATTTTTTTTACCAAGCTCCTTTTTCAGGAGCGACCTGGCCACAGACGATAGCTCATCGAAGTGGTTGATCTTGTGGAAGTTTATCACATGATTCTAAATGTGGAGGGAACACCCATAGGACCCGGAGAAAAATCCACTTGATGACGGAGAGAGAGACATGCAAACTCCAAATATACAGCAGGCGTCAGGGTCAGGATCGAACCCACGACCTCCTGTAGACCAGGCAAGGTCGTTAACATCTCACCACCATGGCACCCTTAACCGTTCCCTTCCTCGTTATCCATTTCCCCTGCTCTCTTCCCTTCCTGATTCCCTCGAACCAATCAGTGCTTCCCCTGTCAGCTGTACTATGACTTTGCATCGTTATTTATGTATTCAAGGGCCTTCAGTGACCCTTACTAATGCACCGTATTTCAATTATACGATTCGCATCGGGGCAAAACATCAAGAAATTAACATTATTATGATACAGAGGATACGGTATTAATCGTGAATGTGATGACTTGGACTACGTTTTGCTGTTCGATAAATGGTCCTTTTGTATTGTTTACAGCTTAAGTATGCCCTTTGATTGATTTCATTAATATATAAAGTTTATGGTAAAGATAAGCTTAATGTACTTGAGATACAATCAGCTAATTTGCAAGGTATTTGGAGCATTAGAGATTAAAAAAGCTAGCCATGCATTTAACACTAATATCATGGCAGACAGGTGCCACTTTTGAAATAATGCATTTTCATCATCATCACGATCCCTGGGCAGATAGCCCGTAGGTGTCAACTGCACATTTCTTTCCACTTTTCTCCGTCGTGTGCCACGATGCTCAAGTAGCGCCACATCTTTCTGGCACCAATCTCTTCATGTCGTCGTCATCGTCAAGCCACTCTCTGTGAGGTCTTCCTCTCTTTCCGGTTCCTTCCATTTTTCCGAACAACATGCTTTACATTTTTCTGTTTTTGTCCATCCTGCACGTGTCCAAATAGTGTCAGTTTCCTTCTCATAAGCTCTTCCTTTATGTGCAACTTTTGTCTTACTTCTACGTTGGTCCTTCTTTGGGTCCAGCTTAGATGCAGTATATTTCTATAGTAATACAGTTCAAGTGCAATATCTGATCTCTGTCAGTCTTTTTCAATGACCAGGTCTCGCAGGCATACAAAGTTGTACTGAACACCCATGTTCTTAACATGTTCAGATTGGTCTTGTAGCTGATTTGCTTGCTTCTCCAGGGACAATGACTGCAGATGTTATTGAATCCTGCCATTTACTCTGTGTTTGCGATCCTCGCATTTCTGTCTTTCGTGCAGTCACTGTCCCATCTCAGTAGACTTTCCAAGTATAAAATTGTGTGTATTTTACTCTGGGTCATTAGGAGAGGGTGCCCACGAGAACAAACAATGCCCCTGAGCCAGGATAGTCTCACTGAGACTCAATACACGGTTATTCAGGAGCTACTTCTGGTACTTGGATGGGAATACTGCCTGAGAACATCATTTTTTGGCAAATGTCGTTTAAAGAGCTTTTAATACGTGGGAGGAAATCAGAGTGCTGTACTTAAAAATGCAAACACAGGGGATAACACCCAAACGTCCTCACAGATAGATTCAGTAATCCATCGCCCTACTGTTATCTCCTGTGCACCATTTTGCCCTATCCTTCAATGCCTGGCGTTAACCTACGTTCTCGCGCCTTAATGAACATGAGTCGTAATGCCTGCTACCGCACACCACGACGTCATTTATTCTCGGATTGCCTGAGACAACGGTCGAAGAATTCAATTGTCAACTATTGGCCCACCGGGGATGGCACCGAGCTCCTCCTTCCGGGAACGTCAGTCCAGTCACCCGGTGCCACTTGCCACCGCGTCGCGACCGCACCGGCGCTGCTGTGCAGTTCCTATTCTGGGACGGGTCAGTTGGTGCCGTGCAGTCTCAAGGTGTCCGGTGCGTCATTCACAGACCTCCCGCACCCCCACCACCTACCTCTCCCGAGTCGTGCCTCAACAGCAGGTCACGCTTGCCGGCTGGGATCGTTTTTTTAATTATTTTTAAAGAAAGCCTGCTCAGGAAAACGGGATTATTTAAGTAAGAAAAAAACACGTTCATATTTTTTTCTGAAGTGGGTGTAGTTATGTATTACCACAGACTAATTAGTTTGATATTTTTGGATCCTATGTCGGCACTTGCTGAGCAGTCCACAGTGACGTTCCCACGAACACTAGGAAATCTGTCACCCAAGACTTGCTAAAAAAAGAATAGTATAGTGCTTCCTGCTAAAATGAACATCAGGGCAGCACTCATTTCTCCAACTGTCTGAGCCAGCAGTGGACATTCTACTTTCCCACGATTGACTTTCCAATAAAGGGGTATAGTAACTTAATTTATTGACGCTGAACAGTATTATTAGATAATCTTGACCGTTGACTTTTATTTGAAGTGCCAGCTGTCTAAATGTGAACAAGGTACTTAAACGCTAAAATTGTGCCTCGATATAGGTCGATACATTTCACGTTTTCAGACGTATCGTCATAGCCTCGCCTGGAACCTGTGGGTGAGCCCCGGATGACTGGAGAGATGGTGCAATTGTCTATTTTTGTAAGGTGGAAAGGTTCACCAGCTGACTGTAGCAGCTGCCGTCCGATCACCCTTCTATCTGTCCCGGGAAAAGCAAATGCGAATGTGCTACAAACTCACCTATTCCGGCAATACATCCACCAGGGTGAGGGGCAGTCAAGAGCTGTCTGAACCATTTCACACTCGGTCTGATGTCCAGCAGGGATGCGTGTTGACACCATCGTTATTCTTGCCTGGCTATCGATTGGTTTCATGGTAGAGTTGCAGTCCAATATGGACAGCGCGGCCGGCAGCGTACGATTCACGGACTTGGGACTACATCGATGATGTCGCGCTACCCGTCAGCGACTGACCTCGCGCCCCTCCAGCCTCATATCGACCACGTGGAGGCGGAGGCCTTCGGGGCTGCGTCTGGTGATGGCCAAGACAAAGGTACAGAACCAGTTGGTGGGTCCAGGAGCCGCCACCAAACTCCAGCACAGTGGGCCGCAGACCATGGAGGAGGTCGACACATTCATCAACCTCGGCGGTACACCTGTGCTCCTCCAGTCGATGCGACATGGAGATCCGGCGAAGGATCCGCATGGCCTCCTCTTGCTGCTTTGCCTCTCTCAACAACATATGGCGATAGGGAAAAACTGGGCCTTGAATCAAAGCCACGCGTCTACAATGCTCGCATCCTGCCAGTTGCGGTGCTGTTGCTCAATGACCTGGACACTGCTCCCATTCGAAATCAAGCATCTGCAGGCTTTTCATATGCACTGTCAATTGTTGGGATCAGGTGGTCTGACTGTGTCACAAATATCAACGTGCCATACCACGCTGGTATCCCCAACATTGGGGACCTCATCCGACACCACCGCCTGGGCCTATTTGGGCGCGTAGCTCGTCTTCGACCAGACGTTCCAGATCACCATGCCCTGCGGTCGAGCCTTGAAATCGGATCTGGAACAAAAGCCATCCTACGTGGGCTCACCACCTGGGGGGATGCCCACGCTCAGTCTGGCCTGGTGCTGCTCATGGATCATCGTCGCACTCGATGACACGGACCGTCCCTATCCACGAGGCCTGGCTAGGGATGATGGACCACGACACCTGGACGAACATTCGGAATAGCCTATTGATGGCTTAGTGACTACTACTACTATCAAAGCCCTTTTCTATCCACTGCTGAATTAAGACCTTTCAAATGCCATCAGAAATGTATTAATTGTGATGTATGTATGTTGAACTTCTTTCACACCATACATAGCCACTCGTGCTAATTGTAGGTGTAGTGATGTAAAGTGGTTTCTGTGATAATGTTCAAGTTAACCATGAGTCATCGCCGACTTCATAATTCCATTTGTAATATAGCTCTGAGGTCAGCATGCAGTCAAAAAAACTTGACTGTGATGTTTATGCACAATTTTAACAAGTGCTGCTTTGGGGTCGTCATGAGCCCACTTAATGAATGCTGCGCCCAACCAAACGCCACTGAGGTGGCCGGGTGACTCACGGAGCTAATGGCCCGTGTCAGAGAAGCGAGTCAGCAGCCCTGAGACCACGGGTTCAAACGCTGTGCTCTCTCTTTCAGATTTACACCAGGTACTCAAGTGTAGTAAGTTTACGGTCTTAGTTGAGTCACCGATGACTGCACGGAATACAAATCTCGTGCGAAAAATGTGGTTTTCCCACTTATGTGATATGGCCTCGGTCCAGCTTTGAAAATTATATATTTTTTTCTTTCATAAAAGCAAGAGCACCCAAATTGTCTATTCTTGCGAATGATGTCCGGGGTTAAGCAGCATGCACCGTGGGACAGATGGTGCACTTTGGTAAATGCTCGAGAGCTTTACCTGCCAGTGGGATTCACACTGTCACAGCCACGCAAAATGGCGTCGGTAGCCAACCCGATAGCCGCTTGACTTTTTTACACAAGTCACATTATATCCGCGTCTTCTATAGCTATCACAAAATGTCCTACACGGCTGCCATGTGGGAAAAAAGTAAATAAACGTTAACTCTTGACTTAAAGCTTTCGTGACTGCAGGAATTCATATTTTTGGGTTCTTCGGTAAAGTCACATAGATAGGTTCAAAGAAAATAACAAGATGTCCGTATTATGTTATATTTGTTGTTTTCTTTGAACCTATCTACGTGACTTTACCGAAAGACCCAAAGAATATAAATAAAGGTTGCTGCGATATAACTCAATGCAATATCAAATAACATTATTTTCCACGTTATGAACCCTTTATCTTTGTCTCTGGCATAAAGCCTCCATTGAAAACAGCACTTGAACACCGACTGCTGGGGAGATGGTGACGATATGGAGGCATTTCCAAATTTGTGATCACAGTGGACTTCCTAATTTAAAATGCCACCTCCTTTGGGACGAGAAACAGCAAGGCCACAAGGGTGCTATGGTAGCGAGATGTTAACTACCTCGCCTAATATGCAGGAGGTCATGGATTCGATCCCGACCCTGATGCCTGCGGTATATTTGGAGTGTGTGTGTTTTTCTCTCTATCCGTGGTTGCGTAATTTTTTTGTCCGGTCCTCCAATTTTCCCCTCCACATTTAAAATCATGCACTTAGAGTATTTGGCTGCTAAAAATTTCCGCATGATGAGCCATTTCGTTGAGCGATCATTTGTGACCAGGTCGCTTCTGAAACGATCTATATAGCTCAGTTGGCCTTACCTGGTAAAATAAATATATATATATCGTTTAAGAATATTTCTCATCCCTCTGGATCATACAATCCAACAAATTATTCATCCCTTCTGACATAGATAAATGTGTTTCTACAAAAGTGGTAGCTTGTCCTACATAACCAACTAATGGAAACTTATGTTGCATCATACCCTGCTGCTCTCAGTTTGGATTTTGTTCCGGCTGCAATTGAATGTTAATCCATCAAATGGAAATTAGTTTTTTCGTGGTTCTTTAGATTCAAACAAAAATAATCAGAGTCGACCAGCATATTTGGTTTCGGCAAGGATTGTCAGCTGGCAGTTTTTTAAATTAATAACACTGAACTTTGGACAAATTTAGCAGCATGCTGAGTCGTGACTTACCTTTCAAATATGGTAACGTTGTCTCTATAACATCACCTTTGCAACAGAGTCCTTTCGTATGCCCCGCGAACACAATTGCTGTGTTGCAAGACACGCAAATGTAACATAAAGTGAACGTGCCATGAGTGGAATTTCATTCTTCGTGCCGTTTCCACATTTCGTCGTTTGCATGAGTTGCATTGAGAGCAGATGCACAGCATTTGTCTTCTACTTTATTGCCATGGAGTGGGGCAGTTAAGCGCTCTTGAACCAGTAGCACAGCGGTGCCAGCCTTAGGGTTTTTTTTCTCCTGCAGTGCCAACAAACTCGAAGTTACTTAATATCCCACAATGTCCAATAGTCCACCTTCTAGGGTATTATTCAACCATCGACAATGCATCTGAGCAACGCATGATGCTCTCTTGAGCTGTAGAATACAACGGTTGCTTGGCATTCTCTGAGTACTTCATTCTTTCACGTATTCATCTAAAGGTCACATCACTCCACTGCCCAGTTACTTCCCTTACATGGCTACAAAGAATAAACATGTTTTGATGATTTTTAGAAATTATATCACTATTCCATTTATATAACTGCACTAGGTGACCATATGAATTGTCTTGTAAGCACATTAAACGTTGCATTATTTGCAAGGTCTGCTATGTAAACTGGACATCGTAGTTCAATGAGTTTCTCAATTTCCTTCACCTATCGTCATCATCACAAGTAAAGTTTCATAGATAAAAGTGAGCGAGTTGTCGTTAACATCATCACCCATGAACAATCCACTGCTGGATTAAGGCCTTCGAAAGCCATCACAATCTGTCACAATTACAGTGGAGCCCACCTTCCGGTATTTTGTCCAACCGTAGACGATTTGTCTTCAAGTCTGCAATATTTAGTTGTAGAATACAATATTGAAATGTCTTCTTCTGATAATGACTATTCATCAATGGTGCAATGTCTGGTTGGTCTTGCCTATTCACTTGGTAATTACCCGGTAAGACCGCACTGGTCGCTTTGGCCCAGTTTTCCCAAGCAAATTTTCGTGCGAGTGAAAGTGTTCAGAGAGGGAGAGGTTTTTTGCGTGCAAACATTGTCCTAAAAATTGTCATTTCGGAGCACACGACAGCTTTGGCACCAGGAGGGGGGTTTGAGAGCATCGTGAGGTTCAGATTATCCTGCATCGTGACTGGTCGCCGTGTCTCCTCACTTTGTCATCAACAAGTGATTTCGAAAAACATCTTGAGGTCTGAGTGGCTCAGGAATTATCATGCGCAGCGTTTTTAACGTAGAGCTTGCAATCCCCTAGGCGTGAGTAGTCAATGGGTATTTTTCTTTTCGATAATATTCGAGGATTTATATAAATATATTTTATAAAAGAATTCCACCCATTAAAAATGTTTGCATGCAAGTTTTTGCAACTTTTTACTTACGTCCTTAGGTGATGAAGATATAAACTGAAGCTACAAATACACTGTTTATACCTTTATAATGCGGAGCAAAAAACTTTTAAGAATTAAGGTAGAGTGTATCTTTCTGCGGGTTTTCAAGGCACAATTGATTCCAAAGTAAGTGACTAGACGACTAAATTTTACTTTTGATTGTATTGTACAATGTCGGGTGGCAAGCTCCATGCAAGGAGGGCATCATCATAATCCATGGATGTTGAGACAGAGGGGATCTGGGAGACAGCTGCCCACGCAACTAATTGACACTGGGGGCTGCGGCCTATCGTGTGATGATTCCCATGGAAACGCGACCTGGGCTGCAATGGTAATTTTCTACAAAACACATCAAAATCATTCCATCGTTGGATAAAATCTAATTTTCTCATTGGATAGATGGTAGTTTTTATTAATTAACATATTTGCGTTATTATATTTGCTCTTACACTCGTTCCTAACACATTCCTTCACTTGCCAATGAAAAGAATAATACTCAACTATTCAGTACAAGATGATTCTTAAAATTCACTAAAATTCGGATGTTGCAATACAATAGTCGACGATGAATGACGGCTGCGTTGTTAATGGTGGGAAGAAGAGTGATGCCCAGGGTTCAGTCCCTTTGAAGCTGAACGTGAGAAAAACAGCATCATGAATACGGACACAACCATCGTGAGTTATAAAACCATTAATAAAAGGCATCATAGCCAATTTGGAATCACAAATTAATTTCTAAATTGAGAAGCGGGTGAAGGCCCATTGAGACCTTAAATGTTTGCATAAAACACCTATCTGAAAACACTGAAACTGAAAACATCAGGGTTCCAAGAAGCATACAGTCATGAACACAAATTAAATTGTAATTGTACAAATGTTGCTTTGGAAAGCATTCACACAGTTAAATATTCAGCATTAGCATTGCATCATTTGTTATAATATCATTGTTTATTTGAACAGTTTTCATCTCATTGAAAAACAGACAATTGCAAATGTTTCTGTAGGCCATGCTCTCCAATGTATTGTTTTTTTTAATGGCTCAGCTGACAATATTGTCTAGCCCTTTGACAGTCCACTGCTAGATGTAGGCCTCCACACACCGTGTCAGTCATAAAGGTTTTGACTCCCCATACTTCTCCACTCTGGTCAATTAAGTGTGGTGATGGTAGCGGAGGGGATACAAGAGCTGTTCAGATGTCACTCGTGATCTGTGTTGTTAACCCGTGGCTGGGAATTAAACTCATCTTGTAGGGCTCGTAAGACAATGCCGCTAATCATTATGCCAACGCTCCACCCTGTCTAAAATAAATCATGACGTGCCCGGACAAAGTCTCACATTTGATACAATGTTACGCCTGGAGATATTCTTTATCATAATACGAAATAGTGTTTCATTGTAAATTCACAACACTTAAATATTTTTTCCAATTCTGAAGACTTTTATCTCCCAATAGTTATGTAGCTGACAGAACATTGTGTCCAATTTGTTCTGGTTCTATATGAAAAAGAACCCATTGTACATGCTCATATCTAAAAAAAATTGCTCGTGTATCGTAGCCAAATCTGTAGATCTTTCGTCGTGTGAAATGACATCATGGTTTATATTTTTTCCTTGTTTGTCGGCATAAGCGGCGTATCACGTGTGTTCACGCCAGATAGTGTTCAGGGATTTCAGACTGAGGATTAAAATGTGCTGCAAGGACAATCAACAACTATTTTTGTCCTCCTTGATTAATTTCCTCCAGGGTAAAATGCGGTATTAGTGAGAAAAAAGGCGCTGTTAAATAAAACGCAATGTCTCAACCATGGGACCGACACCCACAGATAATTTTCATTCTCCACAGATGCAAATAGTATTTTTTTATTATTATTCTGAATTATAGTGATTACTGCCAATTTTATAGCATTACTCCGACACAACTGACTTCCTGTGAGTATGTATAAATGCCCTCTATATATTGTGTTCACAAGTCTCCAGTGTGCTCACGTTGTATACCTCTGAATAAAGATTCTAATTCTGAAATTCTTGTTTCATATCATACATAAATATGCTTGAAGTGTGAAGTTATCGGGTTGGGCCATTATTCGCCGCTTGCTGCGAAGCTTCACGGTTCGAATCCAGCTCCTGTCACGATCCTCCTCCTCCTCCCACCGACTACGTGCCGTGTGCTTCACAGTGGGCGTTAAAGATCCCATTACGTCATTCGCAACGGGTAGGAGGCCAATGTGTGCCGGCTTCATGGTCCAAATTTGGGAAATTCGTAAATTAGAACCTATCCTGGCCCTCGAAAAATATCTCATCGGCCTAAAATGAGAACCCGGTGTCGTTTGTGAACATCAGCGCTAGGGAGACGAAGGCATCTTAATAGGAGCTTGTCAAAAGCGGTTACCCCCACAGTGTTTGAGGCTAAATGGGGAACATTTGTTCATTGTCCATGTGTATGCCCGTTAGCAGTGCTAAGTAGGGCGCCATGGTTGCGAGATGTTAACTACATCGCCTGGTATGCTGGAGGTCGTTGTCTCCCCGTGGTCACTTAGACTTTTCTCTGGGTCCTCCGGTTTTCAATCCACATTTAGAAAGATGCATTTACAGTATTTGGCTGCTATACATTTCCACATGATAAGCCACTTCGTTGAGCTATCATTTGTGGCCAGGTCGCTTCTGAAAAAGAGCTGTATAGCTCAGTGGGCCTTACCTGGTAAAAAAAAAGTGTAAGTGTACATTCTTAAATTCACATCCCTCTTTGCCTTACGTGCGGTGCAGTATTCGACTGAATTGAACGTTAAATATAAAGTATCATTATCATCATCCCTACGGGCAAAATTACTCCATAAGTCTGGAGACGAGTACGAATTATCGCCACCCTAGAACAAGGAAAACCGACTGATGATCCAAAGGGCCACCGCCACATGAATGTCGTCCCGTCCGAATACAAAACACACCCTGCAGCACCGGACCCTGCTAGCCAGGGTAACACCTTCAGTTGAACACGTGGTAGGCTTTCGCGACCAATATCATCCATAACATGGTATTTTTTTGGGTAAATATATAAATGTGTCGTTAAAACCTGCCACCACCCGACACAGCCAACTAGTAATCCCCCCCATTTTGCGCAAGAGCGCAGAAGTGTGGTTACCACATCTATGCCTCTATATAAGGAACGAAACAGGTGGACTTCTCCACAAATCTGGCTATCGCCTGATGAAGCTACTTGTAATTACTGGCGAAACGTCGTACTCAGATTGTAAATGTTGTGGCTTGGCTCTCCAACACACCAGTGTGCTGTACTAGTGACGAATTGGCCACATTCTGTTTACGTGACAACCCTTACGAGCTGGCTGTGTCGGGTGGTGGCGGGTTTTAGCGACACATTTATATATTTATATTTGAAACAGCAGTCCTGTCGGAACAGGCGGGCTTCAGGCCAGGATGTAGCTGCTGTGATCAAGGGCTTGCACTTACCACCATCACACAATTGAGGCAGGCCTCCAGCGTAAACCTACAAACAGCCACAGCATCTATAGACCCGTTCCTCTGCCCACGACGCAGTCTAGGCGCAGGAGGTTCCCGATCGAAGCCCTCCAACCTGCTCCAATTGCAATCAGACACTGAACAATTTTAAGGCCATGCTCACTCACTGCATCCATCGTGGTGGTCAAGTGAACAGAGTATGGACTTTAAGTAATTACTATTTAAATAAACAAACAAACCAAAAATGTTCTGCGAGGTGTATTGCTGTAAAACACTGAACGTGCTGGCAAGGTTTCATTTTAACCTCCCTGCAGAACTGTAAAATATTTTAAGGCCACAGATCATTAGGCAGAATGAGCATGTAGCAGCATGATTCCATGCAAGTGACCGGCATGGCCATTGCTAGGCCTAAAAGCAAAGGTCTTATCCATAAGGTTTTTGTTTGGGTTAGATCTCGTAAATATAAATCTGTCGTTAAACCTGCCACCACCCGACACAGCCAATTGTCTCGTGGTGGCGGGTTTAACGATGCATTTATATTTACGTGATCGAACCCAAAAACCTCTATCATGGATAATATCGGTGACGAAAGCCTACGTACATTTTTTAGCTGTGCAAATAATGAAAAGTCTTCATGACCGTGTAGAAAATATTGCAACAGTTGTTTCTGTGTGCATTGAGACTAATTTCCTAAATTTGAATTCAAAGCTTTAGAAACAGAGATAGCAGATCAAGTCTGGGACCTGTGTAAATCGTTGCTCATTACATTTGACCACTGCACTCATTACTATTTAGGGGAAAAGTGCAGATGTATCCCTGCGATCCAACCCATGCCATGAAAGAGAGTAGCGAGGTAATTTTGCAACTCACCTTAATACGTTTAATGTTCTGGAAAGCACGCTTCATGATTACTGACTTGAAACATTTTCAAAATAGACCAGCACACTGGTTTAAAAGTCACTTTTCAGGGGTAAATATATATGTATTGAGATGCATAGTGACTTTATAAATTGGCAAGAAAGGCTCGGGTATGATTGGGATTGCAGGATTGAATCACTTTAAATTTGTTATGTGTGTCCAGGGTGGTACCATACAATTAATTTGATCTTCAACTCAATTGTGTACAATAATGGTTCGAACAGGCCATTTTTTTAAACACTACATCAACGCAAGTGGAAACAGGGGAGAAATTGCAAACTTTATATATATTTGTTTTTCTTGAAACGTTTGTGTTTGTGAAATGGAAAAAGGATGAATAACGCTCCAACTGAAAATAAATTTGGAGAAGACATTCCGGTTTTCGCCCCAACAAACTGTCAGCAAGTCCTTTATCAGTCCAGGGTTCCCAGTCACATTCGTTTCACTTCCTTAACCAAAGCCCACGGCTGCCTCCAGCTGCCCACTGACGTCTTTCACGAGCCCCTTCCGCAGAAACAACAAAAAAACGATTTTGGCAACCCGGGCATCGGTCGTCCACTCAGCGCCAATTCCTCCTCCTGTACCACAACAGCGCAAATCCCATCAATTCCCCTTTGGCTGTTCATCAGAAGCTTCGTTTTTTTTATTAGAAATGTAGTTTTTTTGTTACCGTCTCCTTGACCATAGGTTGTGGAGACCAGTGGGCTGTGTCAATTAAAATGCAGATGGAAGAGGTGAAAATACTTTTCAATAATTCTTTAAAAAACTAAATTATTATCTGGTTACTGTGAGCAAATAGAATTTTACTTCAGATCATCCGACAGTTCTGGTCATGGGGCAGCTGATGATGAATGGGCAAATTATTTTAGGGGTGGAGTTTATACTCTTTGTAAATGAAACACATTCGACTGTGAACCATAGATTGATGAAGGAGATGCTGAAGGTTCGATAGACATGAACTCCAACATTTTTTTAGCAATTAACATTCTGTTCAGGCGTTATTCCTCTTTAGTGTATATATTTGTAATCGTTAAGTTGATATATTCAAAGACACATTGTAGCTGGAGCTCAAACACTGCACGTCAAGGCTGTAGCCATGGAGTCAACATTGGGGGGGACCAAATCTTCCAGGGGGTCTAGGGGTCCCGCCCTAGAAAAAATTCTAAATTTGAAAACTCATTTCCTGTCTAAAATATACAAAAATTCACTAACACATATGATGGACGTCTTTTTTATTTTTTTACAATAATGTCTAATAGTGTATTGTATTGCATTGCTCTGTTTTTTCTTTTTTACATTTTCTTGTTTCATTGTTTGTAATGGCAGAATTGAGGTACTCATAAAGTACAACCATAACCACAATCATATAAACATAAATCTATTTTATAGCAATATATTGGTGAGGACATTTTGAGCATATTTGAATATTGGGGGGGGGGGTAGTGTCCCCCCCCCCCAATATATTAAAATTGCGGCCTTGCTCCATGCTTCCACTGCTCTTCACTGGCATTATATGGAAGGATTTTAAAGTATATAATAATATGTTTATTTAATGTCTGGGATAATGAAAGACGTCTCTGTTCCTGTGTTCGTACCACAGGCTGAAGGCTGCTCTCGTGAAACGAAGTCTTGGACGAGAAATAGTTTCCTGGTTCTCTCAACTCGCACTTCTCCAGAGTGAGGGAGTTTTTCCCACAAGATATTGTGAAGGCGGTGCTGTCGGAGGGGATGCAACACAATGCATTTGTGTTTATTCTATTTCTGTCTCACAGCATCTGTAATCTACCCCAAGCAGTTCTTTACACACCCACTCTTTTCACATGCCCTTACCATGGCAATGCAACTGCTCATTTTAAAATCATTTCTAAATCACACTGTGTTCATTTCATGCCAAGCAGCCACAGATTTTCCCATTCACCCGAGCACATCTGCGTCACATGGACAGACATTCCGCAGAATGTATTGCAGCTCCTACAGCACCTCACAATTACTCAACATAAAAAATAGTTGAAACGGATCTTGTTAATTTCGTGCAGTATTGCAAACTAACAATTACTTTCATTGGATTATAGGGTCACATCAAAAAAGTTTTGTTTCGAATGTTTGAAACTGTTTTTCCTTATTGTTTTACTCTACAGGTACCCAGGCATAGTATTCTCTGTTACTCCATCGAGTAAGCCAAATGTTCACACCTCCTTATAGAGCGAGCTGAAGAAGACATCACGTAATTGCTTACAAAATCATGCACCGATCATTCTTCGCACAAACAGTCGACCGCATCCTTTTCATCTGCACAGACAAACGCATGGTCCCCGTGTTGATCTGCTGAATAAGCCCCCACAGATAGTAGCCACCAACATTTCAAAGTGGTGTCTCACTGATTTAGCGAGCGTGGGGACGCAGTATTATTCCGCCTGCAGCCCCTGAGACTGTGGTGAAAATTCCACCTTCTTATGGTGGAGGTGTGATACATCTCTAAGACAACAATCCATTTCCCAACAACGTGGTATTTTATCGAGTGTGAAATTTCTCCCAACCTGGATTTGAATTCATAAACTTGGGTTTTGCAATCATTGCGCTATAAACACTGCGCCAGGCAACTAAAGTTAACCAAATGATGTGTAAAATAAAGCTTTGGATTTTTTTTTGCAGCGAGCCATCGGCTTCAACCCAGGACTTCTTTGGCACGGGCTCCATACGCTACACGTGTCACTGAGCATCCCATGCACTTGTTCCATAACATGCGTGTGACGCTCTGCCATCGCCGTTGTTTTAAATCTAGCTTGAAAACGATTTCCTTCAGGACTGCTCTTTTGTGCGTTTAGTGTGTTGTCCTTCCCGCGCACCTCTGATTTAGCACGGTTGGCTACGTACGGTGCGAAAGAAGTTCAACATACATATTGCCCATAGACTAGCACTACCCATAGGCTAACACTGCCCATAGACTCAACACTGCACCTCCGATTAGCACAGTTGGCTACGTACGGTGCGAAAGAAGTTCAACACACATACATACATACAAGGCGTAACAGAAATGGAGAGCACTTCATTCCATGCCTCGCTACGGTATTAGTGGCGGCACGACGGTCAACGTCGATTCTCTAAGCCAGTGGCTCTTTCTCTTTGGTTCTTTCGGTAAAGTCGCCTAGGTATAAAATTAAATGAATCACGACGTTTCGGGCGCAACACAAGCGTCCGTCATCAGGTGGGAAAGGCAGTGGCTCTTCTTCCGCTGGAGTGCATCTCGCCATTCCTGGGCGTGCGATAGACGGCCGTTAATTTTTGTTTTAGAACGGTAAATGATCGAAAGACAAATTAAGCACGGGCGCGTAAGTACAACTACTTTGTTTCATCGAACCCATGTGTATTTATTAGCATGATACATGTTTCATGATTGAGAACCAATGCAAGGCTGCAGTGAAGGTTAAAAAAACCCCTGCTCTAAGCGAATGACGTGTACACCCATTTGGCTGTTGCTGTGTATAGGTTAAACTGCATTTGGCTCCGTTACTACCCCGAGTCACGCTCTATACGATACAATTCATATCCCAGCAGCATCTAAACGCTGCTGCATCTGAAGACGCCCTACTCGGCTTAATGGGTGGTCACTCCTTGCCTTCTGCTGCTCTTAAGTCTGTCTGGACATGCCCTCCCCCCCGCCAACTGTTCAAGAAAAGCTCATGACCTTCGTCTTCTGCTCCGCCTATGACTGACTGCTACCCCCCCCACACACACCATGCAGTGTTCCTGTGGCATCTGTACTCCATTACAGCCCTCCTCCTTCTCTCCTCCTTCTCCCAACCCTTCCTTTCTCCTCCACTGCACGTGGCCCCCACTCCCTGTACTCGACATCATCTAGAGGATGCGGCGTTGTATTTAGATGCGTTATAAATCAAAATTGTATCCTATATATGTGTGTGTGCAGTGTGTGTATGTGGGTTTAGTCGTGTGTGTGTGAGTGCACGCATTTGCCGTGTATGTGTGTGTTGATAAATGTGCGTTCGTCTGCATCTGTGCACGTGAATGGAGCAAACACACTGCCTTGTGTGTACGTGTGTGTGTGTGTGTGTTATGCGTGCGCTCGTTTATGATGTACACATTTCTTGGAGCCCAGGCTGAATACATTTTGTTATTACATGGCCCATCGGTGAATCTAATTGAGTACGGCTGCAATAAACATTCGCTCTTTTGTGCTATATTCCGCAGTACTTCTGTGAGAATGCAATTTAAACGTGCGCCTGAACCTTCCCTTGAAAGACTCCCAAGGAACACGATCGCTGAAATGTGTGTTGGGTCTTTTAATTATTCCAACATTTTGGCATGTTTTTCCTAATGTTTTTAGTTTTTGCGCCGTACTGTAGGCTCCATTCCGCAGTGTTTGAACTGAAGAGTCTGTGTTATTCGACTATAAATGCCCTGTCTGAGCTCATTGTCACTTCTTAAGCATTTCCAAGTTGTTTTGTGTGTGTGTGTGGCTCCTCTGCCTCATCACCGGCTCCATCTGCCACGCTCCCTGTCCGTGGCCTGTCAATCAGACGCGGCCACTGAAGCCCTCCTCCATCTTCCCCGCTGCTGCACAGACAAAGATCCCCCTGTTCGGGTGGGAGCTCCGCTAAGCGAGCTTCTCTGCAGGGCTAGCATAGCAAATTAATCCGCACGTACGGTGCGAAGGAAGTTCAAGACACGTGACACACACACAGACACAAAGGTCGTCGTGTGACCAGCACCGTGCCTGCTGCCTATCTAACCCAGTGATGATGTTCGGACACTTCTTTATTTCAGGCTGAGTCAATCTAGGAGAGGCTCAGGGCAGGCTCAGGCGACGCGCGCTACTGAAACTCTCCACGGCTGTAAATCGAACTCAGGCTCGCCAGCATCGTGGCTTCGCGCCGTGCTGACCCTTGTAATGTCACAATACCTCCCTCCCCTTCCAATCCACAACGGCTCACCGCTTCGCACAAACGCCACGGGCAGACAGCCTTGGGGAATCGATTGCGCGAGCAGGCAAGGCAGAAAGAGAGAGGGCCGCTGAAGAGAGAGGGGTGGGAAAAAAACCGTACACCCAAAGACAGCTTATTGGCCAGCACAGAAATAGCACCATATCTCTCTGCTTTTATCAAGGTAACCCAAGGGCCATGGCTGACGTCACATATTTGGGTTTACAAACCCAGACATACTCCCCCCCCCCATGCATGACTCCCTCCTGTAACCTCCAGCCTGTAACCCCCTCTCTCTCTCTCCCCCTCCGTCTGCCCTCCCTCTGTCTCTCCCAGTTCCCCTACCCGATCCTGCACCCACCTCACACTCGTGCTTCCCCATCCCCCACAACTTTCCTCATTATGTGGTCATTACATATCTCTGCGTCTGCATTGTAATCCCCAGAGCAAACATCGGCGGCTGATTTACAATACAGTAATGCCACGAGGGGAAAATGTTCAACTTTTGTCCTTTACATTCAATTTGGTGTCGTGTTCTGATGGGTTTTTCTAACGATCGGCTAGCACGGTTAAACACGAGGCGAGATGTTAACTCCCTCGCCCGGTATACAGAAGGTTGTGGGTTAAATTCCAGAACCTGCCGCCTGCTGTATATTTCGAGTCTGCGTGTTCCGTGGTCGCGTGGATTTTTCTCCGGCCCCTCCGCTTTTTCCCATTCCACGTTCATAATCAACATCACGCGTTTCGAGTATTTGGCTGCTTTGAATTTGCACGTGATGAGCCACTTCGTTGAGCCATCATTTGTGGCTTCTGGCAAAGAGCTATATGGGTCAGTGGGCCGTACCTTGTAAAAAAAAATGTTTGGTGTAATAGTTAAAATAGGCTGAGTTCAGCTCTTGTGAAATATTTGCCTGTGGAAGAACCCTCGAAAGCACAGATCCGAAGCTCTTGCGTTCAGGAGGCAACCGGATGGACCATGCATGCATTTGCTGTAAGAGGATACAAAACGTTGACAATAAACCATCGTTATTTTTGGAGGGGTGAAATGCTGTTTAGCGACACGACACACATTTCGCATTGTTTCAGTTACTTTCATTAAATATTAAATCGCCCAAATCCCGCGCCTTACTATTTGGCACATTGTTGATGAAACAGCTGGTGATGGATTAAACGCGCTCGTGTGTGTGTGTGCGCGCGAAGGCAAATGCACACATAATGCGGTATTGCTCACTGTTATTGTAATACCCCTTATCGGGCCTGTAGCCATGTCGAGGCCCAGGGGGGTCACCGTTTCCCTGCTAAAACCCACTGATACCCCCCCCCCCCGCTAAAAAAATTAAAATTCGAATTGTGACAAAGTCAAAGTGCTTTCAGGATGCATTGCCTTTATGCCTACGTACAATGCCCAACTGCCCCCATCAGCTGGCTACAGGGACTCCTGCCCCACGAAGACAACATGAATGTCCTCCATCTGACCGTACAGATTGAACTGCCGAGCCGTTCGCGAGCACCTCCTTTTAAGGGTAGCGTGGCGCACACGGGGATCATGTAATGTAACGACATCGCTGTAGTCATTTAAGAATCACTATTTATATTCCATTACGCCTATTCACTTTGCGCAATATTCATCTTTTGTCGACGTATGCAAACGTTATTCCACTCATGTGCCTGTCTTTCATGGAGACAATTCAGTTCAACGTTCACTTTGTGCTGTAGACTGTATAGAGTACACACACCACGATGGTAAAAATGCGTGTGCGTTCACACGATAGGTGGCATGCATTATGAGAGATATGCTGTAAATACGCAAAGACAAGTTTTGGAATAATGCCCCCCCCCCCCGCAGAGCATGGATGCAATGTTGACCCAAACGCGAAAGCAAAATATACGCTCGGCATGGAATGCCACTAAAATGGCCATTAGCCTAAAGTAAAGTGTAAACACTCGTTTGGACCATAAAATGTGCACACAAAAACACATTCAGGGCTAGTTTAACTGTGGGTGCTGCGTACAGCATCACCTCTGCAATGTGAGTGCCACTTGTCAGCGTTTGCGTGTATTGCCTAAAGGATGAGATGCTAGGTTGGATTTGTTGATTGGTAGATGAATGAATTGGTTTTTATTGTACGTTATCCATCATCATCATCTCACAAAACAGTTCTGAAACACACACCAGACACAAAGACAAAACACAACAAAGATCTCACATATAGCCTAAGTCGACTTGCTGAAGCAAAATTGTTGTAACTGAGCAACTATTCTTTGGGTTTTTCGGTAAAGTCACGTAGATAAGTGATCTATATGAATTGCTGAAGTCACGAAAGCTCTAAGTTAATATTTAACTGAGCACATATTAAGGCATGTTTTTAATTTTACCAGGTAAAGCCTACTGGGCTACATATATTTCTCTTTTTCAGAAGCGATCTGGCCACAAATAATAGCTCAACGAAGTGGCTTATCGCGTGGAAATATATAGCAGCCAAAATACTCTGAACGCGTGTTGATTCTAAATGTGGAGGGGAAAACCGGAGGACCTAGAGAAAAATCCAAGTGACCACGGGGAGAGAACATGCAAACTCCAAATATACAGCAGGCGTCAGGGTCGAACCCACGACCTCCTGTACACCCGGCGAGGTAGTTAACATCTCGCGACCCCGACACTACAAGGCATTACGCACGAAGGGAAGGTGTGGCTACCTTTCTCTCCCCAGGGCCACCCCAGGGCTCCCCATTAGATGGCTCAGGGAAAGCCCAGGGGCAGTTCAGATATGACCCGTCCAATGACGGCAATTGAACTCGGTTTGCTTGTGTTCAATTACTGCGGTAGGACCGTAGCGCAGAACGCTGACCAGTGCCCCTCAGCCCCAGACGTTCACATGCACTCTCTCATGCAAACGTAACATTGTCTGGATAAACACTCTGTCCAGTGTTCTATTTATACGGAAATTTGATATGCCGTTAATAAATCCGAACATGTTACTTATGTACAGTAGTTTTACACACGTATCTGCACAAGTATATTATTTCAAGGCAGTCCAACCCTTGAGCAAGTGTTTTACCAGTCATTGACTTCATAGCCAGCAATACAATGAGTAGAGTACAGCAGATTGCTGGGTGGTAAAGTGTGGCCGCGTTTCCACCTCTTCCATCTCATGATGGGGGGGAGGGGTAAGAGCGGAGAAGAAGGCCAACCCCTCTCTTTAAAAAGGAGGACGCCCTGCTGTCCACACGGTGTGTGTGTGTGGACAGCAGGGCGCAGTCTGACTGTGGAGCCAGCACGAGTGAGGTTACTGCCTAAGGGTTACAGATGTTGCAGAGATTATGATTTAATGCCCGAAGCTGAAGGATGAGGAAATTATTACACAAATGAGGTCACGGTTTTTTTTTTGGTAACCCGAAGGCAAGAGACTTATCGCCCGTTGCACAAACAGATGCGGTCAATATTTGTTTCATAAGACCTTCATGAAAAGATAACGCACAGCGTATCGTTAATTCTCGATCACGATAGTGTGCACTGGGCATTTCAATCGTAAGATTCACCTCCATTTTGTTTTATATTGACCAAGTGCACACACGTGCACAGATAGACACGTTGCACAACATGAAGCAAACGTATGAAATATTATTTGGTTCTTTCGGTAAAGTCACGTAGATAGAAAAAAAAACTTGTATTGAACTAATTGGTGGGCAAGAAAACCAATCAGTGCATAAATATACTGTATCCACACATTCCTGTAGAGTATAAGGTCGCATATCCGACCGTTACGTCACATATCTGACCTGGTGGAGTACTTTCGTCAAAACAAAAGAACCACTTTTTTAAAATTTGAATTCATCCTCATGGACACATGCGGGAGACCCGGAGGACAGATTCCAAATTTCAACGCATGATCACGAGACTCTGGGTTTGGGGATTTATGTAGCCACTGAGTCCCATAAATATGCATAAAAAAAATCACCTAATTTTCCCAGGCCAAATACAGGGTGAGGCGGCAGACATTTTATACATGTCAACATTGTAGACTTATTCACGATTGGCTAAAAATCACAATAATTTTTTTCTTTTCATTTTTGTAATCACTCAGAACGTATATGTAATATGGGACAGTCTAATGCCATGTATGGTTATTGTACAAACTGCTACAGTTGCTGTATCATCGTATGCTGTATTCCACAGACTATACGAAGTCATGTAGTACATGACCAGTAGACGTTTTGGACTTCCTATCCCAAAGGCATTTAGCACGTAAAAGCACATACATATACACGCATGTACAATCTTTACAAAAACACTAATTTCGATCGTGTGCAAGTTTGTGCGTTTGTCGGTGTCATTTGCCGACCTGCCCCGACTCTACATTTGTGAAAAAAGAGCTTCATAGCTCATCGTATTCCTCCTTCAATCTAAATAAAGATTATGATTCTGCGCGTAAGCTGATCAATCGATCGATGGGATATTAAAATGGCTTAGTGTTTTTCAGAAATGACTTTGCAAGGACGTAAGCATTCCTGTAAGGGTCCGCGTGTCTCTGTGAAGCATTTTTGCTGGTTGCGTGGCACCTGGGAAACGGGATTAAAATGCCCTTGACTTTCACAGTCTCCTTCGCCTTCTTACACTGATGGCACGTGGCAAAGCAAGGTAACTGCGGCCTTGTATTTGTACGACTACGTTCATTCTTCCTATACATACAGTACAACATAAAAATATTCAATATAGCCTCTGGGCATAACAGATGAAAAAATTGCAAGCGTAAATGCTATCCAGTCACTATAATCCAGTGGCCTCACATGACAAGTCATGACCTCTGCCACCGAAATGGAGCAGCACAAGGGTTATTTCTTCACTGGTCACGTGATGCCGTTGACGCGCCATTAATAGTTGTGTTCGCCTTCATATCCCAGGTGTGTTCGCGCGGTGGGTCGCTTATGAACTTCCAACAATGCTGCCTGCTGTGGAAGATCGCCAGAATGGACAAACGTGTTGGGAGGAACCTGTGAAATCTGGGCTGCCATTGCCCGCTTCTGTTTAACTCAAGGAGAATCTTGACCAGGACCCTAAGACACGCTTTGATTTTCTGTACGCACATAGTCATTCCGGTATGTATGTACGTACGTCGTGTGTACATCTTCTATATCTATGTATTTAATTCACCACCGCTCAGTTGTCACAATCTCAGCTAGAGACGTTTCACCTGGGCAGGGAATCCGTCATTCTTTGTGTCGGGTGCAGTCTATTCCTCATTCGTGGTCGCGTGGATGGTGGGATTAACGTGACGGCCCCGGGAAGGCATTGTGAATACATTACAACACTTGGGGGGTGGGGTGGGGGGAGCATAATTAGTAAAATAAATAAGGAATCCAATCACAGTTTTAAACGGTAATGGATACTAACAAGTTTGGCTCCGTGCTTTCAATTCTTGGAAAAGAGTGCATTGGAAAAGCCGCTATAAATGTTGAGTTGGCCTGCAACTGACCCAGATTTTCACGCGAGCAACCATTATTTTCAGGTCTGGCATCGACTGTCTTACATTATCGCACGCGGGGCTTTGTAAACTTTGTTTTCCCTGGCACGTGTTTCGATTCCAATGTGTACCTGGCAGAGTGGCTGCCAGCAGCATTTTGATCGCGTAATTGTTGGTAAATGTATCGCTGTTATTTTAAGGAGCTGCTCGCACAGGTACGGGTTTATGCATCGCCGTGCGCAGAATTATATTTCCATAGCTATAACCATGGGTTCCAATGTTCCCGAAGGCCAAGGGTGTCAAGAAATGCTATAGCCACAAATCCCTTGGGGAAGGCTGATAGCCTGAGGGTCTGCATCTGGAGCTGTCTCACCCCGTGGGTTATTTTTCTGAGTGGATCAGTAAATTTGTCTTCATGGTCAGAACACTGGGAATGATGCGACTTTCCTTTTGACACGTGGCAGAGAAGGCTCTTTCAAATGACTCAATTTGTTACAGTTTAACTAAACACATAGGCAGAGCAGCTGAGACCAGTGGATACACAGGGAGAAGGTAATGACATGTCACACAGTATCATTAATAAAAGAATGTTTATTTATTTTATATAAATATTTTAAATAAATAAAGCCCTCGTTCTGCATCATCTGCGTTGATCGACGTATGTTTGTAGCAGAGGTTGATTTGTGGCTCAATGGGTTTATGTCCAAATAAATGTGCTGAGACTACACCAGCAATACCACATTTAAGGTATAAATGCAATTATTATTTGGTTTAACCAAAATTGAGGGTAAATGCATCTGGCCAGGTGGCACAGCGGGCTGCGAACTCACATTCTGGTCAAGAGTCAATTTAGCCAATCAAATATTCAAGCCCCAACACAAAAATGTGGAATTTCCATGAATTGGCCCGTGGTCACCAACAGACATAACCGACCGCTACATCGCGCTCCTCTGAGGCGCGGGACTCTTTGACTTCTGAAAGCATGGGCTCTGCACAAAATCAATGGCTATAAAAAGGAATGCTTTTTAAAACTGCTGTTTTTAAATTGGTTACATTCTACTCCCAGAATGCCAGAATGTTCAGAGAATGCACAGGGACAGAGTGAAATTATTGCTTCTGCAGCTAAAGGTCTGGATTCCAAACACCTAAATGAAATATGCTGTTCGTCACCCTATGCCCAGGCTGTAGATGTGGGCACAAAATGATATTTACTCGTCTAGGAACGCTCACATGCAGACATGCAAACTGGACATGTGCCTGGGGTGAGCAGTTCAGTGAGTGACGTGCGATATATATTTATATCCTAAAATTTGGCCTGCATACTGCATAAGAAAAAGCAAATTACTGAAAAATTTAAATGTGCATTATAAATGTAACCAACCACAACCAAAAGACATTCTTGGCAGGGAGGTATGCAGTGCGTCCGCAACATTACATGCTCATCTGCTCATTTGTTAGCAGCGTCATTTATATTTGCTTTATATAAACTGCTCACTAACTTACACCCCCCCCGCCCCCCTAAAAAAAAACACAATACATGCAATACTTTAGTTGAATCTACAAGCGTGCAATTTACCAAACGGTTTATATTACCAGAGGCTGAGCTGAATTGAAGAGTCGTCAACGTTTCATCCGACCGAGTATCTTCCACTTGTCAGGAATATGCAGGTTAGCATTCTGAGCAAGAGCGCAGACGCTGTCTCTGAAGGGGGTTGACCGTCAAAAGTCGTCCTCCCCTTCGCTGGATGTTGCCACGGGATCTAATTTACTCCGCACTGCATGCCCATCATCCCGCATTCTGGACGGCAGCTCATTTTCCATCAATAGAAGCATATTAACACTTCATTTCCATATTAAAAAGCTGCAGCCCCGGTGAGTGTGGGTTTTTTTTGTGCCATTGGTTGGGGCGGGCTTACGATAGAGAGAGAGAGGGGACGCTTAGAGAACGGGCAGTGCGAGGAGATGCCACGGACGAAAAGAAGCAGCGCTTGGGGAGGTGGGGTGGGTGCTTTGGTTTGGGTTTGGGAGAGGGAGCCTGCGTGAGCGAGTGGAGCATTAATCTACCATCTGCTGTGGGCTGTCACGGCCGGGGCAGTCAGGAGGAGCCACTCCGCACACTTGTCATCCATCACCGGCCAGAGTTAATGAAATGAAAGGGTACATTATGGGGCGACAATAGGGGAGAAGCGGCGGGGCTGGGGTAGCGGCGGCGGCGAAGCGGACGCATGCCGTGGATGCGGGGAGGCTAAGACAGTTGCCACGGGCATAATGAGGCTTTCAGCCGCGTACCCACACGACGGGCATGAGGTCAGGCAGCCTGCCTCCTGCTGATTTGCCCCCAAACTGTGGCACGGGAAGAAAAAAAAAACACCCCAGTGAAATGTGCCAATGGTAAAGACAGCATCGAGCCAGCCTCTCTGTCATTGCATAAACATCATTCATTATTTATAATACAAAAAATTCACCACTCTCGCCTTCATGATTTTAATACGGTTATTCGTGTATATATTTAACTTTCGATTACACACAAAACGCAGGATTTCGAAGAATTCATCAAAGGTGTATCTTGTTTTTGTTTCAGCAGAAATCATAACGAATGCCCCTCGAGTCGTTATACGCCTTCTCCCTTGTCCGATATGGCTATCGATTTTCGGCTGATTGTCGCTCAAAATATTGTCCTGTGGTTCTGTTCATCGCTCTCCTTTCTCTCTCCTCTCCCAGCCCATGCCCCCGCCACTGAAGCCTCAACATCCGCTGCATCCTTGACAAGCACGCGCAGCACACTCGCTTCACTCCAATCCAGCTGAAGTCTGCCGACCCTACTCTAGGAAGTCAGCCTTCAACTACCAAGTGCATATTTTGCATGAAGCTCCATTTCTCCTGTCTTTCATGAAGCTGGCATACAGACCCCCCCTCTCCGTCTACCCCTCTTGTCCCCCATCCCTTCTCTCTTTGCTGCCATCTCATCCAAGCATAACTCTCCTCTGGGGATGCCCCAGACATCTGTGCTTGTAAAGCTGCTCATTTAAATTGAGTTTCCAGCGGAAATGCGCAGCGTCTGTGCAATGAAGCTGCCTGCTTTACTTAACCCCGAATACGGTTGCAAAAAGAAAAATACTTTGTATTCTTTACTTTAATATAAGGCGACATTTTAAGATATCTTCAACATTAAAATTTCCGTTGCGCTGAACTGAACGTATTTTATTTAATCCGGTCAAAGCACACTGAGAATGGCAATGTGTGTACGAAATATAGGTTACTGCAGTTGTGTATGTAGTATGACATTATTTTAATTGCGGGTGATTTTGAAATTGTCGGATTTTGGGATGATAATTGTACGCAATTTTTTTTTATATTGCCGACATATTTGTTAGACGTCCGCTTTACGTGCAGGCGGTACCGCTGTTTAATTCCCCGATATCCGTGCAATAACAGGCGCAAAGCTATCAACGCCACCAAAACTGTAGAGGAGTAGAGGGAGAGAGAGAGTGTGTGCTGTGTGTGCATTTTGACCACCAGAACACACTGCCACAAAAGCATCTCCGAGCAATTTTACCCACACATGTCTACATGGGCTTTGCAGCAGTGTGGATAGTGTGGCTTGCTTTTTTTGGGTGTTGCTGTTATTCTGCAATGTTTTCCTTAAAGCACCCACGCTCTCAATAACGACAAAAATGTCCTATTAAAAATGTTCAAGAGGATACGGTTGTTGTAGCGCAGCTTTTGCATCTCATTGTATTTCCATTCGTTAAAATAACACATTGTAAATGATTACGGGGAGGGGTATGTGATGCAAATAGGAGGCGATAAAAAGACAATTATTTATTTTCGGTAAAGGTCATTGCATAGAAGGCCGGTTTAGCATCATAAAAGGAGACAACTATATGGTTTACGACTGCCGGCCTAATTTTGCATGCATTCCATTTATATTGAGATCATTAATATTAAATACAGTGTGCATATAATACAACTGCCGCTCGTCATATGTCTCCGCGACGGCAAAACAAGAGCCACTTGAAGCTAAAAAGGCTGGGAAAAACGTCGCCCGAGTACCCACACGGTCTCATGATGGCACACGCGTGTGTTGGAAGAGCGCTCCTCTGCACCACCGCGAACGCGACGCATCTATCGCACCGAATTAAAGTCAGGCGCTCGCATTCGAAAACTAAAAAATGATGTGCGAATTAAACGGCGCTCGCCTGCAACGGAATACAGCGATGTACAAGCAGGGTCGGTGGACCACCATTGCACGAGGCACCCAGCAATTGTGATTTATTAACGGTACAGCACAGTAAGTAGGTTTATTACCAATTAGTAGGATCGCTCTTAGCGACCGAAATTGCTTCAACGAAACCGGTCGTTAAACGAGTAAAATAAATACTCGTTCAAGGCTTAATTAGCTCTGATGGCATTGCAAGTTACCCCTTTTCGCCGACAAAACGTACTTTGTAATATTTAAACAATGTATATTAATACATACAGATACTAACAACATTATAAACACATGGTATTAAGAAGAAACGTGGCTAATCAATGCATTAATTCATATTTACTGTACCTACAACAGCCCGTCATTAACAGGGGAATGGTCGGTAAGCGAACACATTGGGCTCTATGGAAGCACTACACTACTATACACTACACTATACACTACTATATACACTACTACTATACACTACACATTGGGCTGTATGGAGGCCCGTCGTTAAGTGATTAGTCGTTAACAGGGGTGGCCGTGAACAGAGGTTCTCCTGCCAAATCTGATGTCTAACCCCTTATATGAGTGGGTTTATCCAAGTACTCAATGTTTACTTAATAATCATCATCATTCCATTTTCAGTTCACTCACCAACATAAGCATTTCACCAGAGCATCCAATGCGTGTTTTACTAATGGTAAACACGATCCAACTGGACAATATACTTTGATCACATTCAGCTAGGTGGCTATAATAATAATCTTGATTTGAGGCTTTCGTGACTGCAGGAATCCATACTCTTTGGTTCTTTCGGTAAAGCCACATAGGTAGAAAAATAAAATAAATTATTTTTTATTTTATTTCATTTTCTACCTACGTGACTTTACCAAAAGAACCAAAGAGTATAATAATAATAACAATGCCAATTATCTATCCAGCAAAGCTTCAAAGAGCCGTGAGACTGTCCAGGAGAGGCGTCATTGGGATGCTGGGTAATGTCACGAACGAGCACTTTGACATATTGGAGGATATCAGAGTTACCGGAGAATGCCGTGTGCGTGAGTGGCACGAGACGCACAGATATTGGAACTCACACCAAAATGCCTTTCTATATTTGGACAAAGAAGGGACAGGTACTGTCGTTGGATATCTAGACCATCATCGATGCACCCACTGCTGGAGTAATTATTTAAACACTAATGTTTGGGTACTCCGATTTCCTTTTTTTGCCATGCTTCATTATAACTGTGTATCAATCACAGCAACCTTTGCATCTGAACGCTGCCGTAGATTACTCCATCAAGCAAAGCCGGTACTGAAAATGTCACATTCACACGACACGTGCCAGTCTATTCGTACGGCAACCGCTGTTCACGTTTCACTCAGTGGTACTTCATGTATCAACCCTGGAGGGATGATGGGCTCAGCTGTCCACTAACAGAGGGATTTGAACTCGCAAGCCGTCCAACCGTGACTCCTCTCGTTGGACGCGACAGTGCCGTGTGGACATTGTCGACATTGACGCTCGAAATCTCATTAAAAGAGCGCAGCGAAGAAAACGGTTATAGCCATTGTTTACAAGAAGAATGAGAGGGGGGTGAATAGTGAGTGGGCAGCATGCTCGCCCACGGAGCCAGCTTGCCTGGTATCCGCGGTTCAATGTCCGTGCAACTTCTATGGAGAATTAAAAGCGGCGTTGCTGTGGTAAAGTGTACATTACATTTATTAGGAAGCCACTGGACCTGTACAATTATATATCCAGGTTGAGAACGAATTTCATTAGGACTGCTTTTTGTGTTTAGTTTGTTGTCCCCTACCCCCGCACCTCCAATTATCACAGTTGGCGGCGTACGGTGCGAAAGAAGTTCAACATACATATGTAGTGTACTAATTCAGAGACACTAGTAGGAGGCACTCGCTCGTGTTTATTCCGGCCTTCACAGCCATTGGGGATAACTACACACCGGGTCAGGACAGCCAACACGCTGCCAGACCCACAGCTTGAAGAGGGCGAAGACCACAATGAGGGCAGCACGACGAGTTCCACTCCAGATGACAGCAGCCCCGACTGTGAGTCGGAGCTCGCCTTTTATCCTCCCCAGCGTGGCCAGGCTCCGCCCTCGGCCCCTCATCCCTCTGGATCCCCCAGAAGGCTCCATGCCTCGCCCACAGATGCAACTGGTAGAACGGGCTGCTACCTCCAATCGCACCGTCTACCAATCTCCCAGCGACACGCGCTACAGTGACTCAATCAATGCCACTACACATACATACATACAAACACTTTGCAGCATAATTCATGAGGAAAGCTATTAGGTGCCCGAGTTAGAGTGCATATCCAATGTTATATTGTTATGGATTTTTAAGTTATTTACATACAACATAAATGTGTATTTGTAGAGCATCTAAACGGAATATTATACATCTGAAAATGGGCTACCGGTTAAAATGGGGAGGTTACGACCGGATTACGAATGGGAGACGTGGAAGGGAGAGATGGGGCGAGAGGAGGAAGCACCATCACTAATAAATAATCTCTCACACATTTCTGGCAAGTTGGTTGGCAAGAAAGGCGATCGGCACATGCAGGTGGCCGTGCGTACGTCTCAGTGCACGTGGTGTTGTGACATCGCACTCGACGTTACATCGCCGAGCAAAACACGGTTTTAATTTTCTCTTGGTCAACAAAAAAGTCCAGTTGATATCCTGCTCAAATGGGACATTGCTATTAGGCGAAGTGCATCTCGAGTTCACAGCGCTTAGGCAGTGGTGGGAATTCTAGGAATTGGTATCGATTCTAGGAATTCAATGGTGAATCGAGGGTAGAGATTGTAGGAATTCCAAGTTCCATTGTGTGGTCGTATTGAAGAGGGAAAATTGGAGAGAAAAAAAAACGTATTAAGGAATGATCATTATCCTTCGTATGGTACAGCTATGGACTTTGAAATCTATATTGAAAACTAATTTCTTTAGAACTTATTTTTTTATGAGAAATAAGAACAGGTTTTACCCTTTCTGGCAATGAAACAGAAATATGAATGGGTGTTACTCTTTCTGGCTATAAAACAGGTGTTAAGATGTTCAAACACTGAATAGATACCTTTTGCAACGAATCAGGTCTGGATTAACCACTTGTGGTGAACATGCAAACAAACATGCTCTGATAATTATATATTCATTGTCTTAAAAACTGATTGACCTACACCAGCATGTGTGTTTGCATGTTCACCACAAATACGTGTGGTTAATGCAGACATGATTCCTTGCAAAATATATCTATTTTGATAATGTTTTCCTCTTTTTTTTCTGGCAACAAAACAGGTGTTAAGATGTTAAAACACCAAACTGAAACCTTTTACAAGGAATCATGTCTGCATTAACCATAAAGCTTGTGGTCAGAATGTAAACAAAAAGATACTCTGATAATATATGCATTATCCTTGAAACTGATTGGTCCACACCAGAGACAGCTTTCTCTTGAGCCTCGTCTCAAACGGTGTTAAGGACAATGTATATATTGGGCCAGAAAGGGTATAACCTATTCTTATTTTTCATACTTTTGTACTGGCAAAAAGGTCCCGTGATATTGTTTCCATTTTCTACGTTTAATTTGTTTACATGCCAACGTCCTTCGAACACTACCAACCTCAATCCAGCCCAGCCACCGCATCTGTCGAAATGCTGTCCGTCAAGCAATTGCGTTTGTCCACAACCCATTCGAATCGCTATTTAAACTGGCCCACTGGCTGTCACACTTTCCCACACCTCCGATAAGCACGGCTGGCTACGTGTGGTGCAAACGAAGTTCAACGTACGTACATAATGTACACAATGCCGCCAAGTTAATGCTTGTTGACACAAATGTGGAATGCAGCCAGCAGGTCACGTATGTTTATGAAACTTGTCCGACGAACTCAAAACAAGTACATGGGTGTAATTCATCATCAGAGTCGGCAACATCATCCTCATCACCATCATCGTGATCGGACAAAGTCTCTGCTGGGCTCTGTATCATCACAGAAGGGCATCGTGTTACCACAGCGTGAGCATCACTGTAATTTATCCGCCACAGTGCTGTGCAATAAATCCATTACATTGTCACTGGCTTCATATGAAGTGGGACTGAAACAATAGACAACTGACATTATCATAACATTCTCAACCATGATTTATTGTGTACACTCAGTGCACATTTTCTGGACGGTAAGATGTGAGGAAGGATTGAGCCCTTGCCTTAGTCTGAAATGAAGTGTAAGCTGTGGATTTCTTACTGAAATAATCTAGGCAAATGCA
Organism: Lampetra fluviatilis; assembly: GCF_964198595.1. Lineage (NCBI taxonomy): Eukaryota > Metazoa > Chordata > Hyperoartia > Petromyzontiformes > Petromyzontidae > Lampetra > Lampetra fluviatilis. Next base: position 26,800,510 of record NC_136276.1, on the reverse strand, counting down.
AAGTAATACTTCCATCCTCGATGTTTGTAAGTCAGTTACTGTTGCCATATTTCATGAGTTATATCGAGCAGTGTTTAGACACACATTAGACACATATTTACAATTCCAGAACTCCCTACAACATTTCACATTGTGGAATTGCCCAGAAGTGACATCAAAGGACTTCGTCATATATTCTTCAGGGTCTATCTTAAACATCATTAGACTGCACGCTCATCATTTTTCCAGCACTGGCTGGAATGCAAACTTTGTGATCTGCTATAAGAGCACTTTCCACGGCGTTGTAAAATATTATTCCAGAATTTTCTCTCCAACATAAACATGTTAAAGTGACAATGATTACATTATAGCGGTGGTACAATGTAGCAGCAGTGAAGAATTGATGTAAGTGTTGTGCAGTAAAACCACGCGGAGACGGGGAATACTATAAGGGCTGTTGCCGTTAATTAAAACACTCTCACACACTCGGCATCCTACACTCACACCAGTGTAGGTGCACTCTCTCTCGGTCCTTTACCTCGGACACTGAATACTATTTGGGTCCTACCCTCGGCTACACCTTGGGCTCTCTCACTCGTCTGCCTGGAGCGGGGGTTCAGCCAACACCGCTCCGCGACGAGGAGGGGCGGGGTGTCCCTTTTAAGAACCCTATGGGCGGCTCCTCCCCCCAGCTCGGACCCGCCCTTGTTCCTGAAGGTGCCTCTTGCACCACCCGTGACGTCATCCTTGACTGTCAACCCGCTCGCACCTCCTTCTGTTCGTTAGGGGCCGTCCATAAATGACGTCACGCTATTTTGGACGATTTTTGACCCCCCCCCCCCTTCGTCACACGACGTCACAAAAAGTCAGACCCCCCCACAAATATGACGTCACAAAGCTCTGCCCCCCCCCACCCCCCAATAAAATTAAACATGCTTCAAATCGCTTCAAACTATTGTCATTGTAGTGCGTACTTAATGTGGCGCTGCACTCTGATGTTGTAGGAGAAAACCTTTATTAAAAAGTCTATTTAATTAAGTAGAACGTGTTGTCTATATTTATGTAAAGTTACGCATTTTGATGTGGCGTCACATTTCTCAAACCCCCCCCCCCCCCTTCGTCACACATCGTCACAAATGTCTGACCCCCCCCCCCAGGTGCGTGACGTCATTTATGGACGGCCGCTTACTCACCATACTCCTCTATATAAGTAATCTTGGCCCGCTCACTTTAGTGCCGTCACTTAATGAGAACTTGAGAACGGCTGATATAACACACAGTAAGTCCATTACGGCTTGATTTGCTTCGCCTTAGGACAGTGATGAAGGCAAGTTCACAATGTGCCCCAAAGCAATTTGTGCTGCCAGTTGCATTATTGCCCTACTTTCCCTGCATACATGATTAACATAATTCAATTGTGGCCAGATTTAGAAAGCTTGCCAATACAACTGCAGAGCAAACAGCAAAGCAGATGCTTTTTGGCGTCAACGTGGAGATTAGTCAATTCACGAGAACGTAGCAGTGTAGCGTCATAACCCTTTCATTCTGTCATTGACATGCATAACGCTGCGGAATATTATTCAACTAAGTTACATGTTTATACAATTCTACACGACAGTAATACAGACAGTCTATATGTATTCTCTAATTATACGCCCATGTATTCGAATGATAAAAACGTAATGTATCTACAATACACTATTGACATCACGACCACATATAATACTTCCCCCATCAATATATTTTTCTAAATCTACTGCGACTACGGCGATCAATATCGCAGCTGGTATGACTGCTCATGACAAGATATCTTGGATATTTTTTTTACTTAACACGATGAACCAAGGTTTCTAATATTGTCCTTGCAAATGACAGAATGTCGAGCGCACACCTAGCTAAGCTGAGGGTAATAATTTATCGTTGCAGAGTTGTATGTATGCATGTTGAACTTCTTTTGCACCGTACATAGCCAACCGTGCTAATTGGAGGCGTGGGAAAAGGACAACAGACTAAACACAAACATCAGTTATTAAGGCAATTAGCTTTCAAATGAGAAAGTCTTATTAATCTAGCACGACATAATGTGGGTGTGGTTCGTAAAGTCCCCATTGTTACTATTTTTATATTACCAGCTAAGGCCCACTGAGCTCTGTAGCTCTTTTTTCCAGAAACGACCTGGCCATCACAAATGACAGCTCAACGTCGTGGCTTATCGCTGTGTGGAAATGTATAGCAGCAGCCAACTACCCTGATCGCACACTTGATTGTAAAGCGCAATGCGCACATTTCAGAGACAAGCCTCAGAAGTTAGGCCATGGATTAAACTGTTCATTAACCAGACCAGGTCGACGAAACTACTTTTCCCTCCATCTAACCCCCATCAGACCCTGCAAAACCAACGAAATAATTGATATTTTCGAAGCTTTCGTGACTGCAGGAATTACTCTTTGGTTATTTCGGTAAAGTCACGTATAAATAAATTAAATTAAATACTAATAGAATACGATTTTTCGATTGCTACCCAAGCAACCATCATCAGGTACATATGAATGAGAAAACAAACATAGCAAACTTGGAAATAGAATGCAATACAACACAGAGAGTCGGCCAACAAAACAGTCAACACCCCACCTGGTTGATTACGTTCTTCCAAAAATTGCTAAATTTGAGAAAGAGACAAAACATAGACACGGAGACACACAGACAGACACACAAGCAGAGAGAGAGAGACTTAAGGCCTCGACACAGAGACGTTGTCTTTCTGTGTACCTATGTGTGTGTGTCTCTCTCTGTTTGTCTCTGTGTGAGTTACCGAAAGAACCAACGAGTAATCGATAATTATAAGGCCCTTGTTAAAACCCAATGACACATTGTTACCTCAATTCTATCCTTATTCTGTTTTACCACCCCTCCAAGACCACGCATGTTTGAGCGAATGCCATGTCCATATTAAATCAGCGCCGTCCTATTTAAAACATGATTATAATAGGATTCATAATTGGTTTAAGGAGGGATAAGTCGTGTGTGTCGCGAACCCTCATCCACCCAACACAGGAATTAATAAAAGTGTCACGTGGATGGCGATGGGGAGGAGCGCATTCTGTTGGAAACCAAAAATAGGTACGGTTCATTTTGAGTACAACTACGCACTTGTATTTACAGTCTTCAACATGCTGTCCGTGCTGTCTGTTGCCAATGGACTCTTTGAAGTGGCTTGCAGGGCCGGCGAGAGATGAGATCACGAACCGTTTGAAATATATTCGCGTGAGATGTGGGGTGATAAAACATTTTTTTGTAATAGTTCCTTGTACATATTATTTCAATTGATTAATTTTTTTTTAATTTGCCTTTTAATATTCAATTGCTCATTTCCCCCACACTGGGTTGGGTTTTGTGCGGTTTGCCTTGAGGTTGGAACACAGGACTCCGAATGAGCTTCTCACCTGCTTTTTAAATAAACTTCACGTGTGTGGTTGGTGACACTTTAGCTCGGATGCAATGAAAGGTTGGTAACCCCCGCCCTCTCCTTGAGCATTGAACCGATTGATGCCAGCGTGCAACAGCTGCAACCCTTTCCGTCATTACGGCTGAAAGTGTGTAATTTAAGTGCCCTCTAATTGCATATCCTTTATCTTTACACTTAATTAGTATTCTTTGTTTGCCAATGAAAAAAACGATGATTACAGATGTGGCTGCGCGTGCGTGTGTGAGTTGGGGAGCGGTGGCGTGGCGGTTCGCTCGCTGCACAACGACACGAGTTCGATTCCCACTCACGGCCAACATCAGTGACGATCATCTAGGTCGACTCAGCCTCAAATGAGAACCTAGTACGGTGTGTAAACATCGCCACTAGGGAAACAAAGGTGACCGGGTGTGGTACTGGCCACCCACCCCCTCGTGTGCCGTATCGGCCTTCATATGTGCTCGCTAACAGCACTTGCCCCAACAGTCTGTTAAGGCTATACGGGTGATCTTTATCTGTGCGCATAATGAAAGCCACATCGTTGCTTTCTGGAAAGTGCGCTGGGTTGTTCTTTGCAATCGTAACAAAAAAAACTCATCCTAGGTAAAGTTTGGCTGCATTTGCCCGCTTGGATTAGGTTCTTGTAGTTCACATTGCAAAATGTACCATACGTGTCAGCTAGAAGCGAGGTGGCAGGATACAAATTGGCTGTAAAGTTAAAGCACGAGCACACGTGAACGCAATCATATCATGAAGGGAAGCCGTGTCGACAGTCGTCAGTTCAACGGCGGAATTATACATTGCATTGGCCCGGTCGTATCTGAAGCAAAAATGCAAATGCACGCTATCTCCAAGTCAACATTAAAGACTTTGTGACATGTCACACAAATAGACCACTGTGTGCTGTTGTCATAGCCTAAGCCACAAATATGGAAATGATCCACCGCTAAATTGTAACACATCCCTGCGTAAATACCAACTGCCAAATCTTTATGGCAAAAAAGAAACACGTGCTTGACCTCAATTTGCCTCTGCATGGTTAAACGGAGGGCCATGTGATTGGCATAAACCTGCATGAAGGCGGCAATTACAGCAGAGTTAATTGTGACTTTTAGTGTGATTTGCATAACTTTATAATTTAAAAGTTACGTAACAGGCACCGTGGGGTGTTTAATTAATTTAAGCGGTGATGCATCTGTGCTTTCCTATTAATATGTTGAAATGAAATAACCGTCAGATTGAGTTTAGGCAGAAGTATTCTGTAAAGAAAGTAAACATAATTGTGTGCACTATTTGATTCCGTGTAGTGTAATCGTGGATTTGAGGTAATCATATCCTAAACATGCAACATTTAGTTTCAGCGAGCACCAATAAAAGAAAATACAATTTTACGTCTCTAACAAATGGGACTTGTGTAGGAATATTTCCCCGTAGCATTTTTAAACAACCGACATCTGGACCATATACGTTTCATCAGTCGAGTCTGGCCTGCAAACAGTGCAGCAGTTACAGGCTTCACTGCTGATGAGACGTGGAAGTCAAAACCGATCCAACATTTTCAGGCTCAACAAATGTTGATGGGAATCGTTGGTCTACAGGGCTCATAAGATAATGAATCTAAATATTTTATTTTATTTTTACTTGTTCAAAAATACCCTTGTCTGCTTATCTAACTACATTACAGGCAGACCACGCCGAACGCGGAGGTTAATGTTCCTGGAAAATGGCATGTCAGACAAGATCGCGTTAGACAAATAATATACCTTATGGGAAAAATAGGGTTGCGTTCCTGGGGTCCGACATCATCACACCCGCCCTATTTGTTTAACTAATTCCACGAGATTTCCGCCCTTGTTATTGCACTAAATTATTCTGATTCGCTCTCGATGTTTTGTGTGTGTAGTGTACAATCTTTATTTTTCAATTTCACCTCAACACAACAAAAACCCATTACTGTTCCCACACCACGGCACTCACGCCCAATGCTCGCCCTCTGACACCGAATTCTCAGGCCCAATGCTCGCCCCTCGCTGTCAATTGAACATTAATGATTTTGCCATTTAGGCGTCCGTGTGACTAACGTCTTCAACGATTGGACGGCTAGATGCGTGCGGCAATATGTGAATGTGCCTGTGGCACGCGTTGAATGTTACATTATCACACGCAAAACACATATGGTAAGTTATTCACTCTCACGGTCAACTCATTCACCGCCTTCCAACGGATGCAGCACTTTAACGGCACTACTATACCGACCAGGAGATGAGAATATTAGCAGCCAAGCCCCTCGTGTTCTGGAAAAGAGATCTCATTCGGAAACACCGTGAGGAGCCGAAACGTGTTGGATTGAAGCCGCGTTGGGCAGGGTTTCCCTGCAATTGAAATATTTGAAACAGAATAACAACACAAGGTGAAGAGTTTGACAGATATCCAAAATACGGGCCCATTTATTGTAGTGTGGCTTGAGCAGTAGTGAAATGTTTAAGCACTTTTTTTTGGTATTTCAAAAAGGCAAAGGTGCAGCTCTGCAATTACTCACGCATGTCACTGCTAGCGGAAGGACCTCCGCAAGAGAGAGAGATCTAGATAGCCCCTTTAGAGGGTCTTTTGGCCTACTCTTTCACACTGGCCAGATGTCCTAGAAGAGGTGGGAGTACTCACACTTTACCTGTGCGCGAACCATTTTACCTCGGCAATATCAAATGAGGCAGCGGTGCCTTGTGGAATTTTAAAAACTTTTGTCAGCAAGCTGAGCATGCACGATTGCGCAATGAATATCTTGGAATTTCCCTTGACACCTTTCCTCACCCACTCCACTAGGGCAGTGCTCTGCATGCTGAATTACACATTTCAGAATCCGAATCTTTATTTAGACTGGAAGGATCGGATGAGCTATGAAGCTGTTTTTTTTCATCACGGATCTCGTCGGACAAGTGGAAAAAAGTTGTCTTCCCGCTCTCTTGTGTCCCATTCCACCATGTGAGGTGAATTGTTAAAGTTCGGTCAGCTGCTGTGGTGGCCATATGTGTGACAATGAACAAGATCAAGGCATGCAAACTGACATTAATGGTTGCGGTGGCTTCCCCTTCCCTTCTTGCAGTGGTCCTCTAGAGGTGACACTATCATCTTCAAATGTCTCACATTGAAAACATTCTCCATCAGTTTGCTGATATATATATGCCACAAGAAATGCATATGATATATGTGGCCAAGTAGCAAAACGATGTGTTCCATTTTTGTAATACTTTAACATTAAATCCCACGTTTGTGATGTATGATGCATGGTTGTAAAGGCACGGTGCAGACAAACAATGCCACAGCTGCCGCAATACGGGAAACACATTATCCGCGCAGACCTGCAAGTGGTCTATCGTAGATATTTGCTATAAATACGTGCGAATGTGCGTGGGGAGATGCGCAACCCCAAACAAAGAAACGTGTGACCCCCCCCCCCACACCATTAAAGCTGTTCAGGACAGTTGCGTCTGTTTTCAGGATATTCCGGTGAAGTCGAGTCAAATCAATTGCACGGATAAACACGCCATTAACGTTAAGCATCTCATCCTCTGCCAATTAACCTTTGCCCTGAACCCTTTTGTTTAATCTTGCGTCCGTTTATTTATCTCACCTCATCTACACGATTATGAATGTGTTATGCAGTTATTACATTGACGTAGAAACATAGCCGAGTAAAAAGAGAGAAACGTCTACAGTGTGGCACTTTTGTAGAAGAGTTGACGGCATAACCTGAAGCGAGATGCGTGCCTTCATGCAGTGACGATGCACAAGAAAGCAATTGTTTTTACGAGCATTTTTTTTATAAATCTGCGCTATACAATTACCAAACACATTCCAAATGATATACATTTCGTCAGATTGACATTATTTTCACTTCAAGTATCAGACAGCATTGCATTTGTTGTTGCTGTCGCTTGAGGCCTTGAACCTAATTTGATGTGTATTGTCTAAAAACGTTGATTTTATTTTGATCATAAATGATACCGAATTCTTGTGATCTGCGAACCTGTCTGTCCGTACCACTCTCATGACCCTCTCTCTACAAGAAAAATGGTTTAACATCCGATCCCTCCATGGTCTCCTTTATGCTTTTCTACACATTGTATCACTGTGTTAATTAGAAAGAAAGATCTATACTCTCACGAGTTTGAAAATGCTAAGTTGGTTGCAAAACAAACCCTGCCCTTTTGTTCCATGAAGATGTTTATTGGGCTGGCCTGAGAAACATCAACTTGCTGCACTTTAGGACCTAGTTTTGATTGCTGCATATAGAACTCAAATCAAGCATCGAATTTGGTTCTGGCACACCGTTCTGACAACAACTTTAGCCCCTAGGACAGACATACGGAGTCAGAACCATGACGATATGTTTTTAGGAGAGAGACACGCCATCTAGACAGAGGCGAGGAGGTGATAAATACGGAAATAAGAACATAAAACACATGGATGGGGGCGTTACGGCAAGATAAAGCTCAAAGGCAGGTACTGGCACCAAAAATATGTAGACAGGCTTAGGCCTAACCGTACAGTGCACAGTCCCCACCACAGTAATCTGCCCTCCGCACTGCTAATATGCCGCATTAATCTTGTCTTATGAGTCTGTGTTTTGCCGGGCGACCGTCTCGGGCTCATGTTTAAAACAAATTATTAATCCCGGCTAATCTGGGCACCGCGCCGAGCCTTACTAAGCCAGCATGTTTGGAGCTGGAGAAACAGGATTAGGGCACGGGTAAGGCAAGCTGCACGGGCCCGATAGCCCTAATCCATAACTCCCCTGCAAACTCCACGCACGGCCCGCACCGAGGCTGCACCTGGTTTATGAGCTGCTCATGTCTATGCACCGACACCCCCCACCCCATGCGTGCAGAATAACAAGAAGGAATTGGGAGAAGAAGGGGAAACAAAACAAAGTGTCTGGGGTACAGTAGAATGTGGGTAATGAACAAGGTGATGGGGGGAAAGGTCCATGTCGCCAAGTCACTAACTCTTACCCGCGGTCAATGTTTGCAAGTTTGATGACATCTTATGCTGTCTCATCTTTCCTCCTTAACTTCTGCAGCCTTCTGGTGACGATATGTTATCTACCTCGCCTGGTATACAGATGGCCGTGGGTTCGATCCCGACCCCGACACCTGTATATTTGGAGTTTGCATGTTCTCCCCGTGATCGCGTTGGTTTTTCTCCGGTTGTTCCCTCCACATTTATAAATGTGCGTTTAGAGTATTTGGCTGCTATGAATGTCCACATGATAAGCCACTTCGTTGAGCTATCATTACCTGTGGCCATGTCGCTTCTGAAAAAGATTGATATAGCTCAGTGACCCTTACTGGGTCAAATTAAAAACGTTTTTCACGATCAACTATAATCTATGTGGCTATGTGGGACATCAACTCAAAGCAATGTACTGTGCTTATACAGCCCTTCCTTTGTTGGTCCACTCTGAATAAGGGCCTCTACTCTCAGTTTTGGATATGATTTCACCACGCTGATCAGTGTGGGTTGGTGAATTTGGGGAGTATAGGTGCGGAGAGTAGCAGTACGGTACAACCGTGGCTTTTGCTGCTCTGGCCTCTGCAGCCAACTATATAGCTCAGCAGCAGCCTATAACAACCTGCTATGCATGGTGGCCACCCATCTAAGCACAACCCAGGTCCAAACCTGCTTAGCTTGATTTGACGAGATAGGGTGCACTCCGTATGGTTTGAGTCATAGGCAACACAAAACATGGTGGTCTTTTTTTAAAGTATGTAACCATGTTCAAGACGTTTCCTATATGTATTCATTTAATGTATTTTATAATGTGTCAGTCAATTTATATGTATTTATGTTTATAATGGGGAATTGACTGCCTGTAGTTTCTATATGTAATTACAGCAGTTATTTTTACAGTTTAGTTATTCATTTTATTTTAAGCTGTAACTCATTCGCCATTTCATGGAATATGTCAAGCAGTCTTTAACTTTAATTTTCCAGCGCTGCGGTGGTGAGATGTTAACTCCATCGCCCCGTATGCATGAAGGTTATGGGTTCGATCCCGACCCTGACAATGCTTGTATATTTGGAGTTTGCATGTTTTCCCCGTGGTCTCATGGATTTTTCTCTGGGTCCCCCGGTTTTTCCCTTCACATTTAGAAACATGCGTTTATGACTGCGATAAATTTCCACGCGATAAGCCACTTCGTTGGGTTATCATTTGTGGCCAGGTCGCTTCTGAAAAAGAGCTGCATAGCTCAGTGGACCTTTCCTGGTTAAATATATATAGTTTCGTTTAAGTAATGCAGATATGGTCTTGATTTGAGCTTTCGCAGGAATCTATACTCTCTGGTTCTTTCGGCAAAGTCACGTAGATAGAAAAAAGAAAAAAAGAAAACACGAAGTTTCGGTCGCAACACAAGCGTCCGTCTTCAGGTGAGAAAATGATCTGCTGTTGTGGCTTCATCGCATTCCAAAATCTTGAACAAACACAAGATCCAAGTTCGGTTTAATACAGTTCACAAAATCTGTGATTTGATCCCATCGGTGAAGGATGCGATTCCGGACATGCAATGTCCTGGTGTCTATAAGCTGAGTTGTGTCTGCGGCAGCAGTTACATTGGCGAAACGAAGCGACATGTCTCAGACCGGGTTCGCGAACGCACAGGGGATTTGAAACACGGCAGAGCCAACACCTCAGCGGCGGCGGATCATTGTTTCTACGCTGTGGGCACACATGACATTGTTTTCTCCGAGACCAAGGTGCTCTGCAAACCCTCGGGCTACCATCAGAGATGTGCTCATGAAGCCATCCAGATATACAAACACAGACAAAACTTTAATCGAGAAGATGGATTCAGATTGAGCAATCATTGGAAGGACGTGATTAACCACGTCAAGTTTTAACTGCTTTGATTTTTACACACCCACCCGTTCGTCTTGGTTTTCGGTTACTAATTTAAGCTCATTGACATGCTAATTTCTCCAGCCCCACTCGTCCCTGCACGCCACAAACCCTCCCCCCCTCTCCCCCGTGAACTCCTGCAGCCACGACTCGACAAAACTCCAGCCCCCCTCCCCCTCCCGTGCCTATGTAAAGCCACAAAACCAGGTCATTTTCTCACCTGAAGACGGACGCTTGTGTTGCGACCGAAACGTCGTGTTTTATTTTGTTATTTTTTCTATCTACGTGACTTTACCGAAAGAACCAGAGAGTATAATGCAGATATAAATTATAACGTCAAAATGTAACTATAGTATTTATTATTTAACTTTTGCAATTGTAAAAATAGAATTAAAGCGATGTGGCACCGCAACTAAGATGTAATCATTAGGAGACAATTTAGAGTTAATCCATGTTAAACTGTTCAAACGTACACATTGTGTCTTATACTATTTTGTGACTGTCTCCCTTTAAAAAGTGACACAACAGGCTCTCACGTGGTTTACATATATAGTGTGTGTGTGATGCAATTGATGGAGGAGTTGCAGGTTGATGAGATGCTGACAGTTCGATAGGGCTGAACTCCCAAAATGTCTCTCAAGAATACATTTTTTGCTAAAATGTCATGTCTCCGTAACGTCATAACCCTATAAATTGAACCGCCAAACCATACATTCTTCACCTAATGGATCATTGGCAAGTCTGCTGACAACTACTGCATACTGTCCAGCTGACTACAGTATTTCTTACAATTGAGGAAAATAATTGAAGGAGGAAATTTGCGATTTTAAACAACACATTCATATTGCAGATGGAATTCTCTATCCAGCGAGCAAAAGCACTCATCTAGCAAAATTCATCTCCGCGAAAGTGATTGGTCAGCGGAAAAGGTATCAGGTGTTGTGAGGAAACAAAGCAATATCTCATCCAACATTGGTGTATAAAATAATTGGGAGCGTGTTTATGTATTTATATGATTGTCCGCTGAGGACAGCATTGCATTTTGCAAATAATGAAGCTGCTGCCTGGTGTCACACAAAAGCACACCCTAAACAAATATCAGAATCAGAATAAGAAAATATATTTAGACTAGAGGAATCCGATGAGCTATAAGGCTTATTTTCACAGATGTCCTGTATATAAATACATATGTATGGACGCAAATGGAAACTAATACAGTACTCAACTGCACGACGGTGTCTGATTTTAATTTTGCAAGAGTTAAAGGTTTAACAGTCATCTTGCTGTAACTTGAATGAATGTATTGTAATAATAAAGCAGAGCCAATGCAGAACTGCAGACATCATTTGTTCAGATCTGTTACAAAACATAACCAAGTACTTTAACTCAAACCTCTGATCAATCACTGATTTGTGTGGGAGATATGTATATACGTACATCTCTTAGTCAATCCACTGATGGATGAAGGCCTTGCCCCATGCATGCCGCGTCCATCATGGGGGTTGTTTGACTCCAGTTCACCATGCTGCTTGATGCAATTTGGCAAGGTGCACTGTGAGTGATGGCCAGTAATTGAACTCAGTTCGCCGGATTCATAACGCAGTGCGCAAATCACTGTGCCACTGCTCATTAAAACGCATGACTAATTGTAAACAAAGTACCCTCTATAACATGCTTGCATCCCGACTGTCCATGCTACATCCTCTTTTTTCCATAACTTGTCAGCAGATTTTGAACTCAAGCTTTAAAAAAAAATTACGAGGAAAGTCCCACTGAGATAGGTAGCTTATTTTCAGAAGCGACGTGGCCATAGAAGATAGCTCAACTAAGTGGCTTGCCATGTGCAAATGCATATCAGCCACATACTATAAACCCCTGTTGATTCTAAATATGGAGGGAAAAACCAGAGGACTCGGGAGGAAAATCCACGCGACCACGGGGAAAACATGTAAACTCCAAATATACAGCAGGCGTCAGGGTCGGGATCGAACCGGCGACCTCCTGTCTGCCGTGGCATGCACGGTGGCGAGATAGTATCCTTAAAGTATCCTTAAGTCAGTAGTAACGGTGCGGTGTTGAGCTGTATAGCTCTTTTTCAGAAGGGACTTGGGTGCAAATGACAGCTTTACAAAGTGGCTTATCATGTGGAAATGTAAAGCAGCCAAATACTTAAAACGCATGTTTTCTAAATGTAGAGGGGAAAACCCGAGGAAACGTAGAAAAATCCACGCGACCATGGGAAGAAAATGCAAACTTCAAATATACAGCAGGCGTCAGGGTCGGGATCGAAACTCATAACCTCGTTCGGACTGTCGCTCTCACGGTGGCCAGATGGAGAGGAGACGAATATCGTCTCCTTTCTAGGAACTTGCAGGTATCCTTAAGTCAGTAGTAACAGAGCAGTCTTGCTCCTTGTTTCTGGAACACTGCTCTCCACGCTCTGTCGATTGGTTCTTGGGAGAGCAGGGAGTAATAGTTTAGTCGGAGGGTGAGGCAGAGTTTAATGTGTATTTACTGATGCTGCCGTTGATAGGGGCCCTTTAAACAAACACTTTGGCAGGCCCCGTACTTTAATCTCCATTCTCTACACCCACTGCAGCGTATATGTGTGTGTGTATATATCATCTGTAACAAATTTAACGATTATGTAACAAGACATGTAATACTCTAGTTTGTTTAAACGCACAATTTACAATCACATATGTGCACACAAAAAAAATGCAAGCTTGCACATATATGTACTGCGGTTGCAAACTCTATCCCCTCTAATGCTTGTTTATACATCGACTTACTTACCTTCGACCCAATTCATCGCAGAGATAGTGGTTATATAATGCAGTAGTTTTCTCACGACAATGTAACAATACAATCACAATATATACGTTGACTCTATTTGTTGTGCCCTAGCTGATGGTGACGTTATAATCTCTCAATCTCAGCCACCAACAAATGACACTGACAATCGTAAATGTGCCTTCTCATTTATCTGAGCCATAGGCGATGAATGCTGAGAAACGTAAATGCGTCTTTATTCTGCTATGTCATCATCAGCCATGATCAATCCACTGCCGAATGAACGCTTTCCACAGCCACCACCACCCACCACACACCATCCTGTAATGCGACAATCCCCATCCAGCACCTGCACTTGAACTGCTTCCATTGCTCCCATCTCCTTGGTGGATATTTTATCCGATGCGTTCCATTCCTTGGCTGCCACTCCGCTATTAATCTTGACCATCGGCCATTGTCCCTTCCGTTGACCGGTCCTGTCCAAGTCCACTCACTCGCTTTGCTTTAGAGCGTCGACGGTGCCACGAAGCTGCGCACGTGTTCTCTATACGGTATATCACCATTAACATATACTGGACTTGTATTCAAGGAATACTGGAACATCATGCATCGCTACATACAGCTCACACAGCAAGACATGACCCATATGCGCTCTGGACTTAGAACGCGGTGCGTCTAGCCGTGTTGCCAAGTAATGGAATTCTGTTGCATGCCATGGTATTGCCAGCCTCCATGTGGCTATTGAACACGTGATGTTTGCTTATTTTTTAAAATATGTGTTTTTTTAATGAAGTCAATATAAGTGTGTGTTCGATTCCAGCTCACGGCCAACATCAGTGACGATTATTTGAACGGGTTTGGGGCCTCCCCTAGGTCGACTCAGCCTCAAATGAGTACCTGGTGCAGTGTGGAAACATCGCCACGAGGGAGACAAAGGCGGCCGAACATGGTGTTGGCCACCCACCCCCTCATGTGCCGTACCGGCCTTCATAGGTGCTCGCTAACAGCATTTGTCCCATAGTCTGTTCAGACGATACGGAGGATCGTTGTCTTATATAACTCAACTAGCACCGTATCTATATTGAACTTCTTTCACACCGTACGTAGCCAACCGTGCTAATCGTAGATGCAAACAGCAGTCTAAGGCTATACGGGGCGTCGTTGTATTTGTGTCGATATACTACTGTATAGAGTACATTAGTAAATGTGTCTATACATCATATTGGTGCATGTGTCAACGTATCGACTTCACCGAGAAATAGTACGCCTTCAAATAGTATTGAATAGGCACTTGCTCACATACACACACACACACGTGCATACGCAATGACCTATCCGCAGGCAATATCGCAGTTGGTTTATTTTTTTTTCTAACAGAAAGCACGGGAGAAAAAAATATATCGCATGTTCAGCTCGGACCAGCAGACCAGACATAAGGTCGCCCCGATGTCCATCATGTCCTATCAAGGGCTGCCGATGTGGTCCGAGTTATTGGGGGCTCAGGAGTGAAATCTCCATCGCAATGCACAACAAGAGAGCGTGTCCAGATTTGACAGAAAGTTTTTTTTGTCGGGGTGGGGGGGGGGATTTTTGTATTGTGAGCAGCAAAGAATTGGGCGTTTAAGATGATTGAAAGTCCATAGGTGCTTGTCTCTCAAGACGTGCAAAACACAGTGTTGCTTTTTGAAATGTACGAGAAACTACGTTGTAAAACCACAGTATAGAAATGTAGTAGCTACAATACTTATATTCTCTCGGTTTTATTCTGTTCCAATCAACAAGGTAACGTCACATATCCGGCCCGTGACATAAACACACCGCCCAATTAAACACCCACAACCCTTTTGCGGTAAATCTGCGCGGTTGTAACTATCGTTTAAAAAAAATAAATGTTCACAAATCCTACCTTATCACACACAGCGTTGTCTTCTTAATCAAGCGTAAGTTAGCTCACTTCCAAAGCTCAGTGATACATCGCCCCTGTTTAAGCACTCTGCGCTTTAAATTTGTCCACTTACTTATGTGTACAGTTTTCCCTCCTTATCTTACCTTTCAACTAAATTTGTTTTTTATTTTACCAGGTAAGGCCCACTGAGCTATATCTTTTTCAGAAGCGACCTGGCCACAAATGATAACTCAACGAAGCGGCTTATCGTCACGTGGACATTTATAGCAGAAACCAAATACTCTCAACGCACGTTTCTAAATGTGGAGGGAAAAAACGGGAGGACTCAGAGAAAAATCTATGCGACCACGGGGAGAGAGACACACAAATTCCAAATATGCAGCAGCAGGCGTTTCGCGAGGGATACGTTCCGGAGATGCTCGTGAAGAGAGCATTTTGCAGAAAATGATATTGGCCAACTAAGCCCTATCTTTTGAATGAATTACCTTAAATAAATACTAAATAAGCTGTAAAATACATGACAATTACCATAATACAAAGAAATAAAATTGGTTATAATAAACATGAAGTAAATAAAGAGTAAATGTTGAAGTATTAAATAATAGTTTATGAATGAGCTTATCTTCATGTTATCACTTTATCCGTCATTATTCTATCTCTCATCAATGTATCTCGCATCACTTTGTCTCTCATTGCTTTAGCTCATCACTTTCTTTCTCAGTGCACTAATTCAGAGTTCCAGTTGCGATTCGCGAAAAGCCAACATAGGGCATAGCAAGTTCGTGTACAACGAGGGAATACTGCACGTGCATTAACCGTCACATTTCTGACTTTTCACAAATCCGCCTGTACCTCAGTCTCCAGCGAGTCAGATATGCGGTGCTATGCTCTACCAGTATGGGTTCCAGGCCGTAAGCGAGGCATTTTGGCTTTTTACTCTGCAATCTCAGCCAGCAGACGGGTCGCACAGCAAATTGTGGATGGACTAAGACGTAACCTTGGAGGATTACCCAGTGTGCTTCCAGGGTCTAATTTACAGGGTCCATTTTACACAACCAGGGTCCATTTTACACAACCAAGAGACTCTTTGAAGCTGTGCGGTGGAGTGAGTGCTTCGCTATGAGCATCTGTTGAAAGCCCATCGGAGCAGAAGCAGACTTCATTAAGCAAATATTTTTTTTTGCTAAATTATTACTGACTAAATTGATACCGTGAGAAGTTGTTGTTTTTACTCAACAGGAGTGGAAGATTTCAACCAAGGATCTCGTTTTTTTCCGCTGATTGACGTTCAACATTTTAGTACCGAGATGCTCAATGACGCTGGCACACTGTGCGGACAAGCATGTAGCATTGCTGCCCCTGAGCCCACGCTTTGTCATTTCCTCTGCAGTGACTATTCACTCCTGCGTTCTGTTGCTTTTTTTCTTCTTACGACAGATATTCGGGTCTCTGTCGCACATTTTTTTTTTAAATCCTATAGTATACTTTTCCCATTTGATTCAAATGGTTGGAAAATGCATTATATGCAAAGATGGAATCCATTTGTATTGAATGGGTATTTGAACTCTTAAAGCTTTGAATGGAATTAGTTGATCATACACCCTGGAATGAACACCGTCTGCATAGATCTAAGGAGCTAAGCAGGTTTGAGCCTGGGTAATGCTTGAATTGGTGACCACCGTGCATGCCAGGTTTTTATAGGCATCTGAGAGGCTGTCCTATGTCGTGGGCAGAAGATGACAGTCCAGTGAAATCCATTATTGAACGATGCCTCTATGCTTCCCACCTTCACTCACCCCCACTGACCAGCAGATTGAAATATGGACAAATAACCCCGTGACCCGCATGAAGTGGGAAGGCCCTCGTCAACCTGTGGATGGACAGAAAGGCTCGGACATGTCCATGCAAACTTTCTAACTTTTTACAGCTCCACATTTGAGCTTTTCTTCCCCCCTCCCCCTCTATTCATTTTCTTCCATTTCAGCTCTAGATGCAATACACTTGCATTGTCAGGCTTGGCTTTATCTGCAACATTCTGAAGTGTGAACAGCTGCCACCCAGGACCATTTTGCTGTGTCAGTCTTTTCCCAGGGGCGCCTCCAGCAAATCGTGCGTTGCAGAAGTTTGAGGAAAATAACAACACGCAAAGGGGGTGCTGCTGCCACTGATGTTGCTGCTCACAAACATCAGGAAGGCACGACTGCCCACCCATAAGCCTTTACATGAATTGTCGCGTGACCCGCCGCATTCTAGTCTATGCTTGCGTGTGGCAGCAATACGTTTCAGGAGCTAAATGCCAATGTCAAGGTCTGCTAGCCGCAAGAGGGCTTCAGGAGAGAGTTCGCGTAGATTTGCCATTCCTCCATCGAACGATTGCGGACCTCAGTTGTTTACTGTACGGGTTACTGGTCACAGTTGGGATTCGAATTAACAACGTCCATTTTTCTCTGATGAGAGAATTAGTTGTGTTTAAGGTGACACCAGAACACGTACCAGGTGGGCCGTGAGAAAGCTACCGTCTCCCACCCAACACATTCCACGCACGTCGCTCTTAGCCTCGTCTCGATCACCAGCTCGAGACAGCTAAATGTGTGGCTGGACTATTGTTTCGATCACCAATCAAAGAATAGAGTTGAAAATGTGGCCATCCGATCATAGGCAAGTGAAGACTGGTTTTGTATTTATGTTCACCGCTTCCTTGTGCCTCTGGGAGCCCTGACATGGAAGGGACAGCACATTTACACAGTGGGCAGCCTCATTGCCTGCAGGCAACAATAATTCAAATGCCCGTTGGGGTGTTCAGAACTCATAAAAAGTGTTGCATTTTAATTCAGTGTGAGGATCTGCCACGGAAACAGATAATTTCCCATAGCACGTAACATATATAATTATTACCGTGTTCACCACACTCAAATTATTTTAGTTTTGAACAAAATTGTTATTATAAACTGCAATCATTTAGACTGCTATATTCCGTTTTTTTTTGCATTTTTCACATCAACAGAGTCGTCGTTATTTAATCAAACGTGTTTTCAGGTCTACTAAACCAAAGTAATATCGGTAGCTGTAGCCCTCAGGACATTACGGTCTTTTGATGGTTGACTTACAGACCCCTTTCTACATCAGCATCACATTTAATAGAGGGAAATTCATAAGCGACAAGCGGAGCTGTTTTACCTCAGAAAATGTGTGGAATTGTCAGTGTGCAATCTTTCTTTGTCGCAGTGTGTCTGCCACAATATAGAACAGTTCCCAGTTTTTTTTTAAATCGGCATGTGCTGGCGGTAGCAGTGCTTTGAAAAACGTATTTATTTTTCCCCAACCATTATAAATCATGTGCTTCAGTGACATTACAGGAGGGTACAATGGTGCAAATGAATGCTGGATATAGATTAAACATCGAAATTTGGCAGAAACTTCAGAAAGCAAACTTTCTGTGCATGGTACCCATATTGATCTACTCTCATCAAGTTAATACAATAAAGTTCAGGATAACATCTGTCTTTGTACTTT
The DNA here is from genome assembly GCF_964198595.1 of Lampetra fluviatilis. NCBI lineage: Eukaryota > Metazoa > Chordata > Hyperoartia > Petromyzontiformes > Petromyzontidae > Lampetra > Lampetra fluviatilis. The sequence continues at coordinate 26,781,961 of NC_136276.1, read as the reverse complement.
TACAATTAAATACTTACACCAACATATAACAGCAATCTTTCATCAATCTTGCAGTGTTGGTAAACACTGATGGGAACTGTCGTGGTCTATGGAGTAGCGTTTTGTATTGTTATTTTTACGTTTTCTCACCAATTACTTACATATTTTACTATGGATGCAACGAAACAAAGAGCCACGGTTATAATCACATTCGACAGACTGCAACCACATCACACCGGAGATGACTGGCAGAGATTTCCAAGCACAACGGGCAGCATTTATTCGCGAGACTAATCTTACCACAATCACGAGATGACCTACGAGACAATATTGTTGTAGGCTGTGGTTTCCACTGCTAATCACAGACATGATGGTTGCCTTAGCCAGTGCAGTAGTGAAATCGAGTAACATGCCCAAACTTTAAACAAAAAAAAATCAATGGAAACCGAGCCATATATTAATTCATAAAAAAACGTGGCTTGGATCAGAATCCCGTTTTTGGCGTGGAACATCTTTCTGTCATGGGTTTTTACAATTTTTTGCGCATTAAGCGTGGAAATCGGAGCTTAAGTGAATGTGCTGGTGCAGGCTGGTCTTCAGTTACCTCCGTTGGCCTCTTCATGGGTTGAAGTATTAAATACGGAAACGTTCCGGCTCCATCTTGCGAAATAGATATCGTTTTTCGATGGGCTGTTGATCTGGCCTAAAACAAATAGGGCACAGTTCACGATACCCATTGTACGTGTTATTGTTGCTGTGGAGACTGTGTGATCGATAATCGATGTTCGGTCGCCCCGTTGATGGTATTTGTCGTGATTTCTCGCTTAATAGAGTGGGCCGCGTGAAGGCTGCCATCTTCCACTCCACATAAATGTGCGTCTACGTCAGCCGTACGAAAGAAGAACTGTCCACGTAGGTCAACACCCAAAGACTGTTACACCGTGGCCAAACTCAGGGCCCACAACTGACACGGGCCTTCACTTGAGCCGTGCCATGAAATCTGCAATTGGTTTTAGACAAAATAAGTACTGAGTGTGGCCATTAAAGTTCCTGCGTATATACACAGGTGCACAGATGCCGTTATTGTTAACTGTTAATCCACACCTTAAGCTTTAAGGACTGGGCCCGCTATACATCCCACTCCGAGTGTTTATGTTCTTCTGTTAATATAATAATAAACATTAATTTACAGCCAATTTGTCTATCCACTGCTGTCGGTCCAGGCGCTGGTGATCAGTGTGGTTTGGTGAAGGCAGGGCCCAGGACTGGTACAGACATCCCTTGCCTCTGCTGTTAGCTGTGGCCAGGAATTGAACTTAGATTTTCAGCTTGACAGTGATGTAAGAACGCTTTCCGCTGCACCACCATTCCACCTTCAGGGGAAATACGCTTTGAAAATAGGATGTGAAAAAATACATGTACTTGCAATTTTACCTCATTGTAAAAAATACAATAATAATTACTGCCATTTGTCAATGCACTGCTCGATGATGGCTTTCTCATGCCACGCAGGTCAAAGGGGTTGTTGGACCGCAATTCCCCCAATGATGGTCAGCGTGGATTTGTGAAGGTGTGGGACCAGGACTGGTTCAGACATCACTCACCACTGATCGTAGCTGTGGCCAGGAATGAAACTCAGATCTCCAGTGCACAAACCGCTAAGCCACCGCTCCCGTTAATAATGAACGATATCATAAAGCACGGAAGTTACTTCACAGGGGAAGAATTCCTTTGCTGCGATACCTCACTTTTATTGGTTTGTGCAAGCAGTATCATATTTTCAGGAAGTGCTACACAGTAAAAGAGTGCATGCAACATTTCATCAGCAAGGTCTGCCCATAAAACTTTGCCATTGTGGCATATTTAACTTTTTAGACATTTTCTTTAGAAACGATTTTTGAGTTTAGTTTGTTGTCCTTCCTCCGCACCTCCGATTAGCACGGTTGGCTACGTACGGTGCGAAAGAAGTTCAAAATACATAAAGGCAAAGATCCCCCGTGTAGCCTTAACAGACTGTTGCAGAAAGTGCTGTTAGCGAGCACCTATGAAGGCCGCCAAGGCACACGAGGGCGTGGGTGGCCAGCACCTCCTCCGTGGCGGTTTACACATTGCACTGGGTACTCATTTGAGGCCGAGTCGACCTACGAGAGGCCCAGGACCGGTTAAGATAATCATCACTGTTGTTGGCCGTGAGCGGGAATCGAACTTGGTTCGCCGGGTCCATAGAGCAGCGCGCTAACCACTGCGCCACCGCTTCCCACATACATTAACTGTCAAGCAAAGTACGTTGAGGCCTCAGGACGTGCATTGTAGGCGTGCTTGCAGCAAGAAACATGTTTCCCTGCTGCATATTTCACTTGGCTTAAGAAGACCAATCAGTGGGATGAGAATGTATAGTCACATCCTTCTCTTACCGGTAGGAACCTCCTGGTTACACCAGCCCACAGGGGATTATTGTGTCCGTCGTGCAGGGAGGGGCTGGGTGGGGAGGGGAGGGTGGGAAGGGGTTGGGTGGGGAGGGTGGGGCTTGGCGGGGAGGGGAGGGGGGAGGGGCTGGGTGGGGAGGGGCTGGGTGGGGAGGGGCTAGGTGGGGAGGGTAGGGCTGGGTGAGGGGTGGGAGGGGTGGGGCTGGGTGGGGAGGGGCTGGTCAGCCCGTGGTGCCCTTTTAAAACTCAACGTTTAACCTACTCACGCCGGCTTGTGCCCGCCCTCACAGTCGGGCATATTTGCGGAATACACCACGCCGCCGTTGACCCTGGCCATTGACCGAGCAACCCAACGTTCCAACCAGCTCCCTCCGCAGGAATGTGTTAACTTCTCTGTCCAAGGGCAGGTCCACAGCTCAAGCTGGCCGTATGCCATTTGATCTTGCTACCCCTTATCACCACACAACACCATACTCCACAATCGGGTGTTTTCAGCCACTGCTCGGCAAAAGACAACGGAGGTAGTTTCACCATCCCTTCCTTGAACGGTTTTGGTTGAGGTGACGCCATCGTCCATAAAAGAACCCATTCACCTCTCTCTGAAAATATGAATGTTTGCACAAAGCCCTGGGAAAGTAAGCTAATCATTTTTAGCAAGCCCAATTTTCAGCTACTGAGGATACTAAATATACCTACACATTTTAACAGCTCGATAGCTATAATATTGCAGTAATGGGAAAGTTAAAGAGACGGAATTAATTAATACCCCATTAAAAGTTGACAGGAGATTATTTTATCATTGTGATTAGGCTGTGTCCATACATAAGCAACGACACCAAAGTAGTTTTATTTATTTACTTATCTTGACAAATGACTCAGTAACAGCTCATGGTTCCACTTCTCTCCAAGTAATGAATTCTAGATTCTCAGAGCCTGCAATCCATGAACAATTTGTCTGAGGCTGCAAACGCATCTCGAGTAAGCGGCAAAAATAGCATCTTGCAACAGGAGGGAACCAGTCTTGTCTCAAATATGACGGATGCTGCGAAAGTAACGTCTCCTATTTTTTTTTCTCAATAACTTTTTATTGAACTGAAACTAAATTTGAGACGTTAATTCCTGAGAATGCCATGGACATTTGGAGATTAGTTTTGTGCAACACAGTCTCAATGTGTTTTCTATGCATTTTTCTCGAATGAATGATTTTCCGTAACTATAAATTGATTCGTCGGCCTTATGTAATTATTTGTGAACAGAATCCTGTACAACTTTACGGCATTCTAAACATTGTGAATATTCACAAAAGGGCCTAACAGATGAAAAGTCATGTCAGATTTGGGCAGCAAGGTCCACCTGAACCATCCAATGACATATTGCCACATCCTTCACTGGCCTATCTTCCGGAATACTTATCCATGCTCTCGCCGCATAATGTTTGCCAATTCTCCACACATGCCATCACAGTTGAGATTGGCCCAAAACAAACGCAAGAACCATTTTTTCATCATGTTTGCAAAGTTTTTTGGTGACTGCACTGAAATCACCAAACTCGCTGCCCGTGAAAATCTGCTATTTAGCACGACAGCGTGCGATTTCTGCTCTGACACGGTATAGCGTTACTCTCAACGAGCAAGGCAGCTTCCTGTTGTGATTATATTTCCGCTGGCCCATTTACAGGATGGACAGACGGAATATAAAAAAAAACACACACACAAAAGCCCATTCTCAATGTCGCTCATTAAAACTAAGAGTTTTCCCATGCACATGGGGAGACTTGTGGCTTTTCTTGCAAGCCCGTGGCACGTGGACAGAATTCTCCGATTGTCGTTTTACACGGTGCTCGCTGCTTGTGTTTTCATGGCGGAGTGTGATATCATTCTCAATGGTTCATTACCATTAAATGGCTGTCAAGTTAAAGACACACATTTTGCGTACATCCTATAATTATGAGCAGTTTACAAAACACTCCGCAACAGTTATGTCAAATGACTACTTAAATGAATACTAATATGCCATTGTACATATGATAATGTATCGCTTGGCCTTCGCGATGTTGAATTGCCCATTAAAATACAGCAAATATAGCAAGCAATATTAAATCAGTATCATTTGTATGCATGTGAAAGACATGGACAGGCATATTCGTCATATTTCACTCCACCGTTAAGACAGCATTTCCACATGTGATGGAGATTGCACTTCAGAGCAAGATAAGTAAATGGCGCCTCATCTTATAATACTTTGATTGTATATGAAGCCAAAAAAAAGTTTTCTATCAACGTGGCATAATTATTACTGGGATGACATTACTTACGGCCTAGACAAGGAAAAAACAGTTGCTGCATATGCAAAACAATATTTCGAAGAGATGTGATTGAGATATAGTTGTTGCTGCAGTAAGCAGACACAGGCGAATTAAATGAACGTAAGTTAAAAGGGACCATTTGTCTTTGCTGCGAGGAAGGAAAGAACGTTTTGGTTGGATGGTGTTTTCTTAGTTACATTCCCTTTTGGCAATTTTTTTTCACGTTAAAAGTGTCGACCTCATCTGACAAACATTGGTGATCATCTCCGTTGACTTCCCTGAGCTAATGATGGACACACCACAGTGTCATGGTGAAGGGCGAGCCCATTATTCCATGGTACCTCTGATGATTCCCCACCCCCCGCCCAATTTTTTTTTACCTAATTGTTTGACCCCCCCAGAGTAATTCGTGAACTTGACTTTTAATCTGCATGACGCTGCTCGCGTGCAACGGTGAGGCCGCTGGACTTGAAATGCAGAGCTTTCCGGTTCGATCTCCCGGCGCGGCGGTTAAAATAATGGGGCAAAGTTTTTTGTTATTATTTTGTTTCCTTAAATCCCCCCCCCCAACCTCCGTCCACCAAGCAGCAGAAATCGTTGCACCAACGGTGAGTCAGTTGACAGGTCACGTCCGTTGGGGTCAAAGGTTTGGGCACTCCCACCTCTTCCAAGATGTCTGGCCGTCACAGAAGAGTAGGCCAAGTGCCCAGTGCTCCCTCTAGTGGAGGGCTTTCTACCAGCAGTGGCGTGAGCAAGCAATTGCAGGGCTGCGCCTGTTAAACTGGGACGTTAGTTGTGACAGTGCCACCAAATGGCGTACCACTAACATTTAGAGCACATTCCATGCCAAATTTGCATCAGCTGAAAAGGGGCACACGCAAAACCTGGCATTATTCGAAAATGCCTGACAAAATGTACCAATGTGGGGATTGAACCGCAGGTCAGATGCATGTTGGCTCAGTGAAGACCAGTCCACTATCCAACCGGCTAAGTTAAAACAGGTATGTGTTATGTGCATATCTCAGGTGCAGCTTGCTGCAGATTAAATAAAGCACGCAAACTTCACCGGCATTTCATCCCTGAGAGTGTGTCCTTATTTTTGATCGCGCGTTCATTCACACCTTAAAATATTCCACAAGCGACATAAAGCAATACATCCACTGGGTCTTGCAATTTCTGTTAGGTCACCACTGTTCCCATTAATTTAAGTGTACAATTTCAAGGAAACCAATATTCTTCCTCGGGGCTGTCACTCTCGTGAGATTTACTCATCTATTTTCTTTCGTAACACAATAGCGCCGGAATGCTGAGCGTTAACATTGAACAGTGCACAACATGGCATCGTGGCATTTTAAGTCGTGTTGACCACACCGAGTCTTGTAATGCTACGTCGTGTTTTTTAGTGCATTGGTAAGCAACGCAATAAGAATTTGTGTTTTAGAGCATTTAAATGCAACCACATCTTTAGACTATATACAGAACAGTGGTGTGCATGTATGTTGACAATCATGGAAATCGGAGGTGTGGGGGAAGGACAACAAACTAAACACAAAAAATTGTTCTAAAGAAATGAGTTTTTAATGCAGATTTAAAAGTGCATAGCTCCAGTGGTTTCCTAATATCGGAAGGAAGAGCGTTCCAGATGGCTGCAGAAGCGCATCTGAAAGTGCAAGATGCAGTGACCGCCTTTGTTCGATGGCTATATACGCATCATTCGGGAAAGAGAGGCATACATATGACTAAACAGAACTATGTAAATATGTAAATATAAGTTAATCATTGAGCGAGTTAAACTCATGAAGCGATCCTAAAGAATTGGATGGACTGTGTTCGAGGTTATGCTATTTGTATGAAAGAGTATACTCACTTCCCACAGGGTTTGACAATTTCCACCGTTACTCTAGTATATTCTTGGTTCTTTCGGTAAAGTGACGTAAATAGAAAACCAAAAATCTAAAATGAAAGCAAAAAACCCACGACGTTTCGATCGCAACACAAGCGGTCTTCATCATGCAGTCACTCACACGCCTGATGAAGGCCGCTTGTGTTGCGATCGAAACGTCGTGGGTTTTTGCTTTTATCATTTTTTTTTCTATCTACGTGACTTTACTGAATGAACCAAGAATATGAATTCCTGCAGTCACGAAAGTTTTAAGTCCGTGATACGAGTGTGAAGATTTTTCGACGGTATACTATATCTAAGCATTATTTTTTTTACGTATCAAGTTAACCTGGGAGTTAAATTCTTCAGCACAACTTGCTGTAGGAGTTGGCCAGACGATGGTTAATATTGGCCCATTAACTAGACCCAGGCGGGTGCTACTGAGCACAGCGCAACAACTCGCAGCCAGAACGTCACGGAGTTCAAATGCCAACCGGCAGTTGGCTTAGCCCTTTATTCCCCCAGGGTGTGAAAAAAAAACAATTCTACTTTTGCAGGAAGTCAACAGTGGCTGTCTTTTGCAACGACCGCCCCCTTCCCCCATGATAGGAATGTGGAATTTCCACCAATGGATCCGTACCATAAAAAATGCCCCCCACGTTTGAGTGGAAACACCACTCGGGCATTATTTTACTCTCAAACACACATACACGTGCATGCCCACTATATTGAATAGTCAAAGCACATTTCGTATAAAACAGCCACATATTTTATATATATAATAAATATTAAGTCAAAGGCTCCGATTCATAGGTTGTCGTGTGTCCCTTTACATCAGATTATTTTTGGGGCATAAATTGGCCAATGGCTCCTTGAGCAACTTGTGGGGCAAACCGGACAGACGATGTCATTGGGCCTTTTCATAAAGATGGGAATCAGTTCAGACTGCAGTGTCCCGGGTGCTATTTTGGGCCCTGCACAGCATTCACATCCATTAGTATTCCTGAGACCGTGCAGACACGTTCATGGTGGGGACCACAGGACGGCAGCCCGCGTTGATTTCAACTCGTGAAGTGTCTCTCCAGCTGATACTCATTTACTCTCCCAGAGGGATGATGGGGATGAATATTCAATCAGAAACAATTATATGTTTAATATCAATCACTTGTAATGGCCCATGTGACCTCCATGCTCGGTGTGTATTGTCGCATGCGAAAGAGGCTGTTGAGTGCATTTTCACAGCTATCATTTTCGCGTTCCAAAAAAACTCTCCTTGACGTTTGGAACAATAAAGCCTTTAACATTACACAGCATCACACTTTGGCAGTCAGAGATTTGAAGAGTGATGGACACACACACAAGCACACGCACACACGTTGTTTATGTGGACTATTAATTGGATACTGAAGGTTAAACCACCAGCTGTAATTAGGCATTCATAATATTGCTAAACAATAAATACGAATCTCTCTCAGTCCATTATCACCGCTTTGAAAAGAAAAAAGAGCTTATAAAGCATTTATGAAGCATTAACAAAGCCATCTCCCGGCCAGGATTATGAAGCATTACCATTAGCAAGCACTGGGTCGCCGTTGTCTCAAACGATCCGGATTGCCCACCGATGCCTTCCGCTCTGCCAGGACTTCTTGGAAGTCTCTGCTGTCCAAATTGTTGTTGTTGTTTTTGTACTTAAGAGTTAATTCATGCAAATGATGGTAAAGAATGGCAGCGTGCGCCAATGCAGTTTTTTTTTTACAAACTGATGGACATGAATTTAACACGTGATATTGTTCATAATGACATTTTTGGGTTAGATCGCGTATATTTTTATAAATATGTCACAAACCCACCGGTGTGTTGCTCTTCAACATGCAACCGGTGTGCTGAAATTGGTACCTTTTGTTCACGTTACAAACCTTACGAATTGGCTATGTTGGGTGGAAGTATGTTCTTGACACATTTACATTTCGATGATATAACCCAAAACAACGTTATTATGATGGATATGTGCCGATCCTGTCCTAGTAGCTGGCAATAAACCCTCCAAGCATGCTAATTTCAACAAGATGTACCTATACTTTCCTTTGTTATGGACTGTCTCCCGCCATGGGAAGGTGGAATTCCACCACAGGGATAGGGCCTACGACAGAACATGAGTATCGCTCCTTTGTTCATTTCAGCTGGGACACGCGTTGATAGATTGTTTTTATTATTAAAACACTGCAAATCAGTTGGGTGACAAGGTGCACGAATCAAGATCACAGAGTTGCGAGTTAAAATCCTGGTCAAGGGTCGCCTTGGCCCATCATTCCTCGACGGTTGAAAAAAAATAGTATTGTACTACATTGTGGTAAAAGTCAACGGTTGTTGTTGCTTTTACAGCTGGGATCCCCGACTATACAGGTAATTGATCACTCTACCGATCATCTCCTCAATTAAAGGATAGCCAAAACATTGTTGGGGAAAAGAGTCTCACTTATATTCTTGTGCGTGCCGCTGGACGGGAGGTGGTGGGCGGGGCTTGGCATCATCAACGCGCCACACTTGGTGTGACTTGTAAGGAGTTTCCAGCCTTTAAGAGGCAGGATGTGAGCGCGGTCGTCAACTTTAAACGGACCCGAGTGATCAACCACAAAAACACGTAACCAACGACACTTAGTCGACTAATCATCCCAGCTCTTGTTGTTTTACATGTTAGAATTGCCGGTGCCGTAAGGATGTAGAATTTCCATCACTATCAACGACAGACACACCTAATCTTCTTGGTTCTTTCGGTAAAGTCACGTAGAAGGGAAATAATAAAATAATACAAATAAAACATTATAAAATACAATTCTGTCTTTCCGACAGCCCTGTTCTTCACCTGAGGACGGCTGCTTGCGTTGTGGCCGAAACGTCGTGAGAATTGTATTTTATTATGTTTTATTTTTATTATTTTATTATATCCCTTCAACCTGACTTTACCGAAAGAACCAAGGAGATGAATCCCTGCAGTCACGAAAGCTTTCAATCGAGACACACCTAACTTTGCTTGAATAAATGTACGTGTTTTGCTCTCTGCAGTGAATATTTTGTTTCAAAAGACATCACCATGTACATTCGCTCTCCTACACATGTCCTCCACCCTGGCAAACAATGTCTTTTCTTGACAGGTGCAATCAACCTTTGTTCAACAGGTCATCCCTTTCCCTCATTCATCCCTGCAGTCTGGAATGATTACTTCTGTGCCTGTCCTCACTGCTCACTCTCATCCCGTTGAAGCCCGGCCTTAAAACTTACCTCCTCTTCTTCCTCTATGATTGAATTGTCCCCATTGATGTGATTTCAATGAGTCCTGTTTTCATTGCATCGTTTCTCATCTCTTCTCATCCACATTTTACTCCCCCTGAAAATATATAAATATATGAGGGGGGTTTGGCGGGGGGGATGTTTGACTATACCGAACCGGTCAGTGCACGTTGTGGAAGGCGATGCCAAGGACTGATTCGGATATCACTCGCCACTGCATTGATCCGTGTTCGGAAACGTGACTCTGGATGCTGTGTTCAGAATCGGAATCTTTATTTATCCAGAAGAAATCCTCCGATGAGCTATGAAGCTCTTTTTCACAGATGTCCCAAAATGTTACAACAACAAACACTACAACAAACGATCAGATAGCAACGTATAGGAAAGGGAAGCAAATCACTAAAAATACATACGTAAATATACTAAAATTAAACATCGTTGTATTTTACTAGGTAGAGCCCACTGAGCTACTAGTTATTCTCCAGAAGCGACCTGGCCACAAATGATAGCTCAAAGAAATGCCTTATCACGTGGTAATTCATAACAGCCAAATACTCTGAATTATCGATTTTATCGTGCAGTACACAAATCGCTGCACCACCGTTCAACTCCACTCTCCAGACTCCCTCTCTGTGTTACACCTGCACGTTATCTTTGGGGCCGTCCATAAATGACGTCACGCGATTTTGGACGATTTCTGACCAAAACATGCTTCAAATTGCTTTAAACTATTGTCATTATAGTGCGTATTTAATGTGGCGTTGCACTCTGATGTTGTAGGAGAAAACATGTATTAAAAAGTCTATTTAAACAAGTAGAACGTGTTGTTTATATTTATTTAAAGTTGCGCATTTTTATGTGACGTCACATTTCTCAACCCCCCCCCCCTCGTCACACATCGTCACAAATATAACTATCTGACCCCCCCCCCCCCCTAGGTGCGTGACGTCATTTACAGAGAGCGACTGGAGCTATGCACTTTAAATCTAGATTGAAAACACATTTCTTCACAACTGCTGTGTGTGTATATAGTCTGTTGTCTTTCCCCCGCACCTCCGTTTAATGTGGTTGGCTACGTACGGTGCGAAAGAAGTTCAACATACGTGCATATACCGCACAGGCTCTCCAAATTAACCCTATACAGCCCTGTTGCTCATTGCCTTTCCTGATGTTCTTTCCGGCCTAATGCCTCTCTCCTTCTCTGCATGCAACATTTTGAGATGCAATTGCATGCCCTGTTTATCATGATGCATTGATGCAGAAGGAAATCTCTGTTGTGAAGAAGAGCCATTGCTTTAAACATTACCTCGCATATATATTCCACTTCAGGGCAGTGTTATTGATGAACGTCCTGAGTTTTTGTGCATTTGCGCTCATGCACAACTGCTAACCCAGTGTCGCACAGTCTTTCGTACATAACAGTGGTATTGTTTTAATAGCTAAATATCATTATTAAATGTCAGTGCGCATGAAGGATTTTTATTTATGCATTAACGTAAAAGGATTTAGGAAACATTTTTTATAATGCATGGCTGCTTTGATGTCTAAACCTTTGTCAAGTTTGATGAAAATGAATTGGGGTTCACAACTTTTGTTCATTTACCCGATTACAAACTGACGAAGTCATTTAAATTGACGCGTTTCCGTGCGAATGGAATGTACCGATACAAACATGCACCGATGGTTGTATAGTTTCATTGGGTGTAAGGAAAGCATCACTAAATGCGAGTGCTTAAATCAATAAATCAATTGAATCATGCAATTGTAAGCTACATAAAAGAACACAGAGAACAATGTCCTTTAAATGGGGGGAGATTTTGAGTCGTCATTGTTGTAAAGGGCCATTTAGTTTAATTGCAGGTAGTTTTGAATATCTAAGATGATGGGCCATTGAACTGGCAGAAATTATTCTCCCTTCACAAATGAATCCACAGGAACTTTAATAACGACTTTGGCAATGCTTCGGAAATTCCTTACGCAAATGATAGGATGATAGTCGTAATCAAACCGCTCGCTTTTAATCAAAGTGAGCCAGTGGTGCCGTTGCCACACACTGAGCCCATGAAACAAAAACTACAAGGCAATATCTGTCGCACTCTTCTTTCTAAGACTCGACCCGATTGTGTTCGTTCCGCCACGGTTGGAAGGCATCTGGAGATAGGTTTGTGTTTTTGTTTTGTTTCTTAATTTTCCACAAGACCACGTTGTAACGTGATGCATTGTGCTGCAAGTTTGGCCTGGACCGAACCCACACTGGCACGCAATTCCAGTGTAAGCGTGTGCACACGGAGACTAAGCCCTACAAACGTCACTTACCTGGTCTCGCTTGTGCCGTGGCCTTTGCCAACTCATCTGACGACCAACGGGCTCCTCCTAACATTTTGCAGCTCATCCATTATGCATTAAATAAAAGCATAATCCACGACGCTTTACATAATTCATTGGAGGCGTTACGTGGCCTGACGTGACGTTGAGGATGGCAAGAGTCAAGCCATTGCTATTTAGAGAGCAGTCGACGAATATTCTACAGCCAGATTCAACGCTCAAGCCAGCCAAGATAAACCGCGTGCACCATCAAGCACGGCCAGCATTGTCCATCATTAGCTCTGTATTATTACAAGTTTTCTATGCAGTCCTTGGTTTAATATAGGTATATATATAGGCACACAAACACACAATACAGTCTAAAGTTTATGTCACGTTCTAGAAAAAAGTGCACTCGTTGCTTTTCTTCACGTGCACTCACTATGCTTTCCTTTAGATTAAAATTGCAGTTGTATCCCCCAATATCAATCAACATATACTTGCAGTATATGAGTCCACATTAAATAAGCTGCTGTTACACACAATAAATGGAACAGACACGCACAGTAGCTGTGTAAATGTTTGAGTACACTGTGTCGTGGGACATGACAACACTTTTAATTATCATTATTGTTTAATAATTACAATAGAACCCCTCTTAACTACCACCCCTGTTAGCGAAAAATCGCTTAACGACGGACCTCCATAGAGCCCAATGTGTAGTGTATAGTGTAGTGTATAGTGTAGTGTATAGTAGTGTAGTGTATAGTGTAGTGTATAGTAGTGTATAGCAGAGGTGGGACAAAGTCATTGTTATGCAAGTCCAAGTCGAGTCGCAAGTCATCAAATTCATGACTCGAGTCTGACTCGAGTCCAAGTCACATGACTCGAGTCCACATCTCATAGGTGGGACAAAGTCATTGTTATGCAAGTCCAAGTCGAGTCGCAAGTCATCAAATTCATGACTCGAGTCTGACTCGAGTCCAAGTCACATGACTCGAGTCCACACCTCTGGTGTATAGTGTAGTGTATAGTGTAGTGTATAGTAGTGTATAGTGTAGTGTATAGTAGTGAAGTGCCTCCAAGGAGCTCAATGTGTTCCCTTACCGACCTTTGCCCTGTTAACGACGGGCTTACGAGGAGCACGTGACCGCCAATTTCGGCCAATCGGTGAGCTCCAAAGTGGTCTGACCAGGTCCTCGCCCAGTCAGCTACGTCCATTCATGAGCGCCGGGAGATTGTTTAGATTCAGTGTCTTCCGCGCTTTGAAGTGGAGACACCGACTTGCTTAACGACCAAATCAATTAACAACCGGTTCCGTGGAGCCAATTATCGTCATCTCTGTAAAGTGTCGGGATGTATGAGGAGCTGCGGTGCAGTTGCCTGTGTAATAATGTTCCAGGAGACTGGACGCCGGGGTTTGGAGGCACACGTATTTATTCCGTGTCGGTACAGCACAACACTGACATACAACACTGGAGGGGGTATCGGCCCCCTCACCCGTCTAACTGGGGATACACTCTCTAGCTACGCCTAGCCTACCTCTGGGTCCTCCACTAACGGGCTAGGGGAGGCTAGCTAGCCCGACACTGGTAAGTCGGGCTCACGGTACCCGGAGTCCCAGACCAGCTCTTACAAGGGCACCGGCTCTGGCTCTCGGGACCACGCCGCTGGCTCGATCCTGTTCGGCCCTGATAAGGGCGGCGATCCAGGGGAGTCCAGGGCTCTATCTACGACGATCTTCAGCCTTCACTGGTTAGCTTCAACATTCTCTTCCTGAGCCCTCCGGCTCATCCCCTTTTATACCAAAACCCCCGCTGAGGGGTGGGGCCCCGGGGAATCCCAGCTCCGAGTCAGCCCCCCAGGCTGCCCGATGCGGACGTCGCTGGGAGCACCTTCCCGTGCACCGACATAGCCACGCCCACTGTGTTTCTTTCCCATCTGATCCCATTCTATAACAGCCCCTCCGTAACACCCCTACACCTGCACTATGACCACGCTGAGCGAGTTTGATTCCCGGCTACGGCGAACATTAGTGCACGTGATATAAAAAAAAAACAGTCCTGGGTAAAAAAAAAAACCCATGGTGGCGAGATGTTAACTACCTCGCCTGGTATGCAGGAGGTCTCTCTCTCACAGTGGTCACGTGGATTCATCTCCGGGTCCTCGGGTTTTTCCCCCTCGACATTTAGATACATGCCTTTATCTTATTATGCTGCGATACATCTCCACGTGACAAGCCGCTTCGTTGGGCTATCACTTTGTGGCCAGGCAGTTTCTGCAAAAGAGATACATAGCTCAGTGGGTCTTGCCTGGCAAAGTAAAATAAATAATTTCGTTTAGTTTGGACCGACATACCAAGAAAAGGCGTTCATTCAGAAATGGATAAAAAAAGGGCTTAACATATTCTTTGGGTCTTTCGGTAAAGGCACGTCGTAGATAGAAAAAAATAAAAATAAAAAAAATAATCACAATATTACGACGTTTCGATCGCAACACAAGCAATCGTCATCAGGTGAGAGCTGCTAAAGCAGAAAAATGTTCATTATTTTTCTATCTTACGTGGCTTTACCGAAAGACCCAAAGAATATGAATTCCTGCAGTCACGAAAGCTTTAAGTCAAGATTTAAAAGGGCTTAACGTTAAACAAAAAATGTAAAAGCTACATAAAGGAGTAAGAGAACATGCAGAGTAGCTGTGTAATCACAACAATGAGATACAGTGTGGGTAAAGGCCTCCCCACACTGTCTCTCATTGTTGCGATTACTATACTTTACCTTGTGCGGGTTTGTGAAGGGGAAAACTCATGAGTTGCTTCAGATACCACTCACAACCGATGTTAGTTGTGGCCGAGATTCAATCCCACGTAGCCGGTTCAGAGTGCAGTGTGTGAATCACTGTGCCACTACTCCACCCAAGCTGCCTATACATACACGAACTGACACAACAAAACACAAACAGACAGTCCAAGGCATTTGAAAGATTCTTAGGGTTCGTTCTTGCTGCCCAAATGCTCAGAGAGCCAGACTAAAGCATTTTTGGGATTTTTAGGGGCTCATTGTTCATGCCCAAAGCTTCCAGAATTAATTTAAAGAGTGCTCAGCTGCGGGTAACACACTCGTTATGACATTAAGAGGGACTTGAAAAGAAACTTTAGAATTTTAGTGGGGATTTTAGCTGAGTTGTTCGCATAAATATTTTGACAGCCTTTTAACTTAGAAAAATATATAGATATACCAGAAGATGTATAAACAAATATAAAATGCATCACATTTTATATAGTACTGTGTCAAAGCAAAAAAGCCAGTGTAGTCGTCCCAAGCATTTGGTGGGAATTCCACATTCATGAGACAGTGACCAGTTCATCGTTCAACAGTCTACTGTTCATTTTCTACGGGCAGTTACAGCCTCGCTACGCAGCACCGATTTTATCGACCCTGGGGAGATGATGGGGATGAGTTGAGCCTAGATGGATAATAACCAATGTGTGTCTTCAAACTGAGCTTCATCCTGGCCAAGAATGAACGTAGTCAGGGTTTTGATGTAGCCAAGGTGAGATAGTGGACATTGTAGTCACACACTTCTGCATAAGCAATCTGAAGATGTTTGGCTAAAGTATATCTCTCGATATTTGATATATCAGTATCGTGTTGTTAATTGGTGTACCATTGTGCAATGTTATTTACACTAATTAGTATTGCACTGATAAGCGCAAATGCATTTTCAGTTTTTAGTTAACGTGTTCATCAATAACATCTGTACCTTTTTTTGCACTGCTGTGAAATTGACACACCGAATAAATATGGACACGTGCGGTGCCACGGCACCGGTCCAGTGATGGATGCTATATCCATGCAGTAATAAAAAGAAGAATATATAAAACAAGATGGATTATCCAGTCAATTGAGTGTTTAATGGCTTATATTTGAATTTAAAGTTAAGCCTAAATGTAACTGACCGCATCAGGGAACACACTGGCGCTTTGCGCTAAACACAATCCTTCACGCGACATTATCAATTCAGCGTTACAGCCGGCGTAATTTTTTGTACATTTACAATTTCTGAACTGTGAGCCTAAGACAAGCCAAAAATTAGATCACTTCATCTACATGGCTCTGGTCATAACCATGCCAATTTTCATCGCACCGAGTTAAATTGTCCATACACTATCGTGCTAACGCCATGCTATGTTATGCACACATGCGCATACATATTCCTGCTTGTAAAACTCACGTACGAAGACACGCAGGCTCATTCATAAACACACACACATTCACGCTGGACAAAGATCTACCGTATAGCCTTACCAGACTGTTGGGGCAAGTACTGTTAGTGAGTAGCACCTATGAAGGCTGGCACGGCATACGATAGGGGTGGGTAGCAAGTACCACACCTTTGTCTTCCCAGTGACAATATTTGCACACCGCACCAGGCATTCATTTGAGGCTGAGTCGACCTAAGGGAGGCCCAGGACCAGTTCAAAAAATCGTCACTGGTATTGGCCATGAGCAGGAATCGAACGCGGGTCGCCGGGTTCGTAGCAGAACACGCTAACCACGACAATACTGCTCCCACATACACACTGACGCATACAACTCCCACGCCATGCACCCACATGCATTTGCACGCATTCAATCGCTAAAAAAACACTCTCCCAATAATGCGGGCACACGTACACTTTTATGAGCACATCACAGTAGTTTAGTGAGTTATTGACGAAAAAAAATGTTCACAACTTATTTGGCAGATCGTGATTGTTTATATTTTGATTCAGATTATCCTCTTTTTTGCATTGCGTTCCCTAAGCTCGGCAAACTATGGCCATGGGATGTTTGCTTATGCTCTCCCACATTACTTATTGCAATAATGCAAATGTTATCAAACTTGATCAATGATTTCTTACACGGTTCTCTACTGTATTACAATAAGACTAGGCTTGTAAATCACAAGGAATACATATTCCCAGGGGTTTTATTTTCTGCACGTTCCTTATTCGACCATATTCCTGATTTCAGATCTCCCCAAATGCAATATTGAATCTAGCACCATATCCAGTTATCTTGAAAATAAACTACAATCACCCCCCCCCCTCTCTTTATATCGATCTTTACACACTATAAATGTACGTTTGTTTTAGTGCTCCGTCATATTCATGATAGCAGTCGTGCCGTGGTTAGAGCGCACCACGCACCATACCCAGCGAATCAAATTTGATTCTTGACCACAGAGAAAAAGTTGCATCTAAACCACTCCCGCCCCTTACCACCTCTGCCCTTTTCAACAACCGATCAACGTGGTGGAGTCAAACAACCCCCTCCCCCCACAACTGACACAGCATTGGGACAGGCCTTCATCTAGTACAAGGCACCACGGTGGCGAGATGTTAACTTCATCCCCTGGTATACAGGATGGCATGGGTTCGATCCCGACCCCCGACCCCTGCCGCCTGCTGTATATTTGGAGTTTGCATGCTCTCCCCGTGGTCGCGTGGCCTTTTCTCCGGGTCCTCTGGCTTTTCCCCCCAAAATTTAGAAGCAAATTTAGAAGCTTCGAGTATTTGGCTGTTATACATTTCCATGTGATTCGCCGCTTTTTTGAGCTATCATTTGTGGCCAGGTGGCTTTAAAAAAAATAGCTATATAGCTCAGTGGAGCTTACCTGGTAAAATAACAAAAAATAGTTTTAGTTTGAATAATGCATTGAAAGGGCTGTACATTTTAATTTGTTACTTCAATGAACATTGTGAATCGTAAGTTTATTGGTGATAGTTTTTTTTACCGTGCTTTTTCACAATCGCCTCCTCGTGCTGCTAACGTCGCTACAATTTCGAACGCGTGCATCTGCAATCCATCTTTTTTTCCCCGTGTCTCCTGATCTTATCATTTTCTTTGCCCTCTCGCTCACCCACTCATGGGTGTACCCTGTTCTTGCCCGCCACTCCGTCACTAACCGATCCCATCAGTTGGAGTCCTTTCAGAAACGCCATCTGCAAACTCAAAATCTCGCCAAACGAATAGTTACCATTCAGTCTCATTTTAGACTGAATGGTAACAATTGCCCTTGCTGAGAGCATTGTGAAATCTTGTTATCTCAGTCAACAGCAAGTGCCGTATTATGAGAAGCAGTTTGTGAGAGAATATAGCTCCCTCAGCCCGAGTTCTAACATTTTTATCCTCCTAAACTCTTTTTAGCCAATGATGCATTTTCTGCTTCACAAAACCGCAAGGGCTATTGAAAATCGTTTTTTATCACCAGCATAAAAAAAATTCCACGTAGATAAATAGTGTGGCGGTGAATTCAGTAGTTTAATGTTTAATGACGTGCCCTGCACAACAGAATGTATTTTGTGTTAAACTGCTTTCCAATGTTTACGCTTACACAAATGGGAATTCATGGAAACAAAGCTTCGAAAGTGATTGTTAATAGATGCCCATTGTTAATTAAAACTATGAATCTGTTTGGGTCCTCTTGGTTCATTTTCCGACTGCAGGCAACACAGCTGTTATTACAAGCTGCGGCGGTCCACTCCGAGGTCGATTAAATGAGTACATGGTGCAATATTTAAACACCCAACACTTCTGGCCACACGACCCCTTCAAGTGTAACGCTGGCCTCATTGGTGCTCACTAACAGCAAGTTCTGTAACAGTCTGAATGACTGTACGGCAATACTTTGCCTTGCTTGAGCTTGTGTGTGTCTATGCAGTAGGGTAGTGGTGAGCGCACTGCGCTACGAACCTGGCGACCCGAGTTTGATTCCCGCTCACGACCACCACCAGTGACGATTATCTGGTTTGGTCCTGGACCTCGCCTAGGTCGACTCAGCCTCAAATGAGTGTCTAGTGCGATGTGTAAACATCGCCACGAGGGAGACAAAGCCGGTCGGGCATGGTGCTGGCCATCCACCCCCTCGTGTGCCGTGTTGGCCTTCATAGGTGCTCACTAACAGCACTTGCCCCAACAGTCTGTTAAAGGCTATACGGGGGATCTTTGCATGCGCACAATATGGGCTGATCACTCTTAAGCGCAGCATTTTGCATCTCGCCGTGTGTATTGGGCATGCAGCCCTGCATGCCCTGTCTAGAAGTCTATTGTCTGCAAGGAGCCCAGCAGCATCCAGAGTTTGGCTTAGGGTCATCCAGGCTGACCTTTGCATGAAAAAGGCTCTACAGTAGCCCTGGCCCTCTATTGTTATTTTTTTCATCCTTTTTTTTTCGGAGAGGCACTGAATCCGTCCAAACTAAAACCACCCCCTGGGCCCCCTCCAGTGTTGCAAACCGTGGGCTGCCTTGCCCCATACCGCCTCCGTTCCTGCTTTGTGGCTTTCCTTATGCCAGGCACATATCCCATGGCAACCATCAGGGCTCAGCCATATAAAAGCGAGAAAATTACTCGCCACAGGCCTTATGCAGCCACGTGCTGGGCTATAGCTTGCCCCCCCATCCCCCAGTGTATCCCTTCACCACAATCACGCAACCCTCCCACTCCCCTGCACCCACCCCCAATGCACAGCCCATCCCCCTCCCAAAGCCCTCACAATTGAGGACCTCTACCCACACGCTTGCTCGGGATTTTAATCAGAAAAGAGCTTGGTCATTCGGAACAACTCGGGAGCTCTCGGGCGCACGGTCATCGCGAAATTATGATTTCAAAAATTACTGGGACTTGTAATTTGTTTAGGAAACGTTTTTTTTGCCCCCATTCTTATTTGCTGAAAAAATACAGTTCTGTGCTGTAATAAGTAATTATTTGTGTGCCGATAGATCAGCGGTTCGCACAATCACCGGTGGGTCAATTTTAACAAAGTCAATTTTGGATTTTATTGCCACCAGTAATTTAAGTGGGAAATGACCAAAGTGTATTGTCTACTGTGATGGGAAGGATATTAAAGCTTTCACATGAGTTGCTAATTATTTTCTTTATAAATAGCTCAACTCCAAAGTAAAAATAATAATTTGCCCAAAGCTAAATTGTAAAAATAATAACAATACAGGTATTGTCTAACTATGAGGAGCTTAGACACGCTTGACAAATGTCACGTGCATTGTTATGGTAAATAAAGTGCATTAAAGTAAATTGATCTATAAATAAACGGTTCTTAATACAGTTATTGCTTAACGTATCGTATTAATAATGCTTTGTTAAGATACGTTTAGAAATACACTAATATCTATTCAATATAGAGTGGCGTGTGATATTAAGATGCAATGTTACCCTGAAACTCTGAAAACGCTCATGGCCAAAATATTAAATATCCGTATTTATCTTGTGCTGTTGATAGATCAGATGTCATTGAGTGCCATATGGTAGGATATGAATGAACACAAGTGTGGTCATGCACTTTATATAATGTAGTACTGTATATATGCGTGTGTGTGTGTTATTGCAATGGATTAGGATGGTAAGTGCTTTCGGTTTTGATGATAGACGCTCTTCAAAGATAACCTTTAGATTTTTAAGCCAATAGCGATCAATCCTCTACATGAAATGCAATGCGCTTGTAGCTGCTATACACTTTCATTATATTCTCGTACTCACATGTAATCTTAACTGATTAGGCAATGCAAAAGTAAAAAAAAGTAAAACTAAATATTTTTTTTAATTTTACCAGGTAAGGCCCGTTTAGCTAAATAGCTCTTTTTCAGAGGCGACCTGGCCACAATCGATAGCTCAACTAAGTTGCTTAACGTGTGGACATTTACAGCAACCCATTACTCTTAAACGCATGTTTCTAAATGTGGAGGCAAAAAACTTTTCAGAAGCGACCTGGCCACAATCGATAGCTCAACTAAGTTGCTTATCATGTGTACATTTACAGCAACTCATTACTCTTAAATGCATGTTTCTAAATGTGGAGGCAAAAAAAACAGAGGACCCGGAGAAAATTTCACGCGACCATGTGGAGAGACAGACATGCAGACTCAAAATATACAGCAGACGTCGGGATCGAATCCACAACCTCTTGTTTAGCAGGCGATGTCGTTAACTTCTCGCCACCGACTCGTTGCAGCTGTGGACATAACCATCCCTGCAGTGTGACCTTGTTGTGGAAAGGGGGACATACAAACCAAAGGAAAAACAAGGCGGTCAAGACAACTTTAAAATGTAAGAATTTTTTTAGACAAGGAGGACTGAGCTCTCAGTAGGGGAGTTCCACTCCCAACCCCCATGCCAAGGGGCTGACGATAACCCCGCATACACTCTACAGGACTGAATTGCACGTCCCTTTGTGAGTCTACTGTTGGATGAAAGCCTCGGTCGCGAGGGTTGTTTGACCATCCATCACCGTGCTGGTCAGAGTCCGGCAGTGAAGAGGAGTCAGATAGAGAAACTCGATGTCAGCCGTAGTCACGAATTGAAATCAGGTTGCCGGGTTTATAGCACAATGCGTGAAACCGCCGGTAGAATTTCATAATTTATTTAATTAGTGTATTACTTTAGTCATAGTCTTAGCCTGGTTGATGACAGCCGTGAGTATTAGTTAGGTCTAAGTCTGTGGATTTTATTTCTTCATTCTCCTGGTCGAGGCGACTGTGGCAGTCGGACGTTGAGTTGACTCGTCGTTAATGAATGTTGGTGTGTGGGGGTCGTCTTTCTCACTCCGGTCTCGAACGACGTGAATACATTATCTCAGTTTAATAAGTAGGCTTTCGCGACCAATATCATCCATAATACAGGGGTTTTTTTTGGGTTGGAACGCGATCTAACCCAAAATTAAAATCTGTATTATACATTGGGGGCAGTCCATAAATGACGTCACGCACCTAGGGGGGGGGGTCAGACATTTGTGACGATGTGTGACGAGGGGGGGGTTTGAGAAATGTGACGTCACATCAAAATGCGCAACTTTAAATAAATATAGACAACGCGTTCTACTTAATTAAATATACTTTTTTAATAAATGTTTTCTCCTACATCAGAGTGCAGTGCCACATTAAATACGCACTACAATGACAATAGTTTAAAACGAATTGAAGCATGTTTTTTGGGGTGGGGGGCAGACCTTTTTGACGTCATATATGAGGGGGGTCTGACTTTTTGTGACGCCGTGTGACGACGGGAGGGGGGGGTCAAAAATCGTCAAAAATCGCGTGACGTCATTTATGGACGGCCTCTTATCTCGGTTCGCGTCTCCTAATCGGTCGTCACCCGCTGGTATTTTGTGGGTTTCAGAGTCACCATCGTACTTGGCTACTTGCTGTCCACTCGTCCACTCAGGGACGAAAATAAATTAAGAACACGCTTGGTCGACTAACACGTTTGTGTCACCGATTTTCTCGAGCAAAATGAACACTGCTCACCACTACTACTGCAGAGAACAGCCAAGGAGGGCACAAGGCAACTGGCATGTTCAATGGGAAAACAAAGACAAATATCCCCCGTATAGCCTTTAATAGACTGTTGGGGCAAGTGCTGTTAGCGAGCACCTATGAAGGCCGGCACAGCACGCGAGGGGGCTTGTGACTAGCACCACGTCCGGCCGCCTTTGTTTCCCTAGTGGCGATGTTTACAACACCGCGCCGGGTACTCATTTTGAGGCCGAGTCGACCTAGGGGAGGCCCAGGACCGGTTCAAATAATCGTCACTGGTGTTGGCCGTGAGCGGGAATCAAACTCGGGTCGCGCCAGGTTCGTAGCGCAGTGCGCTCACCGCTACCCTACTGCATGGACACACACAAGCTCAAGCAAGGCAAAGTACTGCCGTACAGTCATTCAGACTCTTACATAAATTGCTGTTAATGAGCACCAATGAGGCCAGCGTTACACTTGAAGGGGTCGTGTGGCCAGAATTGTTGGGTGTTTAAATATTGCACCATGTACTCATTCAATCGACCTCGGTTCAGATCATCGACACTGGTGTTGGCCGTGAGCGGGAATCGAACTCGGGGGACGCCAAGCTTCGTACGCTCGACTATAAAGCACAGAGTACACACACACACCACGAGCGCATGCGGGCATCTCGCGGTCTAGTGAGATGCGTGAGAGCGTCGCATGAGTCGACCCCCTCCCCCCGAACTAACGCGCGCGACTTGAGAAGTCGGGTTACCTGCGTGTGTCACACCGGCCACACACTGCACCGTTTGTCTTGCAGCCCTGCGTGTATGGGTGCGCGTGTGTGTGTGTGTTTTTCATCTCGGTCATCTCAGTCAGTCGACCCGTGGCACCTGGGTCTGCCCCGTGACCTCCTGCCAGCGGGCGTTCGACACTTCACGTGGCCTCAAGGTGCACATAGCCTGGCACAAGCGTCGTGGTGACGTCACCGCCACTTAGTGGCGAATGGCGGTTGTTGTTGTATTTGAAAGGAATAAATCTCGTGAAGGACGCTGCTACTGGGCAGTTGGTGGCAGTCCGCCCTCCAGCAACAACGGCGGATAGAGTGAGCGACGCTTCCAAAAACACAGCAAGTTGGCACAGTAGGGGGGCCACAGGTGGTGCTTCGGCCAGTCATCGCAGTCAGGTAAACCATTGGCACCTAGGTCTTGTCCCCTGACCTGCCAACGGGCGTTCGACACTTCACGTGGCCTTAAAGTGCACCTGGCCTGGCACAGGCGCCCTGGTGAGGTCACCGCCACTTAGTGGCAAATGGCGGTTGTTGTTGTATTCGAGTGCAAGACTGGGGAGCGGGAGTGCAGTGGTTCGCGCATCGCGCTACGATTCCTGCTCACGGCCACCACCAGTGACGATTATCTGAACCCTAGGTCGACTCAGCCTCAAAATGAGTACCTGGTGCAGCGTGTAAACATCACCACTGGAGAGACAAAGGCGGCCGGGCTTGGTGTTGGCCTCCCACCCCATCGCGTGCCGTGCGGTCCTTCATCGGCGCTGCTCGTTAACCGCACCTGCCCCAACAGTCGTTGCAGGCTATACGGGGGATCTTTGTATTTGAGTGCACGCGTTACATTGGGGCACTTTGTCCCAAATTGTGCCGTAAATCCCGTCCCACGTCCCACAGTTGACAGACCTCTTGCCCGGGACGAAGAGCGCCACTTTCCCCAGGGCGTGCGTGAGTTGGGCTGCGTTCGCCTGCTAAAGTAGCTCTGTAAATCCTGTGTAGACCAGGCTTTCGGTGAGAAAGGGCATGTGCTGAGGTTCTTGTTATTGAGATGCTACCTCAAATTAGCACGCTTGGCTCAGTACGGTGCGAAAGAAGTTCAACATACGTACATACAGAGTTGAAGGCATTTTCTTAACATTTCCACCAAAGATAGCTTCAAGTCTGTAAACGTCTAACGACCTTATTGAAAATACGACAACGTTTAAACGATGCACGTGTATTTTGTGAATTTGAAAATGCAGGATTTACTGTAAAAAAAATAATTATAGTCAAAATTGCATTCATTTAACTTTGAGATCACAAAATTCATAGGCAACTGCCACACTTCATATTGCAGTTCGGAATAACATGTCACGTCCATGAGCTTTACTAACAGTCACATGATGAAAATAACCGGTGGGTTTTATTTCTCGGGACCAATATCCCACCCACAACAAACCCATAAAACCAGGATTTTTTATTAGCCCAAACCGTAAAGGAACAATTCAACAAATATCCCTGTTCATATGAGTGTGAGGTTGTGCTCATCTGAAATGCTGGCACGAAGCCATGGTTGGACATTCGACATTCCTGTGTCAGAAGCCAGACTATTCAGATTTTCGTGAGCGGTGGTAATGATCATTCATGATAATGGTGGTGAAAATGACTAAACTATTAACTATTTCTCAACTTTTTTTTATTTTACCAGGTAAGGCCCACTCAGCCATGAAGCTCTTTGTCAGAAGCGATATGGCCACACATGATAGAGAGCTCAACGAAGTGGCTTATCATGTGGAAATTGATAGCAGCCAAATTATCGAAATACACATTTCTAAACGTGGAGGGACAAACCAGAGGACCCGGAGAAAAATCCACAGGACACAAACTCCAAATATACAACAGGTGTCAGGGTCGAGATCAAACTGAAGACCTCCTGTATACCAGGCAAGGTAGTAAAACATCTCACCACTGTCACGCCCTGACAATAGCTTTAGGAATGGATTGATTGATGATGGTGACGTTGGCGATGATGATAATTTTGGCGATGTTCATAATCACTCCTAAGATCCAAAACTCAAGAGACCAGGATGAGTTTCGTTTTCAAGAGTGAAGGA
Organism: Lampetra fluviatilis; assembly: GCF_964198595.1. Taxonomy (NCBI): domain Eukaryota; kingdom Metazoa; phylum Chordata; class Hyperoartia; order Petromyzontiformes; family Petromyzontidae; genus Lampetra; species Lampetra fluviatilis. The sequence goes on along the minus strand of NC_136276.1, from coordinate 26,756,630 downwards.
AATACAATTCTGAAGAAAAACAACTGAGGAATTGATCATTTGTGCAAACACAATTGTCTGCAGCACAACATCGAATGGGCCAGATGATCTTAAGATTGAACGTAACACAAATTACAAAACTCATCGACAAAAAAATTAACATTTAACCGAGAGAAGGTAACTATAGTATGAATATGCAGGTGACACGGGTTCGGGTATCCAGAAATTGCGTGACAACTCCTGCGAACCACGGCCATTTCACGGATAATAAACCTAGTTAAAAGTCACTCCTATTATTATTATTATCTGTGCTAATCCATGGCTGTGTGAGAATAATACGTATTTATCATGGACAAATGAAATGAGCTATGACGCTCTTTTTTTTTACAGATGCCTAGTAGGGCTGGGTCGGGTGTCAGAAAGGTACAACAAACAATACAACAACACGATACGAGTGCAAAGTTTCGGAAAGGCAAGTTTAGGTGGACAAGAGGAGTGGGTTTTTTTCATTCACTAAGAATAAACATGGGGCCATAGAATCCCCGTGCTTGTAGGCCCGATATTGCCACCAATAACAGAAGCGTCAATGCACATGTCAACGCGTCCCTGGGGTGCTGAAAACTACCTGGCAAAAACAACAAAAAAACATTAACTTTACAAGGCAACTTCTAACAAAGAGGCAAGACGCCAAGTTGGCGCGTGTTCTTTTTTTTGCTATATACACGTACAAATATTTATTTGTTGTTGTTATCGAGGCAAAGTTGCGGACCCGTTATATAGTGGGTTCAATTGAGGCGCACACTCAACTTGGAGGCAACACTATTTATTAACACATAACAACCAACGTGAACACTATACATAAGGTGGTAACCACCGTTTCTAATCTCACTAACACTCGGGGAGTACTACGCAGCGTGACCAGGGCAGGTCACGGGCTGCCTGGTCACGAACGACGATCGGAGACTCGAGGACCGCTGATGGCGTCTTCATCCCAGGCTTGAACAGCCCAGCTTCCTGTTCACACCTCGCTTATAACTCCCGTGGCGTGGCCGGCTCCGCCCCAGGCCACGCCCCCCTTCTCGATCCTTCCGGAAGGTACGGGCCCCCAGCCACGTAACCCCCAAGCTCCCCCCTGGGGCCCCTAGCCCCCCCTTTGTCCGGTCACGTGTCCTGTGGGGTTCACGCAGTGTCATGGCCTGACACGACCCCCGTGACACCCGCCTACAGCCCCCATACCGAGCCAACACAGTAGTGACGTCATGTGTCCCTACGCTCGTACAATACCGAAACAGTAGCGACGTGCTTAATTGTTCCCCAACAACAACCCATTTACAGTTTGCCGACACAGCAACACTTTCGTTTACTATTCGGCGTCTTGCTTAAACACACGCACGACGTTTTTTTTTGTTACAATGTTATTCTATCGTGCGATCAGCGCTGCGCAGGTGTAATGCTAATCCTGTCACGCGCAGGTCCCAACCATCTGTTCATGCTGCTACTAGGCGTCTAGTCAAACGCGACCATTTAACTGTACCTTTTACATTTTTTTTTGTTATTGGAAATAAACATTGAGTGTCATTTTTTTGCGGTTCAGATATATGTGCCTCGAAGCTGAATCTGTTCTGCATTCTACAACAATACATTCTGAGTTAAACGGTGCAACAACAGACCCTCACATTGCTTCATGCTGTAGTAAATCTGTCTCAGCCATGCACAAGTCTAATCCTTACCCCCCACCACTCTAATCTTAACCCTAACCTGAATTCCCTAATCCTAACCGAACACTAACCTCCCTCTCCCACCTAATTCTAATCCTAACCTCAATGCCAGCTCTCTAATTATAACCCATAAGTATGAACTTTTTTTAGCTAAAAGCTTGCCCTCGCGGAATATACATTTCAAATACAAAACACAGATTAATTATATATTTTTTATGAACATGGGGAAACTTGTAATCCTCAACTTCCGACTGGCACACGTCAAAGAGGCCCATGACGGTAAACAGAATCATTCAATAAAGGTACAAACTGAAAATATTGCACGGTGCTAACTCGATTAAAATGTGGCTGAGACATGTTCTGAGAATGGAACCCGAGTCCATGGCGAAAACCGCCAAACGGGGAACGCCACAAAGGAAAAGACCACGGGGCAGGCAGAAGACCACTTGGCGATGGCACCGTTCTAGACCAACTAAACACCATGGCCATCATTAGACCTCCTTTGCCAGTACCAAAATATAATAATAGGGTTGTTCCCCTTTATTCTGTCAACAAAACTTAAACCTTTTTACAAGGATTCATGTCTGCATTAACCACAAGACAAAAAAGGTTTCAGTTTTGTTGCCAGAAAAAAGGGGAACAACCCTATTATTATATTATTAAATACTATGGGCCTGTCTTGGGATTAAGCAGAGCATGCTGCTATAGACTGTCCGGCATGGCGTGGGTTTGTTGCGGCCTTATGCTCCACAGGGCAGGAAGAGGAGTAATTAACTCGATAAAGATACTAAGACATGTCTACAGTATTTCCCTCGTTCTTCGCCATGGAAATGTTCCGGAGATGCTAATGAATAGCAAATTTCACGAATAATTATGTTGGCATATGAAAACTTAGATGAATTGCCTTAAATAAATCCGTAAATAAGCTATTACATACTTTATAATCACACACAAAAAATATATTATAATAAACAAAATGAAAAAAAATATGAAAGTATTAACCGCCTCTACGGGGAGGGTTTCTACACAACCATTAGATCTTTTAACGGACTCCGAGACGAGAAGGCTCATCTGATCGAGCCGCTCACTTCTCTGCAGAGATGCCGCGACACCAAGGTAATACCGGTCGCCTTTATTTTTGTTTGTATTCTGACTACAAGTATTGTGGTTAATGCAGACATGATTAGCAGAGGTATACCCAGCTCTGCGATCTGACGTATAATTGCAAATTCCATCTCTAGCCCCGCCCACTTACCCTTGGGTTGTACCCACCTCAAACGTATACAGTAAAACCTTGGATTGCGAGTAACTTAGTCTGTGAGTGTTTTGCAAGACGAGCAATTTTATTAAATAAATATTAATTTGATAAACGAGTGAGGTCTTGCAATACGAGTAGTACGTGTGTAATGCGGGCGTGAGCGACCTTCCGGATGTGACGTCACGGGGAGGCGGAGCCAGGTGACGTGGGTGAAAGGTTGGGGTCCTTAAGTGGGTAAACCGGAAAGAGAAGGGAGTCGGGGTGTGAATGGAAAAGAGTGGGGCCGCGTGGGCGAACGTGAGGAGGGGGCACCGTTGGCCAGCGGGAGCCAACCCCGGAGAATAGCAGGGAGCTAAAGGGTGGTGAGAAGCTGCGGAGAGTACAGCCAGGAAGGCTGTGTGTTAGAGGCAGCGGTGTGGCTGCAGAGAGTCGCAGGAGCGACGAAGAGAGAGAGAGACAGCACGAGGCTGTCAGCGCTGCGGAGTAAGCAAGAGGGAGAAGAGCAGCAGCGATACAGCCAGGGGGGCTGAGAGTGAGTAACAGCAGCGGAGCTGCTGTGGGGGCTACAGGAGCGACAGAGGCCAACAGAGGGGCTGCTGGTGGAGAAGAGAGAGACATCGGAGTCAGTACTGTGGGGACTGAGCAAAGAGGAGACAGCCGTGTGGGTAATACAGTACGGACCAAATAAAGGACACTGAGCCAGAGATCGTGGTCAAGTCTTTTATTACACGTGCATACACTTTGTCTGCCGAGCATCACGTGATCACAACTGATATACGGGTGATTTGATATACGAGTGCTTTGGATTACAAACACGTTTCCGGAACGAATTATGCTCGCAATCCAAGGTTTACTGTATAACCTTTGGCTGCAGTAGCTCTCTCGCTACAGCAGTCCGCCTGCTGTATTTTTTCCCTTGAAGATGATTGCTTGTGTGGCGATCGAAACGCCGTGATTTTATTTTATTTTCTATCTACGTGACTTTACCGAAAGACCCAAAGAGTATTAAGTAATAGTTTCTAATTGAACTTACCTTAAAATATGATGCTGCGCAGTAAGAGGACGCAGTAACGACGATGCTGACGACAATGATAATGACGATGATCGTTGGGATGTCGTTACCGCTCCCACATAGACACATCCGCATACACTGGGGGGTCATCTGGATCGTCATCATCACTTTATCTCATCACTTTCTCGCATCAAATTCTCTCTCATCACTTAATCTCATTACTGTATCGCATCACTTGATAGCATTACATTCTAGCATAACATTCGCTCTCATCACTTTGACGCGTGTATGTTTGACGTTTTGCCTGTTCTCCCCGTAGTCGCATGGATTTTTACGTGGGTCCTCCGGTTTTTCCCTCCACATTTAAAAACGTGCTTCTGGAGTATGCGGCTGCTATAAATTCCAACGTGAAGAGCCATTGTTTTGAAAAATAATTTGTGGCCAAGTCGCTTCTGAAAAAGAGCTACATAGCTCAGTGGGCCTTGATGAAATAAAATACAATAGTTTACTTTTTAAGGTAGCGCCAAGGTCGGGATCGAACCCACGGCCTACTGCGTACCAGGAGAGATTGTTAACATCTCACCACCACAGCCGGTGCGGGACATGGGGCCGCTGCTCACCTTGTGCGAAAAATCCGCTTCACTTCCCCCACCGCTCACCTCACCCGCACCCTGGTGCTGTGCCCAGGGGGTCGCCTGCTCTTCAGAACACAGGCTGCCGATTGGCCGCTTTCTGAAATTCATTCAATCGCTCAGACAATGAAAGCGAACCGCAGAGTCCCAAATGGAGTAGCCCTCGTTTTTTTTTATTGTGAAGTGATAGAAATGAAAAAAAATATTTGATTCAAAGTGTCTGCCTGCTCAAACAAAGCAATGGGTTAGTCATAATCCTAGTTTGTGGTGCTCCGCGTGTGGTGGGTATTCAACATTCATGTGGCAGGGGCCTGTCTCTATGCAGCACCATCATCGTTGCTTCACTTAAAAGTGCTTCTCATCTTATTGACGCATGATGGGCCGAGTTGGCACCCAACTTGGATTTGAACTTGCAACCTTCTGGTTGTCGGTTCAAGCACTCTTGCTGCAACACCTTCAAAGGTGCAGGTAATGAGAAGGGAGTGGTTGGTGAGCTCAGTGGGATGACGCCTGTGTCAGAAAACGGAGCCAAAGTCTCTGCCATAATGGGGATTTGTTTTCCCCACACCACCCTTTCCCAGTTCAACACTCTCTGATGGTCTCAGCTAGGTCACCAATCACTTTCAAAATAAAACGTGGTTTTGTACTACGTGGTATTTGGTTCATCCTTGCTTTGATGATATGGATATTTGGCAACACTTCGTCACTACAAATGAAGGGCAAAGGCTTTCCCACACCGTGTTCATCATACGGGGGTTGGTTGACCATACTTCACCACGTTGGTGAAGGTGGGGGGCCCACGACCAGATTGTATCACTCACCAGTGATGTTGGCAGGAGCCTCCTGAAAAAGGCTTCATGAGACTCGGTGAGGCTTTCCTGGGTAAACAAGCATATCAGCAGTAATAGTATGCCAGGACCGCGAATCCAATTCGGGTGGTGACAGGGTGTAAAGTGCAGTGCGCTATCCATTGCACCTTGAAGGATTTAATTTGACACAACGTGTTCATTCCGGTGGATTGGCAAAGCGCAAAGCGGTCAATACACAGCCAGAAACACACCGTCTGGGGTTTGTCCACAGAGGCCCGAGTGAAGGAGATGGCGGAAGTAGTTGTGTCGTTGATCTTCTCGCATCATTTGCTAGTGAGCACCATGGTGGCAATATGTTAACTGACTCGCCTGGTATACATGATAGTCGTGGGTTCGATCCCGACTCTGACGCCTGCTGCATATTTGGAGTGTACACGTCTCTCTCCCTCTCTTCCCGTGGTCGTGTGCATTTTTCTCCAGGTCCTGCGGGTTTTCCCTCCACATTTAGAAATATGCATTTAGAGTATTTGGTTGCTATACATTTCCACATCATAAGCCACTTCGTTGCGCTATCATTTAGGGCTATGTCGCTTCTTAAAAATAGCTCTATAGCTCAGTGGGCCTTACCTGGTAAAATAAGAATAGTTTATTTTAGTTTAAGTGAGATGTAATTCCCTGCCACCTGGGGTGGCTATCTCTCTCTGTGTCTTGAAGCTGAATAATTAAACTTTAATGTCGTTTGTGATGAAATATAATTGTCTTCATCGTGTTCTCATTCAGATCATAACTGTGCTGTACATTTTATTATGGGAAATTTTTATTCATATATCTTATTTACTTTTGTCATATTTTATTGATGTAGATGGTTGTTTTCTGTTTACTTTTTGACTCCCCCCACCCCAGCCGTTATTGCGTTACATTATTGATCATCTTTGCATCCTATTCACCATTTATTTCTCTAGAGAGGTGGGAACATTTCGTTTAGGTCAGTCTAAAATCGCTCCACATATTTAACTCAATAAACTGTACAAACACATACGTTATAAATAGTTTGCAATTCATATGACGTTAATTATCCCCTCAAAATGTTTTAATACAAATTGTTGTACAGCCAATACAACCTGCCAAATAGTGCCTGCCCTTTATACAATTTGTCTAAGTGTTAACTCAAGTTAAAGGCAAATGTAGCAAGATATCAAAATATAGAGTAGATACCTTAAGCTATGTGCCTTGGGTTGTCTGACATGCAGTTGAAGCTTCATTAATAAGAAACATCTCCTTAAGCGTTACAGTCAGGAGCACTTTCGTAATGTCACTGCGATGTTGTCACTCCAATGCGTCTACAAAGCACTGTAAATGCGATGCCATACCACAACTTAACTCACGAAGCTTCAAACTGTTGGACAGCCTTGGACACACAAGAGTACGCAAGTATGTAGCTGCAAGATAAGAGCTGTTTTTTTTGACCTTGTGTCTTTAATCACACGGCACATATTGTATGGTTACAATGGAACAAGTGGGCAAAGTGGTTCTGGTGTCGAACTTGTCACTTTCACGTGGACCTGTGTGACATTCCGAGCTTGATGCCGCCTCTGCAGTCATTTTTTTGTAGACATTCGATTTAACGGGATCGTTTCGCGTCATCAAATTAAACGTTGGCATTCTTTATTAGCGCTGATTAAATGTTTTTTTTTAATGCAGTTGTGGCCGCTTCTGTAATCTCTTCCTGATAATGGTGCTTTGGCCCATGTGTTTGCCTTAAGAGGTTCAAAGCTTTTCAGTGACCGAGCTGCTTTAGATTTTCACGGGAGAACCACAGCAACTGGCAAAGCCGCTTGTGACATCAGGGGCTGCACAACAGCTACTGTACAACCCTCTGAATAAAAAAAAGTCTTTATGGTTAAAAAAAGTTTCCGTAATCCCTGAATGACCCACAGATGTTAGGGGATGCCGACAGCGTTAATGTCACTACGTTCGTGTTGCACGTGCATACGTCCAAAGCGCTCGCAGTGTGTACGTCTGGCAACGTGTTTGAACTTTGCAATAGCGTTCATCCTTTATCATTTAGTTTTTTTTTTTAAATGCTTAAAAGAATCAGGATATTGATTTAGACCGGAGGAATCCGATGAGCTATGAAGCTCTTTTTCCATAGATGTGCAGTCGTAACATGGACCCTATGAATGTAGAATCCCCTTCAAGAGCACAGCATCCACACACGCCATTACATGGTGACCTGGATGTGACGTCACATCCCTTCTTAGCCCGACATCATTCATTGGCCTATCATCACGTATCCACGAGTCTGCTCTCCTCCCACTCTCCACATAAGTGGGTGGTTTCCTTCTTGCCAAATCAAATGTAAAGCAAGGATTGATGTAATCATTCCAATTGCTGGCGACCAATCAGCCGTTATTAATCTCGTTACAGATTGTGAAGCTCATTCTTGTCACCGATTTATTGCCTGGAAAAATGCACCCGAGATTGTTCAAAATGCGCACTTAAAAAAGTGTTACAACTAACTAGTATTTACGTTTATTTAATTCCTAGTAGTTAGTAAGTTGTCAGTGGTATTTTCACTGTTGATGTTCAAAATGCGTGTCTAATATTACCGTTTCTAAGCTGAAGCTTCACATTTGCAACTACCAAGTGTGCAGACAAAGGATATCGAGACACCCTGTCTACATTGCAAAAGTCTAAACCCCCCAAAAAATATGAATCTCAAAGCATTTTCTGAAGAAGACCTCTTTACTCACGCTTGGTGAACATGTACCAGCTAAAGCCACGCCAACATTTCCTTGCGAACTGCTTTGAATACCATTTCCAAAACACGTTCACGCCATTCACAAACTGCTTTACGGAGGGCGGTCGTGATTGTTACTTTTAAATTTAATCAACGGTTACATCTGCAGCTGACGGATGACTCTCCGATCCTTAATTGTATTGATTGGGAGTGAAAAAAAACATCGTTCGCTTTTCGGAAACGTACATGTGCTGGGACAAAAAGTGGAAATTGATAATAATGTGCTATTTTGGCAACGGAGTGGTGTCATTATATTTCAGCTGCACTCATTTCAAGCATACATCTGAGACCCAAAGCCACGCAGACCCCTTGGGCCTCCCTAAGCTTATTCCCTTTCAGAGTTTGGTCAAGCATGATTGCATGCCTGGAACAAGGGGGCATTAAGCCCTTTAGTGATATTAAAAACAACAGACATTGTGATGTATATAGCATACCGTGTATATTATCAGCAGCAGCAGCCACAGCCTCTTTCAATCCACTGTTAGATGAAGGTCCCCAATTCATATTCATAAAACAGTCCCACTTAGCATATATTGTAAGTTCAAAATATATATAAAGCCAAATGGCAATCTACTATTCGATTACAGTCGTGTCAGTAATACATGTTATTTGCCCATACTTCACCATAATGTGATTGGCACGGTTGGCTACGTATGGTGCGAAAGAGGTTCAACATACGTACATTCAATGTTAGTTGCGATTTGGACATCACTTGCCACTGACATCCAAATCACAGCCATGGCCAGTAATTGAGCTCACGTTGCAGGCTTCATAGCGCGGTGAGCCCAATATTCACATCACTGTTCTACCGCCAACCTTGAATATAATATATAATATAATACTGTCCAATGTAACGCGTTTTAGACAAAAGATATATGTGTGTCTTTGTGCGTCTTAGATATTTTACTCCGACATAATTCACTGGTCTCTTTCGAAGAAAAATGCCATGTAAAAGGTTATCAGAATAGCGGATTTCTTGGTTGACCTCAGACCAATGAGGAATGCAAAAGCTTGCATGCCAATGCGTGGAGTTCACCAACTTGAAACGTTCAAACAAAACCATTATCACCCATATCCTCAAAATTATGTCAATCTGTTGATTACATTCTTCATTAAAATGATTAAATCGTTGTGGTTGAATGATTAATCCAGGGTTGCAACCAATTGTCATAGTTCAAGGTCGTGATTCAGTTCTTTTCTTTAGGACTGTGGTGAGCTCTTCCAGTGACTGCAATGGTGGTATGTGAATCCATCACAGGACATGAAGTACAACACACGAATTGAAAAACATGGATTCTTACACGCATTGTGCTCCGCATGTATCTTGAGTTTAATCATCGATATTTGACGATGTAATGATGTGGTTAATTTTCATTAAAGCTGATGGTTGCATTTTCTTTTCCCTGGGATGGCTTCTTTCAAGTTCCCATAGGGATGTAGGTGTGAGTATCCATGTATATATATCCAGTATATACACATATGTAATCTATGAAGTACAGTATACATTGTTTTTCCTAATATAGGACCATACATATATGTGTCGTGAGTCCAACTGAGTCCCAGACGTTGTCTTCGGAGCAACACGTTTATTAACTATTTGCACAACACACTCCAGGCTATTAACACAACATACTCCAGGCTATTAACACAACATACACTTGGGTGGTGACCACCCAACTAACCACGCTACGACGGAACTAGACACGGTTTCACTATCCCGGACCACAAGCTGGGTCCTGGACCGCGTGCCTGGAGGCTTCTTCAAGCTTCACGTGGATCTGCTGCCTCTCCAACAGCAGGAACCCCGAGCCCCTCTCAGGGCCCCCCTTATATCGGGCCGGGCTGGGGCTGGCTCCGCCTCTCGCCCCGCCCACTTTCTCGATCTCTCTCGCCCCTTGCCCGAAGGCTCTCGAGAGTTCTTCCCGGACCATGTGACCACCCATTGGCCCCCTCCACCGGTGGCCCCCCTCCAGTATCATCTGGTCACGTGTCCCCAGGTCAGCCAGAGTATCATGCCCCCAACGTAACCCTAGCTGGCTTACACTCTCTCGCTCTGTCAATGGGAGCCCGCACCGTACGCTGTGCGTGGTGCCACCGCACTTAAACAGCGCTCACCCAAGCCCCCACTAGGGCTGGTACTACACCCCGTGTCCGGGGTGTACACACAACAGTAGACATCCTGCCGTGGCCTTGCAGGCCCGCACCACACAGTGACATTCCCAGTCACTACAAATGTTCCATTGCCAAGGTCCAGGCGAAGACCCCGGGGCCAGCCCAGGACACGCTGGCGGGACTGTGTCGCTCGGATGGCCTGGGAACGCCTGGCAATTCCCCAGCAAGAGCTAGAGTCTGTGAAAAGTAGTAGTGTATTGTAATGTGTAGTCGTGTAGTGTATAGTGTATTGTATAGTAGTGTATAGTGTATTGTATAGTAGTGTATAGTGTAGTGTATAGTAGTGTATAATGTATAGTAGTGTATAATGTATAGTAGTGTATAGTGTAGTGTATAGTAGTGTATAGTAGTTTATAGTGTAGTGTATAGTAGTGTATAGTAGTGTATAGTGTAGTGTATAGTAGTGTATAGTGTAGTGTATAGTAGTGTATAGTAGTGTATAGTGTAGTGTATAGTAGTGTATAGTGTAGTGTATAGTAGTGTATAGTAGTGTATAGTGTAGTGTAGTGCTGGAGTCTGTCGCCAGGGAAAGGGAGGTGTGGACCGCCCGACTCAACACGCTGCCGCCGTGACCCTCACCAGCACAAGCGAACTGAGAAACTAACAAATATGTAAACTAAATATAAAACATATGAATGATGTATATTCACACCCTGTAATACAAAACACTTGAAAACAAGATCCTTTAATCTTTAGCATGTCCATACACATGGCAAAATAATGTCGTGTTGGATGAAACCTCATTTAATGCATTCATGATACACCCATACCCCGAGTAACGTCTCCCCCGTTAACGTCGTTTCACAGAGACCCCGTCGCTTTGTGAACACCGCTACCCGAGTTTGCGTCGCCTCAACCGCACACTCACGTCGCTGCCAGCATCGCCGTCCGTCGTTTCTCGATATCCGTCGCCTCTCAGCCCTCGCCTCCACCGACTACCATGTACACGAACCACTTTGCAGCGTAGCACGTAAAATACATGTATTGTACTGTAAGGTATGAAATATTATTTGCGTATTTTGGTGATTTGGAGAGAGAGAAAAAATGTTTGTATTTACGTCATTTCGATATTCATCACACCTTTCGGGCACGCATCCCCAACGTAAACCGGCCGGGGTGTTACAGAAAACCCAAACAATTTAATTTATGTCGTGGATGCCGCCGAAACGTGGCTATAGCACGAGAGGCGAACGCTCTGCATCACGCTTCGATACACCGGTACCCTTTTAGCAACCTGACTTTTTTCCCTTCCGGTCGCCCTTTCCCTACGTGCGGCCGCTCTATTGCTACCTCCATCACTGGGGGGACAAATCGTCGTGAGTGTCCCGAGGCTGGCGTGTGACCAGCAGGCGCGCGCGCGCCTGGGGAGAAAGAGAGAGAGAGGGAGCGGGGTAGTATTGATTGTGGCTTTTTATCACACGGCAAGCCCCGGGGCTCTTTACTTTTAACTGCCTGAAACCCGAGCTGTTTTTGCAGCTGCCCCGCAACACCGTGGGGCTCTCCGCAACTTTCTCAGCTCGCGAGAAAGCCTTGACCCAAGGTGCCAAAAAGCGCGCTCTCATCCGGAACGACTGCTCCGGTGGTGTGGCTTGCCTTTCTAAAAAAAACCAACAGCGAGTCCCTCCACCTCTCTCTCTCTCCGCCTTGGCTTTCCCTCCGCCGCACCTTACAACGCACACGTCGTGTGCCTGTGAGTGAAGCCCTTTGCGGTTCTGCTCCACGTTTTTTTTGTTGTTGTTTGAGGATTGTAGTGTCTCGCACGGAGTCCGTGGCGCCGTTCGAGTTTGTGCACGTTTCGTTGCGTCGCTCCGCCGGCGTTTGCCTGCAACGTCTTCAATTGGCGCCGGTACGCGCGTGGGCTCTTACGTGTAAACTGCATTGGTGACATTGTGTGTGTGCTTGTTGGGCAAAGGGAGCGTGGTTGTCAAACGCGCCGTGCTACGAACCCAGCAAACCCAAGTGCGATTCCCGCTAAGGTCCACCGACACCAATGACGATTATCTGAACTAGTCCTGGGCCTCCCCTAGGTCGACTCAGCCTCAAATGAGTACCTGGAGCAGTGTGTAAATATCAGCACTGGGGAGATCAAGGGGGCCGGGTGTGGTGCTGACCACCCACCCTCTCGTGTGCCGCGCCGGCCTTCATAGGTGCTCGCTAACAGCACTTGCCCCAAAAGTATGTTAAGGCTAAACGGGGGATCTTTGTCTTTGTCGTGGTAATATAGTGGTTAGAGCACATGCATACCAACCCAGCCACCTGAGTTTGATTCAGGGCCATGGCTGACATCAGGAGTAAGTGATACCTGAACTGTCCCTGGACATCCCCTCTGCTAACTTCGCCTTAAATGAGCACATGCTGCAGTGCACACACATCAGTGCTCAGGAGACAATAGCAGCAGGGCGTCTTTAATAGGTGCTCCCAAATAGCACTTACCCCAACAGTGTGTAAAGGTTACATGGGGGATCTTTGTCCTATTTTATGTTGGGTGTGTATGCAGCACTTCGTCGACAGCTGTGCAGCCAAGTGGTCAGCATGCTTGTCAATGAGCCAGTGAACACGCAGTCACCCGGTAATTTATGTGAGAAAACACCAAAGAATGTTGCCTGCTATAGAGTAGGCTTTGAAAAGACCCTGAGACGACATTTTCATGAGTAAGCCATTCTGTGCCAGCATCACTCATTTTTAAAAATAATTTCCCCCATTTTTTGTAACTAAAAAAAAATCTGCTATGAGCATCACCTAACGAGACGAAGTATCTTTCAAAATCTCTCACAAGGCCAGTGCAACCCCCTTCATGCTAAAGAATGGCCCACAGAAGTAGACATCACAGAGCTGCCTCCGAGATCCCTTCGATTGACTTGTGGTCCGCAAAGCAGAGGGCCGCACTTGCCTCGTACTATGCATATCAGAGTGGGGCACATCACATGACAGTCAAACCTATGTTTTAATTTTTTACTTTACAAACCAATTTAAACTTTACAACCAAATGTTTAATGTGAGAGGGTTTTTTTTGTGCAGACATTGGTGAACCAGACAGAAATCACCAACTCCCGCCATCTTCTTGGTTCTTTCGGTAAAGTCACGTAGAATGGAAATAATAAAATAATAAAAATAAAACATAATAAAATAATTCTCGAGTAGACAGAGTCTGAATGACTCTGTCTACACGACAGACCTGCTCTCCACCTGAGGACGGCTGCTTGCGTTGTGGCCGAAACGTCGTGAAAATTATTTTATTATGTTGAATTTATTTTATTTTATTATTTCCATTCTACATGACTTTACCGAAAGAACCAAGAAGATGAATCCCTACAGTCACGAAAGCTTTAAATCGAAATTCAACTCCCTCCACTTGAGAAAACCCAGTTTAAATACAAGTAGGTGCTGAGATTCGAACCCAGGCCCTCAGCAGTGTCAGTTCAGCAATCAGGCCTCTGACCCATTGAGCCACTTCCCTCCCCAAATGCCAAAACTTGAATAATCATAAGCCCATTTAATGTATATTATATTCATTAATATTTAGTCTTTATTGTGTATTCATTACTTATTTACTGTTCTTAATTGTGTTGTAAATTGTCCATACATGAAGTGTCTCTGCATTCTTACCGTTTGCACATTGCGATTTCCTGTTTTGCCATACAGTTTTTTTTTTTAAACCAAGGTGTCCCTTGAAGAAGAGACTTCTGTATTATATTAATAATAGCTAATAATAACGTACAGCCTTTTGTCAAGCTACTGCTGTATGACGGCCTCTCCACGCTGCATCAATCATCAGGGCTGTTTATCCATACTTCACCACACTGGGCAGTCAGGGCTAGTGAAGGGAGGCTAGGACCAGTTCACATATTACTTGTGTCTGGTGTTAGCCATGACAAAGTTGAATTCATGCTGCCGGTATCTTAGCGAAGTGTGTCAGAATCAGAAAATGCATTTATGCTGGAGGAATCCAATGTATCTATGAAGCTCTTTTTCACACATGTCCAGAAGGGGCAGGTCAGAACGTTACAACAACAGACAATACAAATAAACAATAGGAGTCCGACGCATATGAAAGGTAAAAGAATCACGTAAAAAATGAATACGAATAAAACGAAACCGTTTTTTTTTTCTTACCAAGTAAGGCCCACTGAGTTATTAGCTTCTGTTTCAGAAGCGACCCGGCCACAAATGATAGCTCAACGAAGCGGCTCATCATGTGGCAATTTATAGCAGCAACATAATCTACATAATATGGACGCATGTTTCTCAATGTGTCAACCACGGCACCACCTCTCCACCCCAATAGACTCTTATCTGATCATAATTAAAGGACATATATCAATCCGGATATCTAATACTCAAGTCCTAACATCCAGACCAAAGTGATTATCTGCAACGATGAGCACCGAGGCATTGGTGCTCGATCTCCTGTCCACAAGCCCTGAGCCAGTGGTGGAAATTCCAACTTCCTATGGCGGGGGCCAGTCTATCCGTGGAGAAAATCACTGTTGACTTCCCCATAGAGCGAGCGGTACTTATTCTATTGAACCCAGAGGGATGATGGGCTGAGTCAACCCCGAACCAGGGACTTGAACTCATAACCTTCTGATTGTGAGCCGGTCGCTATACCGCGAAACCACCTGGCCGGTAACAAAACACAAAGTCATTCGTGTACTCCATATCAACACGTGTACGTGTGCAGAATCAACGAGAGATGCACGAATTGACATCGTTAAGATATATTTAACACGCGGTAATTTTGTTGCATAATTGTACAACGCATAATTGCACGATGAATATAAGTGTTAGTTAATAATGAGTGACAAGAAAACCCTGCAATTGTAATATTTTAAAGGAAATCAACTTGCCATGTAAGCTGAGCCCCCTCGCTAATCAACAACAGTGCCACGTGCAGAAGGAGCGGAGTGGTGGTGTGATGGCTAGCGCACGGTGCTGCAATTCAAGCAACCACATTTCTAATCCCTAACCATTCATGACGAGTGGCATTTAAACTCGGCCTGGGCTACTGCTAGGTTGGCTCAGCCTGAACCGAGTAGCCCGTGGGCTGTGTCAATACCAGCGCTGGGGGTAGGCTAAAAATGCGGCCTTTCAGTAGATCCTCACCAGTAGAAATCCGCCCCAGAACGTACCTAGGATAAAAGGAACTCTTTGTATCTATGTGGCTAGGTGGTGTGCACGTGCGTGCGCGCACATCGCGTGTGTAGCATTACCTCTCGGCAAAAAAAAAATCCTTAGCGTTAGGCAGCATCTGTGGCCGTGTCGGCTTCCGAGTGATGCACAGGTCTACACTGAAACGGCGTGGCGGGCAAACAGCCAAACCGCTGCAAGGCAATATTTGGTTTATGAATGCTGAATGGAGCACAGAAACAAACACGTAAAAAACCACACACACATATGGCTGGCAAAGTGGATGCGAATGTGGGCTGCATTAATGCTATAGTTATAAAAGGTATTGGAATTACAGTATTGCCTCGTTATTTGCGAGAGATGCGTTCCAGACACCTATGATAGATCCCAGGAGCTGTCATTTAAATGACCCCCGAATGAGTTTGTGTTAAAAAACATGAATTAGCACAATACATTTGTTTGATTGTTACCACCATCACCTTAAACAACAAAGACACATATCTCCTGTCCAGCCTTAACAGACTGTTGGGGAAAGTGCTGCTATCAAGTGCAGTCAGTTTTCTCGCAACGCGTGTATTCATAACGCGAATTGGACGTAACGCGGTGAGTGTATTAGGGAACACATTTCTTGTGACGCGGATGCGAATTAGATTAAACGTGGTTGAGTGAACAGAACTACATCGCGCGAGTTGGAATAAGCGGTCGTACGGCTGCCTCGGCGTAGCATCACACAAGGCAGTGGGATGCTGCTGGATGCTTCTAGATGCTACCCGTGCCCCTCGGTCTTTGTTCAGCCTGCGTACTCATCTCGCGTGTTATCGCGGAATGTGCTTTACCATATATTATATATTAATCATTATAACGCGATTCTTCCACAACGCGGTGTTCTTCAGGAAAGCAACTACCGCAGTATAGGAGAACAGACTGCACCGATGAAGGCCAGTATGGCACACGAGGGGGTGGGTGGCCAACACCACGCCCGGCCGCATTTGTCTCCCTAGCGGCGATGTTTACACATCGCACCAGGTACTCATTTGAGGCCGAGCTGACCTCGGGGAGTCCAAGGACCGGTTCAGGTAATCGTCGCCGGTGTTGGCCGTTAGCGGTAATCAAACTCGGGTCGCCGGCTTCGTAGCGCAGCGCCATACAACCGTTGGATTACCGCTGCCCGCCACCTCCAACAGCAACAACAGCAACACAGACATCCTTACAAACGCAAAAAAACATAGCTCACTTTATACAAGTGGGGGGCTCTGCAAGAGGACGTGGTGGGGGAGAGGAAACGTGGGAGAAAAGGAGCATCAACCACCGCACAGATCAGGACGAAGCGACGGGGGGCTATGCGCTAATGCGGCACTGAAGTAATTTTAAACAGACAAGATGAAGAGATAGTAGTCAAGCATTGGTTTCAATAATAGGCGACGGTAACAAATACACTGTCATTACAGAAGCGTGAGGCAAAGGCCAGGCGAGGTCACGCGGTGCGCATTGTAGTAGAGACATCTCACCGGGTTGTATCACATGTCGTTTTTGGGAAGATGTCCGACGTTTCGCTCCACGTTCTGGAAGCATCTTCAGGAACTGATTGAAGAAGCTCCCGGTATGGAACGAGGAACTTCTATTTTTGTTGAGTTGCTCATCCACATATCACTTGATGCTCAAGTTGTAAAAGGTGTAATAACCAACACTCGTCTTCAAACACATTGATTGTTACATGAATGCACCTTTGTAGCTGCCGGTGTTAATGTGAAATTATCCAAATTCATCTTTAGAACAGCAACAGCACCTTATCCATACGTCCAGACTGCTGAATTATAAATTAAGTGTTGGAAGATGAGAGATGGCTAGTGGAGGTCATTAGACTGGCTATGACTCCATGTGAGAGTCAATTGAAATGATGCCAGTGGGGGGAGGTGGGGGGTGGTGGTGGTGCGTTAGATAGGCTCACGGGGACCGATTGATCAGTTGCCAACAGAAGTGAGGGGGCTACCGACATGAGGCTGTAGGTGGTGTGGGCCTGTTACACAGCATGCGTACTTGCAATTCAGGCACAGCAAACACATCAACAGTTACACCATTGGAACCTCATTTGCCAGTAAAAATATGATAATTGTTTTTTTACCCTTCTATCTGGCAACAAAACTGACACCTTTTTTTGCGCCTTTTGGCGTCATCTGGTCCAACCCATGTGAGACTAGGCTCTAAGGAAAGCTGTCTCGGGTGTGGACCAATCAACTTCAAGGACAGTGCATACATTATCAGAGTTATGTTTTTTGTTGGCATTATGACTGCAGGTATTGTGGTCTATGCAAACATGACTCCTTGTAAAAATGGTGTCAGTTTTGTTGCCAGATAGAAGGGTAAAAAACCAATTATCACATCAACAGTTCCCAATGAATGATGCAATCATTTCCCCCCGCACCCCACGTCCTGGAAAATGCGCGAGGCTTGCCGTCGCATCACAGGTCATCGCATCGCGCGTGCTTTTTCGTATGTGCTTCTGCGGCCGTCTGGAACGCTCTTCCTTCCGATATTAGGAAGCCACTGGAGCTGTGCACTTTAAAATCATCTTGATTGACCAACTCACTTCTTTAGAACTGCTTTTTGTGTGTTTAGTTTGTTGTTTAGCATGGTTAGCTACGTACGGTGCGAAATAGGTTCAACGTACATGCATACATTCAGGCACAGCAAACATCGGCAGTTCTATATGAATTACGTGATCATTTCCTCGTCCTGGAAATGCATGGGGCTTGGCCACATCACAGCGAGGGTGCGAAAAAGACCCCGAGTGCGCGACTCTCACTCCACATCCGTGAGACTTGGCTGGCAAATAGGCCAGAGTTGGGGAAACCGAGGAAGGCTCTCGGGGCAAACACATAATTACTCAGAATCAGAATCTTTATTTATCCTAGAGGAATCCGATGAGCTATGAAGCCATTTTTCACAGATGTCTCGTACGGGCACGGGGTCAGAAAGTTACAACAACAAACAACGTGAAAACACGATAGGAGTGCAAAGTATAGGAAAGGTAAGCAAAATAAAGTCTATGTTTATTTAACAGGTAAAGTCCACTAAAACGATTAGCTTCCAACTAGATCCGAAGCTTTCGTGACTGCAGGAATGACTCTTTGGTTCTTTCGGTAAAGACACGTAGAAAGAAAATAAATTCAATAGTAATATAATACGACGTTTCGATTGCAACACAAGCAACCATCATCAGGTATGAATGAATGAAGCGACCTGGCCACAAATGATAGCTCAACGAAGTAGCCAATCACGTGGAAATTTATAGCAGCAACCAAATAAAGAGTTGACATCCTGACTGTGTTCTATGCCGTGTAATGCGTGATGTCCGGGGAACTGTCCGGTGTACCGGTTATCGCTCCACGCAATGGGAGTTTCTTCAGAAACTGAATTTGGGCACGTGGAGCGAAACGTCAAGACGCCGTGCCGAACAACGCACGGTGGAAACCAAAGACGCGTCGGAGAGCTGTGAAGTCGGCATCCCTGCACCTCGGTTAGCGTAACGCGGGCACTGGCCCAACAATTCTGGCGTTCTGGGGCAGTGGTTCTTCACCTTTCTTGCAGCCTGCACCCAGCAAAGGCACCACGCACCCACAGGTTAAGAACCACTGCTCGAGGGTTAGGCCACTTTTTTCAAACTTCACACTGTTCCAGGAACCTAGGCATTAAAAAAAACATTTACGAATTAAGCACAAAAACATTGTGATGGCACTGCTTCTAATGTGTGACTTGCGTCTGTAAAAATGGTGTGTTACGTTGGAATATGTTGAGTTTGAGAGTGGGACAAATACTTTGAGTAATATATATACAGGCAGACCTCACCAAATGCTTTCCTGGAAAATTCCGTGATGCGCAAAACCGCGTTCAACAAATAATATACCGTGTGGGAAACATAGGGTTGCGTTCCTGGGCCCATAATTATAAGCCCCTCCCTCTTTGCTGAACTAATTCCCAAATTATTTCCGCCCTTGTTATTGTACTAAAGGATGCCGAGTCGCACTCCATTTCTTGTGCGTGTACTGTACACTCTTTATATGTCAATTTCACCTCAACACAAAACCCCTGTCCCCTTTATCCTCTTCCAGCACCGCGTCACTCACGCACGACGCTCGCCCCTAACTCTGAATTGTCAGTCCGACGGTCGACCCTGACACCGTCACTCGTTAATGATTCGCCAAATCGGCGTCCGTCTGACTCACGTCCTCAACGACTGCACGGCGCGATGCTTGCGGCAATGTGTGCACATTTTCGTTGTGCGCGTTGAGTGTGTTAATTGTGTTACATTATCACGCAACAACAACAACAAAAAAACTCAACGCGCAAAAACACACGTGGTAGATACATCGTTCGCACGGTCGATTCGTTCACACCATCCAACAACGGATGTGGCACTCTCACGGCACACTGCTTTGTCGACGCCCAGATGGGAATCTTGGCAGCGTCAAACCGCGCAGAGCCGAAACATCGCCCCCGTGTTCCGGAAAACCGACCTCGTGTCGGGTGAAATGTGAAGAGCCAAAACACGCGTTAGATAAAGCCGCGTTGGGCAACGTTTTCCCGTCTATGTTTGAATCTCATCACAAAGTCCCATTTGATGAAGACATGTTTTAAAAAAAGACGTTAACCACACACTCGCATCACTTGCAGCAAAAGTCTACGTGTGCTATACTGGGGATCATTATCTATTTTTGTACATTAATTTAAGTGTTCACGCACGCCGTTTTCGCAAGCCTTCGTTCGGCTGCAATTAAAGTGCTGAACTTCTGATTGATTTTTGTGTCACGAAATCCCATATGTTGCGATCATCGCAGTGATTACAGTTTTGGCAACTAATTAATTGTGAAATGCTAATGAAAGTTTTCTCGTGTGTGAGTGTGTCCGTGGGTTTGCACAGAATGCCTACTTTCTGTTTTACCCGCGATGCAATACACTGAGAACCTCAGCTCCTTTACCGTGTGTATTCCCCCATTATTTAGGCAAATTAAATAATCAATGTTCGCTCATCGGGGATCGCTAATTTATGACTCTTCACTGCGCATTTCGGGATGGGGATTGATTATGTAGAGGGCTGCTTCGTAAACTCATTTGTGTGTTTTCGTTTCCTCCGTTACAATTAGCATTGAGACAATCGGCTCCTTTTGCAAATGTATGCCCGAGTGTTTGATTCCACACGCAATGTCGTGCTGTGAATGTCTAATGAACAATTGCGTGGCTTATCTTGTGGCAATTTTTAGCAGCCAGATACTCTCAACGCGTGATGTTGATTCTAAATGTGGAGGGAAAAACGAAAGGAACCGGAGAACAATCCATGAGACCACGGGGAGAGAGAAACACCCAAACTCCGAATATACAGCCGGCGTCACGGTCGGGATCGAACCCACGACCTCTCCTGTATACCAGGCGAGGTAGTTAACATCTCACCACCTTCGGGAATGGAAACACATTGGTCGAGGCGCCACTCATCATCACGATCCATGATGATGCACATTCTGTCATTTGTTTACACTTCCCTCTGTCGTCGTCCGAGCCGGTATCCTTCTTCATCTGTGGTCGCCACGTGGCATTGGATTACTTTGGTCGTCTTGTTTTTTTCACGGCCGAATGTATCAGGACAACCCTTTCGCCTGACCATCCTCCTTTTTTTATCCACGATTGCGACTGGCTCAGATAGCCACTGAATTGTGGACCCCCCGACAGGTAGTTCATAACTACAGACTTTTTTTTTTATTTAAAGTGTGTGGAATAAAGTAACGTTTTCTAAGTTGGAGAACTTTGCACAACATTCATACGCGTTCATCTCTTCTCAATGAATCGTTGACATTCATTGGCTTTTCGCCACTTTTTTTTCAGTTTGCCAAAGTCTCCAGAATTTGTTTCGAATTCTATTTGGTGATGTGAAGAAATGCACCTTTTTTGAATGCCAGCATTTGGCGCGGCATCGCGGGCCGAGGCAAGGAACAACTCCCCCCAAAATTCTGCTGCGCAATTCGCATTCGTAATAAAACATCTCGCGATTCAACGCGATACGGCCTTCTGCCACGCTCTGTGAAGCAAAGCGGTTCGCCCTGCGTCAGTCATCTGACACGGTGTCTCATTTTTTATCCCTCTGAACTAGGAGAACGAAATCCAGTCAATGGAATCGCGGCTTGTTGGTGACGAAGGACGTAGCTTATGACGAGTGACTGCCTGGGTAAAAAACAAAAACTAGGGTCTCAGTATTATCATCCCGAAATGGGCAATCATACCCCCTGAGTGTATTCCATTACGTAAGCAAAAAACACTTCTTGGACCATCACGGAACTGAGTGTGGGTGGATAACTGGTCAGGGTGGAGAGAAGGCGGTGGATATGCGGCGTTCATCCGCACTATTATACAGTCGGCCTATTGTTTTGGGTACCGCTCTGCTCATCGCGTATTTTGTGTTAGTATTTTCTGCTGCAATTTGTTTCTCCACCTTCGTCTCTACGTTAGAACTCTAAATGGGATCCTCTCTGGCTCGAGAGGACTGCCTGACTGACATTAAATAGCGCACGGTCCGAATGAAAAAAAAATATGTAAGCGATGTTAAATAATATTTAAAAAATTACACTTGACCACTATTGCCTTTAAAATCTGCCTTTGCAAGTAAAACATGTATAAGTATAATAAGCAGTCTAGTATTGCGACGGTAGTTTTTCAGAGCGGTGAAGGATGGCGTGTAGGAAACTGATTTATTGTAGGAGTCAGCGTTTTACAATGCGGTTACTTACAAAGGCAATGAAATTTGCTGGGCGAGGGGGGGGAACTATTGGTGTATGAATAGTTTTCATTTGCAGATATTTGGTACGATGCAAACCGTTTTGTATACGTAGAAAAAAAAATACCGTGAGACTAAACGTCTACATTTAATAACATTCCAGAGCACTAAAGATGAACCGTAAAATATAGCGAACATTTAAAACTCCGTATGAAATGTTTAATAGACGCACAAATAAAACTAATTATGTTGCATGAATTCAAATGAGATATAATAATAAAACACAAGTGAAACTGCTCGGTTGCCTGAATATGGGCCTCTAAAACAATTACGCTTGCATCTTCCAATTAGTCCTTCAATCTGCGGAGCATAATTTGGCCACGATTGTTTTGGTGATTAATGAAGCACAATATACATCACTTCTCCGTTTGCCATGAAGAATGACACTTGCAAATTACATGTTATATATGTATACATATGTTTATCATACGTATGTACAGGATATATTTATCACAGATTCAATGCGGGATTGTTAATGACAAAGGTGGCAAAATGCGTTCCCAGGCCCCTTACTTCAGATTGCAGCGGGTCTGCATGTAGATAAGACGCGATACTTTGTCGTTGAAACTTCGATAACGCGCGCAAAAAAGACGAACGTGATGTTTTTCCGAGCAGCGCAAAAAAAAAAATTGTGGGGGTGGGGTTGGGGAAGAAATCTAGATCAGTCATAAAGGTCACAGTGATGGATGGAATGATTTTGCCCTGGCATGAAATATAACGCCGAGTGGAAAGTGGGTCGACGGCATTTTATGATCGTGGCTTGGGGTCAATGCTGTGACAGAGCATTCAGCTCACAATTGGAAGGTCGTAAGTTCAAATCCTGGTCGGGGGGGGGGGGTGCGGGGGGGTGATTCAGCCTATTATCCCTCGTGGGTCAATAAAATGAGGGGCACTTTCTCGAGAGTTCAATAGCGGTTGGTGAGACTGACTGCTGCCATATTATTGTGGAATCGCCATCACGAGCACAGGACTTCCCTGTGACGACGATGAGTGCAGCCCAGATCTTGTTTGGCGCTTACTGCATCTTTTCTCATCTCTCCCTCTGCGGACTCAATGACCCAGTACACCAAAGCTCATTCTACCGAAACTGATTTTCTACGTGTGGTAGATGACCTTCAACTCTCCCCATACCCACGGGTCACTCTCACTCCTACTAATCCTCGACGTTGAACACCACAAACCGCTCGATCTCCAGCACACCTTTCGTCGATGTTTCCACACAAGGCGCTGACTTGACTTCCTTTCAGCGGGAAGTGTACGATGTGTGGTTGAATACATGAATTGTTTTTAAAGTTACCAGGTCAGGCCCACTGAGTTATACAACTATTTTTCAGAAGCGGCCTGGCCACAAATGATAGCTCAAAGAAGTGGCTTATGATGTGGAAATGTTAGCAAACAAATACTCTGAACGTATGTTTTCTAAGTGTGGCTACTCGTGGAACTTCCTGTATACCAGGTGAGGTATTTAACATCTTGTCATGATGGCAATCAGAAGTTAACTTCAACTAAATGTAAACAGAAACCAAATTTGTCCAAATGTAACAAAAAATGTTAAACCACTGTGGTCAAGTATGACGTATTTTGCGAAAATGTCGAAGCTAAGGGATTAGGAAACAAACACAAACGCACAAGGTTACTGTGGGGAGTGAAAGAGACCACCCACTGAGTGGAGGTGTGGCGGTGGGGGAGAGGGGGGGATGAATGGAGCGGAGAGTGTGGAGTGTGTGTTTGGTGAGTGGAGGGTGTGTGTTTGGTGAGTGTAGGGTGTGTGTTTGGTGAGTGGGGAGTGTAGTTGGTGAGTGGAGAGTGTGTGTTTGGTGAGTGGAGGGTGTGTGTTTGGTGAGTGGGGAGTGTAGTTGGTGAGTGGAGAGTGTGTGTTTGGTGAGTGGAGGGTGTGTGTTTGGTGAGTGGGGAGTGTAGTTGGTGAGTGGAGTGTGTGTGTTTGGTGAGTGGAGTGTGTGTGTTTGGTGAGTGTAGGGTGTGTGTTTGGTGAGTGTGGAGTGTGTGTTTGGTGAGTGGGGAGTGTAGTTCGTGAGTGGAGGGTGTGTGTTTGGTGAGTGGAGGGTGTGTGTTTGGTGAGTGTCGGGTGTGTGTTTGGTGAGTGGGGAGTGTAGTTGGTGAGTGGAGTGTGTGTTTGGTGAGTGGAGTGTGTGTTTGGTGAGTGGGGTGTGTGTGTTTGGTGAGTGGAGTGTGTGTGTTTGGTGAGTGTAGGGTTTGTGTTTGGTGAGTGGAGAGTGTGTGTTTGGTGAGTGTGGAGTGTGTGTTTGGTGAGTATAGGGTGTGTGTTTGGTGAGTGGAGAGTGTGTGTTTGGTGAGTGTGGAGTGTGTGTTTGGTGAGTGTAGGGTGTGTGTTTGGTGAGTATAGGGTGTGTGTTTGGTGAGTGGAGAGTGTGTGTTTGGTGAGTGTAGGGTGTGTGTTTGGTGAGTATAGGGTGTGTGTTTGGTGAGTGGGGAGTGTAGTTGGTGAGTGGAGTGTGTGTTTGGTGAGTGTAGGGTGTGTGTTTGGTGAGTGGGGAGCGTAGTTGGTGAGTGGAGTGTGTGTTTGGTGAGTGGAGAGTGTGTGTTTGGTGAGTGTGGAGTGTGTGTTTGGTGAGTGTAGGGTGTGTGTTTGGTGAGTATAGGGTGTGTGTTTGGTGAGTGGAGAGTGTGTGTTTGGTGAGTGTAGGGTGTGTGTTTGGTGAGTATAGGGTGTGTGTTTGGTGAGTGGGGAGTGTAGTTGGTGAGTGGAGTGTGTGTTTGGTGAGTGTAGGGTGTGTGTTTGGTGAGTGGGGAGCGTAGTTGGTGAGTGGAGTGTGTGTTTGGTGAGTGGAGAGTGTGTGTTTCGTGAGTGTGGAGTGTGTGTTTGGTGAGTGTAGGGTGTGTGTTTGGTGAGTATAGGGTGTGTGTTTGGTGAGTGGAGAGTGTGTGTTTGGTGAGTGTAGGGTGTGTGTTTGGTGAGTATAGGGTGTGTGTTTGGTGAGTGGGGAGTGTAGTTGGTGAGTGGAGTGTGTGTTTGGTGAGTGTAGGGTGTGTGTTTGGTGAGTGGGGAGCGTAGTTGGTGAGTGGAGTGTGTGTTTGGTGAGTGTGGAGTGTGTGTTTGGTGAGTGGGGAGTGTGGTTGGTGAGTGTAGGGTGTGTGTTTGGTGAGTGGGGAGTTTGTTTGGTGAGTGGGGAGTGTGGTTGGTGGGTGGAGGGTGTGTGTTTGGTGAGTGGGGAGTGTAGTTGGTGAGTGGAGAGTGTGTGTTTGGTGAGTGGAGGGTGTGTGTTTGGTGAGTGGGGAGTGTAGTTGGTGAGTGGAGTGTGTGTGTTTGGTGAGTGGAGTGTGTGTGTTTGGTGAGTGTAGGGTGTGTGTTTGGTGAGTGTGGAGTGTGTGTTTGGTGAGTGGGGAGTGTAGTTCGTGAGTGGAGGGTGTGTGTTTGGTGAGTGGAGGGTGTGTGTTTGGTGAGTGTCGGGTGTGTGTTTGGTGAGTGGGGAGTGTAGTTGGTGAGTGGAGTGTGTGTTTGGTGAGTGGAGTGTGTGTTTGGTGAGTGGGGTGTGTGTGTTTGGTGAGTGGAGTGTGTGTGTTTGGTGAGTGTAGGGTTTGTGTTTGGTGAGTGGAGAGTGTGTGTTTGGTGAGTGTGGAGTGTGTGTTTGGTGAGTATAGGGTGTGTGTTTGGTGAGTGGAGAGTGTGTGTTTGGTGAGTGTGGAGTGTGTGTTTGGTGAGTGTAGGGTGTGTGTTTGGTGAGTATAGGGTGTGTGTTTGGTGAGTGGAGAGTGTGTGTTTGGTGAGTGTAGGGTGTGTGTTTGGTGAGTATAGGGTGTGTGTTTGGTGAGTGGGGAGTGTAGTTGGTGAGTGGAGTGTGTGTTTGGTGAGTGTAGGGTGTGTGTTTGGTGAGTGGGGAGCGTAGTTGGTGAGTGGAGTGTGTGTTTGGTGAGTGGAGAGTGTGTGTTTGGTGAGTGTGGAGTGTGTGTTTGGTGAGTGTAGGGTGTGTGTTTGGTGAGTATAGGGTGTGTGTTTGGTGAGTGGAGAGTGTGTGTTTGGTGAGTGTAGGGTGTGTGTTTGGTGAGTATAGGGTGTGTGTTTGGTGAGTGGGGAGTGTAGTTGGTGAGTGGAGTGTGTGTTTGGTGAGTGTAGGGTGTGTGTTTGGTGAGTGGGGAGCGTAGTTGGTGAGTGGAGTGTGTGTTTGGTGAGTGGAGAGTGTGTGTTTCGTGAGTGTGGAGTGTGTGTTTGGTGAGTGTAGGGTGTGTGTTTGGTGAGTATAGGGTGTGTGTTTGGTGAGTGGAGAGTGTGTGTTTGGTGAGTGTAGGGTGTGTGTTTGGTGAGTATAGGGTGTGTGTTTGGTGAGTGGGGAGTGTAGTTGGTGAGTGGAGTGTGTGTTTGGTGAGTGTAGGGTGTGTGTTTGGTGAGTGGGGAGCGTAGTTGGTGAGTGGAGTGTGTGTTTGGTGAGTGTGGAGTGTGTGTTTGGTGAGTGGGGAGTGTGGTTGGTGAGTGTAGGGTGTGTGTTTGGTGAGTGGGGAGTTTGTTTGGTGAGTGGGGAGTGTGGTTGGTGGGTGGAGAGTGTGTGTTTGGTGAGTGTAGAGTGTGTGGTTGGTGAGTGTGAAGTGTGTGTTTGGTGAGTGGGGAGTGTAGTTGGTGAGTGTAAGGTGTGTGTTTGGTGAGTGTAAGGTGTGTGGTTGGTGAGTGGAGGGTGTGTGTTTGGTGAGTGCGGAGTGTGTGTGGTTGGTGAGTGGAGAGTGTGTGGTTGGTCAGTGTGGAGTGTGTGTTTGGTGAGTGGGGAGTGAGAGTGTGGTTGGTGAGTGGATTGTGTGTGGTTGGTGAGTGGAGAGTGTGTGTTTGGTCAGTGTGGAGTGTGTGTTTGGTGAGTGGGGAGTGAGAGTGTGGTTGGTGAGTGGAGAGTGAGTGTTTGGTGAGTGGAGAGTGTGTGTTTGGTGAGTGGAGAGTGTGTGTTTGGTGAGTGTAGGGTGTGTGTTTGGTGAGTGGAGAGTGAGAGTGTGGTTGGTGAGTGGAGAGTGTGTGTTTGGTGAGTGGAGAGTGTGTGTTTGGTGAGTGGAGTGTGTGTTTGGTGAGTGGGGAGTGTGGTTGGTGAGTGTAGGGTGTGTGTTTGGTGAGTGGGGAGTGTGTGTTTGGTGAGTGGGGTGTGTGTTTTGTGAGTGGAGTGTGTGTTTGGTGAGTGGGGAGTGTGGTTGGTGAGTGTAGGGTGTGTGTTTGGTAAGTGGAGAGTGTGGTTGGTGGGTGGAGAGTGTGTGGTTGGTGGGTGGAGAGTGTGTGGTTGGTGAGTGTAGGGTGTGTGTTTGGTGAGTGTAGAGTGTGTGTTTGGTGAGTGGGGAGTGTGGTTGGTGAGTGTAAGGTGTGTGTTTGGTGAGTGTAAGGTGTGTGTTTGGTGAGTGGAGTGTGTGTCTTTGGTGAGTGGAGTGTGTGTGGTTGGTGAGTG
Organism: Lampetra fluviatilis; assembly: GCF_964198595.1. Lineage (NCBI taxonomy): Eukaryota > Metazoa > Chordata > Hyperoartia > Petromyzontiformes > Petromyzontidae > Lampetra > Lampetra fluviatilis. The sequence continues at coordinate 26,728,913 of NC_136276.1, read as the reverse complement.
GAGTGTGTGTGTTTGGTCAGTGCGGAGTGTGTGTGGTTGGTGAGTGGAGGGTGTATGTTTGGGGAGTAGAGAGTGTGTGTTTGGTGAGTGTGGAGTGAGAGTGTGGTTGGTGAGTGGAGTGTGTGTGGTTGGAGAGTGGAGTGTGAGTGTGTGGTTGGTGAGTGGAGTGTGTGTGTTTGGTGAGTGGGGAGTGAGAGTGCGTTTGGTGAGTGGAGTGTGTGTGGTTGGTGAGTGTAGAGTGGAGTGTGTGTGGTTCGTGAGTGGATGGTGCCTGATTGGTGAGTGTAGAGGGTGAGTCAGTGGTTGGTGAGTAGAGGTTGTGTTGTTAGTCATGCATCCTCATTGAAGAAAACCAAAACAGTAAATCATGCTTGACCACTTTTACACATGTTTTTTTACGAAAAGACACAGTTATCGTGAGTGACGCTGTTTCTTGCCGCTTGAACGGTAACTCACAGCAAAACTCGCGTACCACACACGCTGTTATGTGAATTGGAGGTGAGACATTTCCCGCAGTGCGTGTTCGCGCGAGCCTTTCGGATTCAGGGCAGGGATGAGATTCTCAAACGTGAAAAGTTTCACACGCATCGGCCGGATAGGCGGCGCCAGTGTGATGACAATAATAACGATAACTCTATAATTAGTTGAGCAGAAACCTGCATATTTATTACAATTTATATCTGAAGACACATTGGTTTCCAGTTGCGTGCTATGCATTGCTAGGCACTGCGATGGACATTCATGCTCTGTGGGTAGGAGATGTTAACTACCTCGTCTGGTATACAGGAGGTCGTGGGTTCGATCCAGACCCCGACGCCTGCTGCTGTATATTTGGAGTTTGCGTGTCTCTCTCTCTTATCATCATCACGGTGGCTAGGAGATGTTAACTACCTCGCCTGGTATACAGGAGGTCGTGGATTCGATACCGACCCCGACGCTTGCGGCTGTATATTTTGAGTTTGCGTGTCTCTCTCCCTCGCCGTTGTCGCGTGGATTTTTTCCGGGTCCTCCGGTTTTCCCCCCCTAAACATTTAGACTCAACACGCGTTTCGAGTATATGGCTGCTATAAATGTCCACGTGATAAGCTACTTCGTCGAGCGATCATTTGCGACCAGACCGCTTCTAAAAAGAGTGGACCTTACCTGTAAAATACAAAAATAGTTCAAGTAGTTTTTTTTTATGCCACATTTCAAGAGAGTATGTCTGTACTCTCCAAAACAGCAACTGATTACCTTTCACACTGACCAAGAAGGTGAAGTATGGTCAAACAACCCCCCTCTCACTAATACAACTTTCGAAGCTTCAAAGGCCTTAATCATTTGTGATAGCGAGGTCGCTTCTGAAAAAGAGCCGTACAGCTCAGTGAGCCTTACCTGATAAAATAACAAAAACATCGAAGTACTATAGCAGTAACATTATGAAAACGTTTTACAGTGAAGTCTGATGACTGGGCCCTTTTGCGGCCAGAGGTTACCTACTTACTCCCTTGGCCGTGGTCCAACGACGACAATAAAATACATATCGCTATCTCCCTGCGCCGCGATAATGCCATTAAAGGCAACGCTTATCGCCAAAATGTGCGGAGTATAGCCGAAGCCATCTGTTAGGCAAGGCGGTAGCAGCAGCAGCGCCTTGAGGTTGGCGTTTGTTGTTGTTGTTTGCAAAGACCCCGACGAAAAGAAGAACCAGAAAGGCAACTTTTGTTTGGGGCCTCGCCCCCCCCACCTCGTGCCTGGGAGGTGCGGCTTCTATTTTATACCGCGCGTGTTTATTTTGCCGACTGGAGTAGTTGGCTACCCACCCTCCCAGTAGCCACCCACCCACCCAGGAGCCACCCACCCTCCCAGGAGCCACCCACCCACCCAGGAGCTACCCACCCAGTAGCCACCCACCCTCCCAGTAGCCACCCACCCTCCCAGTAGCCACCCACCCAGGAGCCATCCACCCACCCAGGAGCCACCCACCCTCCCAGGAGCCACCCACCCTCCCAGGAGCCATCCACCCACCCAGGAGCCACCCACCCTCCCAGGAGCCACCCACCCACCCAGGAGCTACCCACCCAGTAGCCACCCACCCTCCCAGTAGCCACCCACCCACCCAGTAGCCACCCACCCAGTAGCCACCCACCCAGTAGCCACCGACCCTCCCAGTAGCCACCCACCCACCCAGTAGCCTCCCACCCTCCCAGTAGCCACCCATCCTCCCAGTAGCCACCCACCCTCCCAGTAGCCACCCACCCTCCCAGTAGCCACCCACCCAGTAGCCACCCACCCACCCAGTAGCCACCCACCCTCCCAGTAGCCACCCTCCCAGTAGCCACCCACCCACCCAGTAGCCACCCACCCACCCAGTAGCCACCCACCCTCCCAGTAGCCACCCACCCACCCAGTAGCCACCCACCCTCCCAGTAGCCACCCTCCCAGTAGCCACCCACCCACCCAGTAGCCACCCACCCTCCCAGTAGCCACCCACCCACCCAGTAGCCACCCACTCTCCCAGTAGCCACCCACCCACCCAGTAGCCACCCACCCACCCAGTAGCCACTCACCCTCCCAGTAGCCACCCACTCTCCCAGTAGCCACCCACCCACCCAGTAGCCACCCACCCTCCCAATAGCCACCCACCCTCCCAGTAGCCACCCACCCAGTAGCCACCCACCCACCCAGTAGCCACCCACCCTCCCAGTAGCCACCCACCCACCCAGTAGCCACCCACCCACCCAGTAGCCACTCACCCTCCCAGTAGCCACCCACCCACCCAGTAGCCACCCACCTTCCCAGTAGCCACCCACCAACCCAGTAGCCACCCACCCACCCAGTAGCCACCCACCCAGTAGCCACCCACCCTCCCAGTAGCCACCTACCCTCCCAGTAGCCACCCACCCACACAGTAGCCACCCACCAACCCAGTAGCCACCCACCCTCCCAGTAGCCACCCACCCACCCAGTAGCCACCCACCCTCCCAGTAGCCACCCACTCTCCCAGTAGCCACCCACCCTCCCAGTAGCCACCCACCCTCCCAGTAGCCACCCACCCACCCAGTAGCCACCCACCCTCCCAGTAGCCACCCACCCACCCAGTAGCCACCCACCCTCCCAGTAGCCACCCACCCTCCCAGTAGCCACCCAGCCTCCCAGTAGCCACCCACCCACCCAGTAGCCACCCACCCTCCCAGTAGCCACCCACCCTCCCAGTAGCCACCCACCCACCCAGTAGCCACCCACCCTCCCAGTAGCCACTCACCCTCCCAGTAGCCACCCACCCTCCCAGTAGCCACCCACCCTCCCAGTAGCCACCCACCCAGTAGCCACCCACCCACCCAGTAGCCACCCACCCTCCCAGTAGCCACCCACCCACCCAGTAGCCACCCACCCACCCAGTAGCCACCCACCCTCCCAGTAGCCACCCACCCACCAAGTAGCCACCCACCCTCCCAGTAGCCACCCACCCTCCCAGTAGCCACCCACCCACCCAGTAGCCACCCACCCACCCAGTAGCCACCCACCCACACAGTAGCCACCCACCCTCCCAGTAGCCACCCATCCTCCCAGTAGCCACCCACCCTCCCAGTAGCCACCCACCCACACAGTAGCCACCCACCCACCCAGTAGCCACCCACCCTCCCAGTAGCCACCCACCCACCCAGTAGCCACCCACCCACACAGTAGCCACCCACCCACCCAGTAGCCACCCACCCACCCTCCCAGTAGCCACCCACCCACCCAGTAGCCACCCACCCACCCATTAGCCACACACCCTCCCAGTAGCCACCCACCCACCAGCAACCCACCCACCCAGTAGCCAACCACCCACACAGTAGCCACCCACCCACCCAGTAGCCACCCACCCTCCCAGTAGCCACCCACCCACCAGCCACCCACCCACCCATTAGCCACCCACCCTCCCAGTAGCCACCCACCCACCCAGTAGCCACCCACCCTCCCAGTAGCCACCCACCCACGCAGTAGCCACCCACCCACCCAGCAGCCACCCACCCACCAGCCACCCACCCACACAGTAGCCACCCACCCACCCAGTAGCCACCCACCCTCCCAGGAGCCACCCACCCACACAGTAGCCACCCACCCACCCAGTAGCCACCCACCTACCCAGTAGCCACCCACCCTCCCAGTAGCCACCCACCCACCCAGTAGCCACCCACCCACCCAGTAGCCACCCACCCACCAGCCACCCACCCACCCAGTAGCCACCCACACAGTAGCCACCCACCCACCCAGTAGCCACCCACCCACCCAGTAGCCACCCACCCTCCCAGTAGCCACCCACCCTCCCAGTAGCCACCTACCCACCCAGTAGCCACCCACCCACCAGCCACCCACCCACCCAGTAGCCACCCACCCACCCAGTAGCCACCCACCCTCCCAGTAGCCACCCACACACCCAGTAGCCACCCACCCAGCCAGTAGCCACCCACCCTCCCAGTAGCCACCCACCTACCCAGTAGCCACTCACCCACCCAGTAGCCACCCACCCACCAGCCACCCACCCACCCAGTAGCCACCCACACAGTAGCCACCCACCCACCCAGTAGCCACCCACCCTCCCAGTAGCCACCCACCCTCCCAGTAGCCACCTACCCACCCAGTAGCCACCCACCCACCAGCCACCCACCCACCCAGTAGCCACCCACCCACCCAGTAGCCACCCACCCTCCCAGTAGCCACCCACACACCCAGTAGCCACCCACCCAGCCAGTAGCCACCCACCCTCCCAGTAGCCACCCACCCACCCAGTAGCCACCCACCCACCCAGTAGCCACCCACCCACCCAGTAGCCACCCACCCACCCACCCAGTAGCCACCCACCCACCCAGTAGCCACCCACCCTCCCAGTAGCCACCCACCCACCCAGTAGCCACCCACCCTCCCAGTAGCCACCCACCCACCCAGTAGCCACCCACCCTCCCAGTAGCCACCCACCCAGTAGCCACCCACCCACCCAGTAGCCACCCACCCACCCAGTAGCCACCCACCCACCCAGTAGCCACCCACCCACACAGTAGCCACCCACCCACCCAGTAGCCACCCACCCTCCCAGTAGCCACCCACCCACCCAGTAGCCACCCACCCACCCAGTAGCCAACCACCCACCCAGTAGCCACCCACCCAGTAGCCACCCACCCACACAGTAGCCACCCACCCACCCAGTAGCCACCCACCCACCAGCCACCCACCCACCCAGTAGCCACTCACCCACCCAGTAGCCACCCACCCTCCCAGTAGCCACCCACCCACCCAGTAGCCACCCACCCACGCCTCCAAGTAGCTACCCACCTACGCCTCCAAGTAGCCACCCACCCAGCAAGGATCTACCCACCCACCCAGCAAGTAGCTACCCACCCGCCCACCAGCTACCCACCCACCTACCCAGCGAGTAAATATGAATGTGTTGTTAAACCCGCCACCACCCGACTCAGCCAAAGCTACGCGCGTTCTCGGTGCTTTGTCTCTCTTACAACAAAGTTCAACTGGATCCATACTTACTTCATTGTGCGTGTTTTTTTATTCCGTGATTTGCTTGTGCTATAAAGAAATCCACAGTTGTTTAACCTCACAAAAGTAATGTTGGGTCATGTGTACGAGCAAAAATATTTTAAAAACTGTTTAAAACTGCGTTGGCTTTCACGACCAATATTATTAATAATAAAAATGTTTGGGTTGGATCGCGAAACTGCGTCTTTAAACCCGCCACCACCAAAGACAGCAAATTAGTAAGGTTTGTCAAGCAAACAAAGCATTCCAATTCATTACTAGTACAGCACACCGGTGGTGCTGGAAGAGTAAACCCGCAACATTTACAATTGGAGTACGACGTTTCGTCAGTAATTACAGCGAGCATTATCAGGCGACAGACAGATGTGTTCTTGTTTCGTTTCTCAACTGCAGGCACTGTCAGCCCCAGGTCACGGCAGGTGTGATATTTGGTTAGTCCGTGAGTAAGAAAACAAGAGGACATTTACTCTACGCTTTGTTGCACTGCCCTATGCTGCAGTATCCAAGCTCAAACCTGCTTAGCTTCTCCAATCTGATGCGACCAGGCGTATTCCGGGTGATACAACACACGCGTAATATACAGGATGCATTTACAGCGAAACTCCTTTCATCCGCGCAACTCGTATCCGCAAATCCTATCATTCGCGGTTCCCATGCGCGCTGCTGCGAGAGCTCTGTTCGCGGGGAGTTGTAAGGGGCGCAGCTAAAAGCTCCCAATAAGCTGTTATTGTATAGCAGACCTCAGGAGTCGCGTGCCTAAACAGATGCAACTTTTAAACTTCCGCTACGATTTCCATGACTTTCTAGAGGCCGCGGCGAGTAGCACAGATTCGAAGAGTTTCGCCGTACGATGCGTTAGTGACAATATACATGAGCAGATGTGTAGCAGATGCATCAGTGTCATCGATTAATTTCAACAGTTGTAAGCTCAAGAAACACGTGTAGACGTGTGCGTGTAACTATCGATGAATTCCAATTCATAGATGTTGCCTGTGATGAGGCCCCTATGTTCATCGCAGCGTTAATATGATGTGACTATGAAATAGCATCTCGGATGTTGAACCGCAAAAGCAAAGCCTCACCTCCACGTCGAGTCGCTTACCTGGAATATGCTGAGAGGCAGTGCTTTGAAGATAAACAGGACCCTGCGGGGTGGGCTGGTAGGAACGAATAACCAAAGAATATAAACATAATGTATTATTACACTTGTTTAGCCAGGAAAACCCCACTGAGTCGAAAGGTTTTTGTAGGGTCCTGCCAAGTGTTTGCAGTAGGGGTCGATGTTGATACACGGACGGACGGACGGACGATATAATCTATTGGTGGTCTGGTCCACTTCGTTCCTACCAGTATAAAGAATACATAAATATGCAACGACATTGTTCACTTGCCAATCGAGAAGGGCGTTGCGGTGTTTGGAGTTAACAGAATACGGGGAAGTGTTATTGCACCACAAGCAAACGACTCGTCACAAAGTGGCACACTTACTATTATTATCATACCGGCTTACTACTCTGGGGAGAACTTTAAAGTCGCGGAGTGTGTTAATTAACATCCAGATGTGGATCATTAGCAACTATGATTCATGGTGGTGGCAAGAGCTGACTTGACATTTATCTTTAGATTTGCCATGAAAACACACGACCGCTGAGACTGGATATTGGGCTGACGATGTTGTGTAGGAGTGTGTGCGTGAGCACGTGGGGAGCGGTAGTGTAGTGGTTAGCGCGCTGCGCTACGAACCCGGCAACCCAAATTCGATTCCAGCTCAATGACCAACACCAGTGACGATTTTCTGAACCGGTCCTGGGCCTGCCCTAGGTCGACTCAGCCTCAAATGAGTTCCTGGTACGGTGTGTAAAGATCATTGCCACTGGGGAGATAAAGGCGGCCGGGCGTGGGGTTGGCCACCCACCCCCTCGCGTGCCGTGCTGGCCTTCATAGGTTATCGCTAACAGCACTTGCCCCAACAGTCTGTTCAGACGATATGGGGGATCTTTGTCTTTGTATGTTCTTGAGCGAAATTTTGCTTTATTCCCGCTATGCAATCTATGACAAATTATTATTATTGTGCTCACATGTGAGTTAAGAGCTCACCACATGGCGACCTCGTCCATTGAAAATTATACCCACAAATCTGGAAGACCTGCAGGGTTCGCACAATGTGTGGAAAAATCGTCACGTGTTATTGTAGAGCATTAATTATAATTTTATTGCTCAGGACGTGTGTCCTTAATCAATGTGCTTATGATCAGTTGTGGATAATTAGTTAACGACCACAGGCCGTTGTGCTTAACTGTTTCATTTTCCACAACAGCACGAAATGATTTGCACAGCATTGCGGGTAGCAAGTATAATACGTGGGCAGTTGTATCTGTATTTATATTTTACATTGTGGCCGCCTGACTCCCAAAGGCTGCAAAACATACAAAGTAGTTGTGTCCTACGCATGTGATATCTTAATGATCACATTTTGAATTTGTTCAGCGTACTATTCTAAAGTAATTTAGTCACACGATGAGTTTGCGGTGTATCTTATGATGAGTAGTCGACATCCCATTTAAATACCAGTCAATTGAACCGACGGCTTTATTATTTCACTGGACCCAGCTCTTCGTAAAGGGTTAAACCGGTGCATCCAAAGGTGCCAAAAGTAAGCCAAAATATTAACGTGCGTTCATATTTTCTGTAACTCCTAAAACACAGCTGCTGTTGCTGCTGCTGCAAGCCACAACGCTCACTGGTGCCAAGATACTGTGGTTAACTAAATAATTCACCATATGTCTAAGTGCAGTAAGGCGTCGTGCAGATTTTCTGGAATGTACAATGTATGGGAGCACTAAAACATAATACATACGATTACATGTACATTACAGTCTTTACATATATAAATGTAAACATGTGGTGATGCATTATGCAAAAAGTATGGTTAGAAAATCTGCATACTCGTGATATTTACTTGTTTATAAGGCAAGCGGCGAGGTATTAAATGTCAAGTTTACATTATTAGCGGTCAATTTTAGAAGAAGAGTTTTACAATGCAACTGCAAATGGTCCTTCCTGTATGGGTGTTAGGATTCAGAGCCCTGTTTAGCAATTGGTTTATACCTGAAATGATCTCCCAACGCTGTGCACAATGAACCAGCCTGCACGAAACAGTGGGGGAAGGTCGTGGTTGGTCATTAAATATGGACTGTGCCAATGCTCAGAATCGGTGGGGTAGTGGCCCATTAAATATGGACTGTGCCAAAGCTCAGAATCGGTGGGGAAGTGGCCCATTAAATATGGACTGTGCCAATCGGTGGGGAAGTGGCCCATTAAATATGGACTGTGCCAATGCTCAGAATCGGTGGGGTAGTGGCCCATTAAATATGGACTGTGCCAAAGCTCAGAATCGGTGGGGAAGTGGCCCATTAAATATGGACTGTGCCAATCGGTGGGGAAGTGGCCCATTAAATATGGTCTGTGCCAATCGGTGGGGAAGTGGCCCATTAAATATGGACTGTGCCAATCGGTGGGGAAGTGGCCCATTAAATATGGTCTGTGCCAAAGCTCAGAATCGGTGGGGGAGTGGCCCATTAAATATGGACTGTACCAATGCTCAGAATCGGTGGGGTAGTGGCCCATTAAATATGGACTGTGCCAAAGCTCAGAATCGGTGGGGAAGTGGCCCATTAAATATGGACTGTGCCAAAGCTCTGAATCGGTGGGGAAGTGGCCCATTAAATATGGACTGTACGAATGCTCAGAATCAGTGGGGAAGTGGCCCATTAAATATGGACTGTGCCAATCGGTGGGGAAGTGGCCCATTAAATATGGACTGTGCCAAAGCTCAGAATCGGTGGGGGAGTGGCCCATTAAATATGGACTGTGCCAAAGCTCAGAATCGGTGGGGAAGTGGCCCATTAAATATGGACTGTACCAATGCTCAGAATCGGTGGGGAAGTGGCCCATTAAATATGGACTGTGCCAATCGGTGGGGAAGTGGCCCATTAAATATGGACTGTGCCAAAGCTCAGACTCGGTGGGGGAGTGGCCCATTAAATATGGAATGTGCCAATGCTCAGAATCGGTGGGAGAGTGGCCCATTAAATATGGTCTGTGCCAAAACTCAGAATCAATGGGGGAGTGGTCCATTAAAAATGGACTGTGCCAATGCTCAGAATCAGAATCTTCATTTGGACTGGAGGAATCCGATCAGCCATGAAGCTCTTTTTCACAGATGTCCAGTGCTGATAGGGTTTTCATATATCTTATTCCTCAAGATATAGTTTGACCATAAGATAGGCTAATAATGTGTATCATTGCCACCGTGTAATCATAAGCCATGTGTTTTATTGGGCCATATCAGAGCGTGTTGATGTAGAATATGGAATGTGTCTGTTGCTCAGGAGACCTGAAAGGGCATATGGACATATATAGATAATATTGATTTTTTTATCTGTGGGAAATTTTTAAACATGGGGTTTTAGCCATGAAAATGTGATACAATGACTTTAACTTTTTTGAAATATGTGAATTCATGGCCAGTATCCAAAAACCAAAATACTCTATCATGTAAAACGAATAATCATCCGATTAGTCCGATTATCACAAAGTGTAAGAATCATAGCTAAACTCTATAATAGCAACATTAGGACCAACGCAGTCATTCATAAACAGTAAACATGAATTTCCATTTGGCAGAGTACTGGGGGTGGAGCCGTAGTGGAGTAGTGAGCGTGGCATACACTCTGTGTTACCGGCCACATGAGTTTGGAACTGCGGCCATGGCCAAGCAAATTGGTGAGTGAACTCTGAGCCAATTCTGAGAACCGCGCTTCACCAAATCGCACCGACAAGCGTGGACCAAGTGTGATCCAACAACCCCCGTGACCGGCGCGGCATGGGAAGGCCTTCATCCAGCAGTGGATCGATAAAAAAACTCAATAATGTTTTTACTTACATTAATACTGTGAACAGTATTTGTAATAATTGACGATGATGATGGTGATGATGAAGAAGAGGATGTTTTTTTGTGCTATTTGATTCTGGCCTCGACTTGCTTGACATTGAAAGTCTGACCTTCGTAAGGAGAAACAATTACAGGTTTGCCTTGCTTTTATACAATGAGGTATGAGACCATATGACAGCAATACTAAGAATTCATTATTTCTGGTCAAAACATGCTCTTAAATTCAAGGCTATTGTACGGCCTAATCATCATTGATCATAATATGGCGAGGATAAATCCTGGATGAGTTGGGAGTTGTTTAGGCCCAGCAACTTGCCGAGTGTGGATCAAATGAGTTCCGATTCCTGGGAAGTCAACAGCGGTTTTGCTGGGACCCGGGCCCTGTTCTTTAGCATGTCCACCACCAGCATTGACCGAACTTAGTTTTAGAAGGGAGATTATATGTTTACTTACAATGGACAAAAATCCCATAAAGGATTCGCTGTTAGATTGTGATCAAACAGACACAATAGCAACAGTTACAGAATAATACCACGTTATATCATGGCAAGAAAACAAATATTTGTAGCTGAAACGACCAACATGAGGGGGTTGTAAAATGCAAAGCACCAATGTTGAATAGTTGATTAAATGTACGACTAATAATAATAATAATTTCCAGCCACAAACAATCCACTGCCGGATCAAGGCCCTCCCACACTGTGTCAGTCATGGGGGTAGTATGCACGTATATCGCCACCATTGTCAGTGCGGGTTGGTGGAGAGAGATATTCTGATGACGCCCAGTGCCACTGATGTTAGCCCATGGCCAGCTTCACGTTGCGGTGCGCAAATCATCGGGGCCACCTCTTGCACAGCCGAACAAATGCAGAGAACCGGGATGATTTCATTCTGATTTTCAGGCATTGCGGTTTGAGAAATCAATTGTCCCTCAACTGAGAGTGCTCATTCAGGCTGGGAATGTATTTCCCTCAGATGAGGAGCGGGGGTGGTCTCATCCGTCGGCAACAACTAAAACCTTCTGCCACGTGGAGTTACGTCGCCTGACCGAAACTCTAGTCAGCATTAACGCAGATGAGAGGTGTCTGTGGGCTGCGTTGAATGTGTGTGTGAGATGGGGTTGGGGGAACCTGATTATTGAGTCCCTCTGGGGGGTGGGAGAGCAGACTCACCAAGGCTCCCTCTGGTTGAATGGTTTGCCGTGAATATATTGTGTGTTCCATTTGCTAAAACACAATTGGATGGGTCACATCACCTCCCAACCCCCGCCCCCCAACCTCGCCCGCGTTTCACTCCATCTCGATCGCCCTGCTCCGCTTCCTTGCACCCGTCTCACCTCCCATCCCACCGGGAACCCCGTGGTGCGGGGGAGCCCCTACTGCGTCCCGTCCTCTGTTCCCGGCCTCGTGAACGTTGTAAGAGAAGGATTTCTCCGTGCCCGGTGCGAGGCCCCTTGGGGTAGCTTTTTACGATCGAGGCGTGCGGCATGACAAAAATACCGTGCGTTAGGCGGGCGGGGGGGGAGGTGACAAGCTGGGACACATGGCAAGCTTGGCCGGCGCTCGGTTTAACAAGAACCGTGGTGCCGCTCGTTACGATCAACGCAATTTTTTTTGTCTCCTCATCCTCCGCAATTCCCAACCGCCCCAACACTGAGCTTCACTTGCGTCGCACACACGTCCACACCGCTGTTTAATTTTGACATTATATATATGTGTGTGTGTGCGTGTCTACGTCAGTGATTCGCAAATGTAATTATTGTCCAGATCAACTTGCATTTGCATCACAGCCACCACAGGACCGCCCGGAGGACCGTCGCAGACCGACGGTGGAACCGGGGACCCACACTCTGAGATCCACTGCCCTACGTTGATATCCATCGCTCATCATTTCACACTGGAGCCTGGCAGTCGAGTGCAGCGTCGATTGGAACATTGTAACGTGACGCTAATCACTTGTGAAACGCGCGTTTTCGCTTTCCCATGGCCTCTGAAACGGTGATCAATATATTTGCTCGCGGTTTGCTTTTAATTAAAGTTTGCTTGTGCTTAAAATTCAGGATAGCTATTTAGTTAGTCTTTACAACTCGCCAATTCTTTACATTATGTCTATTCATATGGTCGATGTATTGTGAAATTTATTGGCAGTGTTTGTGCAATTTGCCACTTTACCCTCTTCAATATTTACGAGGGGTTTTTAATGTTTTTCTCCCCCCATCGTACGATGTTTTCCTGCATATTTTCCCCAAGTCTCACTTATTCCACCAAACAAATCTCAGCATATTATCCGTTAAGATTGACGTGAGCTCATTGCTTATCTTGCTAATCTCATTTGTTGTTGTTGTTTTTAATACGGAGTTTCAGATTTACAGTTTTTTTGTGAAACCGAGATCCACGTTGGCCATTTGCTGCATATAAAAAAATAAAACTGCAGCACTAAAATGGAAAGCTGCAAGATCTTAGAGAGCGTTACATATCTGCACATTTCACACCATAAAATGGACTTTGATGTTTTATGGTGGTCCGGGAGTGCTTAATGTACCATGCCTGAGGTCCCAAGGCTCGAAGCTTAGATTCCTTTTGTCCCACACTGACATTTCAGACAATTTCAATTGATTTCTAAATGGCTTCTATACCCCGGAAGGCCCTCCCTCAGGTCGCCTTAGACTTAACTCTTTGACGCACATGGCCGTAAATGCATGAGCAAGGTAATGTTGCACTGCAACAGATTGCAATTGTTTTCCTCTAGGCTGCAGCGTGACCCTAGAATAAGAAAAAAAATCGCTCACCCGTGAATAACAGCGAAGAAAATGTGTTTAAAAAAACACGGGGCCTTGTAATTTTTCAAAATGGTCCAAATTAGTTACGTAAAAAATCTCAACTCATTTGGCTACTCTCCAACCCTTATCTACCCAAGCTCTCCGGCATCTCTATTTATTTGCTATGAATAAGGCCCATTGCCCGAAATGTCGGCTATTATATATGTTTTCTTTTGAAAGCAGGCTTTTTGAGGAATGTGTGTTTTATACTCTTTGTTTTTTTCGGTAAAGTCACGTACCGAAAAAACCAAAGGCTATGAATCCTTGCAGTCACGAAAGCTTTAAATCTAGAATGTGTGTTTTGTTCTTTATCTTTGCGCACACCACTGCCACCACAGGGTAACTAAATAATTCGTAAAATTGGTTGTAAGTTAAGAACAGTATAATCGTGCAGTGTATGGCAAAGCATTAACTTTTGGCACCATTCGAAGGAAAAGAAGGCTGCCGTTCTTTAGCCACACCAATATCTCCGGCAGCACAACAAAAGCCATCCTACGGGGCACCATTGAGGAGAAAAGAAAAGCAGGGCACCGGGGGAATTCCTTGGGTGCAGAACATCACAGACTGGAGATTGGCTTCCTCCGTGACCAGCTCCTCCGCGTGGAGGCAGATCACGACCCGCGCTGCCAACACGGCGCTCCCAACGACCTCATCGTGAGTGAGCGCTCCTGGGAAGTGGATGAACAGGAAAATGCTCAGTGTGTGTATGTGTATAATCGCAATGTGGGCTGCAGAAGCGGTGCATTGGTTCGTGCAATGCACTATGAACCCAGTGACAAGAATTACATTCACCGCTACTGGTAACGTCAGTGTAGAGCGATATCTCAACCGGACACGAGCCTTAACTGACCAGCATGGTGAAGTATGGACGAAACAACCCCCATGAGTGACAGTGAGGCGATGCCTTCACCCAGCAATATTAGTAAATGTTGTGCGTTTACTCTCCAACACACCTGTGTGCTGAACTTGCAACTAATGGCATGTTCTGTTTACGAAACAAACCTTACTATTTGGCTGTGTCCGGTGGTGGTGGGTTCAACGACACATGATTACACGATCTAACTCAAATAAAAACCTATTATGGACAACATTGAGTGCAAAAGCCTACGCGCTAAACTGTTTAATTGCTGTTGTTTAAGAAGTTCTAAGCGGCGTATGCATCCTTTTGCCTGCATTTGTGTCTGTAGATAGCGGAGGAGTTCGGGGGTTGCGTTTAACGAATTTCGTCTGAATATAAATAAAAACACCTCGAGAGGAGTATGTGTGTGTGTGCGGCGCTTGCGTTTGGTGCGATTGCACACACCGAAATGAAAAAAAAACTTTAGTGTCGTGTTGGCACTCGGGGCAATACTTGGACAACTTAGCCGGTTTAAAGGGCTTTCGAGAAAAATGTACGTTTGGCAATTCCAAGAAATGCTTGGGAGGTGCAGTGCAGGCGCTAACGCAATATTCTCTGAGTTATCCATGCCGTGGCTGACCAAGGATAACGTGAACATATAACAGAAAAGCATTGCTATGATCTGCGTTTGTAATGGATGAGGATTTTTGCACCCATAAAAAGATATTGTATTCTGTGGTTCTCCTGAAAATGGACCAAGGATAAGAGATGTTTTCATCACAGATAACAGAATAAACACTCCAATCATCCACAATGTTGCTCATCTGCAATGGGGTTCACCCATTGTATCACTCTGTATGCGTCTATGGCAAGCAAAGCCAACGCCTGCTATTTATTTTCAAACATTGTGTCATATGTATCTCTTCTTATATTCCTGAGGCATTGTTGTAAATTCCACATGCATATATGGGCAGTGCTCATTCCATCCATAGACGAGCCACTTTGGTGAATTCCCACAAGATGTGCAGCCTCGACAGTTGGTCCTCATTTGACCCATTCAGGAGGAATGATGGATTCAGTCAGCCTTGACCGAGATTTGAACTTGTAACCATACAACCGAGAGCCTGTCGACTTCATTGTACGAGCTATATATACATACTTTTTTTTTACAAACACGCATTGTAAAAACATTTCCCAGCATTGAACGTAAGAACTACAAACCACACTCCAGGATTAATGAACAAATGCAGGGATATCGCGTTTAACCCAAAATATTCTTTAATTCCACACCCCCACGTTGGTGGAATTGTAAGTGAGATGGTTAAACAGCTGTTTGTATGGGCGGATGGAAATCTCTTATCACTATCCTGTTTGCTTGGCTTTCTGGCTTAGGAAAAGAGACCGGGTTACCTGGGAAACAAAAAGAAAATCAGAGGGGGAGGGAGGTGGGTAGGGGAAAAAAACCAAGTCATCTGTCTTTGGGGTGTCTCAGTTAATATTTAATACGTGCCCCAAATTAACCTTCAGAGGAAAAAACAGATTACTTGGGGGCTTGAGGGCTGCAGGTCTGGGGCGGGGAGACTCGCTGAGCAAATGAAAGGAGACTTCTTGCGCTTCAAAAGGCATCGCAAATCACTTGCAAATGCACGGCCGCGCTCCGAGCACGAGCAGACACCTGCCAAGATCATACGTAAAGATCCACGTGGCTGTTTAACATTGCATGGGAATTAAATCGGTCAAAAGTGGGAGTGGGTGGAATACGAGTGCTAATGAGTAGAAGTTGTGCCTGGCTAGGGATTCCCATCCGAGAGGTTTGTCGAATTAAAAGTCTCTCTCCGGATATACGGCGACCGAGCCCCCAAAGCTTATCCCCAACCCGAACATCATGACCTAAACCCCTGACACCCACCAACTTCATACCCCCCTTGGGAAAAATATCGCAGTTCATAGAGCCATCCTTCATAAATGTAAATCCACAATTATGTTTTTTTCTTTTATGTCGACCGGCCCCAGCATGGGACTGTGCATCCGGCCGATAGCAGACCAAGGCCTAACGAGCGAGGGGGTGATGTGGGACCGGTGACGTCTTGAGTACGCTTGTCGTAGGCCACGGGTCAGAGTTTCTGAAGCGGCAATTGGGAGCTTTGTAATTGAGACGGGGGACAATGACAGCAACTCGTGTGGCTATGAAGTCACAATGTTGGAGCATGCATTTAAGGGGATGCATAGAAAGTGAAGGGTATCGTCAAATATATATTATTTACGGACCTCTGTTTATCCACTGCTAGTTGAAGGCATTTCGGTCACAGAGGTGGCTTGAGCACACTTCGCCATGCTGGTCGATGTTGACTGGTGAACTTTGGAGGACAGGCCCAGTTCAAATATCGTCCCGCCACTGATTTAGCGGTGGCCAAGAATCACGCTCGCGTCGCTGGGTTCATAGGGCAGCGTGTTCAACCACTGCGGCACCGCTCCCTCCCTTCAACCCCCTCCAGCAGAGGGATACTCAACTAGAACATCTCACACGTTCACAATTTCCGGCACACTGTGGCTCTTATTCTCACTGTTCAGAAAACCTGATCGCTTTTCCACTTCCCACGTTAACCCCTCCAATCACTGTGGCCTCTTCCTCACTTCTTTCCCACTCGTTCATCCCCGCATCCCCATATGTCACCCTCCCTCTCGCGACATCCATTCTTAACCTTACCCCCACAGTTTCCTTCTCACAACAAAGGTCCCCCGTGTGGCGTTAACAGACTCTTGGAGCAAGTGCTGTTAGCGAGTAGCACCGATAAAGGCTGGCACTGCACACGAGGGGTGGGGGGGGGGGGTGGCCAGCACCGTGCACGGCCGCCTTTGTCTCCCCAGTGCTGATGCTTAAACATCGCACCAGGTACTCATTTGATGCTGAGTCTACCTAGGGGATGCCCAGAACCGATTCAGATAGTCGTCACTGGTGTTGGCCGTAAGGGGGGAGGGATCGAACTCGACTCGTCGGGTTCGTAGCGGAGTGTGCTAACCGTTGCACGACCGCTCCCCCTCACCCCTCACCCCCCACCCATCTCACACGTTATTCTCTCCTGCCACATCCACTTCCATCATCCTCCACCACCACCTTTATCCTCAACCCTCTCATCTTTGGCACCTCTCCCCATCCCCCACCCGTTCCCTTCCCCCTTCCGCTCCTTCGCTCCCTCCCCTCTTCTTCACCGGTCCGTCGACGTCTCCCTCGAGGTGCGATGTCACGCAGCTTTATGCAACATCAATCGATGGTTTGTTTCCCATAAACAAGTTATGTCCTCTTCGTTGTTTTGTTTCTTCGAGGGAGAGCAAGACTGAGGCGGTTTACACAAAAAGAAGCAATTATTGTATCTTTGCGAAGCATTTGTGGGCATTTTAAGAAATTTAAGCTCGCATCGGACATCGACTGTGGCCAACTTTTGTGAATGCAATGACAGCGCCTTTGACATCCATTCTATAACAGAGAGCATACTTTGGTAATTTCGCGCAAGATATTACTGCCCAGCAAACCGTTTCCCCCGTGGATAGTATTACCACAAAGCGATCCAGCCACAGATCGATTAGCACGAAAGAAGTTGAACGTACATACATACACTGTGATGCGTCAATGCAATAAATACGCCATACAATAATCCCAACAATGTTCAGTAAGATGGGAACGTGGTTTTATACTTTTTGGGTTAGATCGCGTAAATATAAATGTGTCGTTGAGCCTGCCACCACCCGACACTAGCTGCAATCACCAGCGAAGCGTCGTACTCGAATTATAAATGTTGTGGGTTTACTCTCCAACTAATTGGAATTTGTTTACCTGACAAACCTTACTAATTGGCTGTTGCGGGTGGTGGCAGGTTTATCGACACGTATTTACGCCATCTAACCCCAAAAAAAACTTTATCATTGATATTGATCGCTAAAGCCAACGAAGTGTTAAACAGTTTTATATTTTTTTGCTCGTACACATGACCCAACATTACTTTTGTGAGGCTAAACAACTGTGGATTTTTTTTATAGCACAAGTAATTCACGGCATAAAAACAAACAATAAAGCAAGTGGGAGCCAGTTGAACGTTGTTGTAAGAGAGACAGAGCACCGAGAACACACACGTAGATTCGCAAAGCTACCTGTACGTGTCGATTTAATATCCTCGGGTGTTAATTCTTACTTAATTCTTACTTGATACAGCAAGCGTGCTGTGACGGTTCCACCTGAAGACGGAAGCTTGTGTTGCCTCCGAAACGTCGTGATTTTTATTTTATTTGATTATTTTACTTTTACTAATTTAAATTTTTTTTACCTACGTGACTTTACCGAAAAAAACGTAAGAATATGAATCCTCGGGTGTTGTGTGAAAAATGCAAACAAGCTCATTCATTAAATATTCTCGCTCACGTGCTCCGACAACTGAACACTCAAGTCAAACGCTCCCCCAGTCCTTTAATTAGGGAAAGGACTTCCTAGTCTGTTGCCTTATTACTGTATTCATTATTCCGTAAATGTGGACCCAATTGTATTATTTATGATGTACTTAGTGGGCCTTACTGTCATCACAGATCAAAATCTTAGTTATGCATAACCTTTACAATCTGCCTGTTGGTACATTCTGTATTGATTAATCGTACTAATATTTTTTAATGACTATGCAGTATATTTGATGCACACGTGATATGTCTTTATATGCTTAATGTAAAGTGGATACATCCCTCGTATCGCATGCATAATGCATGAAATTATATTACGTTTATATATAAATATTTGTATGCATTTTAATAAATTATTGATGTAAATATATCGTGGAAATATATTGTAAAGGATGATATAGTGGTTAATACGCTCGCTGCTGGGCTCGTTTTGATGGCGAGGGCTACTGGGCAATGTTGGGAGTGATGAGAGCGAGAGAGAGTGCTGCCCGATGCAGTATGAAGGTTGAGGATATCGTGCTTTTTGTTGTTGGGTTAGATCGCGTAACTATCAATGTGTCGTTAAACCGCCACCACCCAACACACCCAATTAGTAAGGTTTGTCACGTAAACAAAAGATGCCAAAACGTTTCTGGTGGATTGGAGAGTAAACCCACAACATTTGCAATTCAAGTAACGACGTTTTGCTGGTAATTACAACCAGCTTCTTCAGGCGATAGCCAGAACAGAATCTAACCAAAGAAAACCTCATGAATAATATTGGTCACGAAAGCCGACATGTTAAACTGACATCATGTTGTTCCACTGTCTCCCATCACAAATCAAGGGACTGCACGACAATTTAAACAAAAATAAACCCCATAATTAAATCGCAAGCGAATCTTTTCCCTGGAATGAAACGGTTATTCTTCAACGGGCTGTCACGTGGTTTGTATAAATTAATTCCAATTGAGCATAAATACGTAGTAATTTTGTGCCGCCTTGGTGGATTGTGGGTAATTAATAAATAAGCAGCCTACACATTCTCTCCTTCACCAAAATAAAATAACACAATGAGACTTTCATACGTACGTGTTTCCAGAAGTACTTGATTACACATTCAAACCATTTTTTTTCTTTATTATGAGCTTCGACATCCACGGATGACTCTTGCCTTACACATAAGGCAACCCCGGGCCACACTCTGCTGATAAGAACCTGTGAAATAAAAACCAGTCCAGGGTGTATTGAAGGGTCAGGGCATGTTTAATGAAGATATGGTCAATGAGAGCATAGTTGGGCTACTGTGCTACCTTGGTTAAAAATTACATTTAAAGTGCTTGAAGCTTGAAAGCAGCTGCCCTGGCATTGGTCGTGGAGAATTGAGAGGGTTCCTTGGGTCAAAGTGAACGTTTACCGAGTAACCGCTGCCGGTCATCGTTCAACTGCTCCTTCAGCTCTGAAAGTAGACATGTAAGACCCTGTGACTAAATGCACAAGTTCAGGCCATCGGTGTGCTGGCATCATTGCCCCATAAAGAGCATTTCAAGCATACAAGGCCTGGATATAATGGAACCTCACCTCATGAGCACAGTTCCTGAAACGATGTGGTGGTTCACGCGAGCGGGCAGCATTGTTCCAGAAGGTGCATTGGTCAATAGCCTGGATGCGATTTTATTTTGGCATTGTATTTATTTTACTCACGTATGTTTGTTTGTTTGTTGAACTTCTTTCGCACCGTACGTAGCCAACCGTGCTAATCGGAGGTGCATGTATAAGCTCATTAAACCCACTCTGCTTTGTGGATTTTCACGCATGAAGGACTACTCATCACTTCACGCCGAGGCGTCATATATCACGTCTCGCCAGGACAATGCAGTTCAGCAAAAAAGAGGCGGGCTCCACATGTTCCATCCGTATGGGATTGAATGTAGTACGGAGTTAGAATGATGGCCTTAATCTAAGTTGTCTTGTGGTTGTTGTTGTTTGACTTGCATCCCACTGGGAATTTTTGCACACAGCGTTGGTGTACGGTGCCTTTTCTGCAATATTTTGCCGTCTTTTCTTGGATTTTCTGTTTGCACACAGCCACATAGTCACTTTAAGATGTTTTCTTGTTCATGTTTTTGTGTTTTGTTTGTTGTGGTTGCACCCGATTCAAGAGCCGAACGGCTCACAGGGCTAAACCAAATAAATGAGAAAAAAAAACTGAAAGCATGCACGGCTTTTATTCAAGTGCGCCACTTGTCTCCCTCATGTAAACCACTCTGCAATTGGCCGATAACAACCGAGCGTAGAGGAACGCAGAGCTTGGGCAATTGTTTGCACCGCCGGCTCCACGCCAGGTAGCTGCTGCTGCCTTCCAGCCTCTCAAGTGGTTCCTCACCCCTCGGAGTCATTCTCTCCTCCCCGATCTCAGTCAAGCAAAACCCTCGCTCATACGCGAGTTCTGGATTCGCGAGTTGACAAATGTATGCCAATCTAGATTTGAAGTTTTCGTGACTGCAGGGATCCATAGGCATGGGTTCTTTCGGTAAAGTCACGTGGGTATAAAATAATTTAATTTATTTTATTTTATACCTACGTGACTTTACCGAAAGAACCAAATGTATGCCAGTTTTCTATTCGCGACCCCCTCCAGACGGAGCGTGCACAGTGCCTTACAGAGACCACCGTCACTGGCATGTTGCGCGCAGATTGTTACGACTGTACATGTTACTACTGTACACGTGGAACTGTCTGCTGCGAGGATGAGGCACGCCCGCTCGGCTGCCCGCTGTATCCTCATGATGGCAGCTGTGCGCCGTTGTTATCAAACACCTGCATCTCCAGAGGAGACATCCTCCTTAATTCCTCACCATCATCGCCGTCTCCGCCGTCGTCAAATCATCATCAAAGGTAATTAAAACACACATTGTTATTCATAATTTATTCATTCGAGTCATTGTTATTAAACGTTTATCATTTCCCCACCTATGTTCACTCGTACCCCATTGTTTCCCTGTTTCAAACAAGGTTTCTGCATTCGCGAATTCTGCATTCGAGAGAGTTTTCAAGAACGTAACCCTCTCGAATAGGGAGGGTTTATTGTATATGTACTGCCGGGAAAAGGACATTATCTCAATCCCAAAGTGAGCAAATACTGTGCATTATAACATGTTTCAATTGTTATAATTATACGTTATTTCTTGCCATTGTATTTGTAAAGCATGGTATTTATCCATGTTTACGTTTTTTCTTCAATTAATTTAGTTTTTTTATTCCAGTTCAAACTTTAGCTATCGTTTTCTCATGATACTAAACATCGTGGAACTTAATCAGCTGATGGGTAAATCATTGTTCCAACTATAACCCAGTTGTGGTGTTGGCATGGGACCAGCATCCCAGAAGCTTCACAACAACAGACCTGGAAATGGCATCGCATTATTCTGCCCAACGCCATTCAAGGAACCCATCTCACGATGACCTCTCGACTCTGTGTAGTAAGCGAGTCGTTAGATGCATTTTACCAATTTCAGAACATGCGCCGTCATTCATGGGCAGGCTAAGGTCACGAAATATTCTGCGCGTGTCTTTTTTAGCACGTGGCACCTGGGTGATCAAATCTAGAATCCCATTGGTGCCGCTTCAGTGCTCACGCGGACATAGCAATATCCCTTTGTCACCCAAACATCTCCCTTTTAAAGTCTTATCTTAAAGACATCACCCCCTACCATCACAATAGCCATTAGCACGACGCTACCTCTAACCTGGTGGTCCCCCATCCTCGTAACGACCGAGCCTGACCTCTCGGAGCATCTCACACGTGACAAGATCGGGCTTGTCCAAGGCGCGTTGGCTGCAGACGAAAGAATGCAAACCCGGGTGCGTTCACGTCGACGCAAAACCGTAGCGTGCCGTGCGAGTGCCGATGCGTCGCAGTCGGTGACGTCCCTCGGTGTGTTCGTGACTCGACCCTGTGCTGTCAGCGTAAAGTCACGGACAAGACACGTTTACTGTGGACAATACAATGCGCTGACGTCTTCGTGACATCATTCGGGGTCGCGTTATAATCATATCGCTTGTACGACGGGACACGCGGTTTCATCGAGCACGTTTGGCCCTCGCGTCGTAACTCCTAAACGTCGCTGCCTTCCTTAATAATGAATTAACCATTCATTGGTCACTCTTAGTAACAGTAAATGGTCGCAGTGTGGAAATAGCCTTAGTTATTTTGGTTGGTAGGTCATACTTCAAAGGGTTAGGGCATGTTTAATGAAGATAGTGTAAGTGAGAGAATAGTTGGGCTACTGTGCTACCTTGGTTAGAAATTACATTTAACGTGTTAGAAGCTTGAAAGCAGCTGCCCTGGCATTGGTTGTGGAGGATTAAAAGGGTTCCTTGGGTGCAAATTGTAGGGGGTGATTTCTTTAAGGGGACGCCACGGTGGAAAGGTGTTAAATACCTCGACTGGTATGCAGGTGGTCGTGGGTTCGAGCTCGACCCTGACACCTGTATAATTGGAGTTTGCGTGTTCTTCACTCGGTCGCGTTGATTTTCCTCCAGGTTCTCAGGTTTTGCCCTCCTCATTTAGAAACATGAGTATTTGGATGCAATAAATGTCAACATGACAATCCCCTTCGTTGAGCTCTCACTTGTGGCCAGGTCGCTTCTGAAAAAGAGCCAAATAGTTCAGTGGGCCTTGCCTGGTAAAATACAAATAAAATATAGTAAATTGAACCTTCACCAGGTAACGCTGCTGGGTATCGTTCAAGTGCTCCTTCAGCTATGAAAGTAGACATCGGACCCTGTGGTTAAATGCACACGTTTTAGGCCATCAATGTGTTGGCATCATAGCCCCATGATGAGCATTCCAAGCATACAAAGCCTGCCAATAATGGCACCTCACCTCGTGACCATAGTTTCTGAGACGAATTGGTCGTTCACGTTTGTGATCTATCGGGTGAGGAGGTTTGTAGGGTTGATGGATAAAGCAGGGATCGTGTGTTTTTGAGACACTCAGCTGCAGGTGCCTGACGGGTGTATGTTGGCACCAGTACAGCAAACGTGATGCTCTGACATTGTGTGCGAGTGAGATGTGTGTGGGCACTTTGGATCCACACCGAACCAAGGGAACTGCTAAAACATCCCAAGCAGGACTCTGCCAGAGCAAATTCTCAAGTCTCAGCGATGCTTTCCTTGGTTTAACGAACAAATGTTTAATATTTTTGATAATGCTCCCCAATGTGCCCCTTTCCAGTGTAATAATGACCATTTATTAATACATTTTCCTTGATAATCCTTTGAGATGGATATTTAGATGCATTTCACCTAGGTACACGATAAGACACATTGGTAATTAATAAATCCTTTGGGATTCTAAACACAACTCGAATTTTTTTTGTTCAATAACTTAGTAATTAAAGGACGTGTGCATTTAATGAGATTACATGGCCTTTCTAATTTTGTGTGGGGAAGCGGGGGGGTGCAGGAGGTGCTGGATGTTAGAAGAGGCCATTGGGGGAGAAGGGCTGAATGGGTTAAAGCGAGGAAAAGAACAGCTGGCCAACATTTTTTGTTCGCACTCCGCTCCACGTTCAGTTCTGGCTGCTGTTATTACAGCTTCTCCGTTGCCTCGTTCTAAAATAACCCAACAGAGCTATGGCCCCGGAGCGATTGCCCCGTGCATTGTCCATCCCCAGCCATGCACAAGGTGCGAGATGGCAGCTCCACAGTGGAGGCAATAGAAATATTCCGTCCTCCACCACCACCCATTGATTTTCACTCGGTAAGACTTTGTGTTTTTCTCAAGCAAAAAAAACCCACTGCATTGTTGAACAGGAAGCGACGAAAGGGAACCACTTCATGTGCTTTTTTTTGTCCTCCCTTCACCGCTACGGTCACCTTCAAACAATTTTACGCCCAGCACAGTTCACTCGAAATGCACAAACTTTCAAGGGCAAACTTCATGGTGCCACCAGACCCTGAATTAGCGTTTTAATTGGCTGAGTGCTGCTTCTGGCGCCACTTTTTCACGAACGCATTTTATTCGAACGTGTTTTATGGAAATTTGACATTGGAAAGTGCCGATCGAATGAGACGCATCTTGGTGGTGAGTAATGTTTCCACTATCTGTGCAATTATGTTAAATTTAACGTTTTCAGTTGTTATTTTTTTCTTCATCAAAGTTGTCCATGGAATCTGGGGGATACATTTGTATGGTCTACAGGATGCTTCAAGCTCAGGCGCTGCTTGTCTGCAAGGAACAAATTGATTGTTTAAAGCGCCACAAATGTAATTATGTATAAGAACGTAATTTAATTTTAGCCAAGGGGAAAGCCTTCTGGCTAGGAACATAGGCGGCATTACGCCAGCAAGCATGCAGTAAAAGGGACCAAAACATTCATCGTCCAAATAATTGTATTATTCCCATGCCGTAAATAAATAATATCTGTGTGAACTGATACAAATAGTCGGGCAGGCATGGTGAAGGAAAAAAAAGCCATACTACTTGATGGTGAATGCATTGAGCGCCATTCTTAACGCGTGCGTTTGGTGGCGAAGACAACGCTGCTCCTAGAACTCAAAAGTCTTGCAGCTCACGATAACGGCATGTAGAGTGCTCCTCCACGTCTGTTTGTTTTCACTGCTCCTTGCACGGATGACAGTGGATCTGTAGAGAGTTTCTTTTTGGGGCTGCCCGACATGCAGAAAAACCAGTGCAGCCACCGTCTCACCACAAAAAGCCAAACACGATCCTCGTACAATGTAAATAGTTTAGGCATGCGCACAACAACAAACAACAAATATCCCTTCCACAGCTATGTAGGCTATTGGCAAGTTTCGACTCATCATCACAAACAGTTATGATCTTTCTGCTACTGCTACCAGTCTCGCGATGCGGTAATTCAGCTAGCTCCTGCAGTGAGCGCATTTCACTGCTCAATCTCCGTGGTGTATGTGGAGACTAATGAAGGACTGGCAGCCAAAGGCTGCCAGTCCTTCATTAGTCTCCACATACAGGCATCATCCCCTTCAGCGACGTGTCCTGCTCAAGCCTCCAATTAGCACAGTTGGCTACGTACGGTGACAAATAAGTTCAACATGAAAATAATACAAACAAGCCCACATTTGTTAACAGTGCACGAGATGTCACTGTCTTGCATATTTTTTTCTGATCGACGTTTCTCTGTCTGTTCCCAGGATGTACCTTTGCATGCTTGTTAGCCCACTTTTCAGCTCTTGTTCCAGTTTATTAAAACAGCGTTCATATTTATGATACATAGGTCATAGTTGGTAATGCATAATGATTTTAAACTGTCTCCTTTGGGCCCCTTGATAAGTTGCCTTTCATTACCCAGGTCAGTTTTCTAAAATCACTGCAACCGGCTGCAAGTGCGAGTCCTGATATGAAGCTGCGTTTCAAGCTGGCACAGCAACGAACGGGGAGTTTTGTCCAGCACCGCACTGAGCCACCTTTGTCTTCCCGGTGTCTTTGCGCACCAAAGCAGGAACTCGTTTAAGGCCGAGTCAAAGCCTCAAGTGCCCAGACAGTTTCAGATGCCATGTCGCTAATGTTATCCATGGCCAGATTACTCAAGTGCAGGCAGTCAGGTTTGTAATGCGATGGACGAACCACTGTGGGAAAAGCTGCACCACGTACATAAATGCAATGATTTTTCACTGGCGACCAAACGTTACTTAAAATTCGTTACCAGCTGAGCACCTCTCTAAAATGATAAAATCATTAACGCTCCACTTCAATATGCAGGCTGTATTTTGTCAATAAGATGCGTGTAGTCACTCTGTGTACACATATCCTGAACACCGTGCAGCGATTGATTCGAGCAGATGACACCGCACCTGATGTCATTGATTCATTGGCAGAACCACAGGAAAATTGTACAAAATGTGTTCTGCGCTGCCGTGGTGGATTGTGGGTATTAGGATAAAGCATGAACAAGCGAGGCTCTGTCTCGCCACTTAATATCATGCGGTCCGTCAGCCTGTGGGGATTCTGGGCCCAGCAGCGTTTGCTTCGGAAAATAAACTCTGGACTGCCTTCCCTCTCTCCGAGTCACGTCAGCAGAGTGTTGCTGATTAAACTAATTATAACACGTAGGCTTTCGCGACCAATATATTTCATAATCAACGTTTTTGGGTTAGATCGCGTTATTTATAAATGTGTCGTAACCCTCCACCAACCGACACGGCCAATCAGTAAAAAAGTGTCACGTTGACAAAAGACAAATAGTTCACTACTTTAGCCCACCAGTGTGTTGAAGCGTGAAACCACAAAATGTACAAGTTTTGAGTACGACGTTTCGCTGGTAATTGCATCCAGCATCATCGGGCAATTCGCCAGAATGGTGATTCTGCTGAGTCCCCGAATGTTATAGCCTAGAACACTCGAAGCACAGAAAAGCATGGGATCACACTCCGATTAACATCGTTGGCTACGTACTGTGCAAAATAGGTTCAACATGCAGTACAAACGTACACTGGTCTGTTTACTTATTTTATTTCACACCCACAGGAGGTGGTTAAACCCGATTAATGATTATACGGGATTGAATTCCCCCTTGCACGCATGGTAACGTTGCTCCGTGCTAGACTTTGCTATGCTACGTGTTTTTTTGCTTCAAACCCATTCAAAAACTCCCATCAACACCAAAGGGCATATTCACATGAGGGCATCTATGTTGCAGGTAAAAAATAATAAGAAAACCAGTTCGATGGCAATCATTCCCACCCGCATGTGACATGAAGAGCACCGAGTGCAAAACTTTGCAGCCCTCTCGACGACGGATTTCCAATCCTACAATGCCCTGGTTCTGTTTTCCTGTTTGTTTTATCGCGGTATTTTCAACATTATTTATATTGCACCGCGATGCAATATATTCCAAGGCTAATAATGGTCGTGGCTCGTGTTCAGTCAATAGCTGTCAAAACAGCTTTCCGTCAATATGCGGCGGTCGCCAGAGTGATTCTATCTCTTGGATGTGCCCAGTTCGTCCAAGCACATAATACTTAGACAAAACAAAATCGCCTGCTTCCCACCAGTGGCTGCTGCTGCTACTGCTACCGCCGCTGCTGCTGCCACTTCTGTTGCAGGCAAACACACGGGCATTGCTGGGCTGTCTTAGACACCCCTCGTGGATTTAATTGGCTCCGTCGCAAATCTCCCAACGCTTCTGCCCACGGTTGTTTGACTGTGGTGTGAACACGATCCTCGTACGATTAATAAGCGAAGAGTGCACACTACTTATTGGCTGCAAGGTGGCCAATGAACAGCATCTGGGTATGAGGCCATTTGGCCCTTGCTGCGTGCAACGTATAGCCAATTACCGTATTCTCCGGATTGCAAGAGGCACATGTATTTGTTCATTATTTAAATCAAAAGTGGGGGGGGAGGGGGGTGAGCACCTGCACATGCAACTTACAATCAATGTCCACGCGATTTGCCACCCGCTCTGTGTACCACCCGGTCTGTGTGTTGTTTGTTGTTGTTACTTTCTGAGCCGCCCCTATTGGACATCTGTGAAAAAGAGCTTCATAGCTCATCGGATTTCTCCGGGATGCATAAAGATTGTGATACTGATCCTGTGTGCCACTCATTCCACCAAATTAATTTTAGCAAGCGACTGGAGAGAAAAAGTTTTACAGGCACTGTGCACAAACTAATTTTCAAAATATTTGGCATATATTGTTGAAATATACTTACTTACACACACAAAGTATGTATATATATTTGTTGGTTATAGGGTTTTTGCCGGTACTCTAACAGTGTTGAGACTGGTGGTCCTACACACCGTTTGTAAGACATACAATTTTAGCGCTGCGTTTCCCATGCCGGGTACCGTAACGTTCCCTATTCTGTTTATTGTTACGTCACATTGACCCACATAGAATTTATTCACTTAAATGAGTGTTTTTCTTCTTCTAAATTGACCCAAATAAAAGTATTTCCAGTGCGCCTATAATCCGGAGAATACGGTACGTCTCGGCCGCGCTTATAGAGCCAGGGCACGAGGTTAAGAAGCATTTATTCCATTTTTGGTAACCTTCTACAATCGGCAGACGATCACGTCACGCCAGGGAACAACGTGATGCGATCCTTTGCCGATTGTACGCAGTTCCTAATCGTCGCATGTGTCCGCCTGTAATTCGGTCCCATGATCTCAGCGGTGCCAGGTCAGGTGAAGAGGACATCACCTCCCTGCCTGAGTCACGAGGCATCCTCTCCACTACTGCCGAGTAGCGTGCTTTGAAATAAGTGTAGCCCTCAAACATTTTCCCACATTCCAGGTGAATGTGTCGCAATTTGCAAGCTACTTACCGCCTCTTCTACGGCACTTGGCGCAACCAACATTGTCCATGTGCTACTTGCTTTTGTAGTTTAAAGTAACGTTTTATTTTGTGTGTGACACCTTGTGACCTGTAGAAGGAAACACTTCATGGAACCATGAAGGACTTTGGCTGTCAAGTGAAATGGTAGCACAGAACCAGATATCCAATACCAGAATCTCAATTTGTATTTATACTGGAGGAATTTGACGAGCGATAAAGCCCCCTTTTCACAGATTCCCAGTCGTTACGGAATTAATAAAACTATGTTCTGGCATATGAAGAACAGTTACTGCTGCACTGGCAAATAGGTGGCACCAATAGTGAGGCTTCTGCCTCGTTAATATGTTACATTTACTATTGGTACATTATTGTACGATAGCCAGGATCATTTTCAATCATGTTATTGAAGTGTGGTAGTCCCGTACACAACAATATTTTCTTGTGATTTATGCGCTTTGGCACTTCATATTGAATTTTGCAACAAATAATGTTGTATTCGTCTTATAACGACGTTACTGGGAGGTTATGGGAACAGTACCTCCAACTCAGTGTTCAATTCTGGTACGGTGCACAGCTGATTGCTTTACTTTTTCATGTTGCACACTTAAGACTGGGTGTCGTCAGGCAGATTATTTAAAAGAGCTATAACATTGTACACGTGCCAATAGTTGTAAGAAAATAAATAAATAACATGTTTACGTTCCTCTTCGTTTGAAATATGAGTCCAAAGCATGCTTGTGGTTTTTGTATTGATTGTATAATGGCTTAGACTTCTGGGTCAGTCATATATATGTGTGACAGCGTCGCACCCATGTGCACAACCCCGGCTTGTCGTACTGACACGGCCATATGACGAATGAGTATAAACGCACGCATGTGAATACATGCCCCACACAGGGCCTTGACATTGTATCGCAAGGGGATTTAATTCAAGGTTCAATGGCACAGAACTACAATTTGAGCCGTTATGAAAACAGTGCTTATACACAGATTTCTTCAGGATTTAATGTTGTCCTGTTGCACGTTCGATCTGGCCAAGCAGTGCTGGGAAAATAACATCTGACTCACAAGTTGTGGGGGGGGGGGGCATTAGTCAAAATCCCAGGTGATAAGTCAAAATACCAGGTGATAAGTCACAATCCCAGGTGGGTACCAACTGAGCCCATCATAATTTCTCAGGTGAAATGAGTACTTAATTATGGGATGTCAACAGTGGATGTCCTATGAGTATTTTTTAAGCCCCTTTTGTCAATCCACTGTCGAAGGCCTCCTCATGCCATGTTAAGCATCCATAATGAATGTTTAATGAGTTAGATCGCACATTTTTTATATGCCGATGACACAGCCGATTAGTAAGGGTTGTCACATAAACAAAACATGCCAATTCGTTACTTGTACAGATGCACGCAGGTGTGTTGGAGAGTAAACCCACTACAACATTTACAATTAGAGTACCATGACATTTCGCCAGTAATTACAACTAGCATCATCAGGCGATGGCTAGTGTTGTGGAGAAATCCACAAATCTGGATTTCTTCACTGGCGAAATGTCACAGTACTCGAATTGTAAATGTTGTAGTGGGTTTACTCTCCAACACACCGGTGTGCTGTACTAGTAACTATTTGGCATTTTTTGTTTATGTGACAAAGCTTACTAATTGGCTGTGTCAGGTGGTGGCGGGTTTATCAACACATTTATATTTACGCGATCTAACCACAAAACCCTCTACTATAGATAATATTGGTCGAGAAAATCAACGAAATTTTTAACTGTTTTCATAGTTTTGCACATACACATGACCCAACATTACTTTTGTGAGGCTAAGCAACTGTAGAATTCTTTATAGCAAAGCCCTACTACGTGTTAAACATGCAAATCATGTTGGTTTGTTCACCATACTTCGCCACACTGCCCTGTGCGGCTTTGTGTATGGGTAACTCAGGATGGGTCCAGATATCGCTCGCTCCTCATGTCAGCTGTGACGGAGTCGAATTCGGGCTGCCCTGGGTTCGTGTCGGAGTGCACTGTCCACTGCTCTCCTGCTCCACACCACAGGAATGTGGAATTGGCAATGTAGAGTCTGAAGTGGAATTTACACGGCTGGCTTAGGATATGACCACCACACCCTGCTTGTTAGAGCAATGAAATAGTCGAACTTTTGATTTTACCCATTGTACTTGAAATAAACATTGTCAACTTATGTTTGTTGCTGCACGTGCAGCCTCTTAACCCACAAGCCCTGCACTGCCCACAGAGCGCATGATATCACGTTCTGTCAATTTCAAAAGGGGAGCCGTTTCTTGTTGAGACACACACAAAGATTGTTTTTATTTTGCATTGATCATTTGCCCAGCAGTCCAGTGGCCCCCAACTATCCAGTGACTGTCCATTTTAATTAGACTACATTTTTAATAAGCTACATCTCCACAGATTGGTTCAAATCCAACAAGCTGATCAAGGCTTCTGATCTAATCCCAATCGTATCACATTCAGTCCCTGCCTGGTGAAATCATGGGTCTGATCTGATATGTTTTCAAATACATCAGGTGCATTATAATCTCGCATCAAACCGATTGCGCACCACTAATATTTGTACTTCATAATACCGTGCAATTTGGATTGAAATAGCACATAACTGCAATTCTATCTCAAGATGCTGCACCAAACGGTGCAATACGGGCAACCCGGGGAAAGGATGTCTACTTTATATCCTGTATATGAAGAGAAATAGCGAGGTTAGTCTTGGGCAAAGGAGAACATGAAGGTCTTGATTGAAAAATAATTTTCTAGATTGAAAACTTGTTTCTTTAGAACAGCAATTTGTGTTTAGTTTGTTGTCCTACCTCCACATTTCCGATTAGCATAGTTGGGTATGTACGGTGCGAAAGAACTTCAACATACATAAATAGCTACGTCTTGAGTCTGGACCTATTCAACGGCACTGAGGGATGGGACTCAGTTGTTACCCAATGTGAATAGAATGGAGAAATATTACAGAAATAACGCATTATACCTTCTATCCTAGATATATAGAAAACACCAGCAGTGAAAAATGGTATGAAAGTTTGAATCTGGAGTTATTACCTGCCTGGATGTGTTGTAATATTTTGGACAAGTAGTTTCTGGTGACAGGACAAAACTTCAAACTATCAAGCCCTGGCAGTACGAGTTGACTCTTTTTGCTCAACATCAGTGGCATGAAACTTCAGCTGCTGATCCATGGCACTGGGTTTCATGACGTGACACTCCGCCGGTGAAAAATAGTTGAACGTGTTCTTTCTTTGTGATGTGATCACAACATTCTGATGTTGTCCAGCTAATAATGTCAAAAAAGTTGGTCTGGTTTTTTTTTTGCTCTTGCTTGTATATCACCAATTATCAAGCCAATTGGTTAATAGGAACTACGCTGTATTTGCAAATGCATTACGAATCACTTTGTGGCTTAGGTGCATAGAGTCCATGTCAGGGAAGCCTACAGATCCGAGCATCACTGAAATACTGGAATACAACTGCTGAATATGTCAATACACAAGACTGTATTAACAAAAAAACACGTTAAACCACACGTATGTATACACACACATACACAAATGTTGATGATCACCAATGCTTTCGTGCAGAGTTTGGCCTGGCCCGGCTTTAAAGGCGACCTGCACTCATCGACACAGCGCGGAAAGGGGCCACCAATGCGGTTGCTTGTGTTGGAAGGGCACCGCTGAAGGGACACTACTAGACGTAGGTCTGTGGGGGTCTCACACGGGGATTATTCCCCACTGTGATGAAGCTCTGCTGCCAGTACAACAACAACAACAAAGCAGATGAGAAAATGGGACACAGCATAGAGTAACGCGGCCACAAATGCGTTGCGGCAAGCAGTTTGTTCCGGAGTTGTCGCACTAAGGAGGGAGGGGGGGGCTCCGATGCGCATGCAAGAGAGGATATGGGGGGGCACAGTTCAAGAATACAACGCAGGAAAGGGGGGGGGGGCACGGCATTCGACGCGGCTCCCCAGTGCGAGCGAGCGGGCGATCACGTGGGCACGGGCTGACGCGTCCGTCGCTCGCTCGCTCGCAGGTAAAGCTGTGATGCGAGCCACCACATCAGAGGTGGCTCTCTTACGCGAGGGCGGCAAGAAACACAGCCACCACACGGTCGGCGTTCCCTTCGCTGCAACCTCCCCTGGGCTCGGGTTCACTAATTAGCAATTACCTTGTGATGTTCTAGCACCGAGGCCGGCCTAGGCCCCCGTCGCTTTAAAGGCCGCGACGGGGGCGTCGCTCGAACGGGGAGCCTCAGGTATTCCCCTTTACACGGGGAGGAGGAGGAGTTGGGGGTGACAGACATCAAAGGCTGGCGGCGGGAGTGCTCGGCTCCCTGTGTTGTGGTTACGGCATGGGCGAGATAGCATCGGGGCTTTGTGTGATCTGTCGAGTATGAGCGATTTGATTAAAAGTAAAAAAAATGACACGCCATTCCGAAGGCGAGTGTGACCTGGGCCAAAAAAAAAACGTAGTTTCGTTGAGAGCCCCTTAAAATACAAAAAAACCCAGCCTTAAGTGAGGGCTTGCTGCCGCTGAGCTGCGAGGGGACGTCGAGGCAGAAGTTTTTAAAGGAAAGGAGGATAAGGAGCGAAAACGGGCCAAGTTTTGTTTGGCATCTTCTACGGCGACGGGAAAGAGCTTCTGGGACTCCGCGCAGCGCCGCAGCTTTTGACGCGTTCACGGACGCTGCTAAGCGCGTGCGCGATTTTGAACTCCGCTCTAATAATTATTACAGCTGTAATAATTATTAATTATTAGAGCTGTAATAAGTAAAGTCACGCTAAGACAACCCCCCCCCTCTTCGTTCCGTTTGAGATTTGGGTACTTTACTGTAATTTATTTTCATCAAATCTGGTATTAATTCTAGATTTGAAGCTTTCGTGACTGCAAGGATTCATATTCTTAGGTTTTTTCGGTAAAGTCACGTAGGTAAAACATTTAAATTAATAAAAGTAAAAATAAAATAAAAATCATGAGCAGTGCGGTGTGTGTCACATCACCGCACTGCTCGTGATTTTTATTATATTTTTTATTTTACTTTTATTAATTTAATTTTTTTACCTACGTGACTTTACCGAAAAAACCTAAAAATGTGGTATTGGTACCAGGCAGTCATTAAAGGCGGTCTTGACCTGGACTAGACTCTTGCCACGGACTCATTTTATGCCGAAGTTAACCCCAACGTTCACAGATGTATGTATGTTGAACTTATTTCGTACCGTATGTAGACATCCATGCTAATGGAGGTACGGCGGACAGACGATACACGATGTATTTATGTATATTTATCCATGACAAATGTCCAGATTCTTGGCTCTAATGAGAGCTTCCTTATCGTTGAAGAGACAACGGCGGAAGTTGCCCTCCCCTGGAGGTTGTTCTCCTGTAAGATGACAAACACGGGTGGCACCTTCCTCACAATCTTCCTTCACCGCACGAACACAAAAAACTACCATCCAGAGAATCAGAATCTTTATTTATATACTGGAGTAATCCGATGAGCCATAAAGCTCTTTTTCACAGATGTCCAGTCGGAGCAGGTCAGAAATTTACAACGACTAACAATACAAACAACGATAGGATGGCAAAGTATGGGAAAGGTAAGAAAATAAACTAATGAAAATTAACGTTTATTTAACCAGGTAAAGCCCACTGAACTATTAGCTTTCTTTTCAAAAGTAACCTTGCCGTAAAATATAGCTCAACGAAGTGGCTTATGTGGAAATATATAGCTGCCACACCATCACAACGCACGTTTCTAAATGTGGACGGAAAAACCGGAGGACCCAGAGAAAACATCCAAGCGGTCACTCCAGTCAATACCATTGATTCCACCACGATTTGCTGTCACCTCTTTGCTTATGACAGATTCCAAAGACATTCCAAAGTCAGCACTCAACTTTGAGCACCTTCTCATCCAGTATCCCAGAATGTGGCTTGAGGTCTTCCCTTTGGTTGCCAACCTCTCGGGGCTACGCCGGTGTTCTGCTCTATACCGCAGGCACTTGCTGCTGCAGCATTTTTCCTGCCACATGCTATGCTGAACTTCGAAGCCGCTTGCCTTATTTTCCTATGAACGATATCGCATCGCTGTACTTGGTTTTTTTATAGTTGCTAAGCGATGGCGAGATGTTAACTACCACGCCTGGTATGCAAGAGGTCGTGGGTTAGATTACGACCCTGACGCATGCATATTTGGAGTGTGTATGTCTCTCTCCCTGTGGTCGGGTGGATTTTTCCCCGGTTCCTCCGGTCCACATTTAGAATCGTGCGTTCAGGGTATTTGTCTGCAATACATTTCCACATGATAAGCCACTTATCGTTGAGCTATCATTTGTGGCCAGGTCGCTTATGAAAAAGAGCTATGAAGCTAAGTGAGCCTTACTTGGTAAAATAAAAAAAGTTTAGGAATTAAAACTAAGTTTTAGTTCAAGTAAAGTCCAGCACACTGATCGACACTATGCTGACCCTCGCTTATCTCTGTTTTAAATAGTAGGGAATAAATAGTGATATAACATCAGCACTGAATGTCGGAAGCTACAAAGCTTAATTTATAACATAAGTGAATCCCAAACTGAACGCAGTCATTGCGCATTTTTTCTACAACGTATTGGTGACATGTAAACAGCGGTGATCTGGACATACTGCCCCCCCCCCCCCATCGGAATGTGGAAATTTCCACCACGAGCTGATGAACACTAAATCAGATATGAAGCTTTAGATAGTAATAATGATATCATCTGTGAAAGTGAAATTGTATTTGATACACGATGCTGTGTATTATCACAATGCAATGACTTTATTATTAGACGTTGCAATTATTTAACAAATATCTATGAGTATTATACGTGCTGTTAATAGCACAACTTTAAAATGGTCGGTTATAGTTGATGCATTTATTTAGTGTGCTTGAGTGTGTTTTTTTGTATTTTACACCATTTCGCTTAATGCTCGTGCAGCATGCTTACATCGGGATATCCACTGAATTCCAAAGATTTCATTCCGTCAATTTGCCTGACAAGTGGAAATGCAAGTGGTAGATCATTCACCCATCATCTCTCGAATGTCATTATGTGTTTGCTATAATACCTTCTGTATGCCATTGGAAAGTACTGTCCTACACATCCCTTGCTTGGCATGTGGTCAAAATTGTTAAACATTAGTAAATGTTATGGGATATAGACGGTGAAAATGTGTATCTGCTGTTTGGTAAAAAAACATACCACTATGAATCCAGTGACATCAGAGTAATTGGATAGTGCATGAATCACGATGCATTGCGCCACCCCAACCTTCGACATAATATCCCTCGCATAACGGACTTTCTTCAAGCAAAACCAAAGAGTCGTGGCATTAATCAGGGTCCCTGAATAAATCCCAAGATAGCATTAAATTACAAAACCTGACAAGTGATAATGTCTTTAATTTCCTTGTCTCGCGAATAATCTGTGGTTCCATGTGTCACAAACTCGAGGTCATGCCTTTGTCAAGTTTAAATGTATGATTTGTGACATCACATGCAGTTTGGGTCCACTCCACTCACACACAGATATGGAAAGCCTCGGTAACCTCGAAGATTGCACGGGAGCGGTGCATGTGTGGTTTGTACGAAACAAAATGCTGCTTAATTAAAAAAAAATGGAGGTTCTGCTGGTTGGCACTCCAGTTCAGGCGCAAACATTTGTGGGAGGAGCACGTGTGCTGGTTGCAGACTCTACGATTCAGTTTTCTGCTCATCTATAGGTCGTTTGACCATCACATACAAAACATAGTCAAGTCCTAGAATTTTCATATCAGGGCTCAACAACACATTTTACCACTATTGAGTCGTGACGTTAGCAACACGGTGGCGTGTAGCATAGTATCGACAAGGCTCGATTATTGCAACTCACTACTATACAGGACTTCTGGCAAAAAAAATCACCAAGCTGCAGCGTGTACAACGAATCCTTGGCACGTGTCATGACGGGTACTGCAAGATCTGACCATGTCCGTCCAGTGCTCCCCAAGTTGCATTGGTTTCCGGTTGTTGAAGGAAAACATTGTGTATAATGAAAACATTTTCATTATACACAAAGTGTTTGCCACGAATGAACCACAATGCCTGCTGATCTCGTCAAAGAGCATAAATCATCACACAAACTCCGGCCATTCTCACATCGGCTTTTGACTAGACATCGAAGAAAGACGGTCACTGCTTCACGTGTGTTTTAGCTGAGCTGCGGCCATCTGGAATGCTCTTCCCTCCGATATTAGGAAACCAATGGAACACTTTTAAATCTAGATTGAAAACTCATTTATGTATAGCTGCTTTCTGTGTTTAGTTTATTGTCCTTCCTCCAAACCTCTGATTAGCAAGGTTGGCAACGTACGATACCAAAGAAGTTCAAAATACATACATACAGTTGGTTGCACTTTCACTGCATGTCCGCAGTTCAAGATAAGAAATAGTGGATGAAAAGACAAGAACAATATACAATCAGCCTTATCAACTCGTTCATATTACCAAATCTTTGCTCTGGGAAATTTTACCATTGGCATTTGCTAGATGTGTTTTCCTAAAGCCCATGTGTATCGTGCCCACACAATTTTTGTCTGATTTCAATTGTATTAATTATTTCAGTGGTTATATCTCAATTAGTTTGCATCTCCCAGCAGCTTGTTTCCCATGAGTGCGATGAAAATTAGAAACCACAATGGACACTCTGCTTGATCCTTTATGCGTCCAACGGCATGTCATATTTTATTTTTCACTTCGTAAGTCAACTTTGAATGGTAATTCGCTAATAGCGTTAATTTGCAAAATGTGGCTATAGTGTGCTTCCACAAATTGCCCTGCACTTGTGAAATAACGTCAGCGTGTCGGAGAGGCCAGCGCGTGATTTGAATTTATTCGGTTAATTTCTCCCAGGGAGGAAATCTTGTATTAGTATCTTCATCTACCTTTGCATCTGCTCAATCCAGCATTAAATGCATTAACTGAAGTATTGTGATTTTTCAGCTTGTGGTGTTAGTAACCCCCATTACGTGCTTCAAACCCACCTGGACATGGTGGAGAAACAGTCTTTGAAAAATTGAGCCTCGTGCACTGATATGAGCTCTACGTGTAATGCACGATATGTACTTCTGTGAAATATTGGACATCTATTAAAAATAGCTTCATTGCTCATCAGATTCCTCCAGTCTAAGTAGAGATGCTGATCTACCCTATATGAAGACACGTAATATATATAGCCTCAAAGCATGGTTCTCTATTAAGGAATATAAAAAAATGAGCAAAGCTTAACTTATTATAATAGAAATATGCGGTAAATGGTTGAACACACCATGATTAATATTTGAGTGTGGTATGGTGATGTGGAGGGGGACTAGTGGCACAGTGGTTTGTGCTGCGTAAACTTAACCCGGTAACCAGAGCTTGATTGCTGGCCACCGCCAACACCATCTTCATCAAGCCACACTGACCATCTTGGTGAAGTATGGCCAAACAACCCCCCTGAGCGACACAGCAAGGAGAGGCCTTCACCCAGCAGTGGATTGACACGGCGCTGTCATTTTGTCTCGCGTACAATTTGATTTTAAAGTTCCTTGGAGTGAGTCTCTGATAAAAGGTGCAATATGCAACTGAATATTGTTATAAGGATGTATACATATAGATCCTCCATATATACAGACACATATCCCAAATTGAGTTTAGTAAACATGCAAGAGAAAAGTGGTCTCCATGAGCATGTACTGATGCCAGCACAGTGCAGCAGAAGGTGGTGTTGCCAGTACCATGCCCGGGCTGTCATTGTCTCCCCAATGCTGTTTACACAGCACACCAGATACTCATTTAGGGATGAATTGACTTGAGGGGGGGGAGAGGTAAGAGGACAGGTTCAGATACAACGTGCCTCACTGATGTTTCCCACAACAGAAAGTGAACCTAGGTGACTTGGTTTCATTCTTCGACAGACAGGTAGACTAATATGAGACATTGTTTGGGTTGGCTCACGTAAGTATAAATGTGTCGTTAACTCGTGACAGCCGATTTTGTAACGTCTGTCACGTAGACATAACGTGCCAGTTATTACCGCAGCCCACCGGTGTGTTGGAGAGTAAATCCACAACATTTACAATTTGAGTATGAGGTTTCGCTGGTAATTACATCCAGCATAATCGGGAAATTTTGCCAGATGATGTTGTGGATTAACCCTCCAACACAGCGGTGGCATGAAGTAGTCACTAATTGGCACGTTTTGTTTACATGACAAACCTAACTAATTGTCTGTGTTGGCGGGTTAACGATACATTTATACTTACGCAATCTAACCCAAAACCCTTTATTATGAATAACATTGGTCGTGAAAAGTCTTCGTGTAAAACTAACACGAGAGACTTCAGAAGAGCGGTTATTTGCAGGCATGCTGGTAGAATAGGCAAGACAAGAGAGTTAGATTGGGATAAACACCAACAAGTTAGACACGTCTTGATGTGACCGCATCAATACATTTTAGTATTGTCATTGGGCTTCGAAGCCAAATGTGAGAGAAGTGTCCTCGTACCTCCTGGAATTGACCAATTATTTGTAAGGATTGCAGCATTGGGAGTTTATGGTTGCTGGGCAGAGGATTTGCGCAAAATAGAAACAAGCATTTACCAAAGGTGCCCTTGGCAACTGACATGATGTACATATCGGAGGACAGATGAGAAGCGATTTAGGTGGCAAGAAAGGACAATGTTCGGGTCATTAGCAAGAGGTGCAGATTGGAACAGATTGTCTACCCTTAACCCACCGCTGTGATGTCACGGGGGTGTTTAACGTCCAGCTTGAAGCAGATGGCACACTTTGGTAATTTCCCGCTGAAATTTCCCGCTGAAATTACCTGGCAGCTCCGGGAATGGAACCTTTGATTTCGTGCCGGGGGCGACTGTGCGGGAACACACACACACGGCTCACCAGCAGTATCAGCTCGATGATTGCAAGGAGCTGCAGCAGCAACAACAACAAAAAAGAGGGGGGGGGGCAAATGTAACGCAAGAAAATAAACATCTCCATCATAAATTACATTTCCCACCCACCTTATTTACAGCAAAAATGCCATGATTCAATGCAACGATTTGTTGTCACAAGACGCGAGCATGTCTCTCGGGAAGTTGAAAATCAAAAGTCTCCAGCTAGAGGTGGCGTTCGGGGGGGGGGGGGATGCGCGCGGTGGATGATGACTGACTGGTTATTGGAAAAAAATGGGGGACGGTAAAGATCGGAGGGATGGAGAGGGCACAAATGGTTGGGGGTGCACACACACACGTTCACAGCGGGTGTTTATCTGTTAAATGCAGCTCGGCAGAAAATAATTAGCACAGGGGCCCGTCCGCCCGCTGTAAGTGGGAGCATCTCGCAGCCTGCCCAGGCGGCCACAAAAGAAAATGCATAAGCGCCTTTTTTGCGCGGTGCTGCATCATCGGACCACTTGACACCTCTCCGCAGAGCGAGCCACCTGCCGTGGGGGAAAGTGGCGGAGCGTGGTCACCTTCAGACGTAAGACATGGTAGCCCCCGCAAGGACGCCCTCGCGAGGTAGGCGAGGTAGCCCCCGCAAGGACGCCGCTGAGTCAAGGGGGCGTCGGGGTAGGCCTGTGCAACAAGCAACAAGACGGAATATCCCGCCTTGTTGTTGTTTAACACGTAAGGCTTTCGCGACCGCTATGATCCATAAGAAGTTTTTGGGTTAGATCGCGAAAACATAAATGTGTCGTTTAACCCACCACCACCCGACACAGTCAATTAGTAAGGTTCGTCACTGAAACAGAACGTGCCAATTCGTTACTCGTACAGCACACCGGTCTGTTGGAGAGTAAACCCACAGCATTTAAAATTCGAGTACGACTTTCGCCAGTAATTACAACGAGAATCATCAGGCGATAGCCAGAGTTGTGGAGAAATCTTCCTGTTTCTGTCTTGTGTTTTTGTTGTTTTTGTCCGTTGTTGTTGCTGTCCGTGTGTTGCCGTTGCCGTTGCTCGGGCACGCGTTCCCTTTATAAAGCGGTATCCTGTTTGGGTTTTTATTCTCCGTGCCGATTGCGTGTGCAGATGCACGCAGCATGAATTAGGCATTACGTGATATTTTTAATTATTTACGTGTGTGTAGCCTGGAGCATTGATGTAAATGTACCAGTGGAGAGGTTTGTGCCACTGCAAAGTGAATAAAATAACCTTTTTGTAGCGCAGGGGTGAACATTCGTCCACTGTTCTTATATCCGTGTGGTTGGATAGCAGAGTGTAGCGATTCACTAACGCCACTCCGTGTGCATCGCTTGCGACCAATAATTGCACGTATACAAATGTTGCGTTAAAATCCACTTTACATTCAACATATGAATCGTGTTAAACCTGAACATTACACGCAACTAAAATGAGAAAAAATACGTGTTTTTTGCAAGCCCGTCCTTAATAATTGTGTGCATCTCAACAGGCCTGTAACCATGTTCTAAATAAAAGGAAGGTTAATTGAAACGCACGCATGGTGTATAGGAAGATTAGTAGCAATTAATCATTGACAGCTATTTGTCCGTCCACTTGCAGATGAAGATCTCCCCGCACCGTGTTCGTTGCGGCGGGATTAACCCCGTGCCTCGCCACGCTGCTCGGTAGAGGTTGGTGAAGGGGGCCCAGGCACCCGTTCACATATCACTCGCCACCGACGTTCGCCGTAGCCAGGAGTCTAACTCAGGCGGTCAGGCTTATGTGGCGGTGCACTAATCACTGCGCTACCGCTCCACCCCAGTGTAAGGAATGCCCACAGGGAGCAACTAATGTATGCATTTATATTGAACTTCTTTCGCACCGTACGAAGACAATCGTGCTAATCAGAGTAAGGAGCAGTTTTTACATTGACAGGGTTTATATCAAATAATGTTAATGAACACAAATCTATGAAAAAAAAAACTCGGGACAATATTATTCACAACCTTTTTCCAGTTTCACGTGGAGGGCAACTAGAGTGGAGCCCGTTAGCTGCATTTTTTCACATTTCTGTCGCTTTATTTGAGTGTCAGAGCTTAGGAAGAAACACAGTCAAACAGGAGAGGTACATTTGCCACGACTTCCAAGCCACTTCTCACATCCGCACCAAGGCTCAAGTGAAAGGATTG
The DNA here is from genome assembly GCF_964198595.1 of Lampetra fluviatilis. Classification (NCBI taxonomy): domain Eukaryota; kingdom Metazoa; phylum Chordata; class Hyperoartia; order Petromyzontiformes; family Petromyzontidae; genus Lampetra; species Lampetra fluviatilis. The sequence goes on along the minus strand of NC_136276.1, from coordinate 26,686,860 downwards.
TGCCCAGTGCTTCCGTAAGACAACCTCTAGAATGTGCACGCATCAATTCCGGGGTACAGATGATAGAAGCCCTGGACACAAGTCGATAGGAGGAGTTCCTCTGTGCTGAGCCTCATGAGCCAGAAATGACATGTTTTTGGCAACGCAATGTAAAAAATATTTGTCAAATTTGCATGATCCCTACTGTGATCATTATGTCGTGTTACAAATTGCCACATCCATTGTTGCTGTTAGAGACCCATACCCAGACATCAATACTATAACATTGTAATTAAGAATAAATGGCACATCATCAGCACTGTTGGTATCCCACGCAGTGGTACATATTTTATTGACCATGGACATATGATGGGCCGAATCATCCCTGACTGGGATTTGATCTCACTAACCTTCTGATTGTGGTACAACTAAGGAGACTGAATTCCCAGTACTCCTAATTGTCAATTACTGGATAAAGACGGAAAGAGTTTGCTATGCTACGCTTTATTATTTTGCCAGGTAAGGCCCACTGAGCTATACAACTCTTTTTGCAGAAGCGACCTGGCCACAAATGATAGCACAACAAAGTGGCTTATCACGTGGACATGTATAACAGCCATATACTTTAAAAGCATGTTTCTAAATGTGCAGGGGAAAAACAGAGGACCTGGAGAAGAAATCCACGTGACTACGGGGAGAACATGCAAACTCCAAATATGGAGGCATCAGGGTTGGGATCGAACCCACGACCGCCTGCATACTAGGCGATGGAGTTAACATCTCGCCACCGTGCCGATCAATGAACTGTAATCGCGTTGGAGACGCCGCCGATGTTATCGTATTACCCTGTGTACGCACTTAAACTCGTACTCGAGTCTCACGATGTCGCCGAGTCATTGTTATTGGTCCACGCGGTTGACCCCAAAGTCTCCCTTTCAATCCCCACCGGCTGTCTCCTTCCTCTTCGTTGCAAGATGTAACCGCATCACTAATTATACACACACACACAGACATTGCATGTGGACACACGACAACCGACACGAGACACTCACAACACACGGCATAGTGTGTGCAGGTGTAACTTCGCGGCGCTGTTGATGTAAATATGAAGTATTGGTGTAACAAAAAATATATAGAGAAAACCCGCCAGTACGTTAGTTAGACCCCAGGCTGTTTCTCTGCGTGGCGCCGAGCAAAAATTGGTTTAAAGTTGCAAGCAAAGGCAAGGGGGGAGGGGGCTGGGTAGCACTGGAAAAATTGCCACCTGCTCAGGTGCTATGCAATCATCCAATGAGAGAGCGCCTGGCCAGTTGCCCCCCCCCCTCCACTGTGCCCACTAAACATATTCCAACCGTGAAGATGATGATGATGAATGATAGATGATGATGAATGATGCATGACAACGCTTGAAGGATGATTATTATGGCCCTATACGTATAGTTGTATTGATAACTTAATAATGCACTCCATATATATATTTTGAGCTGTAAGTGCACCCTGTCAATACCGCTAGCGATGCCTGGAGGGCTTTTTGGGAGTATGTTGGTCGGGTGCTGACAGTCTTATGAAATTATTAAAGCCCCTGCCGCCCCCCGTCCCCGCCACATCAAAAATGGTGTGTTTTTAAATTATTCACCATTACGTGCAGTAGACAGAGACAATTTAATATAAAACAAGCCATTTTCTGATTTAATGGCAGACATCTGCAAGGTGGCTGAGACGCGCGGTTGGGATTGCCACCATTGTCCGAGTGTTGAGCTGTCACCACTGAGATCCTGGGTTCAAATCGCCGACTTAAAACCCCGACTCCACTGCGAGGCGACGACAGAGAATCCGATTTTTTTATTTTCACAGGAGGAATCCGATGAGCTATGAAGCGCTTTTTTCACAGATGTCCAGTTCGGGGCGGGTAAGGACGTTACAACAACAAACAGTACAAACACACGATGTAGGAGTGCAAAGTACAAGAAAGGTAAACAAATCACGCAAACACCACAAATACAATGAAACCATCCCCATCCGACGAGACAAAGCCCACCGAGGTATTCACTTATTTTTCAAAAGTGACCTGGCCACAAATGATCGCTGAACAAAGCAGCATTATCATGTGGACATTTATAGCAGCAAAGTAATCGAAACAGTCAAAACGCATGTTTCCAAATGGGGACGGAAAACCCGGAGCAGGAAAAAAAATCACAAAACTGGTCGCAGTGCGCAACCCAGAAAGCAGCGAATGCGTGAAGACGAAATCGGGATTGCACAGAAATTATTTTTGCACTCGATTCGGTCACGCTCAGGCCCTGAGAGCTTATTTGGCACAGAGTGACTCATCGTCCTGTTTGCACAGCTGAGGAGGAGACAGCGCTGTGTAATTGTTAGAACGTACACCAAAAAAACACGTGGATTTGTGTGAGTGGGGCAGACAGCCGTGAACAACGTTCGACTGCAGCCTGGGAGCGGAAGAGAAGGGTCTGATGGTATCGCATGAGTGCAAGTGCAGGTGAATCATGTTGCTTTTACATCGCGTCATTATTGGATCATGTTAAGAAGGCGTGCATGTTAATGCGTGATAATGTGTGTGTTAATGTATGTGCGAGTGTAGCGGTTAGCACACTGCGCTATGAACCCGGCGACCCGGGTTCAATTCCCGCTCACGGCCAACACGAGCGGCGATTATCTAAACCGGTCACGGGCTTCCTCCCCTAGGTCGACACAGCCTCACATGAGTGCCTGATGCAGTGTGCCAACGTTGCCACTCGGGATATAAAGGTGGCGGGGCGTGGTGTTGACCACCTCGTGTGCCGTGACAGCCTTCATCGCTTCTCGCTAACAGCACTTGTCCTAAACAGTCTGTTAAAGGCTTTTGACGTGCCAAAAGTTTTTGAAGGTTTTGTTCGGCACCGCATAAAGAGGGTTCGGTGGTGGAAAAGTCCACAGGCTCTGGCTGGCAGTTGCTAAGCCCGTGAATACAAAATTATAATCTCCCTCTATTTTGTAACAATAATTTAATAAAAGCATGGACACCTTCCACGGCCCAAATATAGACTGGGCCCCGTGTCACCACCGGTGATTGTTGTGCCAGACAGAGCATTACAAGGCACGAGGCAAGCCCTGTAAATAATCATTTTACAATTGTGACGTTGTATTGGGACGAATGATGGCAAGTGGTCAAGAATGACGACGGAGTGGCAGCCAAGGAAATGGAAAGTGTCTGAGGAGAAGTGGACAGATGAGATGGAGCGACTTAAATCAGAATATTTACTTACACTGGAGAAATACGATGAGCCAAGAAGCTCTTATTAAATCCTTTATATGAAGTTCACTTGCTTGCTTGCGTGCTTACGACCGTGCAAATCTTTCGGTCGTTTTTTAACCCACTTCCCGTGATCCAATCGAGCTGACATTTTACACACAGACTCGTTGTGCGTGACAATTTATTTTCGTGAAAATTTTTTTCCCAAATTTTCCACTTTTTAGGGAAATTTTTTTTTCATATTTTATTTAAAATACCAATGTGATAAAAATGAAACTCTTACTCAAGAAAAACAGAAATGAATAATAAAATAACACCGATGCCATGCATATAAAGGATTTATAGTGAAAAACTTTGTTTTTACGGGTTAATTTTTTCACAGATGTCCAATCAACTCTTGTGCAGGCGCTGGGTGGATTGTTACATCACAGGCGAGTGAGAGATATACCGGCGTTCTTTGGAGGCCTTCGTCCAGCAGTGAACCGACCGTGGTTTTATGTATGTTGAACTTCTTTCGCACCGCACTGTACGTAGCCAACCGTGCTAATCGGAGGTGCGGGGGAAGGACAACAAAACTAAACACAAAAAGCAGTTCTCAAGAAATGAGTTTTCAATTGAGATTTTAAAATCCATAGCTCAAGTGGCTTCCTAATATCGTAAGAGAGAATGTTCCAGACGCCCGCAGAATCGCGTCTGAAAGCGCCCGTGCGATGCAGTGACCGTCTTTGTTTGATGGCTAGCCACTGCGAGATTGACCGGTTGACTGGTTAGCTGGTTGATTGTGATGATGAATGCACATGAACAATGCTTTACTGAATTAAACCATCAACACCACCATGTAAACTCGTTCATTGCTCATTGTGTTCAACTGCCGGCTACCAAGCTCACCGCTTCATTTCTGTCTTTGCCTGAATGGGTTTGTGGAAACCGGTTTAGTACGCCTATTTATTTTAACAACTTATTTGTACATCTGTAAATTTTCAAACACGTGTATATTAAGTTATTTTTAACAACAGCCACAGAATGCACTTAAGCTAAAGTGAACCAAATGGAAATGTCCTTCCTGTATTGCGTTTAATAACAGAAAAGAGCAGCACGTCTTATTCGCTCGGTGTTAAAAACAACTGTAAAAAATGTAGCTGTACAATAAGAGAATGTTTGCATGTAGGATGCGGCAAGGCCTGCGATAATTCCCCAGTTACCTTAGCCGAATGCACATGTGGTCCAAAACTATTAACCCTGGAGAAAGAAAAAAAACATTCGAAATAAAATCCCTCTTTGCCGTGTTCCGCACTCCCTATATAATCGCTCGCTTGCAATTGTGCATTCAGAGCGAGCGAATGAGCGGGTGTTGGCTGGGCATGGCCTGGGCCGGGGGTAAAATTACCCGTCGACTATTAACATAATTATATACCTTGACATTGACAAGCGGGACACGTAGCGTGCACGGGAGCCTGCATCTGTCCGTCTTAGCAACGAGCGAGGCAGCACAACGGGTCTGGGGTGTAGCTTCTCGGGGGGGTGGGGGGGGCTTTTGATGCCCTCTTTTTGCATGGAAAGCCAACGGTGGCCTGGTAGCGACCACTGGCGCGTGGGTGGGTGGGGGGTTGTTGGGTCAAAGATTGGCGCGGTGGCGCTATTGGGTGATGCGGGGCGATCGGTGGGGGACGGAGAGGGGTGCAAGCAATCGGTTTGCTGTCGGTTTTGGATGCGTTGGCAAGTGGGAGGCGGAGCGGAGAGAGTGCGGGGTGGGAGGTGGTGGGGGGGCGCTTTGGGCTTTTGGTTTGTGTTGTGGTGGGGGGGGGGCTGTTGAATGGTGGTAGGGGTGGTGAAGGGGGGGGTGCAAAAGTGGAGTGTAGCCCCGAAATTAAGACGGAGGCTATTCATGCACGCACATCAACCCCCCTCATTCAGAGCAGGCGCGCGCCCAGCACCGTGCAAGCTGAGCCACTCGCTCCGGATGAGTGCGCACAATTTTTTTGTGTGTGTGGTTTTTTGTGCTATTACAATTTCTATCATTGGAACTCGTTGTCGTCGGCGTGATGATAATAATAATAAAGCGACTGCAATATACTTCGGGGGTAGGCGTGTTTTTTTCTCTCTCTTTCGTTGTTTTGTAAATGCATGCGCGTGCACGCGTAACACACAAATGCGTGTATACGCATGCACAAAGGAGGGCTGAAATGAAAGCCAGACAGAGAGGGAGGTTGAGAAGAAGGCGGGGGGTGGGGTGGGTGGTGGGGGTGAAACTAAATTGTCCCCGAGACAAACAATAGGTCCGGGTGATAAATGCCTGTTTCTGGGTGCCTATGTGCCAGCTGGCTTCTACGCCTCGGCCCTCCGATTGGCCCGGCTGACTTGCGCCAGCCACACGCGCGTGTGTACGCATTGCGCGGGACGGTTTCTCGTCTCTTTTTGTGTGTGTGTGACGGTGTCCCATTGATAACGGTCACAATTTACAGTCAATGGCCGAGGCGAGGGGGGGGCCCATCGTTGCCACACTTCTCTGTCTCTCGCAGACTTGGCACAGAATCGCCGCCGTTTGCTCGTGTTGACGGGTTCCATTTTGACGTTATTTACCGCGTGTATATATGTATCTCTCTTTTTGTCGTCCTCTCGCCCGCTGGCACCTCGCCAGATGTAATAGATGTGTCACCCAAAAAGGCCTCCCAGAAATAGCTCACGTGGAGATGTGCAGAGTTTTGAATCGACCCCCCCCCCCCCTTAACCTACATCGAGAGCAGTGGTTCTTCTTAACCTGGCTGGGTGTATCACGCACTCCCTGGGGGTGCTAGAAATGCCTTTTTGGGACATGTTCGTTTTTTGAAGGTACATTATCGAAACAAGCACGGACACGTAAGTATAGCTACTTTGTTTAATCAAATCCATGTATTCATTGACTTTTTTTTGACTCTTGAGAACCAAAGGGGTACAAGGCTGGAGTAAGGGTTAAGAACCACTGATCTAGATAATTATTTATTTGCCTTTGGCCAAATCGTACAGAATGCACCCAATACCGTCAGACGTCCCAGGCTAAGCAGGTGAGCCTGTGATAGTGCTTTGGTGGGCCACCGCCAAGCACAAAACAGGCGTGCGAGGCGGTGTGGGCTAGCAGACGGTCAGTGCAGGAAAATTGTTCTGCGTTCTCTTCACCTTCACCAACTTGCGTGGGTCAAGTACGGTCAAATAATCCTTGCTGCCTGCACGGTATAGGGCGGCCCTCATCCAGCAGTGGATTGACATGCAGACGGTGCATGTACATACGTACCATCGATTTAGTTTCCTTCACAGGCAATATACTTTGGCTGATCAGACTCGTTTTAAAAGAAAGGTAAAATAATACCAAGGATAAAACTCACTCGGTGAGGAGGCAGTCGAGCACTGAGGTTGCCGGAACACTCACACGCGCAGTGCGAGATCTGGCCGTGTCCGTCCAGTGCTCGCCCAGCTGCATTGGCTTTCGGTTGCCCAGCGAACACATCATGAGGTCGCACTCATTATACACAAAGTGCTTGACACAAACGAACCATAATATCTTGATGATCTCGTCAAGGAGCATAAAATTCTACGCGAACTCCGGTCATCCTCACAGCGATGGCTTTTGGCCAACAATCGAACAAAGACGGTCACCGCATCGCGCACTTTCAGATGCGCTTCTGCGGCCGTCTGGAACACTCTTCCTTTCCAATATTAGAAAGCCACTGGAGCTACGCACTTTTAAATCTACACTGAAAACTCATTTCTCGAGAACAGTTTTTTCTATTTAGTTTTTGTCCTTCCCCCGCACCTCCGATTATCGCGGCTAGCTACGTACGGTGCAAAAGAAGTTCAACATACATGCATTCACACCCGGATTTGTTTCCACGAAGGCAGCAAAGTTCGATTAACGTAACCGCCCGGCTGGGTCTGCGGAGAATTAGAAACGCGTACTCTCTGCTGTAAAGTAAACCAAAACATGCAAAATCTGTCCCTATTTGACACTGCTCTAAGCGGTAGGGGTGTAAGAACTCACCACCCCCAGCGATGCTATGCATTGCCGCTGCTTAGGGTCACTCTTCTATTCACGAATGTATATATTTTTTTACATTAGTGTGCATTGTAAAGCATTAATTCTTCGCAATGAATATTCATTAGTAAATCGATGCATCGTTAGATTCCTACTTTCCAAGATCTTTCTTGCAAGAGGAAGCATTCAGCTCAACGACCCCTTGCCAGGTTAAATAAAGAACACAGCTCAATAGCGCAACAAAATGTCATCATTTACAGCCCTTTGATGATTCCAGTCCTGGAGGAAGACCTCCTCGTTCAGTGTCACGCTGATCAATGTGGGCTAGCGAGGGTGAAGCCCAGCACTGGTTCTGATATCGTTCACCCACTGATATTTTCTGTGGCTAGGAATGAAACACAGTTCACAGGGTTCATAGTGCCGCACACTTCCCACTGCATGTCATCTTCACTAACAACACGTTCTTTGAATTGCTTAGTTTGAAAGAGGCAGCATTTGCACTTCTACTCACAGTGTATGCCAATGCCTAAAGCTTATGAAGTGCGAAAGCTTGTTAATGAAAATATTTTTTGCAAGAGGCCCATCCTTGTGAATAAACATCGACCCCGAGTGAAAATACCCATGTGCCCTAAGACATGAAACGTCCTCTTGGATCAAGTTGCCCTCTCTGCTTGTTAATCGGAGTACCCGTAAGTCTACTTGCCTACGAGTTGTGGGAGCACCTTTATAGAATGCATAACGCGTGCCGATAAACCAACACACGTGGCGTTATATGAGCTTACTTGTGTTTAGACTTTGAATGTACCTGCATTAACCTATGCATATGCCGTCTCTGTAAAAAATGTTAACACATGTATTGACATACTGTACTATATATACATCTCTACATTAGATTGCATTGACACACAAGGTGTGTATATGACTGTCTATGCGTATCTCAGCTTTAAGTGTTCCAACGTATGTAGACATTACTTCACGAATGCAGTCTAAAGTATGCAGTTGCTCAGGCCCGTCACAGTTATATGTTTGTGTGCATAATTTGTATGCGTACGTGTGTGAAAGTCACGTGTGCCTTGTTTATTGTGGGGAGTGATGGCGCAGAGGGTCAGCGCACCCTTGCTACAAATACGCCAATCTAAGGTTTGAATCCTGGTCACAGCTGACATCAATTGCGAGTGATATTGAAACAAGTGTAGTGTACTAATTCAGAGACACTAAGTAGGAGGCACTCTCTCTCCCTTTTATTCCGGCCTTAACAGCCTTCGGGGATAACCACATACCGGGTCAGGACAGCCAACACGCTGCCAGACCCACATCTTGAAAAGGGCGAAGACCACAACGATGGCAGCACGACGAGTTCCACTCCAGATGGCAGCGACCCCGACTGTGAGTCGGAGCTCGTCCTTTTATCCTCCCCAGCGTGGCCAGGCTCTGCCCTCGACCCCGCATCCCTCTGGATCCCCCAGAAGGCTCCATGCCTCGCCCACAGGTGCAACTGGTAGAACGGGCTGCTACCCCCAATCGCACCGTCTACCAATCTCCCAGCGCCACGCGCTACAGTGACTCATTCAATGTCACTACACAAGTGCTGGGCCATCCCTCGGCCAGCGAGACTTTTCAAATGAGTTCCTCGGTGTGGTGTGTAAGCGTCGGCACTGGGGAGACAAAAACGGCCTGGTGTGGTGTGGGTCACATCACCCCCACATGCACCATGCTACCAACAGGCACTTGGCCCAGCAGTCTGTATGACTACACGGGGAATCTTTGACTTTTTTATATAATTAACACAAGCCAACACAATCGCATTGAGTCTCAAATATTTTGTATCATGAAGCCGTCACCCGAGTGCTATATCACTGAGTGCCATACCAACGACAAAGCTCCCCCGTACAGCGTTAACAGACTGTTGGGGCAAGTGCTGTTAGTGATCACCTTTGAAGGCCAGCACAGCACAGGAAGGGTTTGGAGGCCAGCACCACGCCCGGTCACATTTGTCTCCCTCGTGGCGATGTTTACTACACACCGCACTAGGTATTAATTTGAGGCTGAGTCGACCTAGCGGAGGCCCAAGACCCGTTCAGGTACTGGTGTTGGCCGTGAGCGGGAATCGAACTCTGGTCGCCGGGTTCGTAGCGCAGCGCGCTAACCGCAACACTACCATAAACACACACACACGTGCGTGCGCGCAAGCACGTGTCTGGGACATTAAACCGCGTTCTGTCGTGAGCTGCACATCATCGTCATCATCCCACTGCATTAATAATGACGTGAACGCGCCTCGCTATAAGTAGCCCGCAGCGCGCAACAAATTTTCTCTCGAGGTCCAGGTGCGCGTGCAAAGCGGAGCGCCACCCCCCAACGCAACGGCCCCCCGAGCTCGCAGAGGAAGGGCGCTCCTCTTGAGTGAACAACTGAACACACACATTTGACATTTAACAATCGGGAGAGCAGATGGCTCTAATTGGACCCTCACCTGCCCGCGTTGGGTGGGCAGAAAGAACGTGCAGTGGTGAATCCTAATAATAAATATAAAGTATTAACGAGGTAGACAGGGGAATCGTTTCGTTCTCTGCGTGGCCGTAGTCAACTGATAGTAAGCACGTGCTTCAACGAGTACCCTATTGCACGTTAGTTTAACAAATTACAAAGAGTACCCCGTGATAGTATTGTCATATAGGGGTTTGCCGTGTGTTGTGGCGCGTGCGTGCTTTGTGTGTGTCCGCCGGTGAGTGCAGCGGTTAGCGTGCCGCGTGCGCTACAAACCCAGCGACCCGAGTTCGATTCCTGCTCACGGTCAACGCCGGTGGTGATTGTCTAAACCGGTTCTGGGCTTCCCCTAGGTCGACTGTGACTTTACATTTTTTTGTTATCATAATATTGCATAAATATTACCAGAATTTCTGAGTTTAAGAAAAAAAAAAGTAAAAAATTTGCCAGTACATTGTTTATGTAAAATCTTGCATTTATAAACTACCAAGCTGATTCACTACTTATACGGGAAACATTGTGAGAAGCACACACCATTAATTAATGACAGCTCTGATCTGCAAATCCCAATATACACATCATTGATATATTCTGATGCCAATACAGTATCGGTCCAGTGGGCTCATATTCAGTTTGCACACCATCTTCAATTTGACTCCGGACCAGATCAATCCACAATCAATGTTTTTATTTAGATCCAAATCCAAATGAGTTACATTATCAGTCATTCCAGGCTCTATTGTAATCTGGTCTGCGTTTACAGCGTCCCGATGTTATAATGTTCTGTCATTTACAATATGGATCGTGTGGACGAGTGAAGCCATTTCAAACGAGAGCCACCGTTCCCACAAAAACGACGTACGAGGCATAATAAAATAAGACTCATCCTGGTCTCTTGAGTTCTTTCGCCTGGTTAAACAAAATAAACTCACAAGAATTAACTTAAGACACGAACAAGGTGTCGCTGCTATCGCGGATAGGAAAATCAAGTATTGAGACCTTCATTGGCTGACCTCTTCCAGTCACGTAAGCATAGCGTGTCATCCATAATAGTGTCTTTTTTTTATTTACTCGAATTGTAAATGTTGTGGGTTTTTCTCTCTAACACGCTGGTGTGCTGGACTAGTAACTAATTTGCACGTTTTGTTTACGTGACAGACCCTCAAATTTGGCTGTGTCGGGTGGTGGTGGGTTTAACATTTAATTTATGCAATATAACCCCCCCACAAAAACCTCTTATGGATAATATTGTCCACGAAAGCCTACTACGTGTTAAACTAAGTTGTCATGTTGTGGATCACACAATGCAATTCAAGGGTCGCGATGGTGAAGTCTGCATCATGTAGTACAGGGAATCATGTAGAACAGGGCATCATGTAGAACAGGGCATCATGTAGAACAGGGCATCATGTAGAACAGGGCATCATGTGGAACAGGGCATCATGTTGAACAGGGCATCATGTGGAACAGGGCATCATGTAGAACAGGGCATCATGTAGAACAGGGCATCATGTAGAACAGGACATCATGTAGAACAGGGCATCATGTAGAACAGCGCATCATGTAGAACAGGGCATCATGTGGAACAGGGCATCATGTTGAACAGGGCATCATGTTGAACAGGGCATCATGTGGAACAGGGCATCATGTTGAACAGGGCATCATGTAGAACAGGGCATCATGTAGAACAGGGCATCATGTAGAACATGACATTATGTAGAACAGGGCATCATGTAGAACAGGACATCATGTAGAACAGGGCATCATGTAGAACAGGGCATCATGTGGAACAGGGCATCATGTAGAACAGGGCATCATGTAGAACAGGACATCATGTAGAACAGGGCATCATGTAGAACAGGGCATCATGTGGAACAGGGCATCATGTTGAACAGGACATCATGTTGAACAGGGCATCATGTGGAACAGGGCATCATGTAGAACACGGCATCATGTGGAACAAGAAATCATGTGGAACAGGACTTCATGTAGAACAGGGCATCATGTAGAACAGGACATCATGTGGAACAGGGCATCATGTAGAACAGGACATCATGTGGAACAGGGCATCATGTAGAACAGGACATCATGTGGAACAGGGCATCATGTAGTACAGGGCATCATGTGGAACAGGGCATCATGTGGAACAGGGCATCATGTGGAACAGGACTTCATGTAGAACAGGGCATCATGTAGAACAGGGCATCATGTAGAACAGGGCATCATGTAGTACAGGGCATCATGTAAAACAGGACATCATGTGGAACAGGGCATCATGTGGAACAGGGCATCATGTAGAACAGGGCATCGTGAAGAACAGGACATCATGTGGAACAGGGCATCATGTAGTACAGGGCATCATGTAGAACAGGGCATCATGTAGAACAGGGCATCATGTAGTACAGGGCATCATGTAGAACAGGACATCATGTAGAACAGGGCATCATGAAGAACAGGACATCATGTGGAACAGGGCATCATGTAGAACAGGAGATCATGAAGAACAGGACATCATGTAGAACAGGGCATCATCTAGAACAGGGCATCATGTAGAACAGGGCATCATGTAGAACAGGACATCATGTGGAACAGGGATTCATGTAGAACAGGGCATCATGTAGAACAGGGCATCCCTGTGCTAGATGTTATTAGAGGCTCGTTGGTTCTACCTCCAGGCGTGGCAGTTGAATGAATTGCCAAGTTTATTGAATTCCCCTTTCTCTGTCCACCCAGCGGTACCGGTATTCAACCACAGTCGACCAGCAGATCGTGTGTCGCGGGGTAAAGTGTGGATACCTCTTTCGTGACGACTGGTCAGTTTTGAAGAGTTGGCCGAATACTCTTTAGAGAGAGTGCAATTGCAGGCCTGCTCCTTTATTTAGTTTTGCCTTTACCATAACCAAGTGCATACCAGCTTTAAATAGTTTTTTTTTTATATATATGGGGCAATGGTGTGAATGATTCTCTTTATAAAAGAGGTATGTGTTTTTGTGTCCGTGTCGGAATAGGTAGGTGTTTTACGGTGCACATGACCTATAATACACAGGCTGTAAGTAAAAATGTGGAAAATGGAAGTTCAGGTTATGAGGATTTTGCAATATTTAATAATGGCAAAAAATGTCATGATGTAGAAGTGGACCAGAGGCCCCGTGAAAGGGTTTGGCATCGGTCAAGTTTCTTTAGTAAGCTTGTGAACAATGTTTACGCATGCCTGAAGTGTTTAAAACCACCAACCACTGCGGCACTGACATACGTTTGCTAGCCGTGGAGGAATCGGCACGCCTTACGCGATCGTTAATGCTGCAGTATTGACATTGCGGCGAAAGGTCACGTTTAGAGCCACATTTCAAACGAATGGCTATCTTTCTGATATATCTTACTTGAAGGGACGTGGTCACAATGTTTAATCAAGTCAACATTTAAAAATGCACGACTGCTATCCTTTTCTGTACTCGACAGCGTATACCCATATTTTGCACAATTACTCTATCCATGTATCTATACACTCTTGTGTGTGTGTGTGATACTCATGTAAGAGTGCAGCCCTGCAATTGCACAGACCACTGCTGGCGGAAGGGGCTTCTACGAGGAGAAGGCTGCTAGAGGGCATTTGGTCTCATCGTGCCACGCTGATCAGATGTGTCAGAGGACGTGTGCATAGATATGGCATGTATACTATTTAAAGGTATGCCTATCCCAATAAAGCCAATTAATTAGAGGGTTACACGCTCATGGTGACAAGAGGTAATGAGGTCAAACAACGTAAATTTGAATTAAAAAATACCCCAGGGTGCAGTGGTGGCATGGAGGTTACCACACTGAGCACAGCAACCTGGGTTTGATTCCGGGCCGTGGCTAACATCAATCATGAGGGAGAATGTGAACTTTTTTTCTTGGCCCCCTCCACAAAGCCTGCACGGACCAGCACGGTGAAGTCTGGCCAAACAATCCTCATGAACGGCACGGCACGAGAATACCTTCAGACTGCAGTCAATGGACAAGGGCTGTCTGATTATATTGTATTGTTTACATAATTATTAAACGGGTAAAATGAAGTGACATTTCGTAATAGGGAATGAGTCGGTATTTGAATACAACCGGAGGGTTGAAAATCAAATGAATTATCGGCAGGAATGAGTAAAAACAAGACGTTAGTTCAACAGTGAAACACTTCTTTGACGCATTTTGTTGGTAATAAGTTATTGTGTTTACGACATCTGTCAAGCGCAAGAAAAAATAACAACTTCCAAATCGGCGAGCGTGTACATCCACCCCAGAGGGTGCAGGAGCAGCAGAGGAGAATGAGCGACTTCTCGTCATGAAAGCGGCTCATCGGAGGTTGATATCGATTTTTTTTTCCATCTGGATTGATAATAGGCGAAGTACCAGCAAAAACCATTAACCAGACTCTAGAAAATCAGCCACAACTCGAATAAAACGTGACCCTCAACCTTAAATTATTTCGGTAAATTAGCCAAACTGCGCGCCTGTCACTGCATACAGAAGTGTATGCACATCACAAATCAGATGAGGCAGTCAACCAACCACCTGGCGAGCGTACGAGTGCCTGCGAGTGGCTTTAGGGCCATCAAAAAACTCGCGCACGATAGCTGAGCAAACACAGCGCACCTTGTCCACCGTGCAAATGGCCCTGGCAAACCAGCCCCGCACATACACGCGCACGTACACGCACGCACACACACACACAGTCTTACACGCGAGTGTTGTGTGTAATCGCACACGCGCTCATTGCTCGGATTGGGGCGTGCGGTGAACAGGTGCAAAAAGTTGTAAACCGCGCATACCAGGTGTACGGCACACCTTTCTGTGTTTGAGTTGAACACCTGTGTCGCTGGGGTGTGTTTAAAAAAAAAAGAATCACCCGTAAGCGCTGGGTAAACTTTGTTCCCTGACAGGTGCCACGCGAGAGGGAGGAAAAGCTGCTAAGCGGTTCGGACGCCTCCTCCTGCTGATGTACGATTTGACGAGGGAGCCATGTGCGGGGCAACCGCAGAATCTTGGCCGAGCTCTGCACGCACCCTGCCTCAACACTCTGAGTCTATAAACTTACAACTTGAAAAGCCAGCGCGTTTATGATGAACGTTAACTTCATACAGTAGAACTCCTCGTGTCCGCAGCGATGTGTGGAACAAACTTTCAAATTTACTCCGCTTATGCGCGCGAACAGATGACAGGTATTTTTATTTGACCAAGTAACGCCGAATGAGCTATTTAGCTGTGTTTAGAAGCGACCTATCCACAAATGAAAAGCTCAAAGAAGTGGCTTATGATGTGGAAATTTACGGCAGCCAAATATTTTAATCGCAGGTTTCTAAATGTGGAGGGAAAAAACGGTGGAGCCGGAGAAAAATCCACGTGACCAAGGGGAGAATATGCAACTCCAATTATACAGGCGTCAGGGTCAGGATTGAACCCACGACTTCCTGTATACCAGGCGAGGTAGTTAACATCTCGCCAGTTGTGATGTAATGCCCCAAAGCACACTGTCAGTAAACTGGACCAGTCAACATTCGTGCAACTCCTTAAATCTGTAAAAAAAAAATTGCAGATAGGAAGAATTCAACAATGGAGGACAGGAAAAACCGTAGAAAATTCAGAATAATTGAATGGATACCGGCATTGATAAAATTAGGTTAGTTGTGAATGCTACAGATGGAACAATAGCAATCGTGAGTAATAGGGTTAAGGATCATTGGAGTTTTCGGTATAACTAGTCGAGGGTCCGCTGAGAGTTGTATGTGAAGAGCTGGGAAATGTATGTATGTTGAACTTCTTTTGCACCGTACATATCCGACTGTGCTAATCGGAGGTGCCGGAGACGGACAACAGACTAAACACGAAAAATGGTCATTATCATCATCACGATCCATGGGCAGACAAGCCCGTAGGTGTCCACTGCACATTTCGTTATTGTTTCCCACTTTCCTCTGTCTTGTGCCATTATGCTCAAGGAGTGCGCACATCTATCTGGCACCAATCTCTTATGTCGTCAAGTATAATGGTATTGCTGTGCAAGAGTTTACAACTTTTTGAAATACACGACTGGATAAAGGCCTTCTCAAGTCGTGTCAGTCACGGCGGTTTGATTGTACTTCACCTTGATGATCAGTGCCGGCCGGGTAAGTATGGTACCCAGAACCAGTGCAAATTATCACTTGCCAACTCTGATACCCATGGCCAGGAATACACTTGGGTTGTCAGGTTCATAGTGCAGTGCAGCGGCTTGACAAAAGAGCTGTAAAAATCGTCGTGTAGAGATTGTGTAAATTAGTTGTGGGTTGTTTTTATTATTTCTGAAAGTAGCGTTTCTGTTCAAGAGCACAGTGGTCTGCTCTTGCAAATTCAACGGGATTAGCTGCAGTGATGTGACGAGCGCTATTCATAATAATCATTATCATCCATGAATTATTCACGGTGGCGAGATGTTAACTCCCCCGCCTGGTATGCAGCAGGTCATGGGTTTCGATCCCGACCCTGCTGCCTGTATATTTGAAGTTTGCATGTTTTTCCCGTGGTTGTGTGGATTTTCTCTGGGTCCCCTGGTTTTTCCCTCCACATTTAAAAACACGCGTTCAGAGTATTTGGCTGCTATAAACTTCCACGTGATAAGCCACTTCGTTGAGCTATCATTTGTGGCCAAGTCACTTCTGAAAAAGAGCCACATAGCTCAGTGGGCCTTATCTGGTAAAGTAAAAATTTGTTTCATAGTTTTAAATAGTTGAATTCGCTGCTGAATGAAAGTCTCCCAGCACTATCGCCATCCCTCATGATCTGGCAACGCCACAATTCTCGCTCTGAGCTTCACGCTCCCGTGTCTGCAGCACCTCTGATTCGCACGGTTGGCTGTGTACGGTGCGAAAGAAGTTCAACATACATACAGTAGTCTCCTTCAGGTGTGTTATCTGATTTGGCTGCAATTCACTGGAGGGCATGGTGGCTGCAATTCACTGGAGGGCATGGTGGCCAATGGACAATACTTTTATTTATGAACAGTGAATATCTTCTTTGTTCTTTCGGTAAAGTCACGTAGAATGGAAATAAAAAAATAAAAAAAATAAAAACATAATAAAATAATTTTTATTTTATTATATTACTTTATTACTTTATTTTATTATGTTTTATTTTTATTATTTTATTTTTTCCATTCTACGTGACTTTACCGAAAGAACCAAGAAGATGAATCCCTGCAGTCACGAAAGCTTTAAATCGGCACAGTGAATATGATTGTGATCGTTTCCTGATATGAGCGTTCTTCTTCTGCCTCTCGGTGCAATCCCACGGATGCAACTCTCCGTGGTTCTTTGCCTACTTTTCAAAATCTCTTCTCTGTGAGTGGTCATGCTTGCGTTTCCATACCAGGAAATATGCACGGATTGAAAACGTTACTCTTCAGACACCCTCGTATGCTGCTCTTAATTTACAAATGTAGTTTCCCAAAAGCACTTCATCCTGCAAAAAACGGTTACCCTTACACAAACAGTTATGGATTAAGACGATTAATAATTGAATGATTTCACCACGTGACCTTTATCTGCAAATATTTGTGTACACTTAAGCTGATTATAGCACTGCTTGGAGACCAATTCATAGTGACTGTTAGCCCTGGATAACTTGGTGTGCCTCTTACGGACAGATAACCAGGAATATTAGGATTAATTTGTTTTGTGGCTGTTTTAATCCACTGACAAAGGTGGATAATTGGATTAATTTAGTACCCATGTCAATCACATATGTGTGTGCCTCTTACCGACAGAGAAACAAGAGTGGAATACAATTGCCACTTGAATCCTCTTATCCGTGAAAAAAATCCAGACAATAGGAGTTTAAGTAGATTGTTGAAGGTCCAAGGATAATAGGAAGAGCAGGTAATAGCGTCACAGATAAGGGCAGTTTTTCTTCTAAATTATACAGTAAATTCATGAGAAATAATGTAGTCCCATTTTGGCAAATCGTAAAAGGTGATGTGAGGACAACGCTATAGTTATCTTCATATTTGCTGGACAATGTCTTTTCAGCCAGTGCAACCTCGTTTAAAGAGTGGAGCACTTGGCATCACTCAGCATACGACCAATCCTGGGTAGAGGAGACTGGTCCTCGGCCTCAAGGCTGGGTCGAGGACATTTTCTCACCTGTGGCTCTTGACCTTAGCCTCAGGTGTGTGGCCTCGGTCTGATGACTTGGCCTACAGTTAACGGGCTTGGCACTGGCTTCAGCCTAGAGGACCTGTCCTTGACTGGCCTTGACACTGGCCTCAGCCTAGAGGATCCATCATTGACTGGCTTTGACACTGAGCAGAGCCTAGAGGACCTGGCCTTGACTGGCCTTGACACTGGCCGGAGCCTAGAAGACCTGGCCTTGACTGGCCTTGACACTGGCCTCAGCATAGAGAATCCATCATTGACTGGCTTTGACACCAGCATCAGCCTAGAGGACCTGGCCTTGAATGGCCTTGACACTGGCCAGAGCCTAGAGGACCTGGCCTTGATTGGCATTGACACCAGCCTTTAGCCGAGAGGATCCATCATTGACTGGCTTTGACACTGGCCTCAGCCTAGAGGACCTGGCCTTCACTGGCCTTGACACCGGCCTCAGCCTGGAGAATCCGGCCTTGACTGGCCTTGACACCTGTCTTGACCTACAAAGCCCATGGCCTCGACTTTGGCCCTATGAATCCAAGGCTGGTCATGATCAAGTCTTTGCCATAGTTATGCTGTATCTTGACTTAAAGCTTTCGTGACTGCAGAAATTCATATTATTTTGGTCTTTTGGTAAAGTCACGTGGAACAAAAATTTTACCGAAAGATCCAAATAATAGTTATGCTGTCTTAAGTAAAACAATAAATCTACTCGCATATGACCAATGCTCTATTGCCGCGGCTTCACTCTTCACAATGCAGAGCACATCACTAACCGGTATCATTTTATAGCCTCCTCTTCCCACAAGTTGACTGAGCATGATATACTATACAATACTTATTTCAGCGTTCAAAGAAAGAAATAAAGGTCGCGAGGTGTAGTTTTCCCCCACCACACCCTCTTGTACTATAACTTTTAAAAGCTTCTCTCCAACAACAATTTCCCCAACAGTCTGTCCAGGTTAGAAATGTAGGCCTTCATCTGTGTGTGGTGTGCATGTGTGCGCCACGTTTGTGAAACGCAACGCCGTCGTCAACGTGAACGCCAACTTTGGTGTCGGCATCAAGGAGTGCGCCCTATTTAAATGTCACGCAGGACAATCCCTCCACAATAATGTACGTGGATTAGAAGGGCTCTAAATACATTAATGGCACAGACCCGGTGAAAGATACAGGGTATAAGTTTTCGTGCCCGGAGCCAGCCAACATTGAAGCGCTTGACAAAGGGCAGGGCTCGTCACAGGAGTACACCTGCTCTGTCGTGCCGAGCGGTGTGCCTCAAGGCGTGTGGCACCCCATGCAAGGCTTTGATTAATACCGTGCAACGCGCCCCTCCAACCGTGGCAAACGCACACAAACACGGTAGCGAGGACGGGGGGGGGAAGGACCCAACAGCTGTTCCAAATGTTTATGTCACTCGATAGAGACAAAGAATCTCCCAAGTGAAACAATTCCACTCTGGAGCGGATCGCCGGTGATGCGTTGTCGGGATAGATCCGTCTTAACTGAAAGGAGTCGCTCAAGTAATAGTTTATGAAGTGTAGACGTTTAAACTGGATCAAAATGCTTTTTCTTAAAAAATTACATATTTTGTGAAAACATTTTTTTTCCCATTCGTATTACTTTCTCGAATGTTTGGCAGTTTTAGGAACGTCTGATATTACTTTAGTTATAAGATATGACACAATTTTTTCTATATTAAGTGTATTTAATTTTTTTGTTACAGCCCTTTGTTATTCCGCTGGATTTACAGCCTCAATGTAATTTGGGCAACTTAAAGCAAGTCACCGTACTCTGGAATCCTAAAACTCTGATATCTGGATATGTTAAGAATCATACTCCTGTGAAAGAGAAGGTTTTTAAATGTATGGAATGCTCCCATTCACTTCTCATCTGTCATGGGTTTCCACTCGATAAATTCGGCTTCATATGAATTCCTGCCAATATCACTGGGAAAAGGAAACTCGATGGTGTTGCTGGTCCATCCACACAGTCACGTGCTGAGGAAGATTTGTGTTGTTAAGTGAGCAGCAATTTAAAAAGCTTGATAACAATAAAATAATATTGAAATGTATAACGTCCACAGCATTTCTCAGACATAAATCATCAAGACTTTGAGGCGCATGAGACCAAGTTCAGTGTCGCTCAGAAGCCAGGCGAATGAGGTCGGCCTGTAAGTGCCTCTTTAAAGTCGGCGTGGGTTGAATGCCGCTGCGAATTTCCAGCGGGATTGTGTTCCGGATTTGCGGGGCTGAAACAGAAGAGGAAACAAAGATCATCGTCACAATATTCTACTCCTGATAAATTGGAGACAATGGAGTATCCGTTTGTCATTAATTGAAAGATAAATGGTATATAAAAGATTTGCTTCAGGTCGGGTCAACCAAACGAAGAACCATACTAATTTCCGTTACTGATTGCCACTCATGTTCATGGATAGGAATCTAACAGAGTCACTGAGACCCCTAAGTGTGGCGCTAGCCAAAGGAGTCATCGCTAAATAATTTAGACACCCGTGCGCGTATGATGTTTGCACTACCACCTATATGTGTACTCTATGACACATGTCAAAGTTCTCCGGGCTGAATGGAAGGATCCTATGCCCCTTTCTTAAGATCCCCACCAAAGTCATTGAGGTAAAGGATTTAGGAACTTCCCATCACCACCACTTGCATTTAGTCACAGCATAAAACACAACCTCACTTACATAATCCCGTCCGTAAGGTCTCCATTGCTTTCAGTCTTTTGGTGTGGTTACCCCGCCACCTGTGACGCACCATCCGCTGATTCACACCCTCCAAAACGTGGTTGAGCATAGCGGCTGCCAGACGGCATCCTGGCTGAACTTGTGTCACGTGCGGCCCTTTAGCCCCTTACGACAAATCCCCGGGTCCGCAAAGTAGCTCGCAAAACAACACAAACGCGCGTGTGGCGTTTCTGCAGCAGACGGTGCTTTCTTCTTGTATAAATACAGGTTGCGGTGCTCCAACTAAACACCTGCTCTCTCTCGCCCGTATTTTATTATTATTATCATGTACCTGGCATCTGTCAGGTGAGTCACGTTCACGGTCGGCTCCCTCTGTCCGAAAGCATGTGATTCATAACGCGTGCGTTGCCCGGGGGGGGGGGTCTGGGGGGCTTTCACCTGCATTGTCGGCCCAGGGATGGGTTTACATTCCCCTTATTATGCACTTGGCTGCATTGTGTTTCAGTGTGTTGCTGCTTGTAAGCCCAGCGTAGACCCGCGCGGCGTTGCGATGGCGCGCCCCGACAACGCGCATTTATTTGTACGCCATAATTACTGCCACATCTTACACGCACGCCGGTGGTGGCGGCACGGGACCCACGGGGGCCCTTCTTGTGGTGGCCTGGGTCTCAGTGTGTCTCGGGCAGGGGTGGCCAACGTGTACAACAGACCAAGAGCCAAATAGTAGCCGTGAGTTCTGCAAGGAGCCAAGCGTGTGTGTGTGGGCACAGGTGGTGCATCAGCCAGTCGTCTCAGTCAGTCAACCCGTGGCACCTGCTGGGTCTGCCCTGTGACCTCCTGCCAGCGGGCGTTCGACACTTCATGTGGCCTCAAGGTGCACATAGCCTGGCACAAGCGTAGTGGTGACGTCACCGCCACTTATTAGCGAATGGCGGTTGTTGTTGTATATATTTGCAGTTTTCGGCACAGCACGGGAGACATTCGTTATTCTTTGCTACGTTCTCCGTTATGCCCCTTCGATAGAGCCGCGCGTGGTGGATTAAAGAACCGCATGCGGCTCGTGGAAGCGCCGGTGGACCACCGCTGGTGTAGGGTGATGGGGTCGTGGTGAGTCCACCAGCACGATGTCAAGCTTGCAGCTCGCCGAGGCGAAGGAGGGCCGCTCACGTGGCCCCCCGACTCGTCTGGGTTGCCCCATCATCGCTGCTCTACGATGTTGCTCGAGTTTGGTCCCGTACGTGAGGTTGGGATAGCGTCGTTTTATATTCTTGCATACGATGGCAATATGTGCGGCAGCCAAATGGCAATGTTGAGATCTGTTAGCCGTGAGAGATCTTCAGGATAGCCCAGTAGCAGAGGTTGAGTGGTGGCACAGTGGTTAGCATACTTGCGCTAAGCACCCCGTGAGCTTATTTCGATTCCTGCCCACGGCTACCATCAGTGGTGGGTAATTTTGTATCTCTCATCCAGTTCTGGCACCGCTTAGTTACATTGGAAACATCCAAGCCAATCTGGTCAGAGGCACATTTTTTTATTCTCTAAAGATAGATAAATAATATGAAAAAAATACCCTTTTTTAGTTACTTTCTGCCATCTGTCTTTGAATGAGAATTATTCTCAATTCGGACTCTTTCCTGATTGAAGTACAACAATGATGGAGCGCGTTATACCATTCACTCTTAGTGGGAAAGAGACAACGATGAACATACTTTATTTACTCAAGAGTGGATACTGATTATGCTTGTCAAAATGTGTCAACAGAGTTGGTTCTGTATAATAACAGGCCAACATTGGCCAAGCTGAATGGTCTCCTACGTAGAGCTCAACATTCACGCCATTGTCATTTCGTGTCTTAGAGATGTTTTTGTTTGCAATTCGTTTGGTTTTTTTTTCTGCCACGGCACACAATTATTTATTTTGGCGTGGCTTGTGTGATGCACGTTCCAGCTTCTCTGTATCATGTGCATGCGCACTTCGCGTGCATGGGAAGTCTATGATCGGCTTGAGTTGTACGAGTGAAGTATTTGTTACACGTTACAGAATGTGAGAAGAAGGGATTTTGTGTGTGTGTCCTTCTGGATGTGTGTCGCTGGACTTAACCACTGTGCTACAAAACCTAGCGATCTGAGTTCGATTCCCAGCCACGATTAACATCTATAACAAGTGATATCTAAATCTGCATGGAGCCTCTCCTATGTTGACTCGGCCTTAAACAGGTGCCTTATTCAGTGTGTAAACATCAGCAGTGACGAAACAAAGGCACCTGGTGTGGTGTTGACCACGCTGTTATCCTCATGTTTCTTCAGATTTAATAGGTGCTCCCTAACAGCACTTCCGGCAACCGTCTGTATGATTATATGGGTGTTTTTTGTATCAAGTAATAGGATATACCATGGACCCTGTAACATGTGCAAAAGCTATTGTCGCTTTAGTTTGATTGATATCGGTGACACGATCTGGTGGTATCGTGTTTGCCGCTTGTTGCAGTGGTTCAAGGTTCGGATCCAGCGGGTGCCCTGGTTAATACTGTGATATGTGTGTTAACTGTAGTCATTCTACGGGATGAATGTTTTACAGTGGACGACAAAGATCCCCTGGTGTCGTTTGCAAGAGTTGGCTTGGTCGAAATTTTGCCAAGATTTGAAATT
Source organism: Lampetra fluviatilis (assembly GCF_964198595.1). NCBI lineage: Eukaryota > Metazoa > Chordata > Hyperoartia > Petromyzontiformes > Petromyzontidae > Lampetra > Lampetra fluviatilis. The sequence goes on along the minus strand of NC_136276.1, from coordinate 26,663,624 downwards.
ACCTTTACATTTCTCGATTGGGACTATGAATAGCAATCATCACCATCTACTAGCAGACTAATGCCCCAGGTCACTCTCATAAATTAGACTATCCTGGTCTCTTGAGTTCTCACCTGGTTAAACAAAATACATTTGAAATTTGATCCATTGAGTTATAGTTTGTGAGAGCCTTTTGAAGCTGAAGGCTCTCACTTAATCCCTATAGGCAGATTAATGAATCCATCCTATAATGGATGTGACACACAGTTCGATGTACTCATATATATTAAAATTATTAACCTGATTGAGGCTTCGGCAATGTTCAGATAATACTTGGACTCTGGTGTGCAAAAACGGCACATCCGGATGAAAATATATATATCAGATTCATTGAATAATCTCTTGGGTCTTCTGCCGAATGGTACAAAGTATATTGAGTGCACTCCCAATCTCATGTTCCACCCTCAACCGCATTTGCACAAACCATGGCAGTAGATGCGGATACCTGATGCACAACTGGACAATTAAAAACGCTCCGGTAGTGGTGGCGACTGTGGTCATCCAGAACAGATTGTACAACATATGATGACGCAATGCCCCGATCCACAAATACGAAGGAGACATCACAGCGATGGCAATTCGCTGCTCCTGACGCGATTATTTGGGCTTGACCACCTGAATGTGACATGGTCGTCGTTGCTCAGCATCTGCATCAGCCGTACGAAAGAAAACGAAGTGCACTCCTACAAATTACCACCTCAACTCACTGGCGCTATTCTATTCCTGTGTGTTGTGTGTGTGCAATATGCTCAGGAGAAAAATGCCAGTTGCCCGATATGATTGAGATAATTTTACCAAGCTGCATGTGTCCTTTTTTACTTGAATAAGTGTAATTTATGCCAACAAATGTGAGCCAGGATATTTACACGACGAATTAAAATGCAGCTTCTCCTACTCACAAACATGATCTTTTTTATATGTTGCATATTTCATCTAAGACTGAAGATATATATTTAGAATGCAGCTAAGATGTTTGAAGTCAAAATAAACAAAATGTGTTGGATTTCATCGAATTAGTTATATTTGAGGAGATACTTTAACAAAAAAAAACATTAATCACACAACACCAGGAATGGCTGTTAAAACAATTTGTGAAATGGTGAGCGATTAAAAAACAACGATAACCAAGAATACGGAACGGTAGTGGTCTGTTAGTAGTTCTCAGTGTGGAAAATGAGGTTGAATGCAAATTGAGTAGATGGGGCATTGTCATGAGTAAGAGCGGTTGGCGGGATGGGGTTTTCCTGAATAAATATTGCATACGAGGTTAATGTCAATGCTACGTCAAGGATGTAATCTGTACCCCTAAACATCAGCAGTTTTGCGAATCCATTGAGGCCGCTTAATTATGAGCGGAGAGGGATAGGATTTATGGACGCTTTATTTAATTGTTTTCATTGTGGTGTGAGAACAATAGTATTTAAGAAGAAATAACTGTCTTATTACTCTTCACTCTGACAATGACGATCAAGTATTTATAAGCTGGGGTGGAGACGCGGGCAGCCGAGTGGTTTCGTGAGGAGTGGACGGTTGCGGCCCTTGACACGCCGTCTCTGCGCCTCTCCCGACGTGTTCCAGGGCGGATAACAGATCCACACGTCGTGCTCATCTACGGCGTAGGATCAATATTTCACGGCACATCGTTCAGGTCATCGAACACGTGTCTTAAATGGGAATTTAAAGGTGGTAGATTTGGAGTTGAATGTTTTAAGCAAGATCTGATTTTTGTTTTCTTTTATACTCGTATGATCTCTTTCAATTCGTTATTTTCAAAGGTTTACATTGCGCTAGTTTCACGAAAGCAAAGTTAAACATATTATAAATATGATGTGTTAGTACTACATATAGCGTGGCAGCAGTATTTAATCATAGCATTGTGTATGTACTCTCACCTGGTTAAAAATAACGCGTCACTCTACTTATGTAATCTAATCAATCACACCACTGGGGAACCATTCGGGAGTCGTAGGAGACACCTCTTAAAATCCAAAGTGTGGCTATACTCCTGCTAAGTGGACATTTTTGATGGACAGTTTTCTTCAGGAACATAGAGTACCAACAGACTGCTCTACAGCGGACAAAAAGTGGGTTAAGTTTATGCATTAACATGTTGGCCATATGTCTTTAAAAAAAAACACGAAGTTTTGTCTTTATTTAGCTTTCTGCAGCCATCGTCGTGAAAGAACTTGGCAAATATTTACATTTTCCACCCTCCCCTTGGCTTGCCCCGCAGGCTGCAGGCCAACCAATTTATGTGGATATCATTTGTGACTTCTCTACTCGACTGTTATATGCATCCAAGCGTGAGCCTTATATGTGAGCCACTGAAAAAAAAAGAGACACACCGTATAGCCTGCCCCCAATCAACGGGGCGTTCACACCACCAATGACCTCACAAAGAGTGACAACCGATTCGTGCGATTAGGCAGTCTCGTAGTCAGAGATCACCGCTGGGCAAGTTTATACGAAGTCAAAAGTTTTAACTCGGCAAGCGTCCAAATGCTAAATTACAATCATCTCACACAGTCAAATTATATGCCAGGCCTTCCATTATAAAGGAATCATGTTAGCTCCCTCGCCTAGTACACAAGAGGTCGTGGATTTGATGCCGGATCCTGGTAATCTCTGTATATACGGAGTGCATGTGTTCTCTCCCCATGCTACACAAGTTAAATTACTTTAACTTCTGTTCTCAACACCTACCTCTGATGTTCTTACTTAAGGCACTCTTACCAGCTCACTGACTCTATTTTCTCTTCCATCCTTCACTGACTCCATTATCTCTTTTTCTCTCCCTGACTCGATTGTGCCTCTTCTTCCACGCCGACTCCATTTCCTCTCCTGTTCTCTCCTCTCGTCTCTCGTCCACTGGCGCAGTCAGTCACTTGTCACTCTGTGATGTTGCCACCCTTTGATGCTGACATCGTGTCACCTTCAAATTGTTGCGTTGTGTGCACACATTTGTAGACCGCATATGATGTCAGTGCGTGGTAATGTTGATACCATTATCTGCAGTCATGATCAATCCACTGATGGACGAAGGTTCCCGACGTATGGTGCGAATGAAGTTCAACACACATACGTACAAGCCATCACCATTTCACGATCTTTTGATGTAATAATCCACCTCGCACCTGCGCACGAGCTAATTTAATCAGCACAAATTCTCAGTGGACATACTTTCGGACTCATTGCATGCCTTGGCCACCAATCCGTTATTATTGACGATCAGTCATCATTCCTCTGGCAATGTGTCCTGTCCCAAGCACCCTTATTTTATGAACGGTAAGAATGATGTCTTTACTCTGCATACATTCTCAAACCCACGTATCCCTCTCTCCATGTCTCAGTGTAATTCCAAGCTTGCATATCTCAATGCGTCTTTCGAGTTGTGTTCCATTGCCCTCATATGTTGAACTTCTTTTGCACCATACGAAGCCAACCATGCTAATCGGAGGTGTGTTAATGTTCATGCTTTTGATCTATGTACCAAAAACGAAGTGTTCTACACTCTACAGTGAGGATATAAATAACATATATGCTACATTTGCAAGCATATAAACCTGCATCTGGATTCTATTTTCTATCAACGCCATTAAATTCCAGCCCCAACGTTAATAAACCATGGCTATTCGTTTCAAATCGCGTGAAGCGAATGCTACAGCACGTACAGAAAGTCGAACAATTTGCTTTTGCGTATGTACCTACTTCTGTTACACTCGCAAATCTGGATTTAGAAGGCCTCGAAATGCGATCACATCTCAAGACCATATAAATAGGACGTGCACGCGAAGAGATTCGTGGAAAATAGATGTATTGTGCTTTTTGTTTCCAAAACTTTGCGTGCACTGGGATGGATAGTTGGGTCTCCAACGCTGTGTTTCAGTATATTGCATTTGCAAAAAGCTATTTGCTGTGAGTGTCCAGCAGCTTGTTTGTCTTCACTTGGATATATTTGCAGCATATCAGAAGCAGAATATTTATTTGTATTGGAGGAATTCGATGAGCTATACAGCTATCTTTTACAGATGTCAAGTCGTTCAGTATATACAGTGCATGCACTCACGTCAGCTGGCTGGTGCCTATAGGCTACCAGAAGGCTTGACAACATTCCTTAGAAAGTCATGTTTTTGTGTATGTGTGTGTTTTATTCTTTTCTTTCCTGAATAGTTTTTTTTTTTACAAAAGCCATAGCACCTGCAGGCATAGCAATTATCCACAATTTGTGAAAATAAGCGCCTTACTCCACTTATAGTGCTCGCTTGAATTATTTTATTGAGCTTTTTTAATGCTAGGGGCGAGCATGAGTTCGCTGCTCTGAATGCGCGCCTCTGTGCCCACATTTACAGCCATCCCCTTGGGCAGTTGAGCGATCGCAAATCGCCCATACAATACAGGCGAACATTTACGGCGCATAGCCCTGCGTCGTGTCAGTCGCACATGACGCGTGATTATTTTCAACGCCAGATATTGATAATACGGCATTAATTCGCAGCTGCTTTCTGACTTACAAAGGATTAATGCCTCTCTAAACCCCCATCTTTAGTCAAATGTGCACAGTCTTATCATCGTCCATACATGATGAAGAATTGCTGAATTTAGAACTCTATAAATGTTGGAAGATTTGACCTGCCACCCATAAGGATGACAACATGCAGGCTCAACTCCTAAAACAAGATAACAAAAATCACTGGTAACTTTATTTCTGCCTACTGAGCTGTAAGCACACCGTATTGCATTGAATCGGATAAAGTGAGTATTTCCCCACTAGATGGATATTAGCCCATTGGACTCAGGTCCGTTAATCTTTTGAACCTCAGCCTGCTTTGTCTTTGAGACAGGAGGTTTATTAAAGCATTGGTATAATGCAACAGTCCCAGCTTCTCTGACAGTTTTGTGGCAAAAAGTCACGGTAAACAAGGGATCTGTCTTTGCAATGACCCCATGACATTGTTCCGAAGACTTGGCCACTGCGCCTTGGCGGGCCATATAGAATTACCCACAATTGTCCCTTATTTAATTATTTCCGGGGATAAACACCCCGGTGCAAAGTTGATGGAAGCCATCTGGATAAAACTGCCCTGAGCCAACACAAGTAATATATGCAGGACAGTGTAGGATCAAGTATTGTCAATGTGAAAGGCCATTACAAATATCTACATCATGATACTTTAAATGTAATGCAAAAACCTGAATGTATTACTGTTCCTGGGGTAGTAGACACCAGACAGAGCTAAAATCTTTATGACCTTTTGAGTGAAGTTTTGACCTCAATATAAGTACGGTACAGCATCTTGTTCATAGAATTTTTTACATGCTTACGAATAATAATTTCCATGTCATCATAATGTGTTGTTTTCAATATCCTGGTGAAATGACGTTAACTCCTACCGTACAAACGGTGGGTGTTTGTGCATATTCGGCATAAATTGTGGCACCCTTAACCATCACAAGTTAGTTAAATTTTCTCTTTGTAGATGAGGCCCTCTCTCTGCCTGCAGAGGTTTAAGAGGTGTGCAATCATGGCGTTTACCTTATTTAAATACATGAAGGGATGTCAAATAATATTGAGAATAAGACGAAACAAACTTTGACGGTAGAGTACATTACATTGAAATGTCAAAACTCGAGCCAAATCGACGTATTTTGTGCATATACATTGTGAACACATACAAAGGCCGTCCGTCGTATCGATGGTGACAAAAGTCAAGATTTGTCGCATGCTTGGCAAGCTGGTGTGAGACCAGCCCATTTCTCTTCCACAGATATTACAGATCACGGTGGGAAGGCGATGGGTGTTTGCAGGCACGTGACGTCACTCCCTCTTAATACGGAAAGCCTCCACCCTGGTCTCCTCGATTTGCTCCATACCCCTTGGCAGATTGCACTCCTCCAACGTGAAGGCGATCGGGAGCTCGGTCCTCCCATTTGTCCACGGGAATACCGAACGGTAGCTTTGAGATGTCACATTCTTCAGCTGTAGGCACTGTCCTCTGCGATGGTGTTTTCAATGGGACGGCTCTCCATAGAGGACCGATTCTTGGCATTTGTGTACCATTCGTTGGGGAAACATGCGCAGCTCATCTTAGTTGCGTGGTGGGAAGAACGGCTTCGACACTTGGCAGGTTCGCACGGCTGAGTACGTTCATATTTGGTACTCGATATTCCATGAAATTTTGAGGATTTACCATTTTGAGGATTTGAAATGTCCTGATATGGCACTTGTGACGTGTGCATGTTTGAGTGGAATATGACAGCGATGTGAGCACAAATGCCCAATAAACTTTGCATTTCATGACTATTCCTCTCCCATATTTTGACCACTCATTTTTGTAGTTTACCAAATGCGCTTGCTGCAGACAGTACGTGATCATTTATCTGCACATTAAAATTGTTATCAAATGTAACTGTGCTCCCAAGGTAATTGAAATGCTCCACTAAAATCGAGTGGTTTGTAAAGCAGACATGTAATAGACCAGGTGGCAGCTTATACAAAACCTCAGTTTTATGAATGTTATCAAACAAAACAAGTTGGAAATAAAATATACAAGCTAAAGCGCATATACGTATCTTCAAAATGATGAACAATCTCTTTGTATCTGTTCAAGAGTTGAAACAAATGGAAAGTCATCTGGATGACATTTCTCATATGTATGTTGAACTTCTTTTTCACTTTTTTCTTCTGGGTTCTTTCGGTAAAGTCACGTAGAAGGGAAGTAATAAAATAATAAAAATAAAACATAATAAAATAATTCTCACGACGTTTTGGCCACAACGCAAGCAGCCGTCTTCAGGTGAAGAATGAAACACTGCTAAGCTTGGAGCGTATATTTAAGCTGAGTTAGAGGTGGAAGAAGAGCGCCTTGACAAAGGAATTTGCATATCAAGTGGAATTTAGCATATTTATGGGAAATGCGTAGGAGGTGGGCGGGGGGGTTTCAAAGTCATATTATGCCAATGCATTATGCAGGATTAGCAGCATCAAAGGGAGGGGGTAGGGGGTAGCATTAACAAAGGGAGGGAATTTTAATAGTATGTAGAAGCAACGAAACATGTCAATGGGAGAGCGGTGGCTGGAGACCCGCAGCGGAGCAAATAATGCATTCCCTGTGGAGAACACAAGATACACAGTCAATGCCAGTGAGTGGACTGCGGTCTGAAAGTCACCGTAAACGTGAACAACAATCAGTTAAGATCCGAAATGGTTTATTATGTCCTTCCAATGATTGCTGAGCCAGAATCCATCTTCTCGGTTGAAATTGTCTCTGTGTTTGTATATGCCTCATGAACGAATCTCTCATGGTAGCCAGATGGCTTGCAGAGAACTTCTGTCTTGGAGAAGTCAATGTCATGTGAGCCCACTGAATTGTAACAGTGATCTGCCACGGCTGAGGTGTTTGTCCTACCGTGTTTCAGGTCTGCTTTATGTTCACGGATGCGGTCCGAGACATGTCGTTTGGTTTCTCCAATGTAACTGCTACCAGAGGCCAAGACAGAGGTTCTCTGCAAGCCATCTGGCTACCATGAGAGATTCGTTCATGAGGCGATCCACATATACAAACACAGAGACAATTTCAACCGAGAAGATGGATTCTGGCTCAGCAATCATTGGAAGGACATAATAAACCATTTCGGATCTTAACTGATTGTTGTTCACGTTTACGGTGACTTTCAGACCGCAGTCCACTCACTGGCATTGACTGTGTATCTTGTGTTCTCCACAGGGAATGCATTATTTGCTCCGCTGCGGGTCTCCTACCACCACTCTCCCATTGACATGTTTTGTTGCTTCTACATACTATTAACATTCCCTACCTTTGTTAATGCTACCCCCTACCCCCTCCCTTTGATGCTGCTAATCCTGCATAATGCATGGGCATAATATGACTTTGAAACCCCCCTGCCCACCTCCTACGCATTTCCCATAAAAATGCTAAATTCCTCTTGATATGCAAATTATTTTGTCAAGGCGCTCTTCTTCCACCTCCAACCCAGCTTATATATACGCTCCAAGCTTGGCAGTGTTTCATTCTTCACCTGAAGACGGCTGCTTGCGTTGTGGCCGAAACGTCGTGAGAATTATTTTATTATGTTTTATTTTTATTATTGTATTACTTCCCTTCTACGTGACTTTACCGAAAGAACCAAGAAGATCAATCCCTGCAGTCACGAAAGCTTTAAATCGAAATTCTTTTTCACTGTACGTAGCCAACCATGCTAATCGGAGGTGTGGGGGAAAGATAAAACACTAAACACAAAAAGCAGTTCTAAAAAAATGAGTTTCAAATCGAGATTTAAAAATGCATAGCTCCAGTGGCTTCCTAATTTCCAACTTGTGTACCTGTGACAGTTGAGCAAAACACCTGTGGTGTTTCCCGTTTACTTGGCCTGACTAAAATACATGCCAATTGAAATGTTCATTTAAAATGTTTCTCAGACTGTTACGTTCACTTAATGTAGTTTTCTGCTCCAAATTGCCGTTGGCAATATTCAATCACCTTAAGAAAGGTCATTAGAAACAAGTGGGGTATCTATAAATGGGTCTTTCTGTAAATAGTGAAATGCTTATTCACGACATATAAGACTCCGATTTAAAGCTTTCGTGACTGCAGGGATTCATCTTCTTGGTTCTTTCGCTAAAGTCACCTGAGGACGGCTGCTTGCGTTGTGGCCGAAACGTCGTGAGAATTTTATTTTATTATGTTTTATTTTTATTATTTTATTATTTCCCTTCTACGTGACTTTACCGAAAGAACCAAGAAGATTAATCCAAGACTCCCATTTAAAACAAGTATAAAAACAACAAGGCAACTCCTATGACTAATTGGGAATGGGACGCAAGCATAGGATTGATCACCCTGTCGCTGGCCGCCTTTGGGGAGGGTGTATAGTATGAAAGGCCGAAACACCCTAGGATCCAAAGGTTCACTACTGACGATGCGCTCCCCAAATTTCACCAGGCTCACTGTTCATGAACTCTTGGAAGTGCTTGGACAAAGGATAGTAACATCTCATCCTGTGTTCTTTGGAATCTAACAAAATCTAAAAACAATGCAGCAATACTTAACTACACAACAAATCACGCCGGTGGGCTATTTACAAAACAAACTGTGAAAAACGAACGAAAAAAAGCTAACAAATTGATTATAAAGTAATAAGATAACAATCTCCAGACGTAGCCGACGCGATGTGTCGCGGATTACGGGAGGAAGTAGCGACTCCCGAAAAAGATCCGAAATCCGCTGTTTTTTTTGCAGGTTTCAGGATTACGGGAGGAGTTGTGAACCGCGAGTAATCCACGAATTTCATGGATGTGCAGGATTACTGGAGTACGGATATTATTGGAGTCCTGGTCTATCTGCGTAAAAGACAAAAACACATAGAACCTCGCAAACGCACGGCAGCCGCCAGAACTGGACGGTGGGCAGCCAGAAAACTGCAGGGGCACAGCTCACCAAAGACAAAGATCCCCCGTGTAGCCATAACAGACTGTTGGGGCAAGTACTGTTAGTGTGCACCTATGAAGGCTGACACGGTACACGAGGGGGTGCATGGCCAACACCACGCCCGACCACTTTTGTCTCCCCAGTGACGATGTTTACTCACCACAACAGGTACTCATTTGAGGCTGAGTCGACCTCAGGGAGGCCCAGCACCGGTTAAGATATTTATCGCTGGTATTGGCCATCAGCGTGAATCATACTCGGGTTGCCGGGTTCGTAGTGCAGTGTACAAACCACGACACCACCGCTCCCCACAGCTCACCAACCACGTAATCACCAGCGAAACGTGACGGTCCTCGAATTGTAAATGTTGTGAGTTTACTCTCCAACAGACACCGAGTGTGCTGAAGCACCCATCGCCTTCCCACCGTGATCTGTAATATCTGTGGAAGAGAAATTGGCTGGTCTCACACCAGCATGCCAAGCATTGTTATTGAGGTGACAAAAATTATTAATCAGAATCAGAACATTTATTTATATTGGAGGAATCCGATGAGCTATCAAGCTCTTTTTCACAGATGTCCAGTCAGGGCAGGTTACATCAACAATAGATAATTCCCCCCAAAAAATGGGAGTGCCAATAATAGGCAAGCCAAACTAATTATTTGAAATAAATATACGCAAATAAAACTAAACTTTTAAAAATCTTAGGTAAGATGGTGGCGTGTTTAACGACACATTCATATTTACGCGATTTAACCCAACAAAAACAAACTATTATATGGATAATATTGGTTGCGAAAGCCGACTCGTTACGTGTTAAAAGTGAGGGGCCACAGCTGACTTGAGACCACGCCGTGGCTTTGATTCGATGACTTTTGACCTCGCGGCTTCTGTACCCCTCTACCCCCGCCCCTACAAACCCCCCAACAACCCCCTCCACCTCTCCTCCACTTACCCCATTCGCAGCTGCTGATTGGCGAACACTGGAGAGTGGGGGGAGAGGCGTTCTAACCAATGGGATGTGAGTGGGGCGTGGCCTCGCCGTTCTGAGGGCGTGGCTTACATGCTTGGGGAGGGACTTGTGTTTCGCGGTAACGTCACCGAGCTGAGCCTCCTATAAAAACGGAGCGCAGCGCAATCGAGGCAGTGAGTTGAGAGGCGCCCACGTGTTTGGCGGTGTTTATACACCGCGGTGCCTGGCTTTAAAGCTACCCCCCGCCGCACCGAAGATAAAGTGATTCTCAGTATTATTATTTTATATATATACCCCAACGGCAAACTAAATCCATTCCTGGATGTCTCATTCGCGGTGAAAAGAAAATGTAGCTACATTCGTACCGTGCGATAATACATCCCAATCGGAACTCTATGGCTAAGGACACGTAAAGAAGCGGGGGGGCGGTGGGTTCGGTATTTAGCCGCCGTGCACGTAGACGCGACTGCACTGCTGCGCGAGGTTGTCGGGGGTTGGTGGGGTGGTGGGGTGGGGGGAAACCTTGCGGCTGAGCGAGCATGGTGCTGCACGCCTCTGGGCTCCCAAGCAGCGCTGACGACTGCCTGTCCGCCGCCGAGATGAGCGACTCGGAGGGGAGCGACCTGGAGCCGGGCTACTGCATGCCGCCGTCCCCGGCTCGCGTCGCCGACACTGCCGGCGCTGTTGGCTCGGCGCTGGGTGGTGGTGGTGGTGGTGCCGCCTCGGGCAGCGGCAACGGCGGCCAGCCGGACTGGTGCAAGACGGCGAACGGGCACATCAAGCGGCCCATGAACGCCTTCATGGTGTGGTCACAGATCGAGCGGCGCAAGATCATGATGGAGTCGCCCGACGTGCACAACGCGGAGATCTCCAAGAGGCTGGGCCGCCGCTGGAAGCAGCTCAAGGACTGCGAGAAGGTCCCCTTCATGCGGGAGGCGGAACGCCTGCGCCTCAAGCACATGGCCGACTACCCGGACTATAAGTACCGGCCCCGCAAGAAAGCCAAGACTCCCGGCGGAGGGGGAGCGGCGGGAGGCTGTGCTGCTGCTGCTGCCGGCGCGGGGCCCTTGTCCCCGCAGGAGAAGCCGCCCAAGTCGAGCAAGAAGGGCGAGCCGGCAAAGCGCAGCGGCGGCGGCGGCTCTGGTGGCAAATCCAAGGCGCATAAGCTGCCGCCACACCTGCGGGCACCCTCGGGCGGCCGTGGTCTCAAGACGGTGTCCACCAAGACGGTGCGGGACCTGCTGGCGCCTCCACAAGCCCGGCACCACCACCATCATCAGCAGCTCGGCAACCATCACCAGCACTCGTCCAGTCAGCCCACGTCCCCCGCCGCGGTGCCGCCCAGCCCGACGCTGAGCAGCGGATCTGCGGAGGGCCGCGAGTCCGCGAGCTTCTACGAGGACATCTCGGGCGTGCGAGTGACGACCATCAAGATCGAGCCCGGCACCGTCTCGCCGTCCGTGGTGCCCTCCGTCTCGGCGCCGATGGCCACGATGCTTTCGTCCGGAGGGGCCGGAGGAGCAGCGGGAGGGATGGACGACTCGATCCTGGACTTTGCGCTGAGCGCGTCCGAGCGGGGCGAGCTGCAGCTGCAGACGCTGGGCAGTATCGGCCTCTCCACGCTCGACCGAGACATCGACTCGCTAAGTGACGGCAGTTCTGCGTCTCACTTCGATTTTCCAGACTATTGCACCCCGGAGGTGAGCGAGCTCATCTCGGGTGACTGGTTCGAATCGAGCATCACCAACATGGTCTTCACGTACTGACCGCCCCCCCCCCCTCTTACCCCCTAACCGAGCAAGCGAGAGGGCCACCCTGGACTTGCCGGTCTCTTCTTGTGACATGCGCTCGACAAGGATGAGTTTTGTGGAGGGGAGAGGGTGGGAGATGATCGCGCGGATCGTCTCGGAAGAGTGAGTGAGTGTGCGAGCCAAGACGAGGCTCGATCACTTCAAAGTATTTGAGACTTAAATATTTTTTTGTTTTTTTTTATACGAATATAAATTGAGTTGACTGATTTCAAAACCCAGCTTTACCAGCATTGTGCATTGGTCGCGCTGACTTTCTCCGGCCCCCAATATTTTTTTTTCCGATGGGAGATGCAGAGAACGCGAGTGAGAGAGAGAGAGCTGTCACTCGTTAAAGGAGTCTGGAAGATGACCCACCAAGGGAATCTATCCAAAGCCGCGGTTTCCTCTGCCACACTCGGGAGGTTTAAATTCCACGGTTGGAATCCTCTACCTGCCTTTTTGGACACACCAGGAGCTTCTTCAGCAAGTCCGCATGCTACCAATATTGATACCGCAATAGCCGATAAGTCCAAAATAACGCTTGGTTAACCATGAGTCTGTCTACCGAGTCCGTGAAAAGTGTATTTATACTGTATTTACATTGTAGCTGGACTGCATTGACATTAACTTAACGACGAAGGGGGGCGGGGGGAGGGTTTTTATAGGTGTGTTTAAATTGCCTTGTGTTAAAAAACAGACCGTGCTCGATGATGATTTAGTTTCATTAGTTTGCGGATAAGGCGAACAAGGTTGTGAGGATGATGATGATGGCAGCGTGCAAAACGCCGCGGCGAGGAGGGATTAGGATGGCGACTCGAGACATATTTGAGGATGAGGAGTGGGGGGGGAGAATGCACGGCATATATGCTTGTAGATAATTATATCCATTGTGCGGTTGAGAGACGGGTTTTATCTTTAGACCCATGGTCGGGGTGGCGGAGTGGGAGGGATGGATTTAGGGAGGAGGGTTTGGGTTTTAGTAAGCGCGTTTTTTTCGTACAGATGTCTTCTCTCTGCGTTGCCATCCAAGACGTGCACCACTAGGTGGCCCTATCTCTAAACCAACAGAAACTCACTCCCCAACACGTTCATTTTGTGGTTACAATTGAGAATTACCCCGTCCGTGCGTGCGTCCATTCGCTCACTGACTGTTGATTTTTGTTGTTACTGTTGCTTGTTTTAAGTGTACGGTTGAGAGAGGGGGAGGGGAGGTATTTTGGTTGGAGGTTTTTTTTTCTTCTATGGATTTAAATGTACATATATAAACAATATAACAGCACCTGCCTGTCGGAAACACATTTGGAACAACAAATGACCACGTCCACGTAAAAGGGCTTGATTCTATTTGCAGTACAGAGTTTTTTCTTATACGTCATTTCGATCGAAAACTTTGTACAAAGATTTATTTTCTCTATGTATTTTTGTATAAAAAAAGAGTAAAACAAAAATCGTATTCAGAACTCGCGCCCTTTCTTTTTCCTTTTCGATGTTTTTGAGGATTGTCTCATAGGCGCGTGTTTACATTTTTGCCAATACTCGGCATGCGTGCTAATGGTAAAGCAATGCTCCATCTCACCACGCATATAAACTGTATCGCTTAATGTGTTGTTATTTAAAGGGTTACACGGTGACGATGTATTTATGGTTATGAAGATTACAATCTAGTTGAGAAAAAAAACGTGAAATCGTGGCTAGCGGTAGTAAAAAAAACGAGTTTGTGAAATGTACGAGTTTAGACGACGATAGTGCCGTTTTTTTCTTGTTCTTGACATGCTTATCGGTGGTGTACGGTTGACATTGCCATTTGTGTATCTTTTTTGATACTTAAAACTCACACAAGCGCATACGGTTCATAATAAATGATCTCACCAGCTGTTTCTGTTACCAGCCTGTGCAATATACGCCCGATTTTGCGAGCCTTGTAAGCGAGCAGAACGCCTGTGTGTACATTATACAGCGTGTTAGAGACGGCGTCAGCTGGATCTGAAACATGAGCCCTGTAAAATGTGAGCACTTGCGTTCACGATTTTGAGTGCATTGAGCCTCTCTCCGCCTCAAGGACTTTTGATCAATTAAAATTGAAAAACTTTGCATAACAGACTGGTAACGCGCTTCTCTGTTCGCTACCCTGAGTGTCTCGTGGACTTTTATATGCCCCCCCCCCGGGACCCCCCCCCCCCACTACTGCGCGGCTTTAAAAAGGTTGGGGAAAAAAACCTTTTTCAGTTGCTTTTATCTTGCTCCGCCTTTATACGAGGCTATGGCAGTGAACAATGCTGCATCAATGAGATAAACGTGGACTTATATTTCAAACGCTGAATTTTTAAATGTCTCGCAAGAAACCTTCATCAATTCGAGACCTCTATTTTATAACGTGGAAGCGTTGCCTCTGCACTCGGCCTCCTGCCGATAATGTATCTGTTCGCCGTCGCATTTTTTTAATGTAAATAAAATTACGGTAATGTAATATTTCACGTGAACGCTCACAGGACGAAACACCGGAATGTAGGTCACTTGGCAAAAAAACAACTCGCCGCTCTTACACTTATGGCTCGAGTTCAAATCTTGGGCATCATCGATTCAAATCGAAATGAATCATTCTTACTGGAAAAATCGGTACCGTCGTGTGGTCATTACTCGATGGGAAGTCTGCAGTGGATTGGCTAAGGTCACCATCAAACGGCAAGGTCTTCAACCCGATGTGTGGGCAGTTCTTACTCCGAACCGTTAATTGTACGGGTGAGTCAAATTACCAACAAATGAGAATGTAATTGACAATGTACAGTATATAATTTACATTGGTGCAATCTATGCAGAGGTCCACAGGCGTGGGATTGACCTGTTTTACATAGAAAAATGCATGTTTCATGAACTATACTGTGCAGTAAATTTATTAAAACGTGCCATTTTAATCTTTAAAAACGAACCAGCATCTCGATATGTAATTTTATCAATATTTAAAGCCACCGAATAAACAAAAAAACGTGTCCTCCATGCATTGAATGTGCTGTCACAAGGCATCGGTACACCAATGGGTTGTTCAGTGTTCATCATTGGCCATGTTCAACCCACTGCTGAATGAAGGTCCCCTCCCCAAGCCGTCTCCATCTCAAGGTCCTCCATCTAGCTCTTGCAACGAGCTGTTTTCATCGCTCCGTCTCCATGGTTGGCGTCCTCTCTCGAGCGGGTCTTTCTCCTTGTCCTTGAATGAAGCTACCGGCCCATCACCCAACCCTACTACTCGGGACGTTTCCTTCCCGAGCACCACTTAAGTCAATGATGTCTCTAACCTCTGCATACATTCCATAATCAATGCATTTACAAGCGTGCACCTCCTCATACGTCTTTGCTCACACATCTCAGGTTTGATTCCCTTATATTTGTCCACGTTTCTAATCTGTCATCGCAGGTCATTAATTAAACATTGACCTATATTGCTCCATACCGTTATGTTTTTATATACATCGCTTTTAGCGTTAACCAAGGCTCTAGTCGTATCAAGTGACCATGCAATGGCATTGCAACCCAGCAGGATTTATTTAATAAGCCTGGCTCTCCTTGTATGTGTAGAACTTATTTCGCACCGTTCATAGGCAACTGGTTTTGTTAAACGTTGCTGGATAACATTGGTACGCCAAACCCACACACATCGATGGCCTAAGTTATAACTTTATGGGCCGATAAAAAAAAAACGCGGTCTATAATAACAAAACAAGCGTGCATAACGCATAGATTGTGTAACATGCATTTGTGTGATTGCGAATGATCTTTTAAGGAGCAATGACTTGCGCCAGAAGGCAGTGCTTCGGCAGTGAAGAGACAACGGGACTGATAGCAGCTGTGCCCGGCAGCACCCACCTCGACCGGCACGCCGAGGTTTAGGTCCCGTTAGCGCCGGCCGACAAGCCGACATAAAAAAATCTGACAAAAACCTCTTTGATCAATTTGGGCTGTTGTTCAATTGCTCTCCGCTTTTTATGGGCAGACGCGGACTGAGCCAATCCATAAACGCTTTCAAACGTAACCCAAGTTGTAAAGCGTTTACATGACACAACCTGCAACAACCGTGCACGGGTCACAATCCACAACGCTTGAGTATTGTTCACAAACTACCATTCAACTCGTGCACAGTCGGGGGGGCCCTCCCCAAACGCATATAGCTCTCTTTCAAAAGCAACCTGGCCACAAATGAAAGCTCGGATAAGTGGAGGGGAAAACCCGGAAAACTATCCACACGCCCACGGAGAGAGACATGCAGACTCCCAAATATACAGCAAGTTTTCGGGTCGGGATCGAACCCACGACTTCCGCTATACCAGGCGAGGTAGTAAACATCTCGCCACCATGGCACACCATCCCCGGAGGCTGGTCTGCGGTATCTCATCCTCGCGTTCCCACACCCCCGGATGTTGGTGGGGGGGGGCACGTGGTGGGTGGGGGCGGAAAATATTCCATGCGAACGAGTCCCCGGTGATCTCCCCCCTAAAATATGACGTCACAAATCTCTGCCCCCCCCCAAAAAAAAAAACATTTCCATTTCGTAAATAAAACATGCTTCAAATCGCGTTTAACTATTGTCATTGTAGTGCGTATTTAATGTGGCGCTGCACTCTGATGTTGTAGGAGTGTTGTTATAACAATTCTATATTTATTTAAAGTTGCGCATTTTGATGTGACGTCACATTTCTCACCCCCCCGTCACACATCGTCACAAATGTCTGACCCCCCCCCCTAGGTGCGTGACGTCATTTATGGACGGCCCCTAACGTCTTGGGGGGTGGGGGGGTTGGTTTCGACCATACTTCACCACGCTTGCGAGTGTGGTTTGGTCAAGTGGATGGTATCCCTGGATCGGTTCAGATTTCGCACGCCACTGAATGTTAGCCGTGGACGAGACTCCAACTCAGATGGCCGGTTCAGTGCGCCAATGGAGATTGCGCCAACGCTCTCCGTACAACCCACAGGCCAGCAGTGATGCGATGTAAATCTGCGTCCACGGTAGTTTCGTGTATTATTAAACCGCGCGTTTACTCACGCTTCTCCCATCCCTACCCTCCAACGCGGTGCCGTCAGCCTGAAACATTGTTTCCACCTTCGAAGAACCACGACATTGAAGACGCCATTAACTGGACAGATTGGCTTTCCAAGAAATGTAAGATGGAAAATATATTTTAAGAAATGGCACGGTGCCAAATTCCAATTTCATCAACAGGCAATCTTGAGGTTTACGTGCAGAATGGCATTGCTAAGTATGTGTGTACACTGTAAAATATATATGTTGCTACCTAGGCCAGATGGTATAACGATTTATGAATAAAATAAGGCACTCTATTTTCGTTAAACCATTTCAGTCTCATTATGCATATATGCACAACAGACTTGTTCTTGCCAGCCAGCCAAAGCAGGGAACACACCCGAGACTGCGTAGACCAAGGAGAGATGGGGCGGCACACAATGGCCTACTTTTCCGGAGAACGTCAAGGGACATTTAAGCGTCCAAACTGCGACTGAGGCAGCCGGTGTGTATTAACCAGGGCAGCCATTGCAAGCGAACCGTTAATCTTTGCGACGCTTACTTCCAGATGCGACTCAACTTTTTTTCCAAACAAAACTTTTTTTTATTTTACCCGGTAAGGCCCACTTTTTCAGAAGCGACCTGGCCACAAATGATAGCTCAACGATGTCACTTATCACGTGGCTATTTATAGCAGCCAAATACTCTGAACGCATGTTGATTCTGAATGTGGGGGGGGGGGACCCCGGAGGACCCAGAGAAAAATCCACGCCACCACGGGGAGAGAGACATGCAAACAAAACATTTACAGCAGGCGTCAGGGTCGGGATCGGGATCGAACCCACGACCTCCTGTATACCAGGCGAGATAGTAAACATCTCGCCACCGCGGCGTGTGATCAGTGGGGGTTTCTGGTGCTGGCGTTGGACTGGCTCCGTGGACGGCAGCAGCTGCCACAGCCCACGCATTGCGTGTATGCAGGCGAGCCCTGGCTGGCCGGCTGTGTATACGTTTACGAATGTTTAGGAGCTCAATTCCGAACCGAGACTGCGGGAGCAATTTCCGGCTGGCCCTTCGCTTTTTTTTCTCTCTTTCCCAAGTGAAAGGAATTCCCTAGTGCCGTGCGTTTCACTGCCACTCGCTCACTTATCTGCATGCACCACAATGGGAGTGACCCCACAGAGCCATTGTGGTGTGTGTGTATATATATACACCCGTTAGCTTTTCTTATCCGAAAATAATGGTGGAGAGAGGAGGTGGGTTGGGGGGTTTGTTACTTTGGGTGAGGGGCAGTGGGTAAAATTACATTTGCGTTTAAATAGCCCTCCGTTTCTTCAGTAAAAAAAAACATGCATGCCCATTGTGGTGGTAAGAACTCTGAGTAGGCAGCAAAAAAAATAAATTGGCAGTTTGGAAACACTATAGAACCCCCTTCGACATCAGCGGCTGCACCCTTTGAACAATTGCGGCATATATTCAAAACTCAAACGATGCAATTGTAGGAATGGTAACGTTTGATATCGCGCGTCACGGATCGACTTGTTTACCGTGGAAATCACCCCCGCTTCGTGCAGCTTTTTTGTTCTTTTTGCAGGAGGGTTCCTGCGTGCGCTTGCTTTTCCAATCCCCGTTAATGATTGCCACGTGGGAGGAGGCCGTTACGACTGGAGGAACCCCACCACGTCCAACTGATAACACTTGAAGCTCCGCGCAGATATAGTCAAGACTCCACTGCTATACTGAGATTCCATGACGACCTCGCAAACCCAAGCAAGCCTGCGGCACCCGGTAACCCAAGGCATCCGCCCATCCAAGTACCGACCAGGCTCAAACATGCTTAGCCTCTGCATACTCCCCACCCCCTTCAACCAACCCGCCACTGCATGTGTGTTGAACTTCTTTCGCACCGTACGTAGCCAACCGTGCTAACCGGAGGTGGGAGGGGGGAGGACAACTGAGACGGGTGTCGAAGTATGGTCAACCAGCCACATTGACAGACACGTTGTGGTTGAGGCATTCATCCAGCAGTGGTTTGGCAAAGGCTGTAACGCATAATTTATCCTACGTTCAGTACGATTTTAGTATGGAATTACTGTGCATCAAAGGGGCTGTCTAGTTGGAGGTGGGGTATGTGGTGTACTGGACGTCTGTGAAAGAGAGCTTTATAGTTCATCGGATTCCTCCGGTATAAATATTCTGTATAAAGGAGCACGTGCTAGGTCGGCTATAAATCAATTGTGAAATGACTCTGTTGTACTGTTAAGCGAAAATACATTTTAAAGCCAAGTGAGCTCAACACTAGCAGAATGAACACTTTATAAAATGTATTCATCTCAGATCTGTCAGTTACGATGCCATACATTTTGTGCATTCTTACTACGATAATGAGCCAAGAATGTGTGTCCCGCGTGACGTCACTCCACATGAGGCACACCCCCCGCGTGACGTCACTCCACATGAGGCCCACCCCCCCGCGTGACGTCACTCCACATGATGCCCACCCCCTCATTAATATTCATGAGTGGGTGGATTTTTACACTAACGCAGAGGAAGGTCTCGCTGAATGAAATAATTTATAACGCAAAGTCGCTTCAAATATGACGTTTCTTCACAGAAAGTGACGGTAAAAAATAAATATACGCAGCACAGTGATACATCCGTGCGTGACGGCACTGCAAAAGAGCCCCCCCCATCCCCTCCCCGTCATTAATGATCATGAGCTGGTGGAAATTTACACTAACGCACATGCCGCACCCCTCCCCTCATTAATAATCATGAGCGGGTGACGTCACTCCACATGCCGCACCCCTCCACAATAACCATGAAGGGGTGACGTCACTCCACATGCCGCACCCCTCCACAATAACCATTAGCGGGTGACGTCACTCCACATGCCGCACCCCTCCACAATAACCATTAGCGGGTGACGTCACTCCACATGGGGCAACCTCCTCATTAATCATCATGAGCTGAACACATTTTCTATTCAATATTTCAAACTTACTGCAATATATACCCGTCGTCATTGGACGGGCAAAAAAGCTAGTTTAAAATATTTAATTATCAATAAATATGCATTTTACTTCAACTCATTCCGCAGTTTGCATCTCAGTCATACATTATGTGCAACCATTTGTCAACCCACTGCTGAACGATGTCCGACCCAACGCTGTGTCGCTCATATGGGTTGTTTGACCATACTTCCCCTCGTGTGTCGGTATGGGATGGTGAAGGTGGTGGTAGGGAGGCCAGGACCATTTCAGACATCACTCGCCACTGGGCCACGCCCCCTTGGCAAGTAACTGCTATGATCAATGTCCCATACGTGCAGTACGGAATAGCTGCAATGTCAGTTTATATATGTATACAGTACTGTACAGATTCACAGAAGCTACACGAGTTAACTATAAAGGTTCTGGATACGGACATAGACATCATGTCGATCCGTCCTGGAAAGCCTCTCTGAGTTTCAAGATATTGCTCTTTAAATATTATTTTAATCAGTGAAAATTTACCATACCTTATATGCATCCATATTTGGCATCCATATTTGGTATCGTTTAATAGAAAACTACATAACTTCAGAATGCCGAAGCTATATTTTCAGTACGTTGGATTAAGTGGATTAGACTTGTGCAAATAAAGGTATAGCCTACGTAATCGCCATTCTAACTGTATTGTTTAACTGTATTGCGTAGCTTTCATTTTAAGTGCAAACCCAAAGAGCTTTGTATAATATTAGGGGCATTACCACTGTTTTAACTGGTTCCAAATGTTGGGAGGAAATCACATCAGAAACCGTGTAATTTAGTCTCGAGGCGTGAATACTTTCGACAAAAACTACCAACGTGTCTGCAGAATTCAATAGACCAATACTTGTTGCATGTAGAACACAGGAGCTCGCTTTAATGCGGCACAGGCGGACATCCAAAGGATGGAAATACGCAACAGTAGATTGAAAACACAGCGGGGGAGAATCCAATTGCATTGACGTTCTTCGTCAAATTCAATTTAAAAACAATGTGTGGTCTAAACCTTGCACGTCCAGAAATGTGAGCATCTGATCAGTGGGGATGAGTGGTCAATCGCTCGGATATGCCTGAAAATGAAGCCTAGGTTTTAAAACACCCTAAAATATACTTCAGTTTGCAAAGCGTGACTCGTATAACAAGTGAAAATAGCATGCATAGTCATGTAACAAGGCATTTTATATGTGTAGTGACTGACTCAGAGACAGTACGAGTAGGAGGCACTCTGTTTATTAACAGTCTTAACAGTTCACACAAATTGTTTGGGTCTTTCAGTAAAGCCACGTAAAAAGAAAAATAATAAAATAAAATAATGACAATGAAAAATATATATATTTATTTTTTCACCTGATGACAATTGCTTGTGTTGCGATTGAAACGTTGTGATATTTTTTTCATTTGACTATTTTTCTATCTACGTGGCTTTACTGAAAGACCCAAAGAATGTGAATTCATGCAGTCACGAACGCTTTAAGTCAAGAGTTCACACAATGTAACTACAGCTCCCAGTGTGGACAGCTGGCAGACTGCCTGACTGACGACGCCGAGAAGGTGAAGGCGAAGACGGCGACGAAGACTCCAAACGACAGCCCAAGCTCCCGCTCGGGGTCCCCTTTTATCCTCCCAGCGTGGCCTCGCTCCGCCATGGCCACGCCCCCTTTCTAGAACCTACTAGCGGGTTCCTGGGCTTCCCTCATGTATCCCTTCTGTAACATTTCCCCTACACCCATATCTCTGGTCTATCACGTGACCTGCTGTCAGTCAGGGCTGCTGTAGCTGCAGATCCCCTTCCCTGCCAGCGACAAGCGCTATGCTTCTAAGTGACTAATTCTATGTCACTACACATGTAATAAAAGTCTAGAATGCTACCTTGAATGTTAGAAAATCCTTTCATGTTTATGGGTCCATCAATACAATTGTCATTTGCAACCCATATGGATAACTGTGAACCTTTAGATAAACCGCTGGTCTTTGATATGTATATTTATTTGGCCTACAGTTTTAGTATCTGATGTGAAAAATATGTGGAGAAATACATGAAACGTACATTATCACAGACTATTCAGGAAACACATCCTGTGTCTTTATAATTAACTCTACCCCTAAGATCTGTCCCTACCTCTTAATATCTGCAAATTGCCTCTTCTGAACTACACAGTTGCATTAAAATAGTTGTAACCAGACTAGCACTCATTGAAACAGAGCCCCATTTCGTGAAGACGAACCCTGAATATACTACAGTAATCTTTTTTTATGGAGCGCAATAGTTCTCAATACATTGCTGTCAAAATCTACACCGCCCCCAAAAATGCAAGCTGAAACTGTAATATTCATATGCGTTTAATTGCGAATGAAGTATTGAGCACATGCTGTGTTTGAGTATAATTGGCATATGACTCATTTTGTTACGTTTCGTGCTCAAGCTGACTCCTGAAAACCCATAAATGAAGTCCCGTGTCTCGTGGGGGTTGTCCTAGTGTGGGAATAAATGGAAATCCATGTATAGTCAAAGAAAATTATCCCAGTTTTCCAGTGAATTACAAATTTGTATACACATCATCGTTGTTTCTAAAATAATGTTGTGAGGTTTCGATGGGGCAACGAGACTTATGTGTCCGTGAATATGCAGTTTCGCTCATGTTTGCCATTAAAAAAACTTAGCCGCATTTATACGACTGCACCCATAAATGTGGCCATTTTATGATGAAAATGGGCTTTAAAGTGGAGTTTTTTTGTCCATGCAGGAATAAAGGGACACATATGGTTAATTTTCAAATATTTATGAGGAAAACTACAAAATACAAAGCAAATTGTACATTCTGTAATTGATTTGTCGGTACAGTACAATATATAACTTACCCATAACCCGCATTTAATTGCATGTTTTTATTTCATGCGCTGTGAAGAAGGCATGTTTTTTTTTTCCTTTGAAGGCATTGTCATTGACAAATGTGTTGAGTTTGTTATTATCTTGGCTTGTGCCCCATTTGCCAACACAGCATCAGGCAAATATATATATTTTTTCAGAATAAATTAGCAAGAGCAATGCGAAGTAAAGAATGTGTGAAAAATGCAATGCGCCTAATAGGGAAGCAGTCAGCTTAACCAACACCGCTTTGAATAATCTTAACTCATCCCCTCACCTTGCACATCACACCTCCCTCCCCCACCCTCCTTCACCCTTGCCCCCTGCTGCCTCCTCCTCTATTACACTAATGCTTTGTGCAAATGCTTGTTAGTTTGATGAGTGTCACCGCGTTAATTATTCGCACGAGGATGCACCATGGCTGGGTTTGGTTCCACCAAAAATACTGCCTTTAAAAGTATCTACAGTAGCCTCTCGATTATCCGCGCGCGGTTTTCCGATTTGCGGATTAACCGCGCGCCTAATGCGATTGTGACGTAAATTAAATGTATAACATTTTCCCTTCAGCCCAAATCAATAATCTAAAAATCTTGCACGTAGTTATTCTTGGAAATGTGTATTACAAGCCACGTGCTGAAACCAAACAACATTGTCTATCCGGTTAAACCGAAAACCACGTGATCGCCTGGAGACGATCGTAGTTGAACCTTACGGCAGGACTCCGGGGTCCATAAGCCCCCGGCTCTCGCATAAACATTATATTATGATGTAAACAAAAGCTTTGCTCTCTTTCACCAATGGGTTTGAAGGATGGTGGCAAGTGTTGTCTTGTTATACTATGCCTTTAAAACTGAAAACTACTTAACCTGCATTACATCTATTTAAATACACTATCGAAAAAATAATTTACACCCCTCTGTCAATCATCGTGTTTTTCAGTGTGGATTTGTGAACACACTTTGTAAACAGTAAATTACATAGTACGCGTTTTCAATGCGCTGTTCATATTGTAACAACCAATGTTACTCTACAGAGTAGTGGGTCGCCGCTCATCTTATCCACATTGATACGAGCGGTATGTGGGGACTGTGTCTTAACCCCCCCCAAACAACTATCTGCACAGATGCATACGGACAAGAGAAGTATTATTAAACAGGAGGTGCAATGCATCTTATCTGTTAAATATCTGCAGGTAATAGGATTGTCATCGATTGATCCTGGCTGCAGACATTGGTATAGGTCACAAATAATAATGAAGATAAGAGAGCAGTTTCACTGTATTATGCATACCGTGATGACAAATACAGGACTTCAGTCGTGTAGGCAGTTTGAGCAGCTTTGGATGAGACTTATTATGATCCTGCCCATACCCGAGCGTGGAGTGCAGCATTCGCTTGTTCAGCTCTTCTGCGCATTCGTCCTCGCTGCTTCTGCTGCGCTTGGACACCACGTGACAGCAGGACGATCCGCGCCACGTGGGTCGCGGCGTTGATGTGCGCGGTGGGACGGAGTCGCCAAAAATAAATTAATTAATGACGATTTTGACTTTCGTTTATTCGGGACCCCGGGGTCCCGCCATAAGGTTCAGTTGCATATATTTACAACAGTGGTTAGAGTTTGATTGTTGATGGATTACATTATCCGCTATTTTTTTTTATCATCCTTGTCATTGGCGCGGATAATCGAGAGTCCACTGAAATACATTATGTTTAGGCCCTTCTTCATAGCACACAAATAAACAAATACGTGAAGATGCACGCGTTGTGCATTCTCCAATTACATGGGAAGGTGCCCGGTATGCGTAGAGCCGTTTCACGTAGCCGATCCTGGGGGTTTGTGTTTCTGCAAAACGCACGCAAGAGGTGGTCCCTTAAATGTACTGGCAGTACTTGTGTAACTAACTCCTTAGGATATCACACATTTTCAGGATTGTGTCTTTAACAGTAGCCAGGTTTGATGGGTGGTCATGACAAATGGCACCCTGTCCTGTGCTGATCGCTTGACTGGTTGCATAGTTCACAGTCCACCGAAAGGGTGCTTTGGTAGGCACTGTTTACTACCTATTCAGGGTCCTTTCAAGCTGCGAAGAACCTCTTTGTTTCATTGTCTTTTGTTATTGAAATGTCCATTGTCGCTACACGAGCTATGGAGGTGGAGAAACGTGAAAATGGTATTGCCCTCGAGGTGTGGGCTGGGTGCGATGATGGGCAGAGCAGGTTGGAGTTTGAGTATTTTGGTTAGTGTGAAAATAAATGTGGCCAATTTAACGCCTTGGATGGACAGTCTGATGTTCGGAAAGGTACATTCTATTGCTGCCTGAAAATTGTGAGTAGAATAGTAGACAATTGTGAGTTCCACTTTGGAGCAAGAGGCAATGTCCACGCAGTCATCAGTATAGCTTTCCAAAGAAGTCAGTTTTGGTGCCTGTATACTGCTGAAATATGTGTTGTTTCAAATACACTACAATCGGGTTTGCATAGCTAGGGAAAAAAGCATGTGCCTATGGCCACGTTGATGTTTATTACTTGAATAAGCTGCATTGAGCAGTCTTCCAATCACTGCTTGCTGCTGGAGCATTTAATGCCAGCAAGAGGTCTTGAAGGATATTTGTTGCCTTATAGCAGCGTGGTTTTGCATTTGTGTTTATATTACAAGAACAAATATTACAAATACTACGACACTGCCAAACATTATTTTGTTCAAATGTGTTGATATATGTTTTATATAATCTATCCACAACATATATATGATTAGATTGTACCTCTCAACTATATTAAGTGGACTCTGACCTATAATTTAAATATGTCATTTGTAAAATACAATAAACCAGAGGTTTACCGACTAAAACATATACGTAACATCATTATCTGGCGTTATATTGTTTAGAGCTGCCCCCAGCCATCTATGCTGTCGACTGCCTGCCCCTTGTTCAGAGGCCGCTGGCTTCTTTGCACGGGTGAACTCAGTGCAGTGTTCAAACAGTGGAGTTGCACATATATAGAATCATGGAGCTGCAGAATAATGCAGGTAAATTAGCAATATTTGCAATGATATTGCAATGTATGTTTTGCATCAGCACAGACGAACATGGTCAGTTGAGTAGTAAAGGATTCTTAAATTGTATTGACTTGGATATGCTTAAGGATGTATGCGTGTATGCATACATCTGTGTGAGATCTAGTGATTAGAAGGTTTCTGCTGGAGACCCAAGATGTTTAAAAGGTTGCTCAAATGTGCAAATACATCAGTCCTGTCCACTGATTTAAAAAAGCCCATTCTCAACGACTGATGTGCACTGCAATAAATGCACGAGCCTCAGGTGCACCACTTATCATGAGTGTCATCTATTCTTTATGTTATAGAATATGGTATTCACACTGCTTGAATAATTGCTTTTCTTCAAGCATGTATTTCTTTGGAACGTGGCATGAATGCAGCTCTATATACATTCAATAGCGAGGTGGGGGCACGGTGGGGAGTGGGGCTGATGAAGTAATAAAACATGAGTGCACCACACTTGCATACATCAGGGTATATATAGCATATGGATGGCGGAGCGGTGATGCAGTGGTCAGCTCACTGAACCCAGAAATTTGAGTTTCAATTCCTCGCCACAGCAATCATTAGTGGTGAGTGATGTCTAAAGCAGTCCTTCAGGGCTCCCCTTCACCAACCTGCGCTCACCAACGTGGTGAAGTACGGTCAGGCAACCCGCATGGCATTAGCAGACATTCATTCAGCAGTAGATTGCCACATTTTGTATATTACTATCAGTGTATTATTTTAATTGATGATTACCATTCAGGTGTAAAATGCTCCATCTAATTACAGTAAATGAACAGCTGCACAAAATACAGGCATTTTCAAGGTGTGGGTAGTACATAAATGTTACCTACTCACGTCATTACAATGAAATCAAATCCATGTTAGTGAAGTTTGTGTCATGTATGTGTAATGTGGGCGGAAACGACCTTCCGGATGTGACGTCACGGGGGGGAGGAGTTACGTCACGTGGGAGAAGGGTTCGGGTCTTTAAGGGGAGAAACCGGAAGAGGAAGGGAGGTTGTTGGAGACTGGGCTAGAGTGAGGCCACGTAGGGCGAAGGCTGGGAGGAGTGGCGAGATCGCCACACACACACGGAGAGAGGATTGGCACCGTCGGCCAGCGGTGACCAACCCAGGGAGCAGCGGTGAGGCTGCAGCGAGGGCAGCCGGGGAGGCTGCACGAAGAGGCAGCAGTGGGACTGTTCAGAGAGAGAGAGAGAGCAGCGGTGGGGCTGCAGCGAGGGCAGCCGGAGAGGCTGCACGAGGAGATCAGCAGCGAGGCTGCTAGAGGCTACGGGAGCGACAGCAGCGTCGGCGCCGAGCGGAGGGTCTCAGAGGGAGAGAGCCATGTGGGAAAAGTAGACGAACCCGAATAAAGGACACCAAGCCAGATACCGTGGTCGAGTCTTTTATTACACTGGTGTCAGAAGTGTAACGACATGTCAAAGCAACTAAGAAAAAATAATATTCCGACGCCATCATCTGCTTCTTCGTCCGACGACGACGACCTTCCTCCAACGATGGACCCAGCTGCGGTGGTGGAGGAGACCCGTGCTGAAGCAAGTGCGGGTCCGGGAGTTGAAGATGTCGCCGCGTCGGCAGGCCCGTCAGCACCAACGGATGCGGATTTCCGATGGGAACAGATGGCGGAGCAGCTTGAGACTCTCAAGAACGTACTGGCACAGTTATGTCACCTCGTCACGCCGAGGACGGCGATGGGGAGAGCCGAGGGTGGTCCACAGGCCGCCGCCTTGCCTTCGCTGTCGACGCCATCAGCCACGCGGCACGAAGCCGCCATCTTGCGCGCTCCGCGGCGGGAAGCCGCCATCTTGACCACGCCGCGATTCGACGCCATTTTGAACCTACCACCGGATGAACCATCGCTTGAGGACGGCACGCTAAGGAGTCGCAGTCGGCATCTTACTACGGTCAAAGAATTCTCCATCGGGGGCGATTGGAGCGCTTTCGCCTGCAGATTTTTGGCGGCGGTACGCTCTGCTAGGTGGACTGACGCTGAGGCTTTGGAAGTTTTGCCGACTCTTCTTGATGACGAGTCGGTCAGATTCTTTCGTTCGATAACGGCCGAGAAGAAGAAAACATTACGTGGAGTTTTTGACGAAATGGCGGATGCTTACGAGCCACCTGATGATGCTCATCGCCGATTTGCTCAACGACAGCGAGCGCCCGAGGAGTCGCCGGTGGCATATAGGGGTGCGGTACTGGAGTTGGCTATGGCCGCATATCCGGAGACGAAGCCTGACCTGCTCGAGCCTCTCATCTTAGGTAAGATGCTCGAGCTGTCTCGGGATCTGGGGATTCCCATGCCTGTGTGTGGCCACGAGAAGCTGACGTCCCGGGCGGCAGCAAAATGTCTAGATGCACAGTTTAACCTCCGCCGGTGGAAGCAAGTCGCGGCGTGGACGGGGGGGCCCATCGTCGAGGGAGGTGCCTTGGGTTGGGACCCTAAGAAGGCGGTGTACGTGCCAGATGGGGGGGCCCGCAGGAGCTGACCGCCGCCTCTGGTCCATGGTCGGGCCGCGGTGGGCCGGTCCCGCGCGCTGCACCACCGG
Organism: Lampetra fluviatilis; assembly: GCF_964198595.1. Classification (NCBI taxonomy): domain Eukaryota; kingdom Metazoa; phylum Chordata; class Hyperoartia; order Petromyzontiformes; family Petromyzontidae; genus Lampetra; species Lampetra fluviatilis. Next base: position 26,634,853 of record NC_136276.1, on the reverse strand, counting down.
CACGGGCCCGGCGGGACGGAGGGCCTGTGCTGCGGCGCAACGACGTTGACTGCTTCCGCTGCGGGCGTAAGGGCCATTACGCCAGGGACTGCTGGGCCCGCGTCCTGGGTCCGCCCCAGCAGGAGGCCTCGTCAACGGACGCGCCAAAGAAGGAACCTCCAAGACAGGCAAGTCGGTGCGCACCAGACACCCGGCAAGGCTTTGCACCTCACCCATCACCGTTGTCGTGCGATCCGGGTGTTGTTATTAAGGGGAGGCCATCGACGGGGCCTTGTCGCTCGGTGACGCAGTGGCGTAAATTGGCACGGATGGTCGTCGCGGCCGCTACGGGCTCGTCCACTGTACCGGGGTCTATACAAGGGGTGGACGTGCGTATTTTGGTTGATTCCGGTGCGTCCGCGACTATTATATCGGATGTCATTTTCCATCTTTTGGGCATCCCACCGGGGGCCGTGCGTCCGGTTTACGGGTCGTGCGTCGCTGCGAACGGGAGTAGTGTAGTAGGCTCGAATTAGGTGCACACACACGCAGCTTGGAGGCAACACTATTTATTAAACGGTAAGTAATATAACACTGTACATAAGGTGGTGACCACCTTCCTCAACTCACTAACACTCTGGAACACGACACAGACTGGACCAGGCAGGCAACGGCCTGCCTGGCCCAGGACGACGACTCGGGACTTGACGACCGATGATGTCTTCACTTTGGAGTACAGTACAACAGCCTCGCTCTGCATTCACACCACGCTTATATCTGGTTTGGCGTGGCTGGCTCCGCCCCGGCGTGGCTGGCTCTCTTCAGGCCACGCCTCCCTTCCCAGGACACGCCTCACTTCCCCCACCCCTGGGAAGGTCCGGATCCCTCCACCACGTGACCCCCCAGGCACCCCCTTGGGGCCCCCAGCCTTCGTACAGGCCGACACAGTAGTGACCATTCTATGTCACTACAGTAGCATGGGCATTGTGGGCCAGGTGGACGCTATAATATCTATCGGGGAAGTGTCGGCCTCGGGAATTGTGTTAATTTCAAGATCTCTCGCAGTTCCTTGTTTATTGGGAACTGATTTTCTGCCTAAGATGCCCATTTTGATCAAAATAAATGAGAATTGTATTGCATTGCCGGGTGGCCGTCAAATCTCGTTTCTGCCATCGCCCTGGGGGCGACCTGCTCCTGCCGCACAGGTGCAGGCGTTATCCGTAGTATCTGTTGACATTCCACCTGGCTCACAGATGCTTATCCCTTTGCGGTATCGGAAGCCCCTGCCTGATCGGCTAGGTGCGGTTGGGGTCTTGTTGTCACCGTCAGCCACCATAACGGCCGGATTGGCGCTGGTTGGGGCGCAGACCATCGTCCGGCCGGACCAATTACCGTTTTTGCAGGTGCTAAATGCGAGTACCGAGAACGTGTGTGTCCCGGCTGGTACGGTTGTGACGCATGCCACTACGGCATTTACGGCACAGAATTGCCTGCACAGCCAGGGCGTGGTTGCTGGTGTTTCGGAGCCGGTAGCTTCGGATAATCGCTGGATTGCCGACTTATGTAAGGAAAATTCTTCCCTGTCCGAGGAACAACGTTGTGCGATTCGTAAATTGTTATTGACTTATTCGGATGTGTTTAGCTCCGACGATTTGGATTTGGGACGCACCTCGTTGCTTTACCATCATATTGACACAGGGGACGCTGCCCCTATTCGGTTGAACTCGCACCGGATGAGTCCGGCCGAGCGAGAACACGTTCGGGGGGCAGTGGATGACATGTTGGCTGCGGACATAATATCTCCATCTAACAGCCCATGGGGCGCGCCTGTTGTTTTGGTCAAGAAAAAGGACGGCAAATTGCGATTTTGTGTTGATTTCCGGAAATTGAATAAAATATCGGTGGCAGATGCGTATCCCCTGCCGCGTATGGACGACTCCCTCGATGCCTTGTCGGGGGCCAAGTTATTTTCTACACTAGATCTCTCTTCGGGATTCTGGCAGCTTCCCCTTGACGAGCCCTCGCGGGAGAAAACTGCATTACGTACGCCGCAGGGGTAATTTCAATTAAATTGTCTTCCGATGGGGCTGAATGCGGCCCCTGCCACATTTCAAAGGTTGATGGAGCTAGTATTGACGGGGTTGCAGTGGGAGACATGTCTGATATATTTAGACGATATTATCGTCTTCAGCCGCACATTTGATGAACATTTACGGCGGTTGGAGTCGGTGTTCACGAGGATGCGTTCCGCGAATTTGAAATTCAAACCTAAGAAATGTCACCTACTGCAACGGTCCGGCCGTTACTTGGGGCATATCGTGAGTGCTGATGGGGTGGCCACGGATCCGGACAAAACAGCGTGCGTCCGGGATTGGCCAGCCCCGGCCACCGTGGGGGATGTACGTCGGTTTTTGGGATTCGCCTCATATTATCGGAGATTTGTTCCGAATTTTGCGACGATCGCGAGGCCCTTGCACCTCCTTACGGGTAAAGGACGAAAATTTGGTTGGGGACCGCCGGAAGAGGCGGCTTTTCAAGGCCTGCGCGATCTATTGGCTACGGCGCCGACGTTGGATTATCCGGATTTCGATCACCCCTTCATTCTTGATACGAACGCGAGTGACACAGGTATTGGCGCGGTGTTGTCTCAGTCTAAAGGGGGTGTGGAGCGCGTGGTGGCGTACGGTAGCCAGGTTTTGTCTCCCGCGGAAACCCGCTACTGCGTCACTCACAGAGAACTTTTGGCTGTTGTTTTTTTTCTACGCCAATTTCGACCGTACCTGTACGGTCGTTCGTTTATTGTGCGCACAGATCATGCGGCCTTGCAGTATGCTCTTAAGATGGACCAGCCATCCAGCCAGTTGGCGCGTTGGTTGGACACGCTGCAAGAATTTTCCTTCCAAATTCACCATCGGAAGGGGGTGCGCCATGCGAATGCGGACGCACTTTTAAGATTGCCACAGCGCTCCCCTTGCGCGTGCGCGTCGGGGACGCATAAGTGTACACAGATTCTATCTCCCCCTCAGCCGGTTGCGTTGGCCGTCGAGAGGCCGGATGCTCCGATGGAGCCGGGTTCTACTGATGGGGTTTTGAATCTGCCACGGTCTGTGTGGATTCGGGAACAAATGATGGATGAGTCGTTGTTGTCTTTACGGAAGCGGTCTGCGGTGGAGAGTGGGGGTCCGGGTACGGGCGGGGTGCCGGAAACCGCTCTCCGGGACGGTCTGCTCATGTGGAGGGAAGGATTACAGGAACGCTGGCGTCTGGTTGTGCCGGCGTCCCTGCGATACGAGTTAATCAGGACTCTCCATTGTGACACGCTCTTACATTTGGGTGTGCAAAAGACCCTATTGACGTTGCAGCGTCATTACTTTTGGCACGGCATGGCGACAGATGTCGTCGGGCACGTGCGCGCGTGCCCCGATTGTGCCCGGCGAAAGCCACCTAAACATCCTTATGTGCCGCCGATACAGTCTATCCAGGTGTCTCGGGTTAATGAACTGGTGTCACTGGACATTTTGGGACCCTTCCCACCATCTGCGAGGGGTAATAAATATTTGCTGGTTGGGGTCGAGTACCTCTCCCGTTGGCCGATGGCCTGGCCGTTGCCCGACCAATCGGCCGCGGCTATTACCGACGCCTTTCTATTCGGGTACGTTATGGACAAGGGTGCGCCGGAGAGACGCCTCACGGACCAGGGCCGAAATTTTTCTTCTAAATTATTTGCGGAAGTGTGCGCGGCTCTTGGGACTAAGAAAATACGGACATCCCCATACCATCCGCAAACGGATGGTATGGTCGAACGGCTGAATCGGACATTGTCTGCCATGCTGTGCCACACGGTGAGTGAACAACAATCAGATTGGGATCTGCACATCCCTGGGGTGCTTTCGGCGTATTGGATGACGCCGCATGCGGCTACGGGATATTCGCCGTTTTTCCTTATGTATGGTCGAGAAAACGTGCCGTCGATGGATGTGCAGTTGGGAACCGGTGTGAGGGGACCTGGTAAACCACTTCCAGATTACATTCGGGACACCGTTCGCCGGGTCACGGAGGCGCGGGAGGGGGCCCGCGTGGCTACGGCCAAAGCTCAGGCCCGGAACGAGCGGTATGCTCGACGCTCCAAGGGGGAGTGCCCCTGGAAGGTTGGGGACCTGGCCTGGCTCCATTGCCCGCAGGTGCGGCCAGGAACCTCTCCTAAATTGCATAAACCTTGGCAAGGGCCCGTCCACCTCATCGAGGTTCCCAACCCGCAGTCGGCACGTGTTCGGATTGGATCTCGTCGCTGGTTTGTTCACACGTCGCGCTTGAAGCCATATGTTGCTCCCCTACCTGATGCGTCATCTCCTGATGTTGCCTTGCCGGGGTCTGTTGCTGCCGACTCTCCCTTGCCTGCGTCCGTTGATCTTGCAAGAGCGCCTGTCGTACCTATTACAGACAGACCGGCCGTGACACCGCAGGTGACGAGGGGCCCTGCTCGGGGGGTGCCTGCCAGGACTGCGGGAACTCCGAGCCCTGCAGCCCTTCCGACCCCGCTGCGAGCACAATCGCGGGACACCTCCGGGGCTGAGCCTTCGGGGACACGGGACGTTGGTGGGCCTCCAACAGCGACAGGAGGATTTCGGCCTGTCACTCTTAAAACCCCATCACGTTCCCGCTCTGCGGGAGGGCCGCCGACCGTCCGGGACGGGCCGGCGACCCGCACACGTTCTAAATCTCTTACGTTTCGTTGATTGTTATGTTGTGTTATTGTTCTTACTGTTATAATTATTGCATGCTTCGTGTCCTTTAGTGTGTCGGGGTCGGTTTCGCTCGCATTACTTGTCGGAGTTCTTGTTCAGCCGAGGTCGGCTGGGTTTTCTCTACGGGGGAGGGTGGTGTAATGCGGGCGGAAACGACCTTCCGGATGTGACGTCACGGGGGGGAGGAGTTACGTCACGTGGGAGAAGGGTTCGGGTCTTTAAGGGGAGAAACCGGAAGAGGAAGGGAGGTTGTTGGAGACTGGGCTAGAGTGAGGCCACGTAGGGCGAAGGCTGGGAGGAGTGGCGAGATCGCCACACACACACGGAGAGAGGATTGGCACCGTCGGCCAGCGGTGACCAACCCAGGGAGCAGCGGTGAGGCTGCAGCGAGGGCAGCCGGGGAGGCTGCACGAAGAGGCAGCAGTGGGACTGTTCAGAGAGAGAGAGAGAGCAGCGGTGGGGCTGCAGCGAGGGCAGCCGGAGAGGCTGCACGAGGAGATCAGCAGCAAGGCTGCTAGAGGCTACGGGAGCGACAGCAGCGTCGGCGCCGAGCGGAGGGTCTCAGAGGGAGAGAGCCGTGTGGGAAAAGTAGACGAACCCGAATAAAGGACACCAAGCCAGATACCGTGGTCGAGTCTTTTATTACATATGTATGCACCTGGCCTGGCACAGGGCGCCGTAGTGACGTCACTGCCACTTCGCGGAGAATGGAGCTTGTTGTTATTGTTATTGTATGTCTAACTTCTTTTTCACAGTACGTAGCCAACTGGCTAGTGCGGGGGAAGGACAACAAATAGACAACACATTCGATTATATAATTATTTGGCGATATATTTTGTGATGGAAAAAGTGTGTTTTGTTCAAATCATCCTTGGGTGTGTGCTGTAATGTGATGAGATGTTAACTGCCTCGCCTGGTATGCAGGGTTCGTAGGTTAGATCCCGACCCTGATGCCTGCTGTATATTTGGAGTTTGCAAGTTCTCTCTCCCCGTGGTCGTGTGGATTTTTTTCCAGGTCCTCCAGTTGTTCCCCCCAAATTTAGAATCAACATGCGTTTAGAGTATTTAGCTGCTAGACATTTCTACGTGGTCATTTGTGGCCAGGTCGCTTCTAAAAACAGAGATACATAGCTCAGTGGGCCTTACCTGGTAAAAATTTAAAAAAATATTAAATAGTTTTTTTTTATGCCACATTTCTTCAAGAGGGTCTGTTCTCCCCAAAACAGCAACTGATTACCTTTCACACTGATCAACAAGGTGAAGAATAGTCAAACAAACACGACTTTCGAAGCTTTGAATGCTTTCATGCAGCAGTGGATTGAGAAAGGGCTATCTGCTTATTTTTAACAGCAGACATTACCAGACAGCTGTGGGTGTTAACTGTTGACCACGTATGAACTGACTCATTGGCATGCCGATCACTGGACAAAGTCAATTACTCCCAAAACAGTTCCGAAGATATTTCAGATAGCTGAAAATTAATTGCCATGGCTGATTTACGTTTGTGTATATATATACACACACACATATATTGATAACAACATCAATACAAATTATGTATTTCATATTTCAATGCCAGGATACAGTAAAATGTTGTGTTCTTGTGGAGACATTTTGTTTAAATGTAGGCCCTTACTTGAGACCTCTGAGCTCTCGGAATTTTCACTGAATCCTAAAAATAACACGAAGCCCGCACACTGTCAACAGTTCTACATGTGCAGGGGGTCAAGTCTGGTGGGGGTTTTGAAGTACAACAGTTGAGGTATTGTGTTGTAAAAAAAAATTAATCTCTTGGTTTGGCCCAAATAAAAATACAATGTTGGCAATTGTTCCTAAACAAACACATGCTGGACACACGCTGACACACATGCTCTCACTCCAAACTTCAACTAGTGCACACACACAGAAATGAACAATATAACATTTGATCACCATTAGATAATGTCAATTAGATGCTTACAATTGCACACATTTGCTAAATAACTTAGTTCCATGCCGTTGTGTCGAGAAGTGAATTACCTCGCCTAGTATACAGAAGGTCGTAGGTTCGATCCTGACCTTGACGCCTGTATATTTGGACTTGTTTTCCCTGTGGTCGCGTGGATTCTTCTCTGGGTCCTCCAGTTATTCCCTCCGCATTTAGAATCAACACGCGTTCAGAGTATTTGGCTGCTATAAATGTCCACGTGACAAGCCACTTCGTTGAGCTATCATTTGTGGCCAGGTCGCTTTTGGAAAAAAAAGCTATATAGCTCAGTGGGCCTTAGTTGGTCCAATAAAAAAAGGTTTAGTTTTTAATGTTGAGTAATGAAACGAATGTGCACGTGTTAAATTGATCGCAAATTGGCATATTCATACTCGTACAGTAAAAAATAATAACGTGCAAAACACCGGTAATGACATTCACAGACGAGGCACCTTCCCATGTAATCGGATAATATGCAAAGCGTGTGTCTTCACATCAATCGATGCACGTCCTCAAAACACACAGAGCATCGTTTGTGACTCACACCACCGTAGGTTTTACATGCATCTCCACCAAAGCTGATTTATTGTATCACATGCAAACGTTGCAACCTCCGCTAGAATTGGGGAAACTTGTAAACGCCTCCCCGATAGATTTGGCCAACGTCTTCTGTGTCAGCTCGTGGGGGCAGACATCATGTCCAAGCCAGCGGCTCGTTACATCAACAGCAAGGGGGACCCAGTGGGATGTTGCTGCGTGGCCTTGACTTTGATCTCCGGTGGGAATTGCACCAAATAAAAATGACAGAAGGTCGCCTCATATTCAAAGTGAAAACCGTTCAGCCGGCAAGATTGAATGAATGGCTCACCGTCACTTAAAACAACATTTTATTGTTGAGTGCTCGACGAAAATATGCGCTTCTTGTATTCATATGTGGTGTACCTCCTCTTGGAACACACGTTTGCACAACATCTGATTTCTCAGTAAAATTGGACGGCAATGGCTCAAAAGATGCTCAAATAAAATTACTTAATTTTTTTACAATGGTAATAGTGGATAAAATAAATGTCCTCAAAGGTTCAGGAATTTAGAACATTTGTAAGTCCTCTCTTGAGAGCATCTCTCATTTTATGCCAAATAACAGCTGGGCCCAGAAATGCATAACTAAGTGGATTATGCTAATGACCGTTAAAGTGACCTGACTCAAGCAAATCCTCCAATGTGCCAGCAAACATTTTATGATTTTACTTTTAATACAAATTAGTTTATTGAGTAATACTTTTTGGGTTATTGAGGGTTTTGTATGCCAAAAGCTACCAATAGGTAACAATTTAAAAACTGCTTACCAGGAAACTTTTTAAAAACTATCTTTCTTATCAACCCTCATGGTGTAGAGTGCAGTCTCCAACTATTACGGCCCTTCTGTTTTATGGATTATATTGCTTAAGTAAATGGTTGCATTTGTTAACTGTAAAGTATCAAGGTTATAAAACTGCACAATTCAGCGTAGGTTCTGTCAATACAATTTTGTTAGCTGAATTTTGCATATCAATCAACATTAGAAATGTCAGATTTTACCAAAATGGTTTGTAATTTCCAGTGATGGACATTAACTAACGCATGCAAATTAAGCGATCAATCAACATTAAATTACATTAAACAAAAACATCTTACGTTAAAAAAAGGCTTCGCAAAGAATTTGTTTTCATCTTATCGTGCTGAAACACACATCGGCCACCCTTAATTACCATATTCAAATTAGTTGCAAATTTTAATAGCTTTGAGCAATGATGCATACTGACCCATGTTTCAAAACACAGCCCTGAAATGCAAATAGCTTTTAACATATCATGGGGGGGAGGGGGGAGGAGTGGGGTGGGGGGGGGAGGCTTGGGGAAAACACACTCAATAATTAGGCTTCAGAAGCACATGCGGATGAATTAATCAACCAAAATGAAATGACGGAGCAGTAACGTGCCGACACACGGTCTAATCCCCAGCAATATCGCATTTATTCTGTATATCGCGCTGGCACGCATGGCGTAACGATCCCCCAAATTTACTTGGGTTAATAAGCATATGCAAATGACTTAATAATCTAAAATTAAAGGCTTACAAGGCATATTCCACACCTACCTATGCATTCAAATTGCGATTGTATCTCAAAGCTTTCTTGGGTTAATGTGTTCCTAATTACATGCGCTAATTATTTAATGTAAATTAACATATGCAAATGTGGTAATTTGGCAAAGTAAATAATGTATAGGCTCCTTCACCAATGTCAGTACACGTCGCAGTCCTGGAATAGATGATTGGGCTTTTGAATTTCGTTCATCGGTAGCTGTAAGTAATCACACATATTGGATCTACCTTCAAAGTGTATACCTTAAACTATTCATAAATCATTAGAGGTATTTACATGTTAGCGTTTATCTTCAGGTATGCGCATGCAGACTCTGAAGGCGTTGATTTAATAAGTGTGGGTGACTTTAAATCTCCAAATTGTGACATGCCGTTAGCGCAGTATGATGAGCTCTGTATTTATGAAGCAGGTTACTGACTCTAGATTTGAAGCTTTCGTGACTGCAAGGAATCATATTCTTAGGTTTTTTCGGTAAAGTCACGTAGGTAAAACATCAAAATTAATTAAAATAAAATTAAAACAAAAATCACGACGTTTCGGAGGCAACACAACTCTCCGTCATCAGGTGGGACCGTCACAGCCGAATTAGCTGCATCAAGTGAGGCAACGATTCAAGAAGTAATCCCTTAAAAGTAAGTTGAAGGGGGGAGGAGAGGGGGGGGGGAGCTCATCAGAATGTGGTAGCCAATGAATGGAACGTATCGGGAGGGAGGGGGGCGGGGCTCAAAGACAGCACGGAGTGCTCAGCACAACGCATCGTGGGGGGCGGGGCCAAAACAATGGACGACGACCTGGACGCGGCTGCTGCTACACACGCCAACACAATGGACAGAGAGGGGGGAGGGGAGGTCTGATACACATGATAGACAAAATAACGAAAATGCCCATGTTTATACCAATGCTGGCTGAACAATGAAGAGAGCACTGCCAAAAAATAACTGGGGATGTTAACACTCGGTGAAGTAAAGTAAAATAGTGCCTGTCAGATAAGATGGTCCAAAAAAGTGTAATTAAGTCTTTTTTGCGTGGTTGATAACATCTTTCCAATGATTACTAAGTTTGTACCCATCATCACGGTTGAAATCATGTCTGTGTTTGTATATTTGTATGGCTTCGTGTACAAACCTTTGATGGTAGCCGGGAGGTTTGCAGAGAACCTTGGTCTCGGAAAAGACAATTTCATGAGAGCCCACCGAGTTGTAGCAATGATCGGCAACGGCAGAAGAATCAGTTCTGCCGTGTTTAAGATCTGACTTGTGCTCGCGGACACGATCAGAAACATGACGTTTCGTTTCTCCAATGTAGCAATCACCACAAATGCAACTCAATTTGTAGACTCCAGGATACTGTAAGTCAGGAACAACATCCTTCACAGATGGAATCAGATCACGGATTTTATGCACTGTACTGAATCGGACTTGGATCTTATGTTTGTTTAGAATTTTGGAGATCTTTTGGGTCACGCCTGCTATGTATGGTAAGACATGTACATCGGGCCCTCAGGATGAACGGATACTCTGACCGTACTATCCGCCAAGCTGTCTCTCCCACCACACAGAAACAGCCACTTGAAACTCCGACCAAAACCATCACGTTACCATACATAGCAGGCGTGACCCAAAAGATCTCCAAAATTCTAAACAAACATAAGATCCAAGTCCGATTCAGTACAGTGCATAAAATCCGTGATCTGATTCCATCTGTGAAGGATGTTGTTCCTGACTTACAGTATCCTGGAGTCTACAAATTGAGTTGCATTTGTGGTGATTGCTACATTGGAGAAACGAAACGTCATGTTTCTGATCGTGTCCGCGAGCACAAGTCAGATCTGAAACACGGCAGAACTGATTCTTCTGCCGTTGCCGATCATTGCTACAACTCGGTGGGCTCTCATGAAATTGTCTTTTCCGAGACCAAGGTTCTCTGCAAACCTCCCGGCTACCATCAAAGGTTTGTACACGAAGCCATACAAATATATAAAACACAGACATAATTTCAACCGTGATGATGGGTACAAACTTAGTAATCATTGGAAAGATGTTATCAACCACGCAAAAAAGACTTAATTACACTTTTTTGGACCATCTTATCTGACAGGCACTATTTTACTTTACTTCACCGAGTTTTAACATCCCCAGTTATTTTTTGGCAGTGCTCTCTTCATTGTTCAGCCAGCATTGGTATAAACATGGGCATTTTCGTTATTTTGTCTATCATGTGTATCAGACCTCCCCTCCCCCCTCTCTGTCCATTGTGTTGGCGTGTGTAGCAGCAGCCGCGTCCAGGTCGTCGTCCATTGTTTTGGCCCCGCCCCCCCCCCCTCCCGATGCGTTGTGCTGAGCACTCCGTGCTGTCTTTGAGCCCCGCACCCCTCCCTCCCGATACGTTCCATTCATTGGCTACCACATTCTGATGAGCTCCCCCCCCCCCCTCTCCTCCCCCCTTCAACTTACTTTTAAGGGATTACTTCTTGAATCGTTGCCTCACTTGATGCAGCTAATTCGGCTGTGACGGTCCCACCTGATGACGGAGAGTTGTGTTGCCTCCGAAACGTCGTGATTTTTGTTTTTATTTTATTTTATTTTAATTAATTTTGATGTTTTACCTACGTGACTTTACCGAAAAAACCTAAGAATAGGTTACTGACTGACAGAAACCACCTCGACCCTCCTTCTAGTGGTCTGTGGGACGGGATCTGCACCATGTCAGGTAAGGTTATAATACAGCTCTTACAGCAATTGCAAACAATTCAGTGTCTTGACTTAAAACTTTCGTGACTGCGGGAATTCATATTCTTGGTTCTTTCGGTAAAGTCACGTAGATGGAAAATAAATAAAAATAAAACCACCACCAGTGTTTTTTTGCTTTTATTTGATATTTTAATTTATTTTAAAATAAAATTTATTTTTTTATTTTCTATCTACGTGACTTTACCGAAAGAACCAAGAATATTAATTCAGTGTCTCTCCGCACAAATCAGCATTTGTGTCATGTCGTGTTGAATAATCGATTGTGTCTATTGACAGTCCTGAATCAGTCGTGGGAATTCCACATTCGCGTGAAGGGTGCCAGTCTCACTAAAGAGCAATCCATCTATAAACTACATTTTATTTCACCAGGTAAGTCTAATGGGTTATACAGCTCTCTTTTCCAGAAGCGACCAGGCAACAAATGATAGCTCAACAAAGTGGCTTATCATGTGGACATTCATAGCAGACCAATAATCTTAAACGCACGTTTCTAAATGTGGAGGGAAAAAATGGAGGACCCGGAGAAAAATTCAACGGGACCACGGGAAGAACATGCAAACTCCAATTATATATGCGTTAGGGTTGAGATCGAACCCATGACCTCCTGTCTGCCAAGCAAGGTAGTTAACATCTCGCCACCGTGGCACCCAATCATATAGCTAATGAGTACCACTCATTGATAATTATATGAATGCATTTGCACATTGTGTTATTGAACCAGATTTGATGGCATTAAGAGTGTTACTTACTTGCAGACACAAGTAATGTAGATAGTCAGTTTAACATGTAGGCTTTAGCAAACCATATTATCCATAAGAGGTTTATTTAGGTTAGATCGTGTAAATATTAATGTGTCCGTTAACCAGCCAGCCATCACCCAACACAGCCGATTAGTAAGGTTTGTCACGTAAACAAAACATGCCAATTAGTTACTAGTTCAGCACACTGGTGTGTTGGAGAGTTAACCCACAACATTTACAATTCGAGTACGACGTTTCGCCGGTAATTACAACCAGCCTAATCAGGCGACAGACATTATCGTCGCCAGATGAGGCTGGTTGCAATGTAGAGAGTTTCAATTCGTCAGAGATCATTGTCTCTCAACCCACGCTGACCAATATGGTGAAGTATGGTCAAACAATCCTCTTGGCCCACGTGGCAAGGGGGCCTTCAACTGACAGTGGATTCACAAAGGGGTGTACATATTGTGAATATGTAAACCTTACAAAAGCAAATCGATTCAATCAACAACAGCAGATAAAAATAACTCATCTTCTATGATCTGGATTTTTATTCACTGGGCATTACTTGGGCTCACAACATTATGAAGTTGTCATTAAATATGTAAATAGCTGATATGGAATATCTCTCTATGCAATACACAGTGGCTATGTGGAATACTGGCTTGTTAAAGTTTAAAGGCTAAATATATCATTAGCTACAGTTTGGTGGCGATGGCATTTCATGACAGATTCACTGTTATACACCATCATCTCTTCCATGGATGTCACATTTCCCACCAGCTAAACATAGAGTTAAAATTACAAACTGAAAACTGCTCAACTTCGCCTAGTTACGTGTGTCCTTTTCCATATCCATACATGGGTCCAGATAACATGAAGCAAAATGTACAGCCTTTTGGTAACCAAATCACAAGCAGAGCTGCAACTAATGTGTGTGTAGGTTAGTTGCTTCACTCTTCCACAAGCTAGATACAATCATCACAAATGCCTGCAGAATACTTGCACTGCAAATCATTGGCACACGTTCTAGTTTCTCATTCTCCCCACCTTCCTGACACCGATCAAGCACCAACGGTCTGCATCGCGGCTGCTATCACACGTGGTGGGTGCCACCCTTAAAACAAATTTACCACAACAACAGAAACTATTTCCAGACGGGCAAGACGGACGAGCCCGCGGCACATGCAGGATATGTCCCACTCACCGACCCGTTGCCGCCTGTCAGAGTTCGACATCGTGAGTGGTGCCAGTCAGAAACCGTCATTGCAAGCGTAGGAACCTATCCAACGTCCTGTCGCTACGAGTTAGCAAAAACCATGGAATAGCTGCAAAGAAAAATGAGACAGGTGGAGACAATGCCATGTGGACGAGGGTGACTACTTCACAGCACAGCATACGGTCTCCATAGTAAATGGCCACATGTGCATTGCCGACGCTGTCAATGTGTTACGTGAAAATACTGGAATACTTGTGGGGCAATCTCTGCTGTGTATTTTTATAGAGTGAGGTAGGGGTCACAGCAAGGTTTAATGGTGACAGGCAGTACTCAAAGGTGTGGCTGTGGAGGGAGCAGAACGTGCAATTGAATCGCATTGTTGCGCTGGCAAACAGTGTATTCACGACAATAGTACAAATGTTCTTGGGCAATTGCCCTTCTGCAACTCAGAATGAGAGCAATTGCCCAAATCATTTGTACGACATTCCTAAGCACAGCTTCTGGCGTTTTAACAAACGCACGCCGTAATGGATAGTGTGTCGTCTTGTGCTGCATGCTTGGCCATGACTAAGTAAGAAAAGCATCTCGCAACGATGGCTATCTGTGCAACGTAAGCTCAATTTCCATACGGTGATGATTGCCGCTTTGATTCGCTTTGCGTGTGCTTTGTAATGGACTCTGGTCGCATCCTCTCTGACTGAACACGCCTCTGAAGTACAACCCTGAAGAGTCTCTTTGAAGCTTAGAGGTTATCCTCATTGTAAGTCTATGCTTTCATATATAAATCACATTGTTAATACGGTAGTGGGTACTCTGTTACATGAAAAAAACGCTGTGCTTGCATCTTGTAATTAGATTATACAATGCTCTACATTTTAATGAATGTGCTTATTCTTTCGCAATTGGATAACTCTAACAATGCCCAGGAATGTCTGCATGTAGACGCATATTAATTACAACATTTATACAATTACACTGGAATTATGCTTTTTTAAAAGACGATAAAATCTGCATGCTACCCCCAGGGCTAATTAAATTAGGTTGGTTATCAGTGAAATCCCGGGCAAAGTTGTACGCTTCTAATCCGTGACCAATTTTTTTCCAGGTCATTTTGAAGCCACAATGCGGCTGATTTTGCCCCGTGGCTTTCGAATGCTATGGTACCATGACCATTTATGATTGGGCTGAACTTAATACGTTGCCAGACCATGACCCACCTGGACCAAATCTCACTTTTCATTCTAATAATAATAATGTTGTCCTCTATCCAGGAAAGCCTCACTGAGTGCCAAGGCATTTTTTTTCTCTCTTTCAGGAGGAACCTGCGTTAGAGCGTCTGGCCATTTTCATGAACGAGTCTGCAGCATGGGGGAGAAAACTGGATTGTTCAGAAAAAATGATCTCACGTACACGCAAGGAGGTAACACTCAAAGCTCCACACAAATAGATTCGGTGACTTATACCTCTACTGTAATAGATCATTGTACAGGGCCCGGTAAAAGTCAGGAACCATACATCTGCACAGTAAGTTATAGCAGATGCTCCAACTATGCACCATTCTCTTGGACACACGTCTCAATCCATTTCACACAGGAAGCTTGAACATTCCTCAACACGTCCACATTGATCTTAACCCACTCGGCTCATATTTCCTCAACATGTTCCCAATGATCTTAGCGCACTCAGCTCGTATTTTCACCTTTAGTTTTGCATTGCTTCTGAGAGACGGGAGGTGTAAATGGACATATGTGAAACACTGGACATCTGTGAAAAAGAGCTTTACAGCTCATCAGATTCCTCCAGTATAAATAAATGTTCTGATTCTGAGTCTGATAAATGACCGACTTCAAATGCCCCCCCCCTTCCCAACAGAAACTAGGCGAGAGGCGTGACGTCTGCTGACCTGGGTGCCGTTCAATGAGACCTCCACCATCCCATTCCACCTGTGTGCGGATGTCTCATTCACACACCAAACAACGGTACATACAGCGCCGCGTCTGAAGTCACGATGATTCCTGACTTATGCCACACCCAGTACAATTCTGATTGCTTTGAAGCCCAGGCCTACGACATTTGGTATTGCAGGGTGTTCTATCCACGTAACAACGAGGCTCAGCCCAGCTCGGCTTCCAAGATCTGATGAGAATGGGTGCTTTAAAAATTATTTGGTTATATTCCGTTATAGGCATTCCTCGATACGCACCGACCAATAGGCACCATCTAGACTTCACTGTGTGTCTAATAACGAACTCAGAAAAAGTTTGCAGGTCACCGAGCAGAAGTCTTGGTCAGGTGTCGTAGGGTGGTGTTTGGGAAGTGGGTAAATGCGGTGTTTTAACAACGTCGTGTTCACGCTAGACCTAACGGTTGCGTTCGATAATGATATAAGACCGTCTCTCATTCACAACATTATTGGACAAGAGGGACAAACTCAGAGAAGAGACTGCCCATGGAATGGAGAATACTACGAACATAAAACCAGGATGACTCCACATCCCTACATCACCTGACGCCACCAGTAAGGGTGCGAAAATGAATGTAAATATTTATATAGATACTAGGCAAGTTACAAACAGTATTTGGAAGTATTTGGCGGTACGCTAGTGCAGCAACACACACCGGTCCTCATGAAACAGTCAAAAATCAACATTTGAACTGAAGTTCGTATTCAGACTGCTTCGACATCACGAGAACCGATTTTGACGCATCAACACCCCGCAAGATTTTCTAACCGGGGTTGTGAATCAGGGAAAATAAATTATTATTGCGACAAAATACGTTCAGTTGATATTTATAAAAACACTTCAGATACGCACCGGCGTCAAGATACTAATGTATGCCACGGAGAATTGCCACGAAACTGGAATGATGATGATACTAATACACCAGATTAGTGAGTTTAGTAGTACATATGTGGCAGGGAAGAAAGTTCCAGTAATTAAAAACTTCCTGAAAATATATTTTGCTCAATCCATGAGCAAAACTTATGCATCATTCCACCAGGCAAATTGGACCAGAGCCTCTATTCCATGGATGGCAGCCTTTATGGTGAAATTCTTCCATGAGGTCATGACCCCAAGATGTAATCCCCAGCCACAGATGGAGCCAACCAATCAGCCACACACACATAGGCATGCGCAAGTGTGCGTGCATACGCTGTGCGTGTGAATGGTTCCACGTTTTTGTGTTTGTTTGTCGAGCAATTCCACAAAACGCAGACCCGTTTCACAAGGTGCATAACTAGTCCATACCTCGGAAAATATACTTTGCTCGAGCTCATCTACATCTTGTTAAAGACGTTTTGGGTTGTCAAAATTGGGGGGGCGGGGGGGGGGGTGTACGGGTGTGCTCCTGTCATGAACACAGACATATTTGTTTTCATTTATACACTGTATATGCATATGTTGACAGACTCAATACATAATGCATGTATGCGTACACAACAACAACACTTATCATGCACTGTCATGGAGGATTGTGGCAATGAAATACGCATATAAAGGCAACCATTTATCGCCATACACACAAATACAAAGCACATTTTGTGTGATTTGGGCTTGCATCTACACACTTTGAGGCTCCTGGATGAGCAAAGTTTGTGGGAAATAATAGCCATTTTCTATACTTAGGCATAAGCAATTAGGGAATAACACTTTCTACCCAGGAACAAAAATTGTGTTACATAGTGGAATTAATCAAATCTTAACTTAAATAATTAACAATAGCAATGTTTTAATGCCAGTGTTAAAATAAATGTGACTTGACATTTGGGCCTCCCTTGTATATCAATGTATATACATGAATGTGTGTGTGTGTATATATACACACCGCCGAATGTTTGTGCACATACAAATATGTGTGTGTGGCTGCACTAGCAAACACATGTTAACATTTGCGGAGCTGAATAATGTGCCGTGACAGGGGCAAGTTTGAGGAGAGGAAGGCAGCTGGAGATTAATTGAAGGCATATCCGCCGCTGTGCAGTGGAGTGAGCATGGCCGAGTGGCGTGGTGGAGAGCGTGGAATCTACCCACTTCTTTTTCTCATTCCAACAAAATACACCATGCCACATTTCCTCACAGTGGAAACTTGTGCTCGTAAATTGTGGGGGGGGGAGAGAGGGGGGGGGGTGTACAGGAGTCTACAATTTGGTGCCCCATACCGTCACACATGGTAGGTGTTGAGCATGGCCACTGAAGGCTTTTGACGTTGCCATGGCTCTAACACTGTCCCTGCCCACTCTGGATAATCCCACTGTGTGTAAGGAAGGCACAGCGGATTCGGAATCAGAATTTTTGGTATTAATGCTGGAGGAATCCGATCTTTTCACAGATGTTCAGTAGGGGCACGGGGTAAGGACGTTACCAAAAACAAACAGCACAACATCATGATAGTAGCGCAAAGTACAAGAAAGGTAAACAAATTACCCCAAACACATACAACTATAAATATACTGTAATAGGTTTTTACCCTTTCAACTGGTACAAAAACGGACACCTTTATGCAAGGGATCATGTTTGCAATAACCACAACACAAGCAGTCAAAATGCAAACAAAAAGAAACAACTCTGATAATGATAATGATATGCACTGTCCTTGAAGTTGATTGGTCCACACCCGAGACAGCTTTTGGCGTCATCTGGTCCAACACCAATGGAGACTAGGCTATAAGAAAAGCTGTCTCGGGTGTGGACCAATCAACTTCAAGGACAGTGCATATCATTATCATTATCAGAGTTGTTCTTTTTGTTTGCATTTTGACTGCTTGTATTGTGGTTATTGCAAACATGATCCCTTGTATAAAGGTGTCAGTTTTTGTACCAGTTGAAAGGGTAAAAACCTATTACTATATTTTGCCACTGGTAAAGGAGATGTCTCATAGAGTATAAATATGCTTGCAAGAGCAGCGGAGTGCGATGAATGAAACGATAGAAGAGAAATGGTTCTGTTCCTGTCGCAAACGCAGGGATAATTCTGCTGCATGATGGATGAACAAGCACTTTACTTGCTTTACTAAACTGGGCCCGTGATGCGTGTTTGAAGTGCGCAAAAAGTTGGCTTTCATTGATTGTAACATGCAGTTTACATCGTATTGAAGGGGCACCGCGGTGGTGAGATGTTAACTACCTCGCCTAGTTTGCCGGAACTCGTAGTGTTCGATCCCAACCCTGACGCCTGCTGTATATTTGGAGTTTACATGTTCTCCTCGTAGCCACGTGGACTTTTCTGCGGGTCCTCCGGTTTTATCCCCCACCGTATTTGGCTGCTCTACATTTCCGCACGATGATGAGCCACTTTGTTGGGTTATCATTGTGGCCAGGTCGCCTCTGAAAAAGAGCGATTTCGCTGTGGACCTTACCTGATGAAATTAAACATTATTCATGGTTTCATCGTGTAAATTAGCACAACACACACGTAAGCTTGAAGTGGTGGTAATTTCCACTGGTGCCCTGAACCATTGGTGGAAATTCTACATTCCTGTGGTAGGTTCTAGTCTGCCCATACGATGAGCACCAATGACTTCCCACAAAGTGGTATGAAAATGTCAAAAGCGCCAACGGTGTCTTACTTTTTGACTGAGCAGGGAATTAGATCACTGTTGTAACACTTCCAATTCCCGTACAGTTATAAAGTTGCTGCTGCTACTTTTATGAATGCTCTTTCTTGTATGTGGAGCATAAACGGGACGTTACACAAGTCCAATAACACAGCGCTCTTAAAACACGACAGCATGTTCATATATTCAGTTGGGGAGACAAAACACCCCGATACAGCATGGAGACATTATCGCCAATTCCAGCCTCAGCCGAGTCTTTCATGGGCCGTCTTGTGAAGGCTGCATATTGGAGCTGGTAGGCAAGCCGTTAACCAACTGGAATTGAAGTTTTAGCAGAAAAGTGTGCCGGCTCATATTAGATGTAAATATGGTTACGAGTTGTAAACCGTGGACGAATGCACTTCAGATGTGATCACATATCTCTCCTCTTAGCTGCTCCACTGGAACCCCAACTCCGCTACCCAGCTGCGTGGGTGCCACGGTGGCGAGATGTTAACTACCTCGCCTCGTCTGCAGGTGGTCGTGGGTTTGATTCGCAAGCCTGACGCCTGTACATTTGGAGTTTGAATGTTCACCGTGCGGTTGCGTAGATTTTTATCCGGGTCGTGCGGTTTTTCCCCCTCTACGTTTAAAATCAACATGCGCTCAGAGTATTTGGCTGCTATAAATTTCCACGTGATCATTTGTGGCCAGGTCGCTTCGGAAAAATAACTATATAGCTCAGTGGGCCTTGCATGGTCAAATTAACAGTTAGTTAAGTGGAGGACAGTGAACTGACTTTCTAAAACAACAGGAAGTATATTCGAGGGGATGAGAATGAATAGTTCTATACTAGAGTTAATGAAATGCCCTCAGTATATGTAGCAAGGGGTGAGTAACTTGAGAATGTGCATGCACTGTTGTAAGCAAAACATTAGCACGTGTGCAATCAATTACCTCCATCAGGTGCATATGGTTTGCAAACCTTGAAGCAGATTGTTCCATCATGTCAACGACTTACTTCCCCAGTGCTTGACTGGCACGCTGGACATCAGAGGAGGCAGCGTGTGATTTCTAATTCCCCTCTGCAAATTACAACCACCCTTCACTTATCTCTGGCTCAATATTTATGAGAGCTGGCCCATGTAGGGTTTGAGCAAGGAGTTGGAATGCAGACTGCCCTCACCTGCGGCTTTGTATCGGTGAGCAAACCTGTCTTTTTCCGATGAAGGTAATGTTGGAGACATCTAAGAGGGAAATGTTCCTCGTTTCTTCTTCCTGATGTTTACCAGGCAGAGGTCTTCTCTGCACATGGTACTCGTGTAAACTAGACTACCACTTTTTAATTTTACTAAATGAGTCCCACTGATCTATATCGCTCTTTGTCATATGCAACCTGGCCACATGATATAGTTCAACGAAGTGGCTTATCACGTAGAAATTTATAGCAGCTAACAGCTCTAAACGTGTGTGATTATAAATGTGGAGGGAAAAAACCGGAGGGCCCGAAGAAAAATCCACGTGACCATGAGGAGAACACGCAAACTTCCAATATACAGGGGTCGGGATCGAACCGAAGATCTTCCGTTTACGAGGCCCCCGCTGTGTAACTGTGGGAGGAGGGCCGCATACTCTCAAGGGGTGCCTAGCGTGCTCTTTCACAATGACCAGATAGATGAAAAGAGATGGCAACACCCACACTTAATCGCGCCACATCAGTATCATGAACAAATTAACCTATATTCTTGGTTCTTTCGGTAAAGTCACGTAGAAGGGAAATAATAAAATAATAAAAATAAACCAATTAAATTTTCACGACGTTTCGATTGCAACACAAGCAATGATCATCAGGTGTGAAAACCACAGCAAGAATTTTTTTTAAAAAAGTGGCGGTTTTTTCTTATGTCACACTGAATGCAAATCGGTAATCTAACCTTTAGATATCACAAATGTTCAAATAAATGAACTGGGATTCTAACTTGGAACCTTCAACATCACGACAGCTTATTTAGCTCGTAAATATGATGATTAAATGCATTACATTCGGTGAATATTGATAAATTAATACGTGAATGGTATGATTGGGATTCAGCATATTCTTACCACGTGATCTGTTTTTGTTTCAATCGACGTTCAGAGGTTATTGCTCAGAAGGACGGTGACCAAATCTGGCAAGAAATGTTACGTTTCCAAACGAACTAGGTACACAAATCCGTGAACAAGTTGTCCAAACAATATAAAAATGCAATGAAATAAAAATGTATTATTTGTTTTTCCGTGGCAAATTGTATGAATGAGAATTGCACAGCTGAGAAAAGAGTCACGTGTCACGTCTGGTCTGGTGTGGCATGCCTGGGAACCACCCCAGGCCTCTGGAGGCAGAGCTTTGGTGAATTGCACAGACGTCATCTTGCGTGTGTGGGATTACGAGTTGGCCTGTAAGAAGGCAGTACACCAAGTAGGTTGTTACCCTATTCAGATTATTTGTTGTTGTTAATCCCTCATTTGAGTGACTTTTCTCTGAGGAGTTTTGTTTCCTCCTCACTTAATAAGGCAATGGCTAAACAGAGTATTAATGACACAGCCGACGCATGTATTCCCCAAACGCTATCAACTCGCTCCACTTGAGAACCCATTTTAATCACACGTGGCTGCCCAGATTCAAGCCCAGGATCTCTGGGGGCGTCGCGGTGGTGAGATGTTAACTACCTCGCCTGGTATGAAGGAGGTTGCGGGTTCGATCCCGACTCTGATGCCTATATATTTGGAGTTTGCATGCCTCTCTCCCCGTGGTCACGTGGTTTTTTCTCCGGATCCTCCGGTTTTTCGCTTCTACGTAATAAAAACATGCGTTTTGAGTATTTAGCTGCTATCATTGTCCACCCGATAAGCCATTTCGTTCAGCTTTCATTTGTGGCCAGGTCGCTTCTGAAAAAAAGCTATATAGCTCAGTGGGCCTTACATGGTCAAATAAAAAAGAAATAGCTTAATTAGTTTAATCTCTGCAGTGTTGACTCACTGCTCAGACCCCTGAGCCATCTATCCACCTCCGATATCTTAAGTTTACTCATAATCTGCTCGTAAAATGCGGATAGAGGCTTCAACTGTTCACCTTATGAGGTGTTTGCATCTTCTTGAAAGTTGCGTATGCTAACAGCATTAACAGCCATGTATATTGCTCCTGACAGCCGCTGTTTTTAAGTCCTTGACCTTTGACGTTCATATTGAACATCAAGGCTGTCGCCTGCCACACGGAGGCTTCACACGCCAAGGCTGTGTTGTCCACCAAATAACTAATCAATCATCCATTCATCACTAAGTGGTGGAGACATCGCCAAAGGTGTCAGTGTCACCCTTGGTGCAACGAGGCCACGTGGAGGGGTGAAGGATTACTGACCGAAGGTCACAGAACAGACCCAGGTTGGGTGGGTTTGAAGGCTCGACCTACGTGCCCCATTGCCCCCATTAAACCGAAAGAAATAGGGTGTTGTTAGCGAGCACCTATTTAGGCCACCATGGCTAATGGTCATCACGGTTACTTCCCCGCCCGCACCCCCCCCCCCCCCCCCCCCCCGTGGCCCCTCCCCACGGTGTTAATTTTAACACACCGCAGCATCAGACACCCATTTAAACCCGAGTTGACCTATAAGGTGCCCGTGGCAGGTCGGAGCTTTGACAACAATTATTTCCATCGGATCCAGGAATCAAACCTGGCTTCCTGTAAACAGGATGAACTTGATAACTACACCGCAATGCTAACAATTTTTTTTAATGAGCCGCTTTCAAAGAATCAGAATAATTTATTTAAACTGGAGGAGGAATCCGATGATCTACAAAGCTCCTTTTCACAGATATCCAGTCGGGGCGGGTGAGAACGTTGCAACAACAAACAATACAAAAGCACTATAGGAGTGAAAAGTATATGAAAGGTAAACAAATCGCTTTAAAAAAATACTAATTTACATTTTTTTGGGGTGTTTTAAATCTCACCAGGTAAAGCCCACTGAGGTATTAACAAGTGAGCCTTGTGCATCGCGCTCTCGACGCTGGCTGCCGTGACGCGGCCAGGGTCTCGGTGAGTGAATTCGCGAGGGGGCCAAAACCAAAGCGATTTTGTGCGTGTGTGTGATCGACCCTGCTGAAGTGTGCATGGACACTGCGACATACGTGGCAACATTTTTTTGGAAGGAGCAATGACAAAAACATGAACCAAGGTTAATTCTAATGCGAAGCACTTTCAATATGAATCAGTGACGTCATTGTGTGACCCCCGACCTCGTACGCCTGACTGAACGACCTCAGCTGAGCCGATGTCAAGGGCGAAACTTATCTTTAGTTTCAAAACTGGGAACGCAGCATGGCTGAGTTGTCGTTCTATCGTACACGCGCTCCACGAACACATAATTCAACACACGCGCAATACACAGTCACCAGTTTAACACGTAGGAGGATTTCGCGACCAATGTCATCCATAATATAGTTTTTTTGGGGTTAGATCGCGTAAATATATAAATGTGTCGTTAAACCCGCCACCACCCAACACGGCCAACTAGTAAGGTTTGTCACGTAAACAGAACGTGGCCAATTCGTCACTAGTACAGCACTAACCGGTGTGTTGGAGAGCCAAGCCACAACATTTTACAATCTGAGTACGACGTTTCGCTAGTAAGTACAACTAGCTTAATCTATTTGTAATTACTAGTGAAACGTCGTACTAATTGGCTGTGTCGGGTGGTGGCGGGTTTGACAACACATGTATATATTTACGCGATCTAACACAAAAAAACCTGTATTACACAGTCACCAATATGTGAAGCATATATATGTAACCGGAGAAGAGTCAACAGAGCATGCATTTGTTTACTACGAATGTTGCGTAAGTGCTACTGTATGGTTTATGTAGTAGCCATACCAAGTGCAGTTGATATGGAGTCGCGTGTACATGCAGTATATATGAGCGACATTTTACTGGTAGGAACCTCCTGGTTCCACCAGCCCACAAGGGATTATTGTGTCTGTCGTGCATAAAAAAATGGGAGGGGTGGGGCTAGGTGGAGAGGGGAGGTTGGGGAGGGGCTGGGTCGGGAGGGTGGGGAGGGGCTGGGTGGGGAGGGTGGGGCTGGGTGGGGGGTGGGTGGGGGGTGGGAGGGGTGGGGCTGGGTGGGGAGGGGCTGGTCACCCCGTGGTGCCCTTATAAAACTCAACGTTTAACCTACTCACGCCGGCTTGTGCCCGCCCTCACAGTCGGGCATATTTGCGGAATACACCACGCCGCCGTTGACCCTGGCCATTGACCGAGCAACCCAACGTTCCTACCAGCTCCCTCCGCAGGAATGTGTTAAACGTTCAACCATCAGCTTCTGAATTCACACATTTAAGGACTGCTCACTTTTAGTCTCGATAGTAGATCAAACTATGACTTAGTCCATCATCCCTCCTGCGTCAATAACATTTGCCCCACTTCTGCGGTGGAAGTCACTAGTGGCTGTCCTATGGATAGACTCGCCCCCGCCATAGGAATGTGGAATGTGGCCTAACAATGACACTTGCATGCCGTGGTTGTTGTTCCTGTTGAGCCTGTGACTTACCACCTCTCGCCAACTGCTTCCCCCGTTGTTTTAACACTCCTCCTCTTCCTTGCCTCGTGTCCCAACGTGGCCTCCGAACTCTGCGGTGTCGTCTCACTGCTGTCGTCCCGTCTGCTGCCCCACTCTGCTTCTCAACGCTTCTCTCGGTCTCCGCTCCACAGTCGATGTTGCCTCTCATCAGTTGTTCTCATGACGTGTCCTGCGAATTTTCAATGTTTTTTTGTTTATTTGTTTTTATCAACACCATCAGTGCACCCTGCTTGTTTTCCTTATGCGGGGTGCTTCAGAAATGTTTTAACACTCCGGAGAATTTGCAACGATGCCACAATAGATGTGCCTCCGGGCTCTGGAGACCACCTGGAGAAGATTCCAGGCGCGCGTGGACAATGATGGCGAACAAGTGGGAGACTCTTTGACTTTTTGAAGCTATTAACATCACATTTGTTATCATGTTACCGTGTATTATCGGTTCTTTCCATTAAAAAATATAGTCCCAAATAAGTGTTAAATAAACATTTAAGCACCCTGTACAATGCATCACTTAACCTTTATCTCCGACTTACCCCCAAATTTATGTTTCACACATCTTTAGACGAACGTGTGGCTTTTTTAATTCGTTTTCTCAGCAAAGAGCTATGTTTGCGATCCATAAACCGCGACTGCGAAAAAATTAAAACACGTGTGCGCGCAGTGTGCAGATGTACAAATACACTACGGCGTTCGCGTGGAATGATCGCCGTCCTGGTCACTGCTGGCACTGGTGTCACTCAGCGCTCGGGCAATCGCTGCAGACTGACCGGGGATACACAGGCGATTCGTGTGGTGCGCACGCTGAAGGGAAATTTGAGAGCCATCGACAAAAAAAAAACAAGCGCAACGGGGGGGGGGGGGGGTCGCGACCTTCATTCCAATGTCTGATGGACATTAAATGAACTCATATACTGCGGTGCCATGAGTTCACAGAGCCACGTGGTGTTGCGTACGTTGGCTCCCATACTGGAACGACTTTTTTCCCCACGGACGTTCTCCTGAGAGGTTATCGAACACTGCCATAGGTGCTGGGGCGAGTTTGTTGTTGTTGTGTATGTTCAAGCGTTAATTAATTCACGTTGCTGAGAAAAAGCATCTTATGCCCGCTTGCATATTTCTTGGTCGTGTTTTTATTCTTAATCATACTCGTTCGATACAAGAACAGCTAAGCTATAGCTCGTGACAGTGTATCGTTTTAACGTGTATTTCATTGAATCCAACATTTAGCATACATTGCTATTATGCTTTGTAGTTTAGTTTTGTAACTTACATTGTAATTTTGTCATTATAATTTAATGTCAGTCACAGTCCGTTCTCCTATAACGCATATTTCCATAAGGCGATTTGGAAAGAACGCAATTAATGTATTAGCGCACACAATTTTTAAAGCGCGGATACGAATTTGAAATAACGCGTTTTAGTGAACGGAACTACGTAGCGCGAGTAAGAGTCAGCGGCCATCCGGCTGCCTCGGCGTAGCATCACACAAGGCAGTGGCAAGGCAGTGGGATGCTGCTGGATGCTTCTAGACGCTATCCACGTTCCTATGTCTTTGTTCAGCCTGCGTACGCATCTCGCGTGTTACCGCGGACTGTGCTTTACCCCTACATTACATATCATTTATTAGAACGCGATTGTTTCATAACCCCGTGTTCTTCAGGAACGCAACTACCGTCTTATTTGGGAACACAGTGGACACGATTTTTTTTTGCTGCTTATCGAGTTTTCCTTGAAGCGTGTCTCCTTTCGCAAGGAGGGTATTTCACGTGGCATGCTGTCCTGGCGCAATGGTGAGCACACTGGACCGTTTGATCTCCCAGTTAAAACAATCGCAGCGATTTTCTTCAACACCCCCTCTCACCAGCTCTGTCCACCACGCGGTATAAATGGGTTCACCACAGCGAGTCGATCTGCAGGTGCATGTGGTGGATTAAATTGTGGGGGGGGGGGGGGGTTGGGGTAAATTGTGGGGGGGGGGGGGGTACTCCCACCACCTCTTCAAAATATATCTGGCTCGTGTGGAAGAATAGGGTCGAAAAGTACCCTCCAGCCAGCCAGCAAAACTTGTTTCGAATATCGTTTGATCGAGCGAGAGCGTATCCCGCGGGACATATGGCTAGGTGGAAGGTGGGGGCTGGGTGGAAGGTGGGGGCGGGGAAGGCGTGAAGTCAGCACAATGCACGAACCCCGACTGAGCGCTATGTGGGATGCATGCATTTGCCCGCAAGCAAGCCAGCCAAACCGGAATTCAGGCCGGAAGCCAGGCAGCAAAACTTGTATTCCAAAATACAGTAGTGTGATCGGGTTACAAGGCGGTGTTAGTCAGTGATGCTGATGGTGAAGTGTTGTCAGTCTGGGATGAGATAGAGAAAATGCTGCAATTGAAATGCGCATGTATTCCTCGATTTACGAAAGAGTATGGATTCCTGCAGTCACGAACACTTCAAATCAGGGATGCATTCTTTGAAAAACACGCGTACAATGCAATTTCTGTAAAATTTAGGACAACTTTTCGCTTTCATTTAATAACAACGACAAATTAGGGATGTGTTTCGGGCGGTCTTTTGCTGAATCTAACCTAAAAAATAAACAGTCATGTTACTTTTCACAATAAAACAACTATAATAAAGAACATGAAAATCAAACTATGAAGAAATAAGAATAGGTGTCAATAAAACATGAGGTGTTAAGATGGTCAAAGACAAAATAGAAACCTTTTGCAAGGAATCAAGTCTGCAGTAACCACACGTACTCGTGGTGAACATGCAAACTAAACGTGCTCTGATAAGAAATGGCATTGTCTTTGAAACGGATTGGCCTACACCAGAGACAGCTCTCTGTATGGCCAAGTCTCACCAGCAGAGGTGGGACAAAGTCATTGTTATGCAAGTCCAAGTCGAGTCGCAAGTCATCAAATTCATGACTCGAGTCTGACTCGAGTCCAAGTCACATGACTCGAGTCCACATCTCATAGGTGGGACAAAGTCATTGTTATGCAAGTCCAAGTCGAGTCGCAAGTCATCAAATTCATGACTCGAGTCTGACTCGAGTCCAAGTCACATGACTCGAGTCCACACCTCTGCTCACCAGTGTCAGACCAGCGAACGCCTAAAGACGAACAGTACAAAGACAATGCCACTATCAGAGCATTTATAGCTCGGGATGAGCAGCTACAAAATGGGATCTTTTTTCCCAGTATCAAGGTATGAAAAAATTAACCCGTAAAAACAAAGTTTTTCACTATAAATCCTTTGTATGCGTGGCGGCTAGAGTCCTCTCGTCCTCTGGCTTGAGATGGCTGCCACCTATGGGTCAGATGATTGTCTGCCAGCATTAAACAATTGGTAATTAAATATTTAAAAAATGTTCCCTAAACAGTGTAAAATTTAGGAATTTTTTTTTCACGAAAATTAATTGTCACGCACAATGAGTCTGTGTGGAAAATGTCAGCTCGATTGGATCACGGGAAGTGGGTTAAAAAACGACCGAAAGATTTGCATGGTCGTAAGCAAGCAAGCAAGCACGCAAGCACGCAAGCAAGCAAGCAAGCGAACTTAATATAAAGGATTTAAAAATAGCTTTCCCACCTGATGACGGACGCTTGTGTTGCACCCGAAACGTCGTGATTTATTTTGTTTTATTTTATACCTACGTGACTTTACCGAAATAACCAAAGAGTATAAATAACAATTGGTTTTACCCTTTCTTATTTTTTTATACTTTGATACTGGCAAAATATCAACGAATAGGTTTTTACCCTTTCTTATTGCTTCACGCTTTGATACTGGCAAACAGTCCCATTTTGTAGCTGCTCACCACCCCGAAGCTACAGATGCTCTGATAGTGCGTTGTCGGTGTACGATTGAATAATTATTATTTTTAACCAAAAATAATCAACCTTTTCGGGGAACTCGCCAACAGCACTGCTGTTGCACGTTGGAATGAGCGTCAAGGCGATGGGTACAGGCGTTACTGCTGCTGCCATCGCAGGGACACGGTGAAGCAGCTGCCGCGGTTTGGGTGCCGCAGCCTCCCGCGTGGCTTCTCGTTCGATGATCTCTAGGCGCGCGTGGCCGTCGTGAGATTTAATTAACGCGAAAAATGCGATTTCGTTCATCGAAAAGTGTCAATGATTTGTCAATTGCGTTGAAGCGAAATTTTTGTGAACCGAGGGACACCTATATAGGGTGGATGTGGGATTTAGAATCGTCGGTGTTAAACGTGTTTGATGTTCAATGCGATAGTGGGTACGAAGAAATAAGTATTCTAAAATAAAACACAAAAACTTAAACAAAACACACGTGGTTTATGACTTGAACAGAGCTGTATGGCACACACATCGCAATACGTAATATTTGCAGCCATGAGCAGGGTCACGGATGATCCCTTCATATGAAGGGACAACGTGTTTTGGAATCACCTCCGGTTTATTTTGTTGAACCAGGTGAGAACTCAAGAGATCAGGATAATCTCATTTGCAAGATTGACCTCTAACTCACTGTGGCTATGTATTTCCACGTAAATGTGTTGAGTGTTTGAGCCAGACTGGCCCAGATTGGTCAAGGACTCCTGTTCACCCATGCAACCGCGAGCACAGACTTAGATCTTTCTTGACTTATCGGTAATAACAACAAACATGTTTGCGCTTGTTGCTTTTTACCCAAAATATATACGCACTTATCAAGCGTCTATGCCGAATAATTTAGGGTGCGACATTACAATTTTATATTAAATGTTGCAATAAATGCTCGAATTGTTGATTCTCGTCGCTTTGCATAACTCACGGCTGTGCGAGTGAAGAAGAGATGTAAACAGGATTTGTGTCCCAGTTGTTTACGTGATAATTGAATGTCTAACTCAGCTGCGTGTTATGGTAATGTTTCGTTTTTAATGCATGCAGACATTTCTATGATATGAATGTATGCCAAATGCAGAGGTTATGTACAGTGAGGGAAAAACGTATTTGATCCCCTGTTGATTTTGTACGTTTGCCCACTGACAAAGAAATGATCAGTCTATAATTTTAATGGTAGGTTTGTTTGAACAGTGAGAGACAGAATAACAACAAAAAATCCAGAAAAACGCATATCAAAAATGTTATTAATTGATTTGCATTTTAATGAGGGAAATAAGTATTTGACCCCTCTGCAAAACATGACTTAGTACTTGGTGGCAAACCCTTGTTGGCAATCACAGAGGTCAGACGTTTCTTGTAGTTGGCCACCAGCTTTGCACACATCTCAGGAGGGATTGTGTCCCACTCCTTTTTGCAGATCTTCTCCAAGTCATTAAGGATTCGAGGCTGACGTTTGAAAACTCGAACCTTCAGCTCCCTACACAGATTTTCTATGGGATTAAGGTCTGGAGACTGGCTAGGCCACTCCAGGACCTTAATGTGCTTCTTCTTGAGCCACTCCTTTGTTGCCTTGGCCGTGTGTTTTTGTCATTGTCATGCTGGAATACCCATCCACGACCCATTTTCAATGCCCTGGCTGAGGGAAGGAGGTTCTCACCCAAGATTTGACGGTACATGGCCCCGTCCATCGTCCCTTTGATGCGGTGAAGTTGTCCTGTCCCCTTAGCAGAAAAACACCCCCAAAGCACAATGTTTCCACCTCCATGTTTGACGGTGGGGATGGTGTTCTTGGGGTCATAGGTAGCATTCCTCCTCCTCCAAACACGGCGAGTTGAGTTGATACCAAAGAGCTCCATTTTGGTCTCATCTGACCACAACACTTTCACCCAGTTGTCCTCTGAATCATTCAGATGTTCATTGCCAAAACTTCAGACGGGCATGTATATGTGCTTTCTTGAGCAGGGGGACCTTGCGGGCGCTGCAGGCTTTCAGTCCTTTACGACGTAGTGTGTTACCAACTGTTTTCTTGGTGACTATGGTCCCAGCTGCCTTGAGATCATTGACAAGATCCTCCCGTGTAGTTCTGGGCTGATTCGTCACTGTTCTCATGATCATTGCAACTCCACGAGGTGAGATCTTGCATGGAGCCCCAGACCGAGGGAGATTGACAGTTCTTTTGTGTTTCTTCCATTTGCGAATAATCGCACCAACTGTTGTCACCTTCTCACCAAGCTGCTTGGCGATGGTCTTGTAGCCCATTCCAGCCTTGTGTAGGTCTACAATCTTGTCCCTGACATCCTTGGAGAGCTCTTTGGTCTTGGCCATGGTGGAGAGTTTGGAATCTGATTGATTGCTTTTGTGAACAGGTGTCTTTAATACAGGTAACAAGCTGAGATTAGGAGCACTCCCTTTAAGAGTGTGCTCCTAATCTCAGCTCGTTACCTGTATAAAAGACACCTGGGAGCCAGAAATCTTTCTGATTGAGAGGGGGTCAAATACTTATTTCCCTCATTAAAATGCAAATCAATTTGTAACATTTTTGACATGCGTTTTTCTGGATTTTGTTGTTGTTATTCTGTCTCTCACTGTTCAAATAAACCTACCACTAAAATTATAGACTGATCATTTCTTTGTCAGTGGGCAAACGTACAAAATCAGCAGGGGATCAAATACTTTTTTCCCTCACTGTACGTGTCGCACTTTAAAATGCAGGGTGTAACTGAAGAATCCTTCCGAGAAGGAGGTGGGGGAGAGGGCTGTGTGTGGATGGGTAATGAGACTGTTATATATTTTACACCGGCACACTTTAAAGCAATGTAATATTTTTGAACACACATGTAGGATAGACAACAACAGGGATATTTAAAGTGTTGTTGTTGGTAAAAATGGAAGGAGCCGGAAAGAAAGCAAGCCCTCACAGAAAGCGGCTTCACGACGACATCAAGAGACTGGTGCCAGAAAGACGTGGCCACTACTTGAGCATCGTGGCACAAGACAGAGAGGAAAGTGGAAACAAATGACGAAATGTGCAGTGGACACCTACGGGGCCATCTGCCCATGGATCGTGATGATGATGATGACGATGAGGAATCTTTCTGCTTTTTAACATTAACGCTCACCTAGGTCCGCCGTTAATTTCCACAGGCACTTGAAATTCAAGGACAACGTAAACGTCCGGCATGGATCCAATTAATAAATTGCATCTCACGTGAACAACTCAAGCGTTGACTAGAGCAGCCTGATTTACGTTCGTTGCAGTATATGGAAGATCAAGGTGCAGCCCTTGCAACTGCTTGCTCGCGCCACTGTTGGCTCCAGACGATTCTCCTTGAGGGTAGCTGAGGCAGGGCCCCAACGGCCCACAACACCATGAGGTCAGCAACAAGCAGCACCTGGCCAGATACACGACACTGCTCGTGATGAAGGGCACGGAGAGTTTGCCAAGCAGGCTCATTGCTCGTGGTTGTGCCCCCGCGAGTTGTTGGCTGCAATCCAATGCCATGCTTTTTTGCTGCTCGGGCGATTATTAAATAAAGCATTCAGCGTGTTAATTTGTGTCGGCGTTTGAGATCCAGTGATATTGTTAACACGAATAGAGGCCCTTGTGTGGCTGCATCAGATCTGTTCAATTACCCACAATTACCATATTATCCCTTCCTTTGTATTCGCCACGGTTCATTGCTTCCTTATTCAGCGACCGGGATTTATTTAGACCACGAGGCAATGCCCTACTTTTACACGATCACGATCATTGTTGCACATAAGCAAATCCATGAGTTACTGATGTAAAAAAAAATATAAGGTTCAATTATTGCTCAGTTGTATTAACCTTTATAGCAGAGCGTTTGAACACGTCATGTGTTCATTGGCTTGAAAGTGGTGTTACGTTTTTTCGCACCATCAATTATACAATTATACCTTTACAGACGGTATAATATTTTTAAATACAGGATATAATCCCAATCTTTTTCTTGTAGCTTACGTAAGTACCGTACATGCCTCGTCTGGGTGTCCCAGATGGACTGGAACGGTTTTGAAGGTTTGAGAATGAACACGTCTATTTTTGCTTCATAATCAGTCGCTTCATTTTGGCAGTCAGTGACTTCACTCCCATACATTTTTTTAAACATCTCCAAAGTAATGACATCACCGGGAGTATTACGATGGAGCTCCTGGCCGTTACGTCACAAGTCTGTCCTCTCATGAGAGGGATTCTGCCACCGAGCAATGGCGAGCACACGCGACTTGCAATCCAGAGGCCGCCGTTTCGATCTCCCGGCACGGTCAGTGAAACATGAGGCAATATTCTTCTTGGTTCTTTCGGTAAAGTCACGTAGAAGGGAAGTAATAAAATAATAAAAATAAAACATAATAAAACAATTCTCACGACGACAGACCTGGTTTTCACCTGAGGATGGCTGCTTGCGTTGTGGCCGAAACGTCGTGAGAATTGTTTTATTATGTTTTATTTTTATTATTTTATTACTTCCCTTCTACGTGACTTTACCGAAAGAACCAAGAAGATGAATCCCTGCAGTCACGAAAGCTTTAAATCGAAATGAGGCAATATTCTTAAATCCCCTTGCTTCTGTCCACCCGACGGAATAAATGAATACCCCGTACACAGTTAGTCGATCAGCAGGCCGCGTGCGACGGGGTAAAGTGATGGGTGCTCCCACCTATTCTAAGACATCTGGCCAGTGTGGAATTAAAGGCCAAAATACCATCGAAAGGGCATCTCTAGCGCTCCCTCTTAGTGGAGGCCCTTCCACCAGCAGTGGTGGAAGGAAGACCTTTCTGGGCTCCACACTTATTATCTTATCTTACTCCTATTCGCTCCCTGTGGAACATAAGGTCGCAAATAGTCAACGCCATGCCAGACGGTCTATAGCAGCTTTCTCTATTTTCTCATTATCAAAGCTGAGAGCAGTGGTGGAAATGGGACGGAGCACCCCAGAGATGAGAGTGAAAATTTGAACCCGACCGAGTTCAGGAAGGAATCAATAATTCAGATTTTTTTTTTATTTGACTCGCAGATATACCCTTAGGCTAACAGAGAGACCCACAGACACGCTCAGATACCGACAGACGCGCACAAAGACCTACAGACGAGCACAGAGACCCACAGATACGCACAGAGACCGACACGCACACATAGATACCACGGACGTGCACAGAGACCCACAGAAACGCAGAGACCCACAGACACGCACAGAGACCCACAGACACGCACAGAGACCCACAGACACGCCAGAGACCTACACGCACACAGAGAGACCCACAGAAACGCGGAGACCCACAGACACGCACAGAGACCTACACGCACACAGAGACCCACAGACACACACAGAGACCTACACGCACACAGAGAGACCCACAGACACGCGGAGACCCACAGACACGCACAGAGACCCACATAAACGCAGAGACCCACAGACACGCACAGAGACCCACAGACACGCAGAGACCCACAGACACGCACAGAGACCCACAGACACGCAGAGACCCACAGACACGCACAGAGACCTACACGCACACAGAAAGACCCACAGACACGCGGAGACCCACACACGGAGCAAAGCTCCTTCTCCTCCCGTTCTCCTTCTAAGATATATTGTTGGTGGTCGGACATAATTGATGAGTTCCGCCAGTACAGTACGTACACATATATGCCAACGCACACCACGTAAAACCTGCACACACCAATATGTGCATTAACCCTGTCCCTCCTTGCCCAACCCCGAGTTTGTAAAAAAAAAATGCTAATTCAAAGCTCCTGACCGCAGATAGCTGTTCTAGAATGCAGGAGCTTCCCTGGGTCAGATACAGGGACAAAGGTCACCCGTTAAACCTTACCAGAATGTTGGGTCAATTGCTGTGAGCAAGCGCCTCTGACGCACGGCAAACGAGGGGGTGGGTGGCCAGCACCACGCCCGGCCGCCTTTGTCTCCCTAGTGGCGATGTTTACGCACAGCACCAGGTACTCATTTGAGGCTGGGTCGACTTAGGGGGAAGCCCAGGACCGATTCAAATAATCGTCACCGGTGTTTGGCCGTGAACGGGAATCGAACCCGGGTCGCCCGGGTTCGTAGTGCAGCGTGCTAACCGCTACACTGCACGCAGACACACACACACTCTCTCCACCACAGCACGTGCTGGCCACTACAATAAACATTCTAAAGCCACACCTGGCGCGCAACTCGAGCCCCCCGCCACCTCCACCTCAAAGGAGCACTGTAGCTGCGACCTAGCATGGGTAACTGCGGACAGCCGGTTGGAATGTGGTGGGGCACATTGGAAATGTACCTGCTACGTTACCGTTTGTTGTCCCCCCCCCCGCCCGTACATTCGATTATTACGACTGTCTACGTACGGTGCGAAAGAAGTTCAACATACATTACACACATGTACAGTGACCGTGAACCCCGACTCCCCACACACACCATTGCCCCATCCTCCGTGCCTACTTTAGCCCATCCATCGCAACAATGGTGGAGACATCGAACTGACGATGAGTGCTACAATATGCTCACTGTAATCAAAACTACTTATTTATATAAAATAATAAATGCTGGGATGTCCCAAGGTGCCATGGGTGATCCCATCCCTATCCGCACTGCCGATTTTCTTTTATGAGAGCTTTAATTGTGGATTAGACCCAACATCGCTGCATCGTTGGAGGAGTGACACCCTAATTACGACTCATACAAGCTGGCGACTAAACACCCCTATTGTACAATATTGTGTACTGCATTCATTCCCGATCGTGGTCCATATTCAAAGCCCCTGGGGTTTGAATATGTTGAAGCGCGCAGTGGTGCATCGTTGGGTCAACCAGAGGGCCAGCGTCTTGAATAACCACATGGCACCACGTTTTGTCCAAGTTCGCGTACAATGCTTTGCCAGGTCCAGGCGGAGCTGATTCCCTGCTCGAGTTCCATCTGTCTCGGGCCTGTGCGTAATCGCTCATCACGTGGAACCCCGCTCAGCGCATGCCTGTTGCCAACGATCCCTCGCGCCCATCAACCCCAGTGAATATGTTGTTGTGATGGATGCAATGCTGCATGTTATTGTTTTTTAAATGAATTGCAATTTGAAATGTAATTGCTGAAATGCTGCCGACATTATGCAATGGACACCATTGTATGGCCTAATTCAAGACAACGCACGTCTAATTGTCAGATCGTGTTTGCTTGCATGCTCACCACAAACACGTGTGGTCAATGGAGACGTGATTCCTTGCAGAAGGTTTCTATTTTGTGTTTGAACATCTTAACACCTCATGTTTTAATTGCCAGAAAGGGTAAAACCTATTCTTATTTTTTCAGCCTAATTCATACTTGGATTTTTGTTGTCGCATTGTCCGTGTTTTATTTGATGTCAGCGCCACCCCTCTGCTCACCACTGTGGCTCATCGACAATCGACTACTAAAGTCCCAAGGGGGACATTCTTCTTCATTTGCCTATGACCCACTTATAGATACGGTTTACATTGACTGAAATGCGTGGGTTTTGTTGTTGTTGTAATGTATAAATCTACACCGGCGACAACCCTCTCGTAAGGAAGGGGAAAAAAGCTAAATTGCCGTATCCAAAACACAACAATACACATTTGTCCCGTTGGTGATCCGACGCCTCGTGTCCAGAATTCGTTCATACCTCACGCATCGCCAGCGAAGAAGCCGTCGCGCCGAAACCCGAGGGCATTCGCATGAAGCTCCTCTCGCTGCATTCTTCACGACCATCCGTGCCACCATTTCAGGATGTTTGCAGGGGCTCTGCTAATTTGACTTCGTGGCAACCACGCTATTTGTCTAATTTGAGTCACTCATTTGTAAAGATCACGCAATTGCCTGTTGATGCTTTATCGCGCGCGAGGCGCAGACTGTTCTGCCTCATAAATCCGCCGGTGCAGTGGACAAATGGAGTCAATGATGTGGAGAATTCGTCAGGCAGAAGTAAACATAAATTTGATGTCTCCCGAGTTACGACTTTGACCTCTTGACATTTAATTGATGCACATTTAAGTATGTATGTTGAACTTCTCTCTCACCATACGTAGCCAACCGTGCTAATCGCAGGTGTACATACCGATGCCAAGTGCACACGTACGGGCTCCTGTCCTAGTGTCTCACACTGGAGCTGCACAGGTCACCGCTGTGATCTCCCGGCTCCACATTTGGAACAATGGCGCAGGTTTGTCAAGCCGTGTAAATGGGTACCACGCAGTCAATCGACAGGTCGTGTGCGGTGAGTTCAAGTGTGGCTACTTCCCCCTATTATCCAAGACATGTGGCCAGCGTGGACGATTAGACTAAAGAGTATGTATGTATTTCGATGTAAAGCTTTCGTGACTGCAGGGATTCATCTTCTTGGTTCTTTCGGTAAAGTCACGTAGAAGGGAAGTAATAAAATAATGAAAATAAAACATAATAAAATAATATAATATAATAATATAATAATATTATATAAAATAATATATAATAACATTTTATTTTATTATGTTTTATTTTTATTATTTTATTACTTCCCTTCTACGTGACTTTACCGAAAGAACCAAGAAGAAGAATGTATGTATGTATGTTGAACTTATTTTGACTCTATATTTGAAGCTTTCGTGACTGCAAGGATTCATATTCTTAGGTTTTTTCGGTAAAGTCACGTAGGTAACAAAAAATTAAAATTAATAAAAGTAAAATAAAAATAAAATAAAGTATTATAATAATATAATATAATATATTTTATTATTTTTACTCACCGTGCGTAACAAACCGCGCTAATCGGAGTACAACAAACGGAACACAAAAAGCTGTTCTAATGAAATTCGTTTTTAAATCTAGATCGTTGAAAAGTGCACATCTCCAGTGGCTTCCTAATATCGGAAGGAAGAGCGTTCCAGACGGCCACGAAGGCGCATCTGCAAGCGCCGCGCGATGATGCGGTGACCACGATCTTGTGCATCGCTCGACGTCCCTCGACTGGCGGCCCTTTCACCAGCAAAAACATCGCAGGGCTGCTCCTTTAGCTCTACACAACGAACATGCCGGATGGCCACCGGAGAGATGGAGCATTGGAATCGGTTCCTGTTCAAGGAGCTGGCATGGGTTGTTGCATCGTGGGACCGTGAGAGATTGCGATCTACCCAGCAGTGGATACACCATGGCTAATGATTTACATCACATAGTTGCGTTTTCAATAAATACAAATACACCATACACAGATTTTATAATGTATATGTATTTATTGATTTATTTCCCAGATACACGCTGCATTAGCACCTGTGAATCGCCCTAATTTGATGGTAAACTGTCGATTATTTATAACTTCACCTCCATTTGCATTGACATAGAGCCTTGTCTGAATACATAATGGTACAATAGTTACCCTATATCTGTTTCATGTTCCTGTAGCTTAATTATGTGAGTGTATTATGATCAGTGTAAAATTAATATATATACAATAATATATATTTTTTATATAAATAATATTAATTTTATATTGATGATGCTATATGTTTGATTATTTACGTGACACAGTTATCCGTTTGAGTTTATTGTCTTTGTTCCGATTTCTTGTTTTTTCATTACCATTACCTGGGTCTTCTTTTATTAAATTTGATGGCCCGGGTTCACGGATCCGAACGAGACCCTCCTGGTCTCTTGACTCGCCTCCTGGTTAAACAAAATCCACCCGATTTTGACCTCCCCACGCAGGTGGCCTTTTCAGCAGCAATAAAAAAAAATTCAGTTCCTCCCAGAGGTGGGACAAAGTCATTGTTATGCAAGTCCAAGTCGAGTCGCAAGTCATCAAATTCATGACTCGAGTCTGACTCGAGTCCAAGTCACATGACTCGAGTCCACATCTCATAGGTGGGACAAAGTCATTGTTATGCAAGTCCAAGTCGAGTCGCAAGTCATCAAATTCATGACTCGAGTCTGACTCGAGTCCAAGTCACATGACTCGAGTCCACACCTCTGGTTCCTCCCAGAGACAGAGATTAGTCTCTTCGCCATCATCATCATTACCGCGACGACCAGAATGTCGAAGTATTATCATCGCGGTCAGCGTTTCTACAGCATCGCCCATTCTCCATCAGCAGTGCAACCACCAATCGTGGCGTTAGAACTGCTTTGCCTTGAGTTTGTTGTCCTTCCCCCACACCTCCGATTAGCACGGTTGGCTACGTACGGTGTAAAAGAAGTTCAACGTACGTACATCGGTTGCCATGGAGAGGGAGCATTGGATGCTAAGAATCACTGGGTAGAAACTAGGAGCCGTCTGGATCATTGCAGACATGCACATCGTGCAGACTCTGTCGAGTGAATCAAACTTTGCTGAACCGTAGACGCAATTGGGAAGTCTAAATTGTGATGTAAATTGGAATCAGTGAGGTGAACAAGTGAGGTGAACATAAATGGAGAGATCCTCATAAAATTGCGATCGTGGCAACCTTTGCTCGCGCAAAGAGGAAAAATGACAGCAATTACAGAGGAGAGGGATTCTTCGTCTCCCCTGCCATAAAAAAACAGTGTTCCAATGTGCAAAAGTACTGCACTTTAGATGAATGTTTCCAGCGAACTTAAACATAACGCTAAAGGAAGATGCGCCCTTAACATATTTACCATGGACGTATAATTACAGCAAAGTGTTGTTGCCTCAACGCTCATTCGCAGATTAAGTATAATAAGCACGATATTCATTAAAAGGTGGGTTATTTTGCTTGAAGAGATCGTGGATGTTCTGGTAGCTCCACAATTGACATTCTAGAGGGAAAATAACTCCTGATATTATTTCTGCTGAATCACCGTCAGCAACACTGTGGCATGATTTACATGGTTTTATTACTTTTTAATTTTACCAGGTAAGGCCCACTGAGCTATATTGCTCTTTTTTAGAAGCGGCCTGGCCACAAATGATAGCTCAACGAAGTGGCTTACCATCACGTGGACATGTATAGCAGCCAAATGTTCTAAACGCGTGTTTCAAAATGTGGAGGGAAAGCCTGGAGAACCCCGAGGAAAAT
The DNA here is from genome assembly GCF_964198595.1 of Lampetra fluviatilis. Taxonomy (NCBI): domain Eukaryota; kingdom Metazoa; phylum Chordata; class Hyperoartia; order Petromyzontiformes; family Petromyzontidae; genus Lampetra; species Lampetra fluviatilis. Next base: position 26,595,278 of record NC_136276.1, on the reverse strand, counting down.
TCACGCGACCACGGGGAGAACACGCGCACTCCAAATATACAGGAGTCAGGGTCAGGATCGAACCCACGACTTTCTGCGGACCAGGTGACGTAGATAACATCTCGCCACCGTGGCTTATTACACGCACATTTAACAGGTGACTATGTCATGTAGAGCTGCCCAAACGTTCTTCGGAAAATACAGTGATAACAATATATTGAATTACGTTTCCCGTTTGGAGTTTACATTTTGGATAATAAAAGTACATGCATACGCAAACCATTACTTTATACCGCATAACGTTGCCAAATTTGGCTCGCTGCCGACTAAAGGCACAGGCGCATACATGAAAAGGTTAGGTATTTGAACATCCATAAAGCGTGCACAACTATGTGACTGAATACAGCCGCTTTAAACGTGGGGAAATCATTCGTTGTGCTTGAGAAGCGAACGTATGGGAGACAAATCATACATTGCTGTGTTGAATTGATGGATTTGTAAACACACAGACAAAGTGTGTTAACAGACTGTTGGGGCAAGTGCTGCCAGCGAGCACCGATGAAGGCCAGCACACCACACGAGGGGGTGGGTGCCCAGGAGCCACTCCCGGCCGCCTTTGTCTCCCTGTCGCACCAGGTACTCATTTAGGCTGAGTGGACTTATGGGACGTCCAGGAACCGATTCAGATAATCGTCACTGATGTTGGCCCTGAGTTGTGAGCGAACCCAGGTAACCCGGTTTCTTAGCGCAGCGTGATCACTATTTCACTGCCTTTCCCCAGACACACAGTTACACTGTGGTCTAACGACTGCATTGATCTGGGTGTGGTCGGTTACTTGGTCAGGGCGGATATCTGACTGTCGGAGCTGCGATTTTGTACCGTGTTGTATCGAAATATGAAGCAGAAATTTGGTACAATTCGGTCAAGTTCGTAATTATAACAAGAATAATCCTGAAAGGTACCTATTGTCGAATTGGGCCATAAAATATCATCATGGTCTGTAGATGGAATGGTTTAATTGTCTGGGTTCGGTGAACCTAAAGTTTAATTGCTTTAAACCTTGTGCTAAACACTTAACATGACATGATCCCCATGACCAGTGAAGCAAGTAATTCGATTCCCGTTTATTCTCACTCTAAAGTCGGTATACATTGTATAAAAAACGATGTGTGTGTGTGCATTAGTATATACTGCACATTGATATCTTAATAGGCATGGATGTTAACGTTGATTTAGAATATGAAAAAAAACATACACGCAAATACAGCACAGCTACTCGCATTTCGACAGGAATATTCCATTGACACGAGGATATAATGTCGTCGTCAAAATTACACAAACAAGGAAATCAGAGCGTGAAATATCCACGATTTCGCCGCAATGGGCTTTACTCCAGCGGTCCCCAACAACAACAACCTGCCGAGCTGTCGACCTGAGCGCTGTTTATTTGTACCGGGGCTGGACACTTGACCCACACCACCTGAGCTCGACTCCCGGCCCCGGCTAACATCAACCGCGAATGATATCTGCACTTGCTCTGAACTCACCTCGCATCGCCTCCGCCCTTGCTCCATCAACCCCTTCACTGACCAGGGGTGGTGAAGTATGGCCGTGGAATAGAATCCCCCGTGACCAAGGCGGTATGAGGGGGGGTGGGGGGGGGCTTCGTCCAGCAGTGGATTGACAAGAGGCACGCTTTCAATGATCATTATAGAAGATGCATATCTCAACACTACACGAACGCGTGCCAACGTGCTGCTTTGTTGTATATAGCTTGTAAAGCTATGAACATGCGTTATGTAACAACGTGTGTCCGATGATTGATTCATCAAGGGCTTCATTTGTCGTGGAAGGTCTTCCAGAGACCCCCCCCCCCTCAGTCTGAAGCACCACCTCGCCCGTCTCCCCCTAAGTAGCGAGAACATTTTCCGGAGCTCAGCCCCCCCCCCACCACCCCCGCCACCACTACCCCCACCACGCTCAGCACAGCCCCGGCTGAAAATCAAACCGTGAAATTCATCCGCAAATTCCGAATGAGTGAGCGGAGTATGACTGTCACGCTGCCACGCCGCTGCGGTGATAACGAGCAAGGAAGGCACGTTGGTAGGGGGGGCAGTGTCCGTCTTCGCAGGGAGCACGGGGCAGGTGCGTCTCAAGGTGTGGCCGCGTTGACAATGACTACACCCCCGCCCAACACGTGCCCGTTGCTCGCTGCCACGAGATAAGTTGTTTTTCTCTTCTTCCTGGGGCCGTGAGCGATTGGCGCGGCTCGACGGTGTTCGCGGGATGGAGGAGGCAGGGACGGATGGATGGAGGGAAACAAGGAGTGGGGGGGGGGAGAAGGAGGAGGAGGGGAGTCCGGCATGCAGCGCGCTGCACATGAAGACAAAAGAAACCGGTGACTGCTCTTAACAACGCGACTACTGCCGTAGCTTGCCCGTGGCCGCCGCACTTGTCTGTGAGTCACGCGCACGCTGCTGCTGCTGCTCCCGCTGGAGATTGGGGACGTCGCTCCCCGCCGGCTCGCCAGGCGCGAATCCAATTAGAATCGCCTAACTCGTTCTCTTCCCCCCCCCCCAACAAGCGCCACGCTAATTAACGGTGTTCGTCTTCTTCTGCCGCCGCCGTTGCCGCCGCTGTCGAAAGTCGACTTTGCCGACAAAAGTGTCGGCCCCCTCCGATTGTTTACTCCCGTGGAGGGGCGTGCGTCCAATGAGATGTCGCGGAGTCTGCTGATACGAGGGACAAAGAGGCGGACGGGACGTCCCCTTTTGTTCCGAACAATGCGCCGCGTCGGAGTTTGGATTATACCGCGGGTCCTTTTCGTGGGCTCCCTCCATCCGCGGGATGATTGCTCCCTTCCGCGTGCGCACAACGGCGGACAGACCGGAGGGAACGCACGAGCGAAGGTAAAACGAGATCGCCAATATCCATCTGCATCGGAAGATTGTGTCGGGGGTCGGGGAGGGGGCGCGCGGCGGCGGTGCTGGTGATGTCCATTGTTCCTGCGCGGATTGGCGCGACCGGCACCGCGCATAGGAATGCGAAACAGCCGAGGGATCTGATCTGCCGGCGCTGCGCTTTTGTTGCGCTTAACAAGTCGCGACTCGGGGCGATGCGAACGATGCCCCCAAATGTCGTCAACGCACACGACCCGATGGCGAATTAATCGGCGTCTTGTTTCCGTCGCAAGTTTACGCGAAGAGGCTGCCCGCTTTGTCTCTGCGTTTCGAAATAAGGTCGGCCAACTGATGAAGCTTGCGAGGGTGTGTGTGTGTGCACTGCGCATGTTTTGTGTTTCGTGACCGGCGTTTAGACATACCGTGCTATCGGTATCAAAAGCATGCTTTGTGTGTAATCGATGTGTGTTCATTAGCATGATGATCGCCTTTGACAGTTCATGGGGGCGGTTTGTCCATCAGAATGTGTCGTGTGCGTTTATTTGATTGAAAATGTGGCGGTGGCGATGCCAGTGTCTGTGCAATACGCACCAGCGATCCTTGTGCATTGTTCCAGACAAAGGGCAGCAACTTACACTCGGCACAGGCATGTCTTTGTTTGCAAATTGGCCAAATGATATTTCTATTGGAAAAGATGCCGAGTTCGTGAGCGCGTGTCAGCCTTTTTAATAATTTAGTGCTGGTGTGCAAATTCAAACGAATGTTACCAGAGTTAAACGGGCAGTACTTGGTGTATATATCTTGTTCATAAAGCACCCGCTATGTATTATTAGTCTTGCATGAAAATCAATACAGTTTATAGGTTGCAGTATATATACATTTGATTAATTCCGATAGATAATGCTATTTATTATTTAAAACAGGTGTTTATAATATACAACAATGCTGATTCAAGAGGAAATTAGCATGTTTGACAGTTTGTCGCTGTTCTCAGACTCGCCAAAGGGAAAAGCACAAATACGTGGCTTTATCATTCCCATTCGCATGAACGCAAGACATAGACTGACTACAGTATATTTGAGGATGGTATCCGACAGTATCGGTATTTATTAATCCTTGGAGGACTTCACTGCACCTTGCGCCGTGGAATAATTTGATATGCAACATCGTAATATTTTTTTTATATACACAAATCAATTATTGCTAGAGTGCTGTACTATTTAGAGGATTTTAATGCAGTGGCATTAAGGTGGGACGAACGCGACAAGGCGGATATTGGCTCTCAGAGCAATGCCTGGATGGAGCAAGCTGTTGCTTCTTAGACAATGCTGTATTCCCGGCAATGCCACCACATCCTTTCATTGCCCCGATGTATAAATGAGAAGTTTCTCGATTGGACGCAATTGTAAAATGTTGTCCACCTGTTGTGCAGGTTATGGATCGTTAGGGTGACATTAAACCCAATAAATCAACTGAGAGTTACTGCATTTTGCTGAGCGAAAGCCCCAGGAGCGCAGTTTTCATCTCTTCTCAGACGGAGCTGGTTTTACATGCAATGTAAATAGGTTTCCATCAATACAGGGGAAAATGAATGCACAACATTTACAATTATTTAACAAAAAAAGCACTTCAGTCGTGTGCAAGATAGCAATGTAATTTAATGGAAATCCACATCAATTACAAAAGTGTTAAATATCGTCAGGACACATTTGATACGATAACTCTTTAAACATAAAAATGTATTAATTTACTAAAATGTAGCAAAAAATACTTAGAGAGAATATCAACAAATATTCAAGTATTTTTTTTTTTATATTTAAAATAACGACTATGGCTTGTGTCCAAACTATTTATTAAACTAAACTGGCTTGTATCTGCCACATAGACTCACGTTAGCGATACGGACTCACGTTAGCGACTCGCTGCGCAAAGTGTGCGTGTGTTATAAATCACGAGCATTATTACCATCGCCATTCTGCTGCTGTATTCCAAGTCCCGTGGCGGATGCGATATGGCCAAGGCCCTTGGCACGATCGTTTCTGATGCCATTTGCGCAGGATCCACGGTTTAATTTCTAAGGCTGCTTGTGTCATTCCTGCAGCAGGGCGACACCAAATCTTGTAAAATATGACATCACATACGCAGTTGTAGTCACAAATATAGATTTTTGTGTTTTATGTTGCAATTTACATTTTTGAAGGGACCATAGTGTGCATCTATAATTTTAGTTGTTAACGTGGCGCTTGCATTCTTTATTGTCTCTCTTGCCAAGGGAACATCGTGCCACAACAGGCATTGTATTGGTTAAAGAGCAAAAATGTACCTCGCAATTTTACGCTTTGAATTCTATCCACGCCTTGGTGCAGTCACGTGGTGTTATCGAATAGTTCAGTCTCCTTTGATTTGGGTGTCAACTGTCCCATGAAAGCATTCGCAAGTCCTGGCTATTGCGGGCCGAGGTCATTACCAATATCCAACGTAAAAACAACAAAAAATCACCGACAATTGCGCTGCGTGACTGGAGGCAAAACTTAGCTTCACTCAATCTCATGGCTTCCTTTCAGGAGGGTCCTGCCAAGTTTTTGGAGTAGGAAAGGCGATGCTTGCTATATAATATATATTACATTTTAGAAATGTTCGGGTATTTTTCTACAATTTGGACCGTTATTAACCAGTAAACTCAAGCGAATCAGATGATAAGTCTTAGATGACTTCTATATGCTCACAGAGACGACGCAGCTCATAACACATTAAACTGAACGGTATATATATACATACCAAATGTGTATTAAATAAAGAATATAAAAATAATATTGGGGTATGTTAGATGCAAGTAGATTTTAAAATAAAAACACGTTTTAAAAGTATGCTTCCAATTACATATAAATCATAACAGTGACAGTATAATGTTCTTTTAATTGTTTCACAGACAATGCCTAGAAATACTGTAGTGATCTGTGCATGTTGTGACATTGGTGTTAACGATTAAGATAATTGAATACCCCACAATCAGAATAATAATTGTAATCCGATAATAATGCTGGTGTTTAGATGGCTCCCATAACATAAACTCAGTGCAGTTTTTTAAAGCGTTTTTACAATCGTTATTTCCACTCTACAATTACGGTTGTGATGTTACCTTTGTGGAATCCACAATGTATATTTCAATAGGCTCTTACACAGAATTGAGGCTCTCTCACATTGAAATAATCAGAGGCGGATTGATTATGCAAGTGTGTGCCTGCAGTCAAAGTTCAAGTCCGATTCAGGTTCAAATGATTCCTGATCTTGGACGCTGCTGCGAGCACAAGAGACCCAGAGGAGCACGTCTGATATCTACAACCCACTCTACTATCTTGCTACTTTACAGAATTAGACACATTTCTACAGGACCAGGGTTTCGCCCATTCGAACCTCTCTGATACAATAGCCAATGTGTCTAGCATCGTTCTATTGGGCATGTAGAACTACTTATTAAAAAAAAAATGTTTTGTTTCTAAATACAACCATGAACTATTCTATGGTTTTGATTTAAAGCTTTCGTGACTGCAGGGATTCATATTCTTCGTGCTTTCGATAAAGTCACGTAGAAGGGAAATAATTAAATAATAAAAATATATTGCTTGTGTTGCAGTCGAAACGTCGTGATAATTTTATTGTTTTATATTTGTATTCTTTTATTGTTTCCCTTCTACGTGACTTTACCGAAAGAACCAATAATATTCCATGGTTGTTTCGGTAAAGTCACGTAGATAGAAAAAAATTATAACAATGAAATAATACAAATTGAAATGAAAATAAAATGGTATAAAAAAGAACGAAAAATATCACGACGTTTCGATCGCAACACAAGCAATCGTCATCAGAAGAAAAAAAGTAAACCACGAACTACCTGTGGTTTCACTGTAGCCTGACGATCCAGTCTCTGCTCAGTATCATCTTCATCGTTAGCCACGATCTACGCACTGCTGGATGACAACCACCCCAATACATCGCCATCCATTAGAGCTGCCGTGATGCAACGACTGATCTAGCTTGTGCTCACGTGCTATTCTTTGGTTCTTTCGGTAAAGTCACGTAGGTATACAATAAAAATATAGCGCGACGTTTCGGGCGCAACACAAGCGTCCTTCATCAGGTGGTCTAGTTTTGGCTCAACAGCTGACTTGATCGCTCACTTTCACGGGGGATGTCTTTTGGGGCAGTCTACCTCTCTTGGCCGCCACTATCGTTTTGTCCATCATCGCTTTGTTGAAAAATGTAAACATATTCCAGTCGCATCGTTTTACCTTTACTAAGAATTGTTTTTTCCCGTATGTATGACTGCACATTTAATATTTTGAAAGCGTCAAACCTGCAGTGAAAAGCCCACGTGACACCTACACACAGTGCTGTCTGACCTGCACACCTTAAAACGTGGACATGTTACACGAGGAAAAGCCTTGACCAGAGTGTTGTCATATTCTTGGTTCTTTCGGTAAAGTCACGTAGAAGGGAAATAATAAAATAATAAAAATATAAAACAATAAAGTTCTCACGACGTTTCGACTGAAAGAACAAAGAATATGAATCTATGCAGTCACGAAAGCTTTAAATCAAAATTCAGAGTGTCGTACAATTTCACAACTCTACTATATCCTACAACAATTTTGGGGATTTATTTATAACTGCCCTTTGCGTTTAGTTTGTTGTCCTTCCTCCGCACTTCCCCATGAGCACGGTTGGCTATGTACGGTGCGAAAGAAATTCAACGTACATACGTAGAGTGGGTGTCTCGTAAAACTTGTACTACCGTTCGTCCATAAGCCCAGACCAGATATTGAAACGTCGTGATTTTATTCTTTTTTATTCATTTTAATTTTCACTTTTTACCTACGTGACTTTACCGAAATAACTAAGAGTATGAATCCTTGCAGTCACGAAAGCTTCAAATCTAGAACAGATATTGCACTTGTTGGTACCAACTAACGTGGCATAACGTGAGCGGTTTCAGTGTATTTACGTGGCCAATTACAGTGAATTATGCTGTAGCCATGTGAAATGCGTGGCTTCTAAAACAATATGCTCGTATCAGCTGTATAAATAAATCGGTAAGGCGAAAGTATCGCGCTACCTTAGGTGGAACCGGTTTCTGCTCCTGTCCACAGACTCCGCACGCATTCATGGTTGTCCTGCTGGACAGCTCTCCGCGGTGCTTACGGGTTGTGCTGACGGTTCGCTCTAGCACGTGGAGCGTCTGACATTGGGCCGAACAATCCGCAGTGAACCCCGATAGCAGATCGGGGCAGCTAGCTGAGAACAATCACCGTGTGCTTGATCGTAAACGTCAGCAACACCGACATCCCAATGTTGATCTTTCGATGCCCATCTAAGGAAAGGAACTCCCCCCCCCCACCTTTAATCTGCTTGTCTCATTGTGGCGTACTCTTAGGTTTTTTCGGTAAAGGCACGTAGGTAAAAAATTAAAATAAAAAAACAAATGAAAATAACTAGATTAAATCATGACGTTTCGGAGGCAACACAAGTCTCCGTCTTCAGGTGGGACCGTCACAGTCACTTGATACAGTAAATGTGTCTGTGACGGTCCCACCTGAAGACGGAAACTTGTGTTGCCTCCAAAACGTCGTGATTTAATTGAATTATTTTCATTTATTGTTATTTTATTTCTATTAGTATTTTTTACCTACGTGACTTTACCGAAAAAACCTAAGAGTATGAATCCTTGCAGTCACGAAAGCTTCAAATCTAGAATCATTGTGGCGTTTTGAACTTAAAATTGTGTTCGGTCTTAATATGCCCTGGTATATAGACCCACACCGTTATGATGTATGTATTAATGTTAAAACGTTTTCGCACCGTACGTAGCCAACCGTGCCCATCGGAAGTGCAGGGAAGGACAACAAACAAAACGAGTAACTCAATAAAGTCGCCGAACGCGTAATGCTAGGTGCGTTAAGAGGCCCATTTGCCGAGACATTGGATGCACAGTTGTTACTTTGTGTTCTCTCTGTGGGAGTATTCCCCACTTTGATGGGTGGCTCCGTGCTTGTCACGATTTTGTCATGGATAACCCTATCATGTGAATTAGCATATATCAATATGAATCGTCATATAAATCAACCTTTCACAGCAGTAGGCTTTACTAAAACACGAGTCCTCGTTTGAATAACATCTGGCAGCAGTTATTTAACAAGCTTGACTCTGCTGGTGAAACAAATGGTGTCAACATCGCTCCATAAGTTGCCTGGTTGACCAAGTGCTGTGGGAAAGCATTGGTCTGGAAGGCCCATAGGCTGATGGACTGAAATTTTGCATGAAAAGTTAAACCTCCTGCCTGTTATTTATTTATTGTCAATGATGCTCGTCTAGAGAGCATGACGTGTAACACACAGGCGTTATAGCATGCTGTATGACACATGTTCTTGCCAATGCAGACTGCCTTTATCGTACAACTAATCAACTACTTTGACTCTTGCTGATCTCATATGTATGTATATTGAACTTTATTCGCACTATACGTAGCCAACCATCCTAATCGGAAGTCCGGGGAAAGGACAACAAATTAAACACAAAAAGCAGTTATAAAGAAATTAGTTTTCAATCTAGATGATTTAAAAGTGCTTAGCTCCAGTGGGTTCGGAATCTCGGAAGGAAGAGCGTTCCAGACGGCCGCAGAAGCGCATCTGAACGCACGCAATGCAGTGACCGTCTTTGTTCGATGGATAGCCAAAAGCCGCTGCGACGATGACCCGAGTTCATTTGCCAACATAACACTCCGCATTAACTAGTAGTCGATATTAGTCATTTTAATGACCCATGTGGGCTACAAGACATGTCAGCCCACGAGATGTACACTTCTGTGACCTGCGTCGATGCTGGCGAGATTCTCACTGCCCCTCGCCTGGTATCCTGGAGGGCATGGGTTCGATCCCGACAATAACGCCTGCTGTATATTTGGAGTTTGCATGTCTCTTTCCTCGTGGTCGCGTGGATTTTTCTCTGGCTCCTCCGGTTTTTCCCCTCCACGTTTAGAGACACGCGTTTAGAGTATTCGGCTGCCATACATTTCCACGTGATGATAAGCCACTTCGTTGAGCTATCATTTATGATAGCCAGGTCACTTCTGAAATAGAGCTATATAGGTGAGTGGGCCTTACCTGGCAACATAAATAAAATGTTTAATAATTTAATAGACTGTCTTCACAGATAGGAAGTGTTCCCAGTCTAAAGTGCATCTGTCTTCTTCATCTTTCACTTTCGCTGCGCAGTAGCAGCAGCATGAGCTAATTATAGCCTCCTGGGTCATTTGAGGTGACCGCGGTGAGGTGTCATCTCGGAGTGATCTGTCAATGCCCCTTAAAATTGAATTGCGCTTTATTTTTTTTACTAAATCCTGAGAGGTGCGTATACTGTATAGTACACATCAGAGGGAAACCGTACATCGCTGTATTACACTACCGACGGTGATTATAACTAGAGGTGTCGTACAAGATGGATAATACAAACGAGACGAATTAGAGAAAACAGGATTTGAGTCTAATGAACTTTGGGCCTGAAATCATGACAATCCATCGAATCCCTTAGGAATTGGATATAACGCGATGAATGTATTAAGGAGAAAAATTTGTATAACGCGGATGAAAATTGGATATAACGCGATTGAGTGAACGGGACTACTTCGCGCGAGTTGGAATAAGTGTTCATACAGCTGCCCCGGCGTAGCATCACACAAGGCAGTGGGATGCTGCTGGATGCTTCGAGACGTTACCCACGCGCCTCGGTCTTTGTTCAGCCTGCGTACGCATCTCAAGTTGTTATCGCAGACTATGCTTTACCCCTACATGATATATTATTTATTATAACGCGATTTTTCCACAACACGGTGTTATTCAGGAATGCAGCAACTACTGCATTATGGGTATACAGACTATTAATATAATTACTATTCACAAACATCGAGTGTGTGTGATGGTCAGGCATCTCACAGAGTCTAACTATATCACCCCAACAATTCAAGAACCCACCCCCCCCCCGAAAAAAAACAAAGTCATCCATTAAAATTACAATACACAAACAAAACTGTGGAACTACATACAGAGGCAAGGCAATTGAATGTGTTTCCCATTAAGACCAGTATTGATGAAGGACAAATTGCACACTGGCTCATGAGCCTCTCTATTTAAACATGATTTACTGTCACTGTTGCAAGTCATGACCCTGGCTCTCAAATGCTGGCCAAAAAACAACGAGGACTGGTTGAATGTAATGTTTATACACAAGGCAGATACAGTACGATGTTTAGGACCCACTGGGGAGGTGGGGTGGTGTTCAATGATTTGAGCAGTCCAGAATTTTGGACTGGAGCCTGTCGCTTCTTTCTAAAATTGTTTTCTTTTTTTAAGAGGTAAGGCCCACTGAGCTATGTAGCTCTTTTTCAGAAGCGACCTGGCCACAAATGATAGCCCAACGGAGTGGCTTGCCGTGTGGACATTTCTAGCAGCCAAATACTCTAAACACACGTTTATGAACGTAGAGGGAGAAACCAGAGGACTCGGAGAAAAATTCCACGCGACCACGTGTAGAACACTCAAACTCCAAATCTACAGGCATCCTGTTCCGCTCGAACCCACGACCTCCTGTATACCAGGCGAGGTAGTTAACATCTCGCCACCGCGGGTAAAGGTGCAGCCCTGAAATTGCCTGCCTACACCACTGCTGCCGGAAACGTCTCCACTAAACGGATCTCCCGAGAGGCCCTCCAGAGGTCCGTTTAGGGAGACCCTCTAGAGGAGGGTACATTGCCGTATGCTTTGCCAGACCTCTTGAGAAGTAGTGGGAGTCAGCCCGCACTTGATCCAAACCCCAACACGACCCTCCCAATTGGCTAAGCGCAGATGTTGAATTAATTCTTTTTTTTAAGAGACTCACAGAAACAATGCTACGCGCGTGCGTGCATGCGCGCGTTGCGTGTGGAAGCGAATTCTCCCAGCGTGAGGCAATACGCGGCGGCGAGATGCGAACCACGTGGCTGGAGCGGCCGTGTCTGCAAGCGCTTTGAGCGGGCAGGAAGCGACCCATTAGCCCCGGGGTACTTGCGCAAGTCCAAACTACTGACCCAAGCCCGCCTCCTGAGCTCGGGCATGTGATGAATATGAGCAACTGCCCACAAACATCCGTTCATAAATCTGTTATTTGGTCTCTTAATGAAATCCTGTATCCGCGCTTGTGCGGTTCAGTGTGGTTTAAAGGCAACAACAGCCTACAGCAGCATGCGTGAGACTAACAGTTACAACGTGAGATGTGTTTGCTGCGGTCTGTTCAAAAAGATACTGGTGCCCGTTTAGGTCATATATACATAAAGGAGCAACCCTGCAATTGCTTGCTGACACCACTGCTACTGACAGTGCCTCCACAAGAAGGACCCCTACAGAGCCCCCTCTAGAGGTATCAATCATTACGAAAGAATTATAATTCGACTGCAGTGTGGAACGGTTGTGGTTGCATTGGTTGGCAAGATATTCCTGATATGCTGTACACTACACGTTTACTTATACTGGTAGGAACCTCCTGGTTACACCAGCCCACAGGGGATTATTGTGTCCGTCCGTCGTGCAGGGAGGGGCTGAGTGGGGAGGGAGGGGCTAGGTGGGGAGGGGAGGATGGGGAGGGGCTGGGTGGGGAGTGGAGGGGCTGGGTGGAGAGGGTGGGGAGGGGTGCGGCTGGGTGGGGAGGGGCTGGTCACCCCGTGGTGCTGTTAAATAACTCAACGTTTAACCTACTCACGCCGGCTTGTGCCCGCCCTCTCAGTCGGGCATATTTGCGGAATACACCACGCCGCCGTTGACCCTGGCCATTGACCGAGCAACCCAACGTTCCTACCAGCTCCCTCCGCAGGACAATGTGTTTTTTGGCATGAGGAGCTAGAGTGATCCTTCAACTACACGTCATGTGAGCATTGGCAACAATGATAGCTGAGATGCTCGTTGACACCTGGCACTCTCAAGACTCCATACAAGGAACGTCTCTAATAGATCGCCGATATATCGATTAAATTCGTACGATCAAATCTTCACACTACCAACATGTGTGGGTGTTGTTGTAGTAGTAGTAGTGTGGGGAGCGGGCGTGTAGAGTTTAGCGCGCTGCGGTATGAACCTGACGACCCGAGTTCGATTCCCGCTCAAGTCAAACACCAGTGACGATTATCTGAACCGGTTCTGGGCCTCCTCAAGGTCGGCTCAGCCTCAAATGAGTAGCAGGTGCGGTGTGTAAACATCGCCACTAGGGATACAAAGGCGGTCGGGCGGGGTGCTGGCCACTCACCCCCTCTTTTGCCATGCCGGCCTTCATAGGTGCTCGCTATTAGCATTTGCCCCAACAGTCTGTTCAGGCTATACGGGGGATCTTTGTCTTTGTTTTTGTTGTCTTAGTAGTAGTGCAGCGGTTAGCGTGTTGCTCTGAACCCAGTGATCCAAGTACAATTTCCACTCGCAGCCAATACCAGTGACGATTACCTGAAACAGTCCTGGGCCTCCCCTAGGTCGACTCGGCCTCAAATGAGTACCTGGTGTGGTGTGTAAAAACATCAGCACTGGGGAGACAAAGGCGGTCGGGCGTGGTGCTGGCCACCCAACGCCTCGTGTGCCGTGCCGGCCTTAATAGGTGCTCGCTAACAGCGCTTGCCCCAACAGTATGTTAAGGCTACATCAATCTTTGCTCAAACTGAAATGCTTCTTTACAAATGTGTAATAAGGGACTCGATCCTGGTTCTGTCTCCGTCGTCCTTTATTCGGGTTCTTACACTTCTCCCGCACGGCCCTCGCTCAGAGCTCTCCCCTTGGCAGCTCCATAGCTGCTCTCGCTCCCGTAGCCTCCACACCTCTGCAGCTCCGCTGCAGATCCCCTGTGCAGTCCTCCGGCTGCCCTCACTGCAGCTCCACCGCTGCCCTCACTGCAGCTCCACCGCTGCCCGTCGTCCCTCCGTGCTTGGTCACCGCTGGCCGACGGTGCCAAGTCTTACCCTCCGTGTATGTGGCGATCTCGCCACTCCTCGACCTCCGCCCTGCGTGACCTCACTCTAACTCTGTCTCCCACACTCCCCCGTCTCTTCCGGTATCTCTCCCTTAAGACCTCACCCCTCTCTCTCACGTGACCTAACTCCTCCCCCCATGACGTCACATCCGCAAAGCCGTTTACGCCCACATTACACATGGTTGAAACCATTTGTGAACACATTGTAAAATATATATTTTAAATTTAACGTCAAATCGAGAGAGTGGCGAAGAGTAGAGAGTAACTGCAAATCCACGAAAGCCAATGTATGTGCAGTGCCACAGATAAATTATTAATTGCATTATTGATATACCCAAATTTACTCAATAAGTACTCTTCTGCTAATCCAGGGTTCTGTCCGAAACCAAGGGTGTTCGTTGAGGCTGTAAGCTCGCGGATTAGACGGAATATTCTCAAAGTAGAACTGTTCGCGTGTGGGTCATACGGTACAATATGTGCTGTGGGTGGATGCCTAATTTGTGTGTGTATGTGTTCTCGATATCGAGTGCATCTGTCAAAGGTAAACAATTACCTGCTGATGTTGCGTTGGCAATGGTGCATACAACAAAACAAACCTCAACACAGTCGTCAATATTTATGATTATGATAGAAAAAATAACACGGATTTTGAAAAAATGCAAATTAAGTAATAGGCGACGTTTCGGACAATGACCCTTCACAGGACGTTATGCAAACCTATTTTTACGCTCAAGATACGAGCATTGAATAATATGCGTGAGAAAATGATATGCATTAGATCTACCAGTGTTACATACAGGGTTACAGAGAGGATAACAACCTGTGCAAATGGGAAACGTTATAAACGAGACTAAAAATAATGGATTCTCGAGTCAAATTGCAACCGAGAACCTTGACAATTCATCGACTTGCTGGGGGAGGTAAATTGCTACATTCCTAATGTTTACACTGACAGAAAGAAATGATGCTGGCCACACCATGTGTTGCTTGCAGCATTATAATCATGAGCACATTACTCTGGCTACGGCCGTGGCTGTTTATCGATTGTGAATTACTGGAGTTGATCGACAGGTCGAGCGCGACGACGGCAAAATGTGAGCATGAGCAATTGGGTAATTAATATTGTTGAATTTGAAAAATGCAAGTTATTGCAGCATTTATTTTCTTTTGTGAGTCGGTTGTTTCATGTTACCTGATTTTTCTTTTCATTATTATTATTGGGCAGTTTAAGCTGTAGAAAGCGAAGCTCTTGATAACTTTTAGTCTGTATTTGTTAATGAAATTCTACCAAATATCCCTCGAGTTTTTCAAATAAACCAATTACAATGAGTCGTCCATATTCTTATTTTTAAATAACCTCGCAATGATTTCCAATAAGTGGATTATGTTTTTATTAGTTCATAAATGCTCTCATAATGAACATGATATGAATACAACACCGTGGTTAAGATGCCACATTCACACGGCGAGATTTAATTTCATACACACGTAATCAATGCAGCGCACTTTGCCAATTTGGATTTATTAACGATCTATGGACAATAATTTCCCGAGGCTAATTAACGACGCGTTTTACTTTTCCAAGCTTCTTCTAGTGGGCGGATGGCTTAGACTAACGGGACTTAGCCCCATGAAACACTCTCTTGCGTTTTTGTGCGTTAATTAAAACACGTAAATTTATTGCCAACCTATTTCATTTATGGCAGCGTTCGTGCCGGGTCTTCCAAGTCTCCACCCCACGCACAGCAAACACTGCCTTGCCAGCTGCCTGTGCAGGGGTGGTGGGGGGAGGGCTATGCAGGAGGGGGGGGGTTGCAGGGGGGCTATGCAGGAGGGGGGGGCTATGCAAGGGGGCTAACGAGGGTTAGTATATCCGCGAGCGAGCACCACAAAACCCTGTGGATTTAAATCTGTGATCCCCAAATGGGATTTTAAAAAAAACGACTCCATAAATTGCACAAACTTTATTCTCAATCTGCACACAACAAGCACTGCAAGTACAATGAATTACTGTTGTAGGTTAACAGGGTTTGTTACATTTTTTAATGCAAATAAGATTTAATCTTCCGAGTAGGCCATACAGATTAACGGTTCCCAAGAGCAATTGTTTAAATAAAAACAAAGTCTCTCTCCATGGACCACTTTCCACTTTTCCAAGTCTCATCAGTTAGCCATCAATCTGTTGTCATTCCGTTGGGTATTTGTTGTTGTTGTTGCTGCTGTATTCGAGCTTGCCTCTGCCTTGGCACCTTGGGTCCCATCAAACCACCAAAGAGTTTGATTTCTATATTTGGGGGGGAGGCGGGGGGGTAGCTTTGTCACTGACATCAGGAATCGCGGGTGCATACAATTAATTATGTTTGTATCTTCATTGTAAACTGAAAATAAATTAATAACGTGACCACGGGGAGAACACGCAAACTCCAAATATACAGGCGTCAGGGTCGGGGTCGAACCCACGACCTCCTGTATACCAGGCGAGTTAGTTAACATCTCGCCATGGCGGCACCTCCAAGATATATGGAAACAGCTTGAGGAGTCCTCGAGCCAACAGTGGGCAGATGATTAATATAACTACATATTAATGTTTTGCAATAATATATTTTGATGGCGAGTTTTATTTACCCAGGGGCTATAGTTGCTACTCTGAAGTTGTGCACATTTGAATCCACGGGTACACGTGTATAATTCACAAGCCGCTTTGCCTTCATCAACGACCTTCCTGCAAGGCTGACAATTTATTTCCATTCCTTCACTTTTTCCACACCTGTGTGAGTAATTGGATCATTACACCATCGACTCTCCCAGACCATATATTGCAAGCCCATTAAATGCCATCAATGGGTAATTACAACCAAATTAACGAGCCACGAACGGTGTTGTCGACTCTGAACTCTCTGGCGAACGCGTGGAGCCTTTGCTGCTGTCTTGTTGCACATATTATTAAACCTTCATTATATAGATTGCATCTGGTCTACGTGCAGTGCTTTGCCAGTATATTTTGGAGCACGTTATTAAAGCCTTGGTGCGCCGAAATAGATTGCATCTCGAGAATGCGCGGTACTTTCTTGTGCATGTTTCCACACTTGAAATCCCAACTCGCTGTGCATAGATTGTATCCGGTAAATTTGCCTGCTGCCTGTGTTTTTTTTTCGTTGCGCACATTCAATCCCTTGTAGACCTAGATAGATTGCATCTGGAGAAATGCTTGGCACAGAAAACTAAGACTCGAGCACTGTGTTTAAAGCCTCACTATATGCAGCAGCTCACAAAAAACAGAATACAGCAGAGCAGAACTCCAGTAATAATTCCCTCCAGAGTAATTCTCCAGAGCTCCCTCTAGTAGTGGAGGCAGAGGCGTGAGCAGGGAATTTGCAGGGCTGCACCTTAGCCGTACACGACATTGCATGTGTGTAGGCATTGGTAAATAATTGCTATCTTGCATAATCTGTCGTAATTGTTACATGCGCTGGGTTGCCTCAAGGAAAGTTTCACAGAAATGTACGTACCTTGGTAGGGCTCTAGTAATACTGCCTTGCCACCGTCCACAACTGCTGTGGAGGAGGTTAACAACGCTTACCCCAAACTGAACAAACTCCACCAGGGATCTTTAAAAAGCTATTGTTCAGGGCAATGGAGTTTTTTTTTACTAAACTATTAAGCAATTTTTATTTGGCAGGTAAGGCCCACTGGGTTATATATCTCTTTTTTCTAGAAGCGAAATGGCCAAAAAGTATTGCCTAACGAAGTGGCTTAGCCAAATGCTCTAAACGCATGTTTTCTAAGTGTGGAAGGATAAACCGGAGGACCCGGAGAAAAATCCACGCGACCACGGAGAGAGAGAGAGATGTAACTCCAAATATACAACAGGCGTCAGCGTCAGGATCGAACACACGACCTCCTGTATACCAGGCGAGGTAGTTAACATCTCGCCACAGTAGCAGCTGTGGGCCAGGAGATGAAGGCGCAGATATAGTTCTGTGTAGTTATACTCCGTCACATTATGGTAATTAACTTAGTAAAATTTGCCTGTTGTTGTGTATGCAGAATACAAAAAATAACATCCGTGTATGTTCGCAGGCAGGGCTGCTGTTTGTTTATTGTCGCAGACTACAGCATTTGATTCCCGGGGCAGACGAGAGACAGAAGGGAGTAGTTGATTACTTCTACAAATGTGTGTTCAATCACAGTCCGATAAAATGTTTTTTTTTGTGTTCCTGTTTGGGAGCAGCGCTTTACAAATAATTTGACTAAGTGGAGAAAATACCGTACAGTGTATAGCTGAAAGGCATTCATATATTCCAGTGCCATAAATGGGCTGTCTGCATCGGAGCATGGCTAACCCATCTAAAGTTGTACTTTCTTTGGCTGTGTCCGTGCAAGTTCAGATTCAGTTTGAATCGCACGTCAGCTTCTTTGCTCTGTAACTTTGCTCAGCATAATGACGCGTATCTTGTACTTCAGAGTTCTAATGGAATTCACAGAACGGGGCCTTCCTTCGTTTGTCAAAATCATGCCATTTACTTTGCGAGAGATTACTGTCTTTTACATCTCGAAACTTGATAATAGGTTTTTTACCCTTCTATCTGGCAACAAAACTGACGCCTTTTTTTACAAGGAGTCATGTTTGCATAGACCACAATACCTGCAGCCATAATGCAAACAAAAAAAACATAACTCTGATAATATATGCACTGTCCTTGAAGTTGATTGGTCCACACCCGAGACAGCTTTCCTTAAAGCCTAGTCTCACATGGACAGTGCATATATTATCAGAGTTATGTTTTTTGTTTGCATTATGGCTGCCGGTATTGTGGTCTATGCAAACATGACTCCTTGTAAAAAAAGGTGTCAGTTTTGTTGCCAGATAGAAGGGTAGAAAAACAATTATCATATTTTTTATTGGCAAATGAGGTTCCAATGATCTCGAAACTTGTTGGCCAACGGTGATTGCTCCATTGTTACAATTAAGCGTAAATAAGGAATTGCAAACAAGACTTTGGCGTGCACCACAAACAATAACGCAGGTCGGTCTGATTCAACCGTGAAAAGAAGATGTAACTCTACATACCAGGGATTCTTATTGTGCAGATACTTACCCTTCGCGTTTTGGGCTGTCAGAGAAGGGGTTTGAAGTCTTCCTGGTTCTTTCGGTAAAGAACACCTGAGGACGGCTGCTTGCGTTGTGGCTGAAACGTCGTGATTTTATTATGTTTTATTTTTATTATTTTATTATTTCCCTTCTACGTGACTTTACCGAAAGAACCAAGAAGATGAATCCCTGCAGTCACGAAAGCTTTACATCGAAAATTAAGGCGTTTGAAGCTTAATTTATGAGAGAATAAAAAACATCCCTTAAAGTTAGTCGGGCGTTATCTGATAATGCCACAGTGATGCCTTAATGGTGTCACTGGATAACTCCTGAACCTGTTTAAATGTTTGTTCCCCCTTCATAAAGCTTCAAACACATGTCGGGATACTGCAGTCCTAGACGGACAGCATCGGTTAATATCCTTTTAAGTGTATGGATGGTTCGATATTAAGAGATATTCACTACACTCTGTAAGATGAAAAATTGTCTTTAAATCATCACGTCCACATGAAAAGACAACATGTGCCATTCCACTCTATTGCTCTTCTATCACTGGATATATCCAATCTCCCTGTGGTCGACATTGCTACTGCAATGCTCGTTACTGGAACTTGGTAGAGAATGACTATGAACACGTGCTCATTCTATATTTGTGTATCGGCTACAGAAATTAGCAATAAAATCCAAATTATGAGTGAAAATTATTAAATTGAATTGTAAATGTCCTCCTGCCTTTCGTTGCATTATCTTTTGACAGCCTGATCTATCCAACCTCACTCATCATATACCAATCATTTACCCTTATTCTAATTTCCTCTCCCCCAAAAATGACTGCCACCGCTACTTTCATCAATCACCAGATAACCCTCATCCATTTTTTTATTATCAAAGGTCTTGCTCTAGGAAACCTATTTGCTCTCATCTATTGTTTTTTTACTGCCCTACTTGAACAAATATGCTTGAGAGAGAGAGCAAGCCCTCTTGATGAATTCCACAAGTGACATCCCACGTCAATCTTGCAAATGAGACTATCCCGCCCGGTCTCTTGAGTTCTCATCTGGTTAGACAAATAAACTCGACTCGACATCCTATTTGTGGGAGGTCACACCACCTCTCCTGCCCCATGCAGTTCAGAATTCCATCCCCTTGGTCATCCATGTATGTATGTATGCATGTTGAACTTCTTTCGCACCATACATAGCCAACCGTGCTAATCGGAAGTGCGGGGGGAAGGACAACTGACTACGCCAAGGCATAAGGCCTTTCTCTGCCAATAACGAGCTGTCTCTCCAGAAACACCGTCCACTGCCTCTCGCTCTATGCCTCCAAACCCTCCCACCTGGTTACGTGAGGAGCAGTGCAAAGGTAACGACTTTTGGGCTGACCGAGTGGCTCAGAAGGTGAACGATGATTTGCATGTCAGAGCAGTGTATGAGCTCACAGAGCCAATTGTTCCATTGAGAAGAGACCGGTCTGAGGTCTGGATTGCAAAAAGTGGGAACGAAGCAGAAACACGTACCCTAGATGGGCGTGTGATTCCCTACTTGAAGTGCAACAACAGGTTAGAGAGCCACCATCTCATGTTTGCTACAAAATAGTGACATTAAACGTATATCTAACAAAATATATGAGCAGACAATATATATCTGTTGTCTATCTGTCTCTCCACCTGAACTTATTTCTCGTACAACCCGTGGGCCTAATGGGCCTGTGTTATTTTGTGGTCTCGAGTTGACCCCGAAACCTCGGCTGCACGTACTGTCACACATCTCTCCTTCAGACATCCGCCAAAACGCTGCAAATCTCCGGGAAGTCCTGCTAGTCAAGGAAAACGGTCACCTTCCCATTCATCAGAACCTCACTAACGTCCCTCGTCATCGCTTAAAGTCACGCCAAGCCCTTTTGGACCCCATGCGCTTCACGTTCAACGATGCGAGTTCAACACCGATGAAGCTTGGGGAGCTGAATGGAGTTCAAAAGAACTCTCAAACAAACACCGCCACGTTGTGAAAGACCCAACGCAGGAGATCCCTGGGTTTGGTCTTCCACGAAGCTCACGGTCCACCCAAAATCACATTCGTGCATACCATGGCAGATGCGGATACCTGATGCACAAATGGAACATTCAAAACTCTCTAATTTCAGACTGTGGTCATCCAGAACAAACCGTACAATTTATAACAATGCAATGCAAGATCCACAAATATGAAGGAAACATCACGGCGATAGCACTCCGCTGCTCCTGACGCGATTGTCTGGCTTGACCACTACAATGCGAAATTGTACTTTTTGCTCTGCATCTACAACGATGGTAAGATGTTAACTCCCTCGCCTAGAATATAGGAGGTCATGGTTCGATCCCGACCCTGATGCCTGTATATTTGGTGTTTGTCTGTTCTCCACCGTGATCGTGTGGAATTTTTCCAGGTCCTCCGGTTTTCCCTCCACATTTAGCAACGTGCGTTTAGAGTATTTGGCTGCTATAAATGTTCACATGATGAGCCACTTCCTTGAGCTTTCATTTGTGACCAGGTCGCTTCTGAAAAATAGCTGTATAGCTCAGTGGGCCTAAACTGGTAAAATAAAATAAATGTTTTTCGTTTAGTTTACATCAGTCATACAAAATAAATAGATGTTGTGGTGGTGGTTACATTTATATTCAGAGTTCTCTCACCTTGTGCATTCGCAAAATATACAAAGGTATATATTTTTAAACGTTATGACAAAAATTAACTTGATGATTTCTTCAGGTACTAAACCAATTAATTGGCGCAAATACAGGAGCTTGCCAGCCAGACCCCGGGGTCAATTGCCATTGTAATTGTGTCGTTTGTAATGAATTTCAATCACAATGTCATTGTAATGTCGGTTAACACTGCTGGTGTCATTGTAATTATAATTGACCCCAGGCCTGGAGCCAGTGGTGTGGTACACTGGTCTGCATTGCAACGATTTACTTTCCGTAACTCATGAGCTCGAGTTTGCAAACTGTCTTCTTAGCCTTGGCACAGGAATTATTCTGCCGTGGGCCACATTCCAACGTAGCTGCTGGCAAACCCAGTAGCTGTTTTGTCCGTGTCAATTAATGTTGGTCATTTCGTTCGCCCGTCACAATGAAAGGGTTCAATATTCGTAGGTTTTTAGTGTTTGATTATCAACTGCAGTTGACCCACTCTCGCTTCCACGAAAATGTGTGGGGTGCTATTGGCAGATCCTAATATCGGTGCCTATCTCCAAATTTCAATGCCCCTACTTGCGAAAGTAAGCGTGGATAAATGGGCAGACTTTGATGAATTTCACACACAACTCTTATTTCCTTCAAAATATATATCACGGATAATTGGATGAATGTGCCACGGTGGCGAGATGTTAACTACCTCGCCTGGTAGGTAGGAGTACGTGGATTCAATCCCGCCTCTGACGCCTGTATATTTGCGTGTGCTCTCCCCGTGGTCGCGTGGACTTTTTCTGGGTCCTCCGGTTTTTTCCTCCACATTTATGAACATGCGTTTAAAGTCGAATTTCGACGCGATGAGTTACTTGGGTGAGCTCTCATCTGTGGCCAGGTCGCTTTGAAAAAAAGAGCTACAAAGCTCAGTGGGCCTTACCTGGTTAAAAAAAAATTCGATTTAAAGCTTTCGTGACTGCAGGGATTCATATTCTTGGTTCTTTCTGTAAAGTCACGTAGAAGGGAAATAATACAATAATAAAAATAAAACATAAAAATTGTCACGACGTTTCAGCCACAACATAAGCAGCCGTCATCAGGTGCTTGCGTTGTGGCCAAAACGTCGTGAAATTGTATGTTTAATTTTTATTATTTTATTATTTCCCTTCTACGTGACTTTACCGAAAGAACCAAGAATAAAAAAAAATAGTTTAAATCTTGACTTAAAGCTTTGGTGACTGCAGGAATTCATATTCTTTGGGTCTTTCGGTAAAGTCACGTAGATAGGTTGAAAGAAAATAGTTTAGTTTCGTTTGAAAGATTTGTTGCCATCACTCGTCATCAATAATTTCGCACCAGGTTTGAGCACTTTCGGTTGTGCCATTACCCACGGACAGCAGCTGGGTGAATGTTCCACACGATGCCACCTCTTATTTGCAACCGCTCGCAGAAATCTTCTCTTACCCATTGCTAAATACAAAACGATAGGAATGTTAAACCTCCCGGGCTAATCTGGCTATTTGCAGATTGGGTTGGGCCCGTGAATAAGATGGCCGCAGATAGGAGGAGAGCTTTCCTGCATTTGGGGAGGTTGATGCCCGGTGAGTGCACTTTGTAATGATTCCAGGCACACGCCGGCATACAAAGACAAAATATCCCCCGTATAGTCTTTACCAAGCTGTCTGGGCAAGTGCTGTTAGCGAGCACTTACAGTATGCATGTTGAACTTCTTTCGCACCGTACGTGCTGATGGCCATAACCGTCACCCAGTGCCGTGTGTATGCGTGTGCAACTTGCATACATACATAGGGATCCCAACTCTTGATTTTTAATATTTTACAGCCCTTTGTGAATCCACTGCTGGATGAAGGCCTCCGTACACTCTTACCAGTCAAGGGATTGTTGTCCAAACGTACTGCACAGGGGAACCAACATCAATAACACGCGTGATGTATGTACAGAATGCACGTGTTGGCGTGTTGTGTATAAGTTGTGTTGAAGATTGCATTAACTGGCAATGATTCTATCGAACAATTGATGCATTCGGAAACAAGGGGTCCTTATTGTGACAATAACCGTATAACAAAAAATGTGGTTTTCAATACCACGTCTGGCGCTTCAAGTGTTTACTTCCGTGATTTTCAAAGGGGATTACAACGTTAAGACGCGTCGCATCGAAATCGAGTGATGGGCGCTCTCTGAGGCTGCCTTATTGATTCCTGTTGCCTGCAATGGGTATGAGAATACGAGAGGAGGGTTTAATAAGGCGGCGGAGTAATTTCAAAAATTGAAGGATCACCGTGCGCATTGACATCCCACTCAAAAAAAAACTGAGAGTGGCTTCACCCGCGTCACGAGCAATCAACGAGCACCTCGCTGCTCGCCGCCTGTGGATTGTGGACCACTTCCTCGCCTGGCCCAACCGCCGATGCACGCACAGCCCCCCGCTGTCGCTGAGAGTTTCTCCCTTAGCAGCGAACCACGCGCAGGCGCCTTGCCCGCTCCATTTGCCTCGCTATGACATGCGCGAGCTCGACGTCCGTGGGCGCGGGATTTGGCCACGTGCTGCGCGAACCGGTTTTTTTTGCGTTTGTTTTACTCCCAAGTCAAAGCGATTGGATCGGTGCGTGTGTGTGCGCGCCTGCGTGCTTCTTGTTTACAACCCTGAGACAATTGAGGAAATTTCACGCCCCTCTGGCAGGGGTTCCCAGAGGGATGAAGAGCTGAGTTGAGCCCTAAAACTCACAAACCTACTGATTGTGAGCGAGACATCCAGCCTGCATTACCGCCCAGCTTGATTAGTTCACTCTAAGCACTCCCATAATCCAGTGTCCAGGACACAACTAACCTAGTTTGTAGTCTTCTTTTGCTTCTCACCACCTGCCAGATTGTACTTTTTTTTACCAGGTAAGGCCCAGTGAGCACTTTCAGAAACGACCTTGCCACAAATGATAGCCCAATGAAGTGGCTTATCATGTGAAAATGTATATCAACGCATGTTTCTAAATGTGGAGGGGAAAAAAAACGGAGAACCCGGAGAAAAAAAATCTACGCAACCACGAGGAGAGAGACATGCAAATTCCAAATATAAAGGCGTCCGGGTCAGGAGCGAACCCACGATCTCCTGTATACCAGGCGAGGTAGTTAACATCTCACCACCGCGACACCCTGCCCTAGAGTTACTGGAGCGTGTCTGCTGCTGTAAGGTAGACATTGATGACATTGAGATAAACTATGCTATGTCCTAGGGTTCTGTTCACAACCAAGAATGGTGAACGTTACTGGAGATTAAAATAATAAAAATAAAACATAATAAAATAAAATAATTCTCACGACGTTTCGGCTACAACGCAAGCAGCCGTCTTCAGGTGAAGAATGAGACACTACCAAGCTAGGAGCTTAAATATAAGCTGGGTTGGAGGTGGAAGAGCGCCTTAACAAAAGAATGTGCATATGAAGAGGAATTTAGCATATTCATGGAAAATGCTTGCGTTGTAGCCGAAACGTCGTGAGAATTATTTTATTTTATTATGTTTTATTTTTATTATTTTATTACTTCCCTTCTACGTGACTTTACCGAAAGAACCAAGAAGATGAATCCCTGCAGTCACGAAAGCTTTAAATCGAAATTAAAATCATAGTCAATATATACTTGGCAAATAATAATGGTTTACTCATTTTGAACGGGCAAATTTAATTGTTCCTGGAATTATCAACCTCGGTGGGCTCTAAGTTAGGGAATAGCTAATTTGTGTAGCTAATTTGTGTAGCTAATTTGTTTTTCGTGACTTGTCTGGTCTCCAGTCAAATCTGACTTGTTGAGATGCAGTCGCATTTAGTTGCTCGTCTATGAATCCACACTGCATTTTCATTGCGTGCGTTTGTATTAATGAAACGTTCGCGCGTTCGATTAGATTCCCATTTTGCTCGAGCCTGCATCCGCACGACCACAGCAGCAGCCGTTACTTGTCCAAACAGACCGGCATCAAAGCATCGTTAGGACCAATCTTAGCTATGGGCCTTTGCCATATCGCAGAAGCCTCTACGATATGGTTTTCAATTTTTTTCCAGCCCAGCTCAAAGTCGAGCAGTAAATAAAACAAATTCGAGGGCGTACAACTTTCTGGACATAATCTCTCGCGCGCGTGTTTTGTATCAGTGACAGAGCGGAAGTTACTCGTGCAGAGATCATTTAGGCAACTGTGTTGCGCGCTGGCAGCCTATTACTCTGCAACAATGCAGATAAGCATAGCGAACATCCTGCATAAAACGTGAATGTACGATGCCGATGCATTGGAGAAATCCACAAAGTTGCAAATCCGCATCACAAAGGTGCCGCTGCAAATGTGAGTGCTCCCACGTGCGCTGTGTATCATTGTACATCGCTCATCTCAGCGATTCTGAGCCAGCGGTGGAAATATGAAGTTCTGATGGCAGAGTTAATTTTCTCAATTAGTCAACCACGAACGACATCTCACCAGGCAATACCTATTTTATTGGCCTCAGTGACTATGGAAGGTAGGGAGTTGAGCCCCCCCCTCCCCCTGACTAGGATTTGAACTCTTAGCATTCTTGGGAATTTGCTGCTTAACCAATTGAGATATTTTTTTTCCATTGAGTAACAAAATCACCATCAGCCATGATCAATCCACTGCGGAAGGAAGGCCTCTTCAAGCCACCGCCACCTCTGGCAATCGTCCAATCCTGTGATCCTGCGATTGTGCAATTTTTCAACATCTGCTGCGATGCCTCTGGGTTTCCAAGCAGGCAACTGTTCCACCAACTGCCATGATTTCGACTCGCGATTTGAAAATCGATTATTCTTTGACAGATTTCTAGTGTTTCGTTTGTATTGTGTCTTGTGTCCCATCTACTTTGTACACTCTTGTTCACCCCATGTAGAATAATATAACAAGTTGGGAGCATTTGCATACCAATTGCAGATATTTATATGAAACGGTGCACGCTAAATAGTTGCCAGTTGCGAGGATTTAAACGCCCAACCACCCGTGCTGCAGAGCTTTGCCTACCTTCAGGATGCACACACCAATTACCGATTTTTGCCACCCACATGCCGACTCTTTGCATCCCGAGTGTTCAGGGGCCTTTCAAAGGTCCCGCGAGCAATGTTCATGCCTCCCCCCACCCCGTTTGCAAATCCCTGGGGACACAGCCCTCTGGGAGTTGTGGCCCCAGTACCATGACACGTGGATTGCCCCGTTCCACCGGGTCATCCGCCTGCAGGGCTTTTATTTACATTCCAAAAAAAAAAAGTTTTTCTCTTTTTTTTTAAACCTCACACATGTGAAAAAAATGGAGTGAACGAAGAAGCTGAAGTGGCGAGTGGCCCACGTGTCTGAAATCGGACTGTTTGAATTGTCCGCATGTGAGCACGCTAGTCATTGCGGTATACCACGTGAGCGCAAATGGGATTATTTTGCTGCACTAGATTGTGAAGATTTCCGCACCTCCGATTAGCACGATTGTTTATGTACAGTGCAAAATAAGTTCAACATACATACATAGACTCACACAGAGACTCAAGACTCACACAGAGACTCCAGACTCACACAGAGACTCATAGACTCACACAGAGACTCACACAGAGACTCAAAGACTCACACAGAGACTAAGACTCACACAGAGACCCATAGACTCACACAGAGACCCACAGACTCGCACAGAGACTCATAGACTCACACATAGACTCATAGACTCACACAGAGCCTCATAGACTCACACAGAGACTCAAGACTCACACAGAGACTCATACACTCACTCATAGACTCGCACACAGACTCATAGACCCACACAGAGACTCATAGACTCGCACAGAGGCTCATAGACTCGCACAGAGACTCATAGACTCACACAGAGACTCATAGACTCAAACAGGGACTCATAGACTCACACACAGACTCAAGACTCACACAGACTCATAGACTCATACAGAGACTCATAGACTCGCACAGAGACTCAAAGACTCGCACAGAGACTCAAGACTCACACAGAGACTCATACACTCACTCATAGACTCGCACACAGACTCATAGACTCGCACAGAGACTCATAGACTCGCACAGAGGCTCATAGACTCGCACAGAGACTCATAAACTCACACAGAGACTCATAGACTCACACAGAGACTCGTAGACTCAAACAGGGACTCATAGACTCACACACAGACTCAAGACTCACACAGACTCATAGACTCATACAGAGACTCATAGACTCGCACAGAGACTCATAGACTCACACAGAGACTCAAGACTCACACAGATACTCATGACTCACACAGAGACTCATAGACTCACACGGAGACCCATAGACTCGCACAGAGACTCATAGATTCTCACAGAGACCCATATACTCACACAGAGACTCATAGACTCACACAGAGACTCATACACTCACTCATAGACTCGCACACAGACTCATAGACTCACACAGAGACTCATAGACTCGCACAGAGGCTCATAGACTCACACAGAGACTCATAGACTCACACAGAGACTCATACACTCACTCATAGACTCGCACACAGACTCATAGACTCACACAGAGACTCATAAACTCACACAGAGACTCATAGACTCACACAGAGACTCGTAGACTCAAACAGGGACTCATAGACTCACACACAGACTCAAGACTCACACAGACTCATAGACTCATACAGAGACTCATAGACTCGCACAGAGACTCATAGACTCACACAGAGACTCAAGACTCACACAGATACTCATGACTCACACAGAGACTCATAGACTCACACGGAGACCCATAGACTCGCACAGAGACTCATAGACTCTCACAGAGACCCATATACTCACACAGAGACTCATAGACTCACACAGAGACTCATAGACTCACACAGAGACTCATAGACTCTCACAGAGACTCATAGACTCACACAGAGACCCAAGACTCACACAGACTCATAGACTCGCACAGAGACTCAAAGACTCACTCAGAGACCAATAGACTCACGCAGAGACCTATAGACTCACACAGAGACTCATAGACTCACACAGACTCATAGACTCACACAGAGACCCAAGACTCACACAGACCCATAAACTCGCACAGAGACTCAAGACTCACACAGAGAGTTATAGACTCGCACAGACTCATAGACTCACATAGAGACTCGTAGACTCACACAGAGACTCAAGACTCACACAGATACTCATGACTCACACAGAGACTCATAGACTCACACAGAGACTCAAGACTCACACTGTGTGTCATAGACTCATACAGAGACTCATATTATGTTGTTCTTCCTCC
Source organism: Lampetra fluviatilis (assembly GCF_964198595.1). Lineage (NCBI taxonomy): Eukaryota > Metazoa > Chordata > Hyperoartia > Petromyzontiformes > Petromyzontidae > Lampetra > Lampetra fluviatilis. Next base: position 26,566,317 of record NC_136276.1, on the reverse strand, counting down.
GAACCTCCAATTAGCACGGCTGGCTACGTACGGTGTGAAAGGAGTTCAACATACATAGACTCACACAGAGACCTATAGAGGCACACAGACACCCATAATTTGTTATCTTTCCCGCACCTCCGATTAGCACGATTGGCTACGTACAGTGCAAAAGAAGTTCAACGTGCATAGACTCACACAGAGACTCGTCGACTCTGCGGAAAAAGTTCCACATACAAACATACAGATGAAGATGACAAAGTTCTATCCAGTGTGGATAATACTACCCGTGTAAAAAGCCTCCGAAAGATTAAATTGCCGCTGTTATTTGCCAGAATAAAACAAATTATAGGTCTCCAGGGAGGATGGAAAGATATTTCTTCAACGCTTGCATTAAACACACTAACAACGGTTGTTATGCACAGTCTGGAAAAAAAAAACCCTTAGCAGATGCATTCTTTATTCATGACATTGTAACAAAAAAATCCCTTGCCCCCCATATCCACCTTGGGCCCTGGCATTGTGTCCCGTAAGAACTTGTCCAGAAACAGTGGTGGCAAAGAAGCCGGGAGGCCGTTTGCGACCAAAAATAAAGCTCAGCTGCGCTTCAAACGAACGCATCCACCTCCTCCACCCCAACCCCACTACCCTTCGCGTGCACTGCCCGCTAAATCATAATCATCGAGACACTTTACACACTTAAGGGTCGCCGATTTTAGCCATGCAGCCACTTGCTGAAGTGTTGTGCAGGTTGGTCCATATGTCTTGTGACCGGCCGGCCTCTCCTCCCATTTAATTCTCTAAAACGTTATAATTCTTGTAAGTAAAGGTTTATTTAAAATATATACGTGAATATGCAAAGAAAAAGGCTTGTAGGGGCAATTCATTGTTGGGGGGGGGGGGGGGGAGTCACAAGACATATGGACCAACCTGTACACCGTCTGTTGTAACGTGGAGATTAAGAGCTCTTTGACATGACCTTGCAAGACGAGGCCGTTGTGTACAACCGTCAACAAAACTCAACGAGAACTTGTGATGTCCCTGCAAAATGAGAGAGTGTGAGTTGACGTGTTCAGCATGGACAGGCATGAAATAACATTCTTTACTGGGTGTCTGTGGCACATTTTTTTTCCTTCTCTTCTCAGCTGTTAAGCAGAGGCCCCGAGGTCTTTAAAGCAAAGCCAAGATAACAACAAAGAGCTCGAGCGAGAGCAATGTCCGAGTTGTAGCAAGGGACGTTCAGAATTGTCCACAAACAGGCGGCTTATAAAGGGCGCTTGTGGGTGGCCCGATGTCTCGGCACCGTTCACGCGCCTCCTTTTGAGAGCACTAAGCCAGATAACTTGGGTATGATTCTGGGTCAGTCACACGTGAATCAGTCAAAGTTATCAGGTGCACTCCAAGCTATTGTTTCATGTAGGGGGCATCAGATTCATCGCAAGCGACCGGAGACAAAATCCACCACAATAAGTCAATTGGTTTTTTTTGGCCCCTCGCCCATTTATTGTCATTTGAACCTGTCCTTGTTTGTGGCCTCAGTCGTTTCAATGTTTCATGCTTGCTTGGTACGAAACCTTTCAGAGCACAGAGAAGGCAATGCCCTCGTTGGGTAAGAGAGGGCTGACGAAGTGGATCGTGGAGTTATGGCCTTCTGAGACATTTATCTCCCTGTGGCTTTATTTTTGTTTAACTCATTTGCATGAATGAACTCGTGTGACCATGATACTCTGAGGGGAGGGGGGGGGTGCCCAGACCATGGATAGCCCCCACTTGGTGCCGCTGAACATCATATGGAAATACAATTCAGGACTTTACACCTTGACTAATAGCACTCACACATATTTATTGTATGTACGTTGAACTTCTTTCGCACCATCCGTAGCCAACTGTGCTAATCATACGTGATAGTCAAAAAGTACACAACCTCTAGCCCATCCAGATTCGTATTCTCCATTGATCCACTGAGTAAAAGTCAATGTGATTCCCTACTCAGATGAGCAATAAGAGGTGGTGCTCATCTCCTCTTGACATCTCTGAACCGGTGGAGGAAATTCCACATTCCTGTGGCAGGAACGAGTCTGTCGATCCACCGTTGGCTCCCCTACAAAGTGGTATCCAGAAGAGATGATGGGCTGCGTTAACCCCCAACCAGAAATTTGAATTCTTCACCCTCTGATTGCTCTGTTTTTGAGCCACCTGGAAAAAACACACACAAGGTTTAAGATTAGTTGCAGATAAAACGGTAATAAGTATTAATTATAACACTGTGTAACAATTTTTATTTGTTCCTGGGTAGTAAGTGTTATTTCCTAATTGGTTATGCCTCAAAAGTACAGAAAATGGCTATTATTCCCCACAAACTTTGCTTTTGTGACCAGGACAGTAATATTTTGAAATTGACCTATTTCCCAGAACATTCCAGATAGATTCAGTGCGAGTGAACTTGGAGTAACTTCTAGAACATTCTAGAACTTTCCAGTAATATAAATAGTATAAATACAGGGGCCTTAAGCCCACCAGTTCAGTTTAGTTCCAGCTGCCTAAGTGGATACATATCTGCATTTTTCTGAGATGGCATCAAGAGGCTGCAAGATTTCGGCGGACGGATTTTTCTATGTCTGCGGCCAATTTATTAAACTAGAGGGAAAAAGTACTCTGTGGAAGCATCTGCCAAGATGTGTGAGTCCTACAAGGCATATTTTGGCATGCCTGTCGTGGATCAAGACAAACCCTGGGCACCTCATTTCACCTGCAAGCAATGCAAAAAAACTCTGGATGGTAAGATGGACAATTGTTGCTCGCAATTTTACTTTTAAAAAAATGGTTACAATTTTGAAAATTGTAAAAGTTTTAATTTTAAAATATTTTACAATTTTCAATGTTACTGAAAAATTATATCATATATGAAAAATGTTGCAAGAATCTCTTACACATTAGTCATGGGTGAAATAAATGTATTTTTGTAGGATGGTACAGAGGGGAAAAGAGAGCCATTAAATTTGCTATCCCAAGAATTTGGTGGGAACCCACTCACCACTCAAGCAACTGCTACTTCTGCATAGTGGACCCTTCCAAACGTCGGACTGGCAAGAATGCACCTGCTATCACGTATCCGGACCTTCCTTCATCCATCGCCCCGGTGCCACACTGCCATGAGCTCCCCATACCCACTCCTCCGGAGCGAGAGCTGCCGTCTTTAGAAGAGAGCAGCAAGTCAGAGAGCGAGGAAGATGTTGTAGATCCAGATAACAATTTCAGAGATGGAGCTGAGGAGAGAAACCTATACTACCCCAACCAAAAATACCTCAACGACTTGATCAGAGATCTTGGTCTCACCAAGTCCAATGCCGAGCTTTTTACGTCTCGCAGATCAGAGGAAGCGTCACCAACCTTTTTGCAGCTTCTTCACCCGTCAAGATGGGCTCTGCTTCTGCCACAATGTGACCAGTCTGTTAGAGGCAATCGGAATCGCCTGTAACCAGAATGAGTGTTGCCTCTTCATTGACAGCTCATCCAGGAGCCTCAAAGCTATGCTGCTCCATAATGGTAACAAGTACCTGTCTCTTCCCCTGGCTCACTCGGTGTACCTCAAAGAGGATTACAGCAGCATCAAGACCTTGCTGGACGCCTTGAAGTATGATGAGTATGGCTGGGAGGTCATCAGAGACTTAATAATGGTGGCATTCTTGATGGGTCTCCAAGGCGGCTTTACCAAGTTCCCCTACTATCTTTGCCTTTGGGACAGCAGGGACACCAAGGCGCACTACCACAGGCAGGACTGGCCACAGCGGACCGAGTTCTCTGTGGGGAGGAACAACGTCAAGTGAGAGCCACTGGTGGGCCCCCAGAAGGTGCTGATGCCACCACTGCACATCAAATTGGGCCTCATGAAACAATTTGTCAGAGCTGTAGATAAGGAGTCGGCAGCCTTCAAGTACCTTCAAGACTTCTTCCCTAAGCTGTCTGAGGGAAAGGTCAAAACCGTTGTCTTTTCGTCAGACCACAGATAAAGAAGATCCTGGAGTGAAATGAATTCCCCAAGAAGCTCACTAATAAGGAGAAAGTGGCTTGGAATAGCTTTGCCGCAGTGGTTCGTGGCTTCCTGGGCAATCACAATGTCGAAAACTATGTGGAGCTGGTTGAGACTCTGGTGAATAACTACGGCACAATGGGCTGTAGGATGTCACTCAAAGTCCATATCCTTGATGCTCATCTTGATAAATTCAAGGAGAACATGGGAGCGTACTCGGAGGAGCAAGGCGAGTGCTTCGACCAGAATATACTGGACTTTGAACGCCGCTACCAAGGACAGTATAACGAGAACATGATGGGAGACTACATTTGTGTGCTGATTCGTGAAAGTGATTTATAGTATAGTTGTTAATCTCGAAAAAATACTCGCTACTAAATCTTTTGTAGTCATTTTTATATTACTTTAGTATAAATCAATATTCATTTTGATTAATACGTCCTTTTTTCTGACTTTATGTGAATGAAAAGACACAAATTACCCCTTTTTTCATTGAAAATCGGTACATTTCAAAATATCACTCTCTTGGTCACAAAAGCAAAGTTTGTGGAGAATAATAGCCATTTTCTATACTTTTTAGACATAAGCAATTACGAAATAACACTTACTACCCTGTAACAAAAATTGCGTGATATAGTGTAATTATTTACAACCCTTTGTAAATTTGCTTCTGGGAAATTACATCTGCATGCCTTTCACCCTTAATAAGAAACAGGATATCAAAATAGTTCACCATGACTCACAATCTATGCGAGCGACAATTCGGCATAACTGTAACCAACCCTGCGAATATTCAGGTATTAAAATCCAGTGCAAGTCTGTTCCAATCAAATTACATTTCCGATATCGGATATCGAATTGGATGGTAAGTCACCCCGTATATAACGGGTGGTTGTTCCGGGGAACAAGCATTCCGTTCTCTCTGAAATGCCGTTAATTTGATTTTCCAAAGAAGCACATCGTGTCCCATGCTGCCCACAATGGGAACTCTTCAAATCCTGTTATCCGTGGGGTCCGGTGGATTATGAATCATTTCGGTCGCCTGCTGACTCTTAGGAATGCACAGATAATCTGGCTGACGGATAAGAAAACTTAGTTTCAGCAGAGTTATTGTTGTTGTTGTTGTTTTCCGCATGAAGGGTCCCCACCCTGCCCCTCCCCTCACCTTGCCACCTGAGCGTATCTGGGGGTTACCAGGGACAGCTACGCTGCATCGCTTGCCGCATTCAGAATAAACGGTGGGTGCATCCTCGACACGTGTGATGGTGCATCCTGCACACTGGGTGGTTCGCTTGCCTTATTCCTCCAGAAACTCTCACTGGGATAATCTATATATATACGCACGTAAAACAAAAGCTCCACAATTTAACGCATAGCTTTTCACAGCCAGTATTAAATGTATTTTTTTCTTGCGTAATATTTTACCAGGTAAGGCCTACTGGGCCATAGAGCTATTTTTCAGAAGCGACCTGATCACAAATGACAGCTCAACAATGTGGCTTATCATATGTGGGAACTAACAGTAGCACTCAACGCATGTTTCTAAATGTGAAGGGGTACAACTAGAAGCCCCGGACATAAATCCATGCGACCACGGGCAGAACATGCAATCTCAAAATATAAAGGCGATAGGGTCGGGATCGAATCCACCACCTGCGGTATACCAGGCGAGGGAGTTGTTGACTTTTGGGTGAGGCCTGGCAATGATATTGGCCAATTTTTTTTGTTATTCATACCCTCCACCACCCACATAGCCAAACGAGTCACCTGTCACGTATTTAACGAGCATTTAAGATGGCACGTTATTATTGTTCCAGTTCGCCGTTAAGTCGCAGAACAATTCTACCCCGTCGAATTGTTGCAATCAAATATCACATTTGGGTCAGGTCATTGATTACATGGCCTGAACCGACGCATAAATGACAACTCAAAAGCTCACAATGGTCTGTACTTAGTGTCAGGGGGCGGCTCCTGGAGGGTGACAACTTCGACTGTTGAAGTTCCAGTTACGGCTCTTTGACAAAATGGACAAGAAAATGCGTCTCCTCTATTGTTTCTGTATCATACAAAATGAAAGCATCCCTTGCCCAACCCATCCGCCCCGCGGACTTCTGGGAGTGCACAATTTCAGCAGCACTGATGCGGTAGAAGGAAAGCTTGGTTTCGGCACGCAGCATCTCATCAGCAGTCAGGCTTTGCTTGAATCAATGCATTCATATTATAGCCACCACTAGGTGGTGCATGCAACGTTGCGGCTTGCAGTTCAATCGGACTTGAAATTGTTAATCCTCAGAGATGGAATGTAGCAAAGTGCTAAATAATGTAATGACGGTTTATAATTGGTGACCGTGGTGAATGTGAGGATATTGCTTATACCGTGCATGGGGTTGACTGCCTGTTATGAACCCAGAACCTCAGCGGTGTTCACTCACCAGGCAAACGTGGGAATTAGCCACCTAAAACGACCTTAATTAAATGTAAAGAAAAACCCACTGGGCACTGCAGCAGAGCATTCAGGTGGTAAATCATGGTCATAATTGAATGTTATTGTAGCTGTTGTGAGCCTCTTACCTCCCACTGTTAGGCAAAGGTCTCTCAGAAGGGATTCCATTCATTCGTTATTATTGTTGTTTATTGTTGTCCAGTCGTTGACCTCTGAAATTCTTTGATTTCATCGCACCATCTCTCCTGATATCTTCCCGTTCTTCTTTTTGTCCATCTCTCCTCTTGTAAACAGCCTCCTAATAAATAACCACCGCTGGTTCACACGCGTATGGAAGGCTAATAGGCCGATATACTAACGTCAAATTATATTTAAAGTTGAGATACAGAATGGAGATCGATTGATTTTAGAGTGTTACCTTAATATTGCAATATCTTTTTTTGAGTGTGGGACATTCCACATCCCTACTGGACATTTCCAGGATAAATAAAGATTCTGTGCCACATGTGAGACCAGGTGCTGACGGTACTTTTGGACGCTTGCAGATACCTTGCTCAAGATGAATACAACCTGATAGAAAACTCCCGTAATTAGTGGAATGTCTTGCATTCCCTTTCGTTTTCCATTGCAGTTAGATATCCATGATCCCAAAAGTGTGGAAAATATCACATTATATCGCAGTTAAAAAGACCGTTGAAAGAATGCCAGATTGTTAAACGCATGTGAAGTTACTTTAAAAAAATCACCCAGTATGGCCAGATGGAAGCCTCGTGGTTTGTTTCCACAACGTCTGGCAACTGGGCGTTTGGGTGGTCCAGGGCGCCTCGTGCGTTTGTCAGGATCAGCAGCGTGGCCCGAGACGCCCGCCGTGGCCCCCCACATTTCACGGGCTCTGAAGTGGCCCCTTGCACTCTGTGCACCTGCCCCCCCCCCCTCCCACACACTGCCGCCACGACCGCTCGGGGGTAGAGGGTTGCAAAGTAACGTTTGAAGAACAAAACAGTGGTTTGTTGGAAACAATGTGTAACAATTCTTTCATTTGTGCTTTCCCACCGTGATATTTCCATGATGCTTGTGTGGCCTTCAAAAGTTGGACTACTTGAGGGACGATACTGAATGCGTATCGTGTTAATGTGCTGCCCCCCCCCCTCTCCTCCCATACCGATAAATAAATAAAAATAGGTTTCACCCTTTCTGGAAATAAAACAATCGGTGTTAAGATGTTCAAGCAGCAAATAGATACATATTGCAACGGCATCAAGTCTGCATTTACCACACGCTCTTGTGGCGAAACATGCAAACACACGTGCTCTGAAAATAAATGGCATTGTCTTTGAAACCGATTGGCCTACACCAGAGACAGCCTTTGTATGGCCTTGTCTCACCGGTGCTGGAGCAGAGAACGTCAAAATGCGAACAGTACGAAGGCAAACGCAAGTATACAAATATGAATCGCTTGGGTTCAGCAGTTATATCTATTTTTTCATCATTTTGATACCGGCAAAAAGGTCCCATAGATTTGCCCCATACTGTCACGAATTGCCCCGAAAGTTGGCCTGGGTTAGCAGCGTCATGTTTTTATAAGTGACTTGCGGGCCTTGCTGTGACTCCTCTGGGAACTCGGTCCAAGTTGGCGAGCCGGGCTCGTGACCTGAGCAGGCCACACTTTCTAGTGGTCAGGGAAACACGGCATTATTACCCCCACCATATCAACGCCACTTAAGACCACCACAGTGATTTTTAAATGAGATTTTTAAATACGTTATTTGGATAATAAGATTTGGCAGTTTCCCTGCTGTGGTCACAGCCCCACTGACTAATCTACTGTGTAAATGTGTTCTGCATCTTTACTGTATTTGCTTTCCTGCCGTCTTTAAGAGATGCCCCCTCTCTCTCTCTCTCAGCTGCAAATACGGATGGCATGCGCCGTAATGTTCTGAAGTTTTTTTTTGTTCATGGTAATGAACGTAGCAACATCTCTGCAATATACGCGCTGCGGGGGATTCATACCAATTCTCAGTTACAAATTCTTGCACCTGTAAGCCACTTAACGGGTCTCGGGAGGCCACCCACACACGCCTGGAATTTAACTCCAATGAGCCGCGTTTTCACAGGAATCTATTTTCGTTTTTTTTTTAACACACCTTCTTGAAACCTGTCTGCCAGGCTCCCCGCGAGACTGCTTGCTGATATGATCACAGAGTTTGCATTCGTGATGATAGCTGTACAGTTTCAGGACATTACACCGGGTACATCGTCTTTTTGTTTGTCCTTTGCGTAGTGGTCCGAGCCACCGGTCGTCATACCGGCATAGCGTGCGACTGTGGATCTTTTTGAAAATGAGTTTGAACATTGCATGCGAGATTATCAACAAATCTGCCCCGGCATTTTAATGCGTTTGTCATTGTCAAACTGAATCGTAAGGGTGTTGCGCAAAGATCCAGCATTTCAGGCTTGTTATCCCACAGCAACACATTTTGTTAGGAAGCACCTATTAAGGCCACCCCCAAATTACGTTAACGATGAATGTGGCTAGCACCTCATCTCTCCAGCGCTGAAGTTCACAAGCCACATTTGAGTCGGAGCCGACCTAGAGGTGGTCTAGAACCTATGCAGAGACCACTTTCCAAGTGTTATCCCACGGTTCACATCCATCCACATGCATATTACGTGTGTGTGCACACTCGTGTATGGAGGGCACACGCACGTGGAGAGAACTGTAGTCGTGTTCACACGACACGTGCGCTCAGGAATAAACATGCAAGCACTTCGAGATGCGTTTACACAACCCAGCTCGCAATTAAGCGTTAAATAAACACGCACAGGAATACGCAAAGACAAAGATCCCGCGAATAGCCTTAACAGGCTGTTGGGGCAAGTGCTGTTAGCGAGCACCTACTAAGGCCGGAATGGCCACGCGTGGGGGGTGGGTGATCAGCAACCACGCCCGGCCGCCTTTGTCTTCCTAGTGGCGATGTTTATACGCCGCACATATCGGAGGCCCACAACCGGTTCGGATAACAGCCACTGGTTTGGCCGTGTGCGGGAATCGAACTCGGGTTGCCGGGTTCCTAGCGCATCGTGGAGCTAACTGGCTACCCCCTACCTCTCCCCATACACAGGAATATGCGAACACCAGTTGCGCACTGAGCGTGGGGCAGGCAGGGGGTGCCTTGCCCCCCCACTCCCCCTGGTGGCGAAAGCAACGAGTTGGGGCCCCCTTGATAAGTTTTCAACAACAGTGTAAAACAACAACAAGACTTATTTTGGGGAAACGGAGCGCCCCTACAGCGTTAAATGCTCGAGACCGTGAGCGTAACGACGATGTGATTAGGCAAGAGGAGGCCGCGATATACAACAGCCTCCAAGGGTGCAAGCGTGCGAGACAAATCAAACATTGGGGCCCCAACTGACCGATTGCCGCACGCCCTGAGCTGATAATGGCGTTACTACGCCACTGACCCACACGCATGCAAACTCGTGCACTTTGCGTGCGCATAGGGGCCGTCCATAAATGACGTCACGCGATTTTGAACGATTTTGACCTCCCCCCCTTCGTCACACGACGTCACAAAGTCAGACCCCCCTCAAATATGACGTCACAAAGCCATTCCCCCCCAAAAAAAAAACACATGCTTCAAATCGCTTTAAACTATTCTCATTGTAGTGTGTATTTAATGTGCCGCTGCACTCTGATGTTGTAGGAGAAAACATTAATTAAAAGTCTATTTAATTAAGTAGAACGTGTTGTCTATATTTATTTAAAGTTGCGAATTTTGATGTGACGTCACATTTCTCAATCTCCCCCCCGTCACACATGGTCACAAATGTCTGACCCCCCCCCCCCCCCAATAGGTGCGTGACGTCATTTATGGACGGCCCCATACACTTTGTGCGTGCATTCACATCATAAGCACAACATTACTGAATACAACAGCAAAACAAAGTGAGTCGAGACGCTGCGCGGTGGTCAATGAAGGACTGCGCTTTGAAACCCGCTGATCTGAGTTGAATTTCTGCCCACGGCTAGCATCGGTGTCGAGCGATACCTGCACCGGTGCTGTCCTCCCACCCCCTTCACCAACCCGCACTGACCGTCGCGGTGAAGTATGGTCATGCAACCTTCATGGATGTACTGTATGTATGTTAAACTTCTTTCGTACCGTACGTAGCCAACAGGGCGAATCGGAATTGACCAACGCGGCATGGGGAGGCCCTCACCCAGCAGTTGACTGAAATTATTATTCGTTATTTTTTTTATTCGTTATTATTTTTATTTCACCGGGTAAGGCCCAAGCTATGTCGCTCATTTTTCAGGAGCGACCGGCCACAACTGATAGCTCAGCGAAGTGACTCATCACGTGGACATGTGTAGCAGCCAAATTGATTTAAACGATTGTTAATTAATGTGGAGAGAAACACCGGAGGACCCAGAGAAAAATCCACGCGACCACGGGGAGAACACGCAGATTCCAGATCTACAGCAGCAGGCGTCAGGGTTTGGATCGAACCCATGGCCTCCTGCATACCAGGCGAGGGAGTTAACATCTCGCCGCTACAGCTCCCCTAAATGTTACGTGATGTGACACAGTGATGTAAAGAATGCACATAAACTCTACACGTTGGTACAGCTGTCTTGTGACCAACCATTTAGTTCTCTAGAACGTAATATTTGTGTAAGATTTATTTAAAACAGAAGTGAACATGCAAAGGAAAAAAATATGTTTAGGTTCAATTAATTGTCAGGGTCACGAGGCATCTGGATCACTCTGTGCAATGTTGCACGCGTGTCCATCACACCAACTGCCCTCAGGTAGTTCTCTTCTCTTTCCTTCGTACGGCTGCTGATGTAGACGCAGAGCGACGACGATTTCACATTCAGGTGGTCAAGCACAGATAACCGCGTCAGGAGCAGTGGGGTGCATCGCTGTGATGTCTCCATCGTATTTGTGGATCGTGGCATTGCGTCGTCATACGCTGTACGGTCTGTTCTGGATAACCTCAGTCGTAGCGGGACGTTTTCACTTTCCATTTTGTGCATCAACTATCTGCACATGCCATGGTTTGTGCAGATGCGATTTAAGGTCGTGGTAATCTGGTACGATTGCATTGTCTTCAATGTGTGTTTAGATTACTTAGCGTGTAACCCTCTGTAACATTTTCTCGTGATATTCGCAGTATATGTAGTTTTTAAAGTTCAATGTATCTCGGTTTGAAATTGGCGGCACATCTCAAGGACCATTGCGTTCTAAACTCCACCACGTGGCAGGGAGGAGTGGCGGAGATGAGGGTCAACGGAAAGCAGCAGGGATTGGGTGGATCCAGCAAAGACTCCGCAGAGGAAAAGTGTGTGAATGTATTGTGTGTTTACTTGTGTGGGTTATGTATAGATCTATATTATGTACTGTGTGTGTCACTGTGTGTGTCACCGTGTGTGTGTGTGGGGAGCGGTAGTGTAGCGGTTAGCACGCTGCCCTACGAACCTGGCGCCCCGGGTTCGATTCCGGCCAATACCAGTGACGATTATCTGAACCGGTCCTGGTCCTCCCCTAGGTCGACTCAGCCTCAAGTGAGTACCTGGTGCGATTTGTAAACATAGCCGCTCGGGAAACAAAGGCGGCCGGGCGTCATGTTGGCCACTCAATCCCCCCTCGTGTGCTGTGCAGGCCTTTATAGGTGCTTGCTAACAGCACTTGCCCCTGCAGTCTGTTAAAGCTATACGGATGATCTTTGTCTTTGTTTGTATGTGGGAAGTGGTGACGCAATCGTTAGCGCACCATGCTACGAACTGGGCGACCCGAGTTCGATTCCTGCTCATGGCCACCAACATCGGTGACGATTATTTGATTGTCCATGTACTGTATATACTATGTTATTGTGTTAGAAATGTAGTTCTGGGTGTGTTTATCAATTTTTATTTATATTCTTAAAAGTAAAAACGTAATCAGATTATGGTTAAATTCGGGAATCAGTCAACTGATTAGTAATCAGCAGACAGATTACTAATTAAAATTAACCTTTGCAACACTGCATATATCACCCGTATTGATTTAGTTTTGTCTTAACCCTGTACTGTATTGTGGTTGCATTCCATTAAAGGGCAAGATCTATGTATTCTCCGTGAGCACGGATACCTGATCGATATCTTCTTTTGAGCTGATGTGGCCCAAATGTGCTCAGATAGGCCATGCTCCTTCTCAAGCTGAGAATGTCCCCATCGAGCCCGGCAGCCAAAGCAACATCGAGAAGGGAGCTAACGGATGGCAAGTTTTGCCTCTACGTCCAATTTCCAATCCAAACAATCCGCACAGCATCGCTCCACATCGATTTTAAGCTATCGGACTGGTGCATAATGATGGTACTGTATATAGTGTGGCATGTACTCCATGATTTTCCGAGATACAGGAACAAGTTACCAATAATATATTCGAAATGTATCGCTACAGAAGGAGACTGCATCTAAATTGGAGCCAAAGAATGACCGATGTATAATTAAGAAAAATGTTGCAGACAAAAGACGACCTGATGATGCAGGCAGCGATGAGAACGAAACCGGCACTATTTGGACACCATATGTAGGATGGACAAGAACAGGACAATTAAAAGTGTTACACCCCAAGAATGGCTTGAACACGACGACGACATAAAGAGATTGGTGCCAGAAATATGTGGCACTGCTTGAGCACACTGGCACAAGATAGAGGACGGTGTAAACAAAAGACGAAATGTGCAGTGGACACATACGGGCTATCTGCCCATGGATTGTGATGATGATGATGATGATTGGGAGTAGATGGAGCACGTGCCCATGGATGCACGTGCAGCACATTTTATAATTCACGACAATGGCTTTTTCATTGGCGTTTAATGGGAATCTGCAGTTGGCTGCAGTTGTGAATGATCGATGGTGTAAACAACACGGATAATGGAGTGACTTTCTCATCATGATATATTTTTTTTATTGAACAAAGCCTCACTGAGTATCAACACTCTCCTCTGGAAGGTTTGAGTATTTAGTACATTTCAAACTGGAGTAAAACCCATCACGCATACAAGCTGATAACACTCAAAGCTCCATGCTGATGAGTGCACTAACCAACTTGCTGTACTACCATCTGTAAAAAAAAGCTACACACTATTTTTATTTTACCAGGTAAGGCCCACTGAGCTATATAGCTCTTTTTCAGAAGCGATCTGGCCACAAATGATAGTTCAACGAAGTGGCTTATCGTGTGGAAATGCATAGCAGCCAAATACTCTGAGCGCACGTTGATTCTAAATGAGGAGGGAAAAACCGGAGAAAGATCCAGAGGGAGAGAGAGAGAGCAATGCAAACTCCAAATATACAGGCATCATGGTCGGGATCTAACCCATGACCGCCTGTATAGCAGGCGAGGAGGGTTTACATCTCCTGACTACATCAAAGCCCAACAGGTTCACGAGTTTTTGGAAATCTCCCCTTGACCCCCGAAGTGATTGCCGAATCGCAAGCAATGCACTCCAGCACCAGACTTCACACGTGGGAGCGCCGCAGTCACCCTGTTACATCGATGCTTTTTGTGTATAGCACCAGTTCAGGCCAATGTAAATATTTTATTCTTTTAGTGAGAAAATTCCTTGAAGTGCACATGTTTGCATGCCTTGATGCATGGTTTGTGCAAATACTGTTATCGCACACATTGGACTTTTCACTAACTTTGTGATGAAGTATTTAATACCTAGCTTGCCTTTGCAAAAATGCACTAATGTTTCACGTGTATCAATGGGTTTATGTCATCCCGGTGGTTAAATACACGATGCAACAACAAAGGTAATGCGAAGGGCGAACAATCTGTTTGCCAATTGGACATTGCAATTTTTTTACGGACTTGGCAATAACCAAAAATAACCTTTTGCATTTGGCAAAAAAATATTTGTTGCGAGGGTCACAGCCAACCACAGTTTGTCCAAAAAGTAACGGAAAGGTATCTCATCTTCAGGGTTGTCAAGCTTAGGGAATGCGAATGTGTGTTTGCTGTGTGGGTGGGTGCAGGAGAGAGAGAGAGCAGTGGGTTGGCATGCAATCATTGGGGGCGTGGGGGTGGCGGTGGTGGTGGAGCGTTGGGTCATGAATACGTGAGGGAGTCGTGTGTGTGTTTTGTGTAATATTAAAATGTTGAACACTGAGTTCATACAGGAACAATAGAAAATATATAAATGATAATGTTCCAAAACTAATTGGATTTTCGGTATAAACAATAACAAACAAATACACCAACCACATCTGAAAGTGCACTGCATATGAATCACACAAACATTATCTTGCCTTCATTTTTCCGTTTGTGAATATAATAATAGTACGAAAATACACCCAGTGTTGAAAGAATATAGTATGTTGAGAAAACCGTCATGATCTTCGAAATGTTCGCTGCAAAAATCCTACAGAGCAAGTTTTACGAAATTATATATATATACCATGCTATGCAGTCTTTGTAATTGGAAAGTAAAAGATGATCATTTATCAGGGATATTTAAGATATACATTTTCCAGAGTTGTGTGCACATGTCTGTGTGAGTAAGTGAACATATGGGGAACGGTATTGTTTCGGTTAGCCTGCTGCGCGACGATTCCCGCTCACGGCCAACACCCGTGATGACTATCTGAGCCGGTTCTGGGCCTCCCCTAGGTCGACTCAGCCTCAAATGATGTGAAAACTTCGCCCCTCGGGAGACAAATGCGGCCGGGCGTGGTTCTGGCCACCCACCCCCTCGTGTGTCGTGCGGGTGTTCACACGTGCTCGCTAACAACACTTGCCCTTAAAGTCTGCCGTCACATGCACAGTGCGTGGGACGTGACAGCCTTGGAGAAGTGGGATGGCTAAATGCACAATCTTGTCTGTGATATTGTGGACGTGAGGCGCATTTATGGCAGGGAACATGATCAGAAATGCGGTAACTTTCATCTCGAATTCACGTATTTACAGCCACGTACCCTGAAACATCATTGCGTATGGTGAATTGGTATTCTGCTGGAAAATACTGTCGTCTAAATACCAATGTACTTATATCGATATAAATGCATTGCTTGCATTAAGTTAAGCAGTGGGTCATTTGTGACGGGATAGAGTGTGGGTGGGTGCACCGACCATAACGCGTGTAGCGCGCTGAGCCGGTGTGGAAGGGTTTGACGTTGTTGAACCAGGCAGGGCCACTGCTGCCCGTCGTTGCTGTGATCACCACCGCATGCAGGGGCTGGACTTTCACATTTTACACAACCGAGCGCCGTAACTGTGGCGCGCCAAGCGATACAATTGCATTATTGCAAGGGCACAGTCAATTTTCAATTACATTTACAGTCGGAGGAAACGCCACTAAGTGTTCGCCGACCCTCCCCAGCAAATTAATTTTCGTTGTGCCCAGAGGTCAGTGCTTGTAAATAACGTATAACAATAACGCGTATCACTAATGTAATCATGTTAATGTTAGGGCCTCGGGGCAGAAAAGTTGGTTGATATGCTTGTCTAAAAACAAGAATCAATAGCCTTTTTTTTAAAAATTCGTACAGAGTAAAAATGTGCATGTGCTCACAAACACACACGCCCAACTGTCGAATGCGTAATGTATTATCTATTTTCTTCAAAGACCCGTTTTGGTCATGTGCTGTTAGCAAGCATCTATTAAGGCACACAGCACACAGAGGTGGCGTAGTTGGTACAACATTGTTACCTCGGTGATGATGATGCAATGTTGACACAAAGCACCAGCTTGTCAGCCTCGGGGAGACCCGGGGCAGATGCCAGCGACAGGTCTCTGCTGATGTGCCTTTCCAGAAACCCAGCCTTTACCGTTAGAATTGTGCTTAATCATAACATATTTACATTCGCGCACTTGAAAACGTTTATAGGTTGAGATAAATGTCATGAGGCGCTCATTAAGGTATCCAAAGCTTATAAGGAATCCTCATTAAGTATTTGCTTAAATCAAGAGTATGGCCAACATTGACACGATTTTAACAAGATAATTGCTTGTTTTTGTATTCGTATGCCTTGTGGCGTGTAAATCAATATGTTATCTCACATACTGTCAAAAAATACACTGTGTTTAATCTTTAATGGCATAAGCAAGCGCAGTTTAAGCAACAAAGCTAATGTTGAGCCGGATACAAAACTGTTAATTGGCCGTTTGACGCATTACCAAAAGCTATTCTTAATTATTCTGTTGTAATATTTTAGTATTGGGAAGTGTGGAGTTGGGTAAAGTCATTGAGGAGGGGGAAATGTATGTAACGTATGTCAATCTTCTTTCATGCCGTACATAGCCAGTGCAATAACGTGATTGTTGTAATTATTGCTGTAACTTGAAATTTGATGTTTCTCAGGGAAACGATTTAACCATTTGCGTTTTCATGGCTTATTTGCAAAAAGTTATTTAATCAAAAGAAAATTGTGTCATATACATCGTGATTTCTTGCCATTTATTTCTTCATTGAGTATTTCTTTCAAAATGTCTATGTTTTACGCGACCTGTTACGTCCGTTATATTTGCCAGGGAAACGACGATGCTTTTATTGATGAAACCCGATTTAAGAGACGTAGATAGAAATGTATAGATCACGACGTTTCGATCGCAACACAAGCGGGGGTTATTTGACCATACATCACCATGCTGGTCAGTGAAGGTGGTCAGAAGTACATTACAGAAAATGTATACTGGAGGAATCCGTTGATCTATAAAGCTCTTTTTCACAGATATCCGGAAGAGTGGAGTGTGCCACTCTACCCTCTGCTGCCTGCCACGTAGCCCTGCCGCACCCTATAACAGCCTGCTATGCACGATGCTCGCCCGTCCGAGCATTAGGCAGGCCAAACCCCCACTTGGTTTCCGAGACGTGGTGATATCTGGTGTATAATTTTGTCTCGAGCTATACCATTGCATCCTATTGCATCCGGATGCAACTGAACTGTGCGATTGCTTTTGCGCGACATTTTGGCAACTAAAGTTCGTGTTTCTATGCGCACGTCCATTTAGCGTCATTGTCACATTGCCAAGACGGTGATATAATACGACAACAGATATAAATAATCACCTGACTCCACGCACGCTTGTTCATTCATCATCCGTTCGAGGCGGGTTAACTCGTCAGATTGCAAACACCTTTGCGCGGTCTCTTGCTCGCGCTCATTTGAGTCCCCTAGACATTCCATTTCTGGTGAAGTATTCAACCCGCAGGATTGTGGAACCTCCTGTTCATTGTTTCTAAATTGTTACCGCCGAATCGGTTGAGATGAATGCTCACCAAATGCAGACCGTTCGCAGCATACTGCGCATTGAAACATTCCTCAACTACCTCGCAGATTAGAACACGCAACACCCCCTTGTATTAAATACAACCTGACTCACTGCGCAAGCTAACAGGTGCGGATTAAAAATAAAGCCATATTGTACGTGCTAGAATGTCAACAGTTTAGGCTGCACAAGCTGTGGGAATACCCAACGCCGTTCAATCAAAAAAGAGGGCATTCCTTATTAATTGCAGATCATTTTAGCCACATTGAAGGTGAGATATTTTAAATGTCAAGGCAGTGGAACCACTGGAAAGTGTACATTTGTTGTTTTATTCTTGCTTGGGAGCGCCATTGTGATGTGGCCATGCTAATTTACATCCAAGAATTGTGCTTTGGGCTGTTACAGAGCAAAGCCGTTTAAGGCGCCCATCTCTATTAACATGCTCGTGTGTTTTCATGATTCCAAAGGGAAACTAATTTTCTGCAGATGTTAGTTTGATATCAAAATACCCCGAAGTAAATACATTATTATGGTGGTCTCGCTTACAATGGCATGGGATACAAACACACGCACGCAAAACATTTATTGTCACAAGTCTCTGATCGAACATTTATTTGTACCTTTTTAAAGTTGGTAGTTCTGTTGAAATACCCAACAACAGCAAAAAATTTGGAATTGCTCTGAGAAAAAAAATACGATAAATATATGCAAGTTAAAAATATCCATAATACAGGGTTTCTTTTGTTAGATCGTGTAAATATATAAACGTGTCATTAAACCCGCCACCACCCGCCACCACCCGACACAGCCAATTATTAAGGTTTGTGACGTAAACCGAACATGCCAATGTGTTACGAGTACAGCACACCGGTGTGTTGGAGAGCAAGGCCACAACATTCACCATCTGAGTACGACGCTTCGCCAGTAATTACAACTAGCTTCATCGGGCGACAGCCAGATTTGTGGAGAAAGCTTCCACCGCTGAGACGCGACGATGAACCTATCCGATAGATTATTACATCGCAAGATGTGCGAGAGATGGGGGACAGCTTAGGGGAGGCCGTCATTCAGCAGTGGATCATCGCTGATGATGTAGACATGGGGCCGGAACTCATCTCTGCTGACAGCCCAAGCCATTGGTGGAAATTCCTCATTCCATGCCCGAGGCCCGGCGTTCCACGATTTGACGGCTTAACGGCGTAACGTTAACAATGTAGAGCACATATACAGGACATACATGTGCACATAAGTGCAATATAATCACGTCAGCTGCAGCAGATTCACGATTACCAGCAAGGTTTTGATATTCACATTTACAAGCATTTATTAACCTGTATATATTTTAATACATATTTTCTCGAACACTCTGTTCATTTTAAGTTTTGAATACGTTTGAAACGATAGCACTTTTCCAAGGTTAGCATGCATGAGTAATTTGGTTCCTCATTACCATTCAAATTTAATAAGGCCACACATGCATAATTAAATATGAACGCGTTTTTTTTGGTCGGACCTGTCTAACCGGCCACGCAAGCAGCCAAGACTACAGCTTGACATTCCTGGGGTTCCAATAAAACAACAGGTGCTCTGCAACTACAGATGAATATTTAAATAGGCAGGGCTCAAGGCGCTCTCCTCGCAAATGCAAGCGCGCGCATGCGCTGGGATCAGAGAATTAATTTTAACTTTGGAATCGCGCGTATCATATTTGTCGTTCGCGTGAGTCTATATCTGGCACGCACATACTCTGCCGTGTTACAGTCGTTGGCGATGTATGTCAAGAAGGTAAAGGATATTGGATTTTATCCCCTCCTCTGAATTACTAAACAACCTCCCATCTCCTCTACCGTCCTCATTCAAATCCTCTTACCGACGAAGCATTCAACCTAAAAGCTTTTAGCCGAGTATGTTCTCATATTATTGAACCCAGCATTACAATGTTAAGCCATGTGTGCTGCACTCTCTATATCAAAGTCATTGAGTCGGTGTCCCTTGATCAAACGAAATTAGTCGTCTTTATCGATGCCCTTGAGCCGATGATGGAAATTCCACATTATCGTGGCGTAAGGCAAGCTATCCATAGGGTGACCATTATCTGCTTTTTAAAAAAAGTGGTAAATATTTTATGACCCTGTTGGGATGATGGGATGAGTCGACCTCCAATAGAGATTCATGCCTGCTGCTGCAATTGTGTGCAGTCCCCACACATTGGCTTACAGAGGTGCACGTGTGTATTGTAAATGCTGGAGTTATATTGTCACTGCCGCCCTGATGACACAACATTGCGTGTGTCTTGAGAGAGAGGCATTGAGGGTGAGATAAATGCATTACGTTATGTGTAATATTGTATTTTGAGGAATATTTATTGCAGATAACATCATATGTTTTAAGACAGGGAGAGGCTTAATATAGAATATACCATATGCTATTACACATAATATATTAATATATACTATATATAATATACCATATACTACATGGTCGCCCAGATGTCTTGTGATCCCAAATTAATTGACCCCTAACATTGTTTTCCCGTGCGCATTAATTGCTGTCTTAAATAAGCCTGACTCGAGAAAAAATAATTTTTATTTTCAGTTCGAGATAATTGAACGGAGGTCACAGGACATCTGGCCCACCCTGCACACAGTGCCTCGCCACAGTCGCGCAGGGAGCTAGTAGGAACGTTGGGTTGCTCGGTCAATGGCCAGGGTCAACGGCGGCGTGGTGTATTCCGCAAATATGCCCGACTGTGAGGGCGGGCACAAGTCGGCGTGAGGAGGTTAAACGTTGAGTTTTATAAGGGCACCACGGGGTGACCAGCCCCTCCCCACCCAGCCCCTCCCCACCCAGCCCCTCCCCAGTCCCTCCCCACCCAGCCCGTCCCCACCCAGCCCCTCCCCACCCTCCCCTCCCCTCCCCACCCAGCCCCTCCCCACCCAGCCCCACCCTCCTCACCCAGCCACTCCTCACCATCCCCTCTCCACCCAGCCCCACCCTCCCCACCCAGCCCCTCCCTGCACGACGGACACAACAATCCCCTGTGGGCTGGTGTAACCAGGAGTTTCCTACCAGTATCCATTAATTGGAGACCAATCTTCAAGCTGAGCACTCACTTGTCGGTGCGATGGGAGAACGCGCACGGGAGAGTGCAGTGTGCCCTCGAAATCACGTGAGCGGATCAACCAGTCTCACGTAGTATAACAGGTTTTTGGGGACCCGTCGTTTTACGAAATAATAATCTCTGATCCCGAAGCTCGAACGTTGAACATAATTCAGAGCAAAGCTGACTTGGTAGCTGCGCAAAAAGCCACATGCAGCCCCAGTTGAGTTCCTCTCATAGGTAACTTTATATACCAATGATGTAACTTATAATGCCAATTTAACGGTTCATTAGGAAACATGTTTTATTCTTATTATCAGGCCCCATAGTGTAGAGTGCAGTCTCCAACTATTTTGTTATCTCTCTAGCCGCTATCTCTCTCTGTGTGCGATGAAGAAGGGACATTTCCCAAAATATCGCCGGGTATATGTTTTTGTTTTATGGCAGTGCTATGGACGAATGTGATGGAGTTTTTGTTTTAATTTAATTTGTGCGTGTGCACCACTGCCAACGCAGCAACATCACGCAATTCCTAGCCCAGTTTAGTTATGTTGCTGTGCATTAACTGCAGTCCCGTAAGCACTGGATTTTCTGGTCCCGACCTGTGATTGTTGGTGGATTCCCTGCTTTTGTTTTTACCTGACATGAGACATTCACAGCAAAGGGCCCATGCTCACAAACATGGCTTCACCTGGGTTTACTATTAATTCAGTGAGCTGCTGTACTTCCAACTAACACAACTGCTGGTGTTTACCGAGTTCCACCACATCCCCCACTGTTTTCGCCTGCCTTTTTAAATAAAGTCACAATAGATGGCTTTCCTGAACGGAACCTGCTGGTCCAATTGAAATCCATCTTGGGCAAAAGCATGATTCTTGTTTTTTTTATGCACAGCACTTCTCTCTGCGCTGTGTTCCCATTCGCCACGCTCGAATTATTTGTGTATGTGCCCGGCTCTGTTTGTACACATGGTATGCCTTTACGGCATATGTTGAATGTAATAGGTCACAGTGTTTTGAGTATTCGCGCTCTCTCCTCCGTCTAGTTTTCCATGTAACTTATCTTGAAAATGCAGACTCTGTAGACTGTTTAGATAGTGGTGGGTGACATGTGACCCTGAACTGCCACCAGTACCAGACTTCCAGTGACGAGTAGCGTCTTGGCCACGTTCTCCGGTGAAAATATTTAGAATAACGGAGCGCGCAGTCGAGCAAAGGGTGAGCACAACGGGGTACAGTGTTTCAAAGGCTAATAGTGGGAAGTGCCTCTAATTGCCCTGAACAGTTCTAAGGACAAGCAAAGGAATCCGCCGTGGCAGGAAGCAATGTGATTGCTCTGCGTTCGCTCTGTGTTGATCTCTTATATGGGCTTTGGAAATAACTTTTGTTTTTGTGTTGCTCTGTAAAAGAAAACAATGCTGATGAAACAATCACGTGGCTGTCAACCCATACGGTTTACCCGTATTCTTGTACAGGGATATCGAGTTTGCAGGTCCATACGGCGTGTTTCTCCCGTTGTGATGGGACTTTGTCGGATGAACGTTGAGATGTATCAGGTCACGGAGTGACCAATACGATCTGAATTGATCTGTAATAAGGTAGACACTGATAAGGGGTTGACAGGTATGCAATCAGGCATTTGCTTTATGCCACATTCTAATCGTGGTATGTGTGTGTGTGTGATCATACATACAATTGGGGAGCGGTAGTGTTGCGGTTAACATGCTGCACTACGAACCTAGCAACCCGAGTTCGAGTCCAACACCAGTGACGATTATCTGAACCGGTCCTGGGCTTCCTCTAGGTCGACTCAGCCTCAAGTAAGTACCTAGAGTGTTGTGTAAACATCACCACTGGGGAGACAAAGGCAGCTGGGTGTGGTGCTGGCCACCCACACCCCTCGTGTGCCGTGCCGGCCGTCATAGGTGCTTGCTCACGACACTTCACAGTCTGTTAAGGCTCTATGGAGGACCTTCGTCTTTGTGTGCATGATACTTAAATAATGGTGATGATTTAATTTTCCCGTAGAATTATTGAAATATCTTTGCATGAATGGAGGGGCAGAAAAACGGAGTGACGGCGGCGGAGAGGCTTGCTGGAGCGCTGCGATATGAACCAAGCACCTGGGTGGATTCAGTTTGGTTTCTGGCCATGGCAAACATCAGCAGGCAAGCAACGTGCAAACTGCTCCGGAGGGGGACCCCCCCCCCCCCTCACAACCCTTACGAATGCGGTGGACACAGGCGGAGTTTGACTTCTATATTTGGAGGGGGGGTGGGGCAGGAGTTTGCTTTGTCTCTCACATTAGGAATCGCGAGTGCAATTTTTTTTCTTAATTGTAAACTACTGAAAATATATTAATAAAGGCGTCCAGTTTGGGAAGGGGCCTTGCCCCCCCCCCGTGCCTCCCCCGCAACCTCCACCCATAGTGGTGAAATAAAACGACCACTATGCTTTGGAGGTCTTCATCTAACAGTGCATTGGAAATGTGATTTTTTTTTTTCATCTGCTCACATTGCAGGGCATTTTTTATTGAATTGTCCAGTATTAACATAATTCAGATTATATAATGAACATATACAGGAATGTGGGTGTTTTGAAGAATATATTTAGACATTTAACATATTTTACGAATATTTGTCTATGTAATGTAGCTATTAATCTATACATTATCAACAGCAGGTGATTCTACGTCTTGTGAAAAAATACCCGTACCATCCCAAGATGCTCATGAAAGGGCTTATTGGGCACTTCCTGCTGAAACGAATAAATGTATCTCAAATTCAGTATCAATATAAAGAGCTGGGCCCCACCGAGGAGCATCTGGCCTTTACACGGTTTGATAGAATGCCATTTTAGCATCCTAATAAGCTTTCTCAATTTTAACTGCGATATATTTCTTTTTTTTACATTCACCTTTTCAACATTTTTCAGAATATATTTTTTAGTTTGTTCAGATGAAGGATTCCTTTTACAGCACAGATATTTTAGGATTCGCGGTCATTTTCGGCGAAATTGCACCGGGTCGTAATGTGCGTGTGTGTGTGCGTTTAACCGGTAGTGTGTGTGTGTGTGTGCGTTTAACCGGTAGTGTGTGTTTAACCGGTAATTTGGGAAGCGGTTAGTGCGCTGCGCTACGAACCTTCGATTCCCGCTCACAGTCAACACCAGTGACGATTATCTGAACCGGTCCTGGGTCTCCCCTAGGTCGACTCAGCCTCAAATGAGTACTTGGTGCGGTGTGTAAACATTGCCACTAGGGAGACAAAGGCGGCCGGGCGTGGTGTTGGCCACCCACCCCCTCGTGTGTCGTGCCGGCCTTCATAGGTGCTCGCTAACAGCACTTCCCCCCATAGTCTGTTAAGGCTATACGGGGGATCTTTGTCTTTGTTTAACCGGCACGCGGCAGTGAGATGTACCGGATGCGGCAACGCAAATTGTTGGTGCCGTGCCTCTTTCACGGTTGGCACCAGGTGGGCCAGGGGACCGCTGCGTCGTTCCCCTGCTTGCACGGCGCATTCCTTTCCGTGCTCCGTCCGTGGGGGGCGGGGGCGGGGGGGTGAGGGGGGTGGGGTGCAGGGGCGGGGGGGGTGAGCGGGGGGGGGTGAGCGGGGGGGGGGTGAGCGGGGGGGGTGAGCGGGGGGGGGGGGTGAGCGGGGGGGGGGGGTGAGCGGGGGGGGGGGGTGAGCGGGGGGGGGGGTGAGCGGGGGGGGGGGTGAGCGGGGGGGGGGGGTGAGCGGGGGGGGGGGGTGAGCGGGGGGGGGGGGTGAGCGGGGGGGGGGGTGAGCGGGGGGGGGGGGTGAGCGGGGGGGAGTTCCCCCCTCGGCCCCGTTGAGCTGCAGTCTGAGACGTGCACACAACCCACGCTCTTCGTACGCTCACGTTTGTTCCGATGAGAAATGCACATTTTGTGCAGCACGAAATGCGGGGGAATGCACTCTATGAAACAATTCATGTTGGTCGGAGAGTAATATTTCTATGCATTAAATGTATATATTAATAGGAAACGTTTTGGGCAATGATCCTTCATTTATCTGCTATGAGGAAGTGCCTTTGCCTGATATGGCGCCTATGATTTTTTTATTTTAAGGCCACAGTGTTATTATTGAATGTGAAAAGTTTTTATTATTATTAAATGTGCTTCTGCACAACTGCCAATGTAGCATCCCGAAATTATTTGTTTCAACGAGACACCAGTTTTTAATTGCGCGGTGGACTGCACATTTCTTGATAGTTGACACTTCCAGATAGGCTTCTAAACCATTTTCCATCATGCTCCTCGTTCCTGTGTATAGCAAATGTCCATAAAGCACCGTGTTTCGAGATACCGTTGTATTTTTAGACGCTTTACGAATTATATGCTTGGTTCTTTCGGTAAAATCACGTAGAAGGGAAATAATAAAATGATAAAAATAAAAACATTTCTCAGGACGTTTCGATTGAGAATTTGATGGTTTATTTTTATTATTTTATTATTTCCCTTCTACGTGACTTTACCGAAAGAACCAAGAATATGAATCCCTGCAGTCACGAAAGCTTTAAATCGAAATTATTTTATTATGTTTTATTTTTATTATTTTATTATTTCCCTTCTACGTGACTTTACCGAAAGAACCAAGAATATGAATCCCTGCAGTCACGAAAGCTTTAAATCGAAGCTTTACGAATTGTATTTGAAGACCCCTTTTACAGGGTGACCAGTAATGTACCACCATGCAGAGTGCAGTGTTTGGCCCGGATGTTTCCACATTTAGTGAAGCTTGCCAATTCAATAGGAAACATTTAACACCGAATGTGTTTGCTTGTTCCAGAGTCAAAAATACAGCCATGCAGCAGTATTCCAGTGTGCCGTGATGGGTTCCTTGAACACGAGGGCTAATACTGAGAGCCAATGGGTGTACCTGAGCATAACCATGTGAAACGTCGTTTGCAAAAGGTCCGGTTAAGACCCTGCTCCTTGCAAGGGCGTGCATAAGGTTGGTGTGAGCGGATACACCTACATCCCAGAGCTGTGGCTATTTAAAAAAAACGACTTGACGTGTGTCGATGCACAGCTCTGTGTCCGAAAATCAACATTTTTGCTGCTCTGATTCACAAAAGGACAATTAATAGATTCGGTTCGACACTGGGTGGTCACTCAATGGATTTTTCTAGCGCACCATTCGTAACTGACCTTTTACAGGATCAATTGTTTCGTGCGATTGATGAGCAGGTGAATTTCCCCAGGTGTTGCGAAGATGGCCCTTTATCACAAAATTGTTTTAAAGCCGTCGGATTGCGTGCACTTGCTAATTTAATATCGCAACAATTGATCTCGGACGATCCCGCCAGTGTGTGTTGTGTGAATGGCGTGTGTCTCGGCTGTTGTTCTCGAGCCCCAGTGGGTGTTCTGGAATTGTAATGTCGTATTTTTATTTAAATATGAAAAATAAAACCTCAGTACATTACAGCACATTTATTATTCATGCCAAGTATGCATTCTTTGGTAGAAACGTGTGCTTATTTATGGTAGCATTCCACATATTTCAACAGCAATGCACATGCATTAATGTGCGGCGAAAACCCGGCTAATGTGGGTAGTCCACCAAGAGTACATTCGTAGGCATCTTAGGAAAGAGCAACCCTCCCGTGTTCAATGTTTACCTTAAACATTAATTCTTCGTTGGAAATAGGACCGTTAGATATTTAAGATAGCCGACTTTGCCGAACGTTCAACACGCTCGCCACAGAACCTGTCTGCTCAGGGCACATCCAAATCTCACAACCGGTCATTATCAAAGTGCTCCATATTTTTGAAAATGGATGTTCAAAATTCTATGGCGTTCTCAATACCATAATGTAGCTGTTTTACTTGTCACGGTACAAATTCCACGTTTGATTTAAAAAAAAAACCCTAAATGAAGCGTAAAACATTAAAAAGGATTCTAATGATGCTACGATGTTCATACACATTCATTGCAGAGGCTATGATGAATGTCAAAGGGTTCAGGGTTAGGTTAAATACATGTATGTCTTCCCAGAAATAAATAACTAATTGGTATAAATATGATACTTTCGGTGTGAAACGAGTTCTGCATACATACATACATACATGATGGGGGTGTTTTTTATTTCAGGAAAAAAAATGCATTCATAATAAATATTTGATCACTGCCCTTTCCATTAAAAATCAGATCTCAAACACCGAGGGTCTAATTCTAGATGGCAGCAAGTCTAGTCGTGTTGACGTTTTCCTGCAAAAGGACAATTATCCCCTCTTGTGGAAATTTGGAACGTATATGTGTTTGATTAGAGAAATGTTAAAGCAAGCCCACAATAGGAACTGCATTTTGATAATCGTTTAATACTGTACAGGCACGGTTAAATATAGTATAAAGTTCTTTAATTCATATTTTAAAAATGTAATTTTTTAAACGATTCGTTTATTTTTATTTTGTGAATTATTTTTGTTCAAGCTTTTATCGAACTGTAATGCATGAATGAAATGATGCACTTATATATGACGTAGTTTACATTTAAATGGTAACTCTCCATTGTTTCTTTTCAGTTTTTTTAGATGCTATATTTGACTTTGCACGTTTAGATTTGGTGTTTTGAGATGTTATTTTTTTACATTGTTCCCATTCAAAACACACTCATCAAAACGGACTCCCCCCTTGCATATGAGAATGCAGAGAAACTCAGCACGTTCGTCAATAACGCCGTGGCCTTAAAAAGGGGAAAAGTATTACAAGAGGCGACGCCTGGGGCAGTGTCCCTCTGGACTTTCTGCGTGCCGTTTAAAGAAAATGGCCATGGCCTCTCGTGATATGTTTTCCTTTAAAGGCCACTGTGTTGTTATTGACGAATGTGTTGAGTTTTGTTGCTGTTATTTGTGCTTGTGCACCTATCGCCCCATGCAGTGTTACCAAAGAATGTGTTTACTTATGATTAAATAACCTAATTTGAATCACGGACATTCTATCAATATGCCGATTTAAAATTGTTTTTTATCTTCAATACAGACACACCGAAATTAATAAATATCTCAACACGTTTAAATTCGATCACACCAATCACCATCATCATTAGTAGCCGCGGTATTAACTGCAGTGATCAATATGCAGCATAGCATCATAGATTTTGAACGCTGCACATTTCTCGATTTAAAACTTTCGTGACTGCAGGAATTCATCTTCTTGGTTCTTTCGGTAAAGTCACGTAGAAGGAAAATAATGTTATTATTTATTATTATTTTATTATTTTCCTTCTACGTGACTTTACCGAAAGAACCAAGAAGCCGCACATTACGTTATACTCCATTGCATCGCCGCACATTCAGCATCCATTGCTGCTGCATGCCAAACCCGAAGCGGGGCACAGCCCTCGACTCCCCTCTCCATACCCCGCCCCCCCTGCCGCCCAACCTCTTCAGTGGCAGAGCCCAAATGTGCATGCGGCAAGGGGGGGGGGGTGCCTTGTACAATGTCGTGATTGTTTTGCAGCAAAGTGTTAGCAATGCACGGGTCAGCACCCTGTTGTTTTAACAGCCCAGAGAGCCCGTGGAGCCGGATGGGTAAAAGTGAGCTGTTTCTCGGAGGATGGGGCAGTTAGCAGGCAAGTTTGACAGGGGGTGCATGGGAGAGGTGGGGGGGGGCAGTGGGTGAGAGAGACCGAGTGGAAAGAAAAGAGAGAGGTTAACGACGCTGACTGGGAGATCTGGGGCAGGCATTTGTATTTTCGTGCCTAGGCCTCGTGGTGTTTAACATCTCGTCACGGTGGCGAGATGTTAACTACCTCGCCTGCTATACAGGAGGTCGTGAGTTCGATCCCAATCCTGACGCTTGCATATTTGGAGTTTACATGTTCTCCACGTTGGTGCGTGGATTTATCTCTGGGTCGTTCGGTTTTTTCCCCTCAACATTTCGAATCCACATGCGTTCAGAGTATTTGGCTGCTATACATTTCCACGTGATAAGCCACTTCGTTGAGCTATCATTTGTGATAGCCAGGTCGCTTTTGAAAAAGATCTACCTAGCTCAGTGGGCCTTACCTGGTCAAATAAAAAAAAACTGTTCAGATTGTAAATGTTGTGCTCTCCAACACATGTTCTGTTTATGTGACAAACATTACTAATTGTCTGTGTCGGGTGGTGGCGAGTTTAACGACATATTTATGTTTACGCAAGCTAACCCCCCCCCCCCCCCACAAAAAAACCAACCTGTATTATGGATGATACCTGTTGAGCAAAATGTAAAAAATAATTTCGTATCTTGGCCACAGCTGTTTACGTGGGAGGGGCTGTAGCTGGTTGTGGAGCGAGTTGCCTGGGTGTGTGGACAACTCCACCAGCAGGCATGGTCACGGGGCTTTAAAATACCGTCAAAGTTGAGAGCAATTAGAAGTAAGTTACTTTCACCTCAGGGATTAAATCCCTGTAAAGTACGTATTCCTAGAAGTGCTGGAAACAGACTTGCATTTTAATGTTGAATATTCCACTACGTGAGTAGATGTTCGAATCGTGCATTGTTTACACGGCACACAAGACCTAAGTGACCGTATTTAAAATGCCACGTTTTTATTTTTAGTTTATTGCAAGTCATTTACACGTGAGCAATTTTAGGCTGTGACCCAGGCCCCCACAGCGGCGTAGTAAATGTGAAAGATGTCGCGGTCTCTTTCAAAGTCCGTTTTTTTTTAAGTAGACGCCGCTTTCATTTCTTGGCCAAATAGTTACCGGGCCAGCTGCGAGAATTGGCCACGAACATTGGAGCAGTCTTCTACCCCGTGTACATCGGCTACAATTGGAAGCGTGCCAGCCACCAGGCTATTCCAGCTGCCTTCTTATCCAGCTTTCCAGTTTCGTTGAGCTTATTGTGCATCACTTGAAGGTAAAGGGTTTTGCGAATGTAAGAGGATTTGTATGATTTTTGGGGAACACAGCATTCGAATGGCGTTTTCACACACACACAATGAATAGCTAAATGCCCAGCACATTTCTCTCTCCCATTCTATGAACGTAATTCTGTTAAAGGGAGTTTCAGTTTTCTTTTGTTCGACCAGGTGTGCGAACTCAAGATACCACAGTGGCGAATTCGCCGCTCGTTGCGGAGGTCCGCAGTCTGAGCTCGGCGGTCACCCTGGTTAATACTCTGGGCGTATTAACTGTAAAGAAAGAAAAAAACAACACTTGCCGTCTGCTTCACAACGGACGTTAAAAGGTCCTGCGGTGTGATTCGAAAGAGCAGGCCATGTGTGCCGACGCCGTTTGGCAAATTTCATCACGATTACAAAATTACTTGATTGGGGAAAAGAAAACGAAACGTAGCGATATCGCCCCCTACTGGCAAACAAATGCCTATTCGAAGGTCGGAGCTGCTGTGCAACATATTGTGCCACACGACCGCAGCTGCCGATGGGGGGATTTTCTCTTGGCAGTCTGCAGCAGGGCATTGGATTGGTGGAGATGAGATGTCATGCAAGGCCCTTTGAGTTGTTGAAAATGTAGTTGTTGCTTTTTGTATTGTTTGTTGTTGTAACCTTTTGACCCACCCCTAATGGACATCTGTGAATAAAGAGCTTCATATATCATCGGATTTCTCCAAGATAAATACACTTTCTGATTCTGAGGTATCTCATACAGATCCTTAGTCATAATGGTACAGTGATTTGAGAATGAAGGGCTATAAGGTTGTATGGGAAGTGTTTGTGTAAAGGGGATTGAGTAAAGATAGATCGGAGGCAGACAGATGACCTTTATAAACAGTAAAAAACCCACTGAGACCAGGATTCTCTTCTTCAATAGAGATCTGGGTTTAAATAAGTACTGTGCTGCAGTTTTTTATATATATATAGCACAATTGGAGTAAACACTACACCATTAAGAGTACATATTAAATACGTAATGTCAAAATCGTTCGTCATTAAATATTAAGTGTGATTCCCGGCTACAGCGAGCATCAATGATATTTAAAAGTAGACAGCAGCGTTGCAAAATTTGTGGGGAGGGTGGGGGAGGGGAAATATTACCCAAACCATTTGGACAGATGAAGGAATAACACCTCATTTGCCAGCTTCAGACTTCATAAAAAGAGCAGACATTTTTAAAAAGTTGTATTTTTGAATAACAATTCACAGCAGCCTTTTTTTTTTTACACAAAATGTCCAATTGTGCAGGAAATTGTTCCCATCTGGCAGCCCTGGCAAGATGAAAGTGAGCAGTGTGACGACGGGTGTGTGCGAACACATTCGGCGATAAAAACCTGCCGAGGTCTCTTTGCTCCATGGCTGTTGCTGCAGTGTGCAAATGGCAGTTTTTAAAGAAGCAGGGAGCACCTGGGAAGCCCACTGTTACCAAAAGGTCAGCAAATGCATCCTCGAATCATTAATATTACATCATGGCAGTAAAAATGTCAAGGCAGCCAAGGTTGGGTTCTGGGAGCACAGGTGGGGGGAATCTAACCTTTCAGAATCGAGAAGCATTTACAATCTGCGATGGGGGCAGCATCTCGCGATTGGCTTGCTTGTGGTCACATGGTCTAATTAAGAACATTCCAACAATGTCAGATTTGGTATACTGGGTACAAAGACAACATTTACCCCCCCAAAAAAAACTTGTTAATATATGTGTTTTACAAACACTATATTTACCTTGTTGTTAACACACTTTCTAACGTGTGTTTTTTTTACGGCCAAATATTTTGACAGATAGTGCCAGAGGGCAATCGTTGTAATAATGGCAGGAAATGTCACCGAGTCTCGAGACTAGTTCTTAAGAGTCCTCAATTAGAGGCCTGGCCACTTTCACGAATGAACGCGTTTCTAGCATATGGGAGGAAACTAGAGTGCAGTACCCAGAAGAAACCCAAATATAATGTTGGTTATTGTGTATTTGTCCTTGAGGTCGTGATAGTGGAACACAATAGCTAACCTTTGTGAATGGTGTCACTGCTCGTTGAATATCCATCTATCTCTTACAGCAGAGGTCAGAATTCTCCATAGACATTATCAGGTATGGAACCGAGTACGTTTCCCACTCGATCACATACATTTAGCGCAGACGATGACGAGACATTAGGGGACCCTATACAATGCAGTGTGTTTTAGATGCATGCATTTGCTTGACGCCGATTTCAAAGCATGTTTGTACGGTGCTCTGAATCTACTTACAAGCAATTGTATATTTTTAAACTTGATTTGAAGCTTTCGTGGCTGCAGGAATTACTCTTTGGTTATTTCGGTAAAGTCACTTCCTACGTGAGTATGTATACTTTTGTTTACATCTTCATAGAATTTGAAATTGTTTTCTGTAGCTTTGACAAGAAGAAGTATTTAAAAAAGCAAATGTGCATCCCAAAAATTACGTAATAACGCCTCTGCTGGTGGAATGGTCTCCACTGGTTGGGAGCTCTAGACCGTGTTTGGCCTACTCTTCCACGCTGGCCAGATTGGTTTAGCCATGTTTGTTTGTTGTAACACAGAGTTAGACTGATAACCGTAATCTAAATTGTCTTATGGTTGTTATTGTTTGACTTGCATCCCACTGGGATTTTTGCACACAGCGTTGAAATACGATATTTTTTTCGGGAAGACTTTTGCTGTTTTTTCCTGGATTTTCCTGTTGCGTGTAGTCACTTTAAGATGTTTCTTGTTCATGGTTTTGTTTGTTGCGGTTGCACCCGAATCAAGAATCACATGGCTCACAGGGTTATACCTAATACATGAAACTGAAACATCTCAGAAGAGGTGAGGGTACCTACACTTCAACTCACCACACGCTCACTGTAATCTACCCATTTATGATGCTTGGTGGATAGAGTTGGCTTGGGGGGGGGGCGCAGTGTGATTCAATAGAATCAGCCATGGTCTTCGCTGCCACACCGGGAGATCGACGGGGTAAACCTCTGAATGGGCGGCGCATCGTTTGACACTCGCAATGGAGTCTCTGCGTTGTTTGAGTCTCGGCTTTTGTGGCTGTGGGTACAGCACCTGAAATGTAACGCGCGGCGTGGGTGGAGCGCCGTGTGTTCAGCGGCTCTTCCTAATTGATTGTGTTTGTTTAGTGATGGCAATTTAGATAATGCGGGTCAAGTAATAATGTTTAATTAAAGGATTTCTCCTAACGTAAACACGCGCATACAGACCTTGCATAGTTCTTCTAACGCGCCTCCTGCGAGGGGAAACAAAGGTTACGTGCCAATTAAAGCATTTCATTCAGCTAATTTTGATTAAGCGTGCTCCAAAGGATTACATAAAATATAGAAACAATGCGGTTGACTTGTTTGCGTATAAAATCAAAAGAACGCACGACAATTCTTGAATATATTATAATTATCACGACTACGCTTGTTTGCCCAGGAAAGCCTCACTGAGCCTCGTGACTCGTTTTCATTGGCTAATCAATGTTGCAAATCCCTCACTGAAGCCGCATTTCCATCCCGACTGCTACTCTCAAAAGAGAGCCAAGGGTGGGCCCTGCACCACGGCCTCACCACCTTAAACGCCACAGTTCTCACCCAGATTCCTGCGGTTACTGCTCCCGCAAGAGCTGAGCGCAGCGTTGGGCACATTGTGGGTTTAACTCCTCGCCACGCACGCAACGATTCGCAATTCACATGGATATAACTGCTCAACCCAAGCTATTAATACTGTGAAAATTGCATTGCCTTTGTACCGTTCGCCTTTTGACGTTTTCTGGACTAACACTGGTGAGACAAGCCCATAAAAAGGCTGTCTCTGGTGTAGGCCAAATAGTTTCAAAGAAAATGCAAACATTATCAGAGCATGTTTGTTTGAATGTTTTGCCACATGTACGTGTGGTTAATGCAGACTTAATTTCTTGTGAAAGTTATCTATCTGGTGTTTGAAAGTGTAAAGGTTTTTTTTACATAACATTTTTTCTCCTAATTTTGATACTGGCAAATAGGTCCCATAGATATTCATATTTCATATCTGAACGTGGCATGGCCATCCCATACGCTAAATCATCCCAAAACGAGCACTCGATGCAGTGTGCTAACAGCAGCAGTGGGGTGAGCGAAGCGACTGGGCTTGGTCTAATCCACATTACCCCCCTCGTCTGCTCTGCTGGCTCACTAACGGGCACTTAGCCCAACGATTTATAGGGCCAAATGAGGAACGGTTGTCTTTGTTCCGGCAATAGTATTACTCTTTCATGACAAAATACACATTTGATGTACAATAGTTACGAGCCAAGGCAGTGAGCTCATCAGCCCGATGAATTCTCCCGAATTGTCGCACTGATGAGAGCCAAAGTTGCCTGGGGCTGGCAGACCAACTCGGGACCCATTTAGAAATGCATGGGGACATTCTCGCCTGGCTGCAACAATGCTGGGCCAGCCTGGCTCCTGTCCAGAGCAAAAAAATGAGATATTAACCATATTAAGTGTCCCACTTGAAAATTACAAACTCTTAGATAAAACAAATTATAACTGGTTTGAATTTCAAATCCACTGGCTCTTGTTTGGGAACATCACAACAGGATATTTTCTGACTGGTGCCAGGGACACAGACCACTGCTCGCCTTATTCCTTTTTGGAGAAACTCAAGTTTACGTTTAACATTAATCATTATAAACAGTCAATTGGAATGCATGCAGAATTAAGTTGTTGTTGTTGTTGTTGTTGAGTGGGCGGCGGCATTGGCCTCGGCACTTGTTGCAGAGGGTTCGAGTTCGGTGGCCGCCCTGGTTAACACTGTGGTGGACGCGTATCAACCTTAACAACAGTGCGCGCCATCTGCTTCGCAGGAGACGCTAAAAGATCCCTTGACATCACTCGCGAGGGTCATGCCGTTGTGTGCCGGCGTCAGCATCCATGATTTGCCAATAACATTTTTTTTCTCCCAAATGACTGTTTGGATTATAAACACAGCAATCGTTGCCTCCTCCTGGCAGACCAAGTCACCTCGTTGCTCTGTGAATTGAATGGAGATGAGTTGTGATGTATATGTGCTCTGAGATGCCTTGGCGTATAGGACGCTAAATTAAAAAGTAAACCTACACCTTCATCGTGGTTCGAGGGGAACCTGTCGAGGCAGAATGAGCGGCTCACAGTTGGAAGGGGACGAGTTTGAATCCTGGTTTGGAAGTTGCCCATCATTCCTCAACAACTGTTGTCCTGTGGATACACTCGCCCCTGCCATAGAATCGTGGAATTGTCACCACTGACTCACGTCTGTATTGAAGTGATGAGCTCCACCTTAATGCCCACGTGAGGAGCAGCAAAGCTCTTTCTCTGGAGAGTTGAGCTCTTCAATGGCAGCTGCGGTTCGTATACCGTGTTCATGAGATGCTTTAGGATTTTTGGCATTTTGAAGGGAGGGACAATCCTTCTCGTGTAGAGGGACACATTTTGTCTCCAACAAGCGGTGATGAAGGGGAGTGGATGAGTGTCGGGCAAGCAATGGGGAAGGCCAAATGTTTGACTTCTTCTCTATCTCCTAGCAGACTTGGAATTTTAAATAGAGAGAGAGAAAAATAACACGTTGGTAACCATGGCGACCTACGTACACATCACCGTGGATTGCGCTGATTGATGTGGAATGGCTTGTGCTCTTTGCGTAACGAAGGATTCTCTGTTTGGCTTTTTTAACCAAAATAATGAGCGTACAGGTAAGCCACTCTATTGTGCAACTGTCTGTTTTATGAAAGCTGCATTCTATCGCGGCTTCCTTTGCTGGGATGCCCAAGAGAAAGGATAATCCTAAGACTCTGACACGGTCCTCCTATATTCAGCAGATGTGCTAAAATAGTCCCTAAGCTGTTACGTCTAAGTAACCACGAGCGAGATACCGATGATCTCGTTCAAATATAGATGTTCCCGTTGTCATCTTCATTTAACTTGAACAAAGTTTCAGCTTGATGTAACCTTAGTTTCGAAAGCTCCGTGTTCAGCAGTTGAGTCACCGCGCGGAATGGCTTGACGTTTATTCTGCGTAAGAGGCTGGAGTGCGTGTGTTTATGCAGTGCTGTGTATGTGTGTGTGTCTGCGTGCACGTCTGTGCCTCCGTGTGTGTGTGTAGCAGTGAGCGCGCTGCGCTTTGAATCGGGCGTCCCGAGTTCGATTCCCGCTCACGGCCAACACCAGTGACGATTGTCTGCACCGGGCCTCCCCCTAGGTCGACTCGGCCTCAAATGAGTAGTTGGTGCGATGTGTTAGCATCGCCACTTTGGAGACAAAGGCGGCCGGGCGTGGTGCTGGCCACCCACCCCATCATGTGCCGTTCCGGGCTTCATATGTGCTCGCTAACAGCACTTGCCCTCACAGTCTGTTAAAGGCTATACGGGGAATCTTTGTTGTGAGCAAGTATTGAGGGTATGTGTGTGGGGAGCGGGAGTGTTGTGGATAAATCACTGCGCTATGAGCCCTGTGACCTCAGTTCTATTCAAAGTCACGGCTTACACCAGTGGCGACCAGAGTTCGATTCCAAAACATGCGTTTGGAGTATTCGGCTGCTATGCATTTCCACGTGATAAGCCACTTCGTTGAGGTCAATATCAGGCAGTCGTGCTCCGCAGACCACACGAGTTGATCAAAGAAACACGCTGTGGAGCGATGAGCAACCAGACCTCCTTGCCCCGTGTTGGAGAGATGTTAACTCCGTCGCGTGATATACAGGAGGTCGAGGGTCGATCCTCATCCTGATCCCTGCTGTATATTTGGAGTTTGCATGTCTCTCTCTCTCTGTGGTCACGTGCATTTAGAGTATTTGGCTCTTATATATTTCCACGCGATAAGCCACTTCAGTGAGCTATCATTTGTGGCCAAGTCGCTTCTGAAAAGGGAGCTAATAGCTCCGTTGGCATTATCAGTATGATTTAAAAAAATACATTATTTAGTTTTACTTGCTTATTTTTAAGTGATTTTTTTCATGTTTCCTATACTTTGCACTCCTATCGTATTTGTTGTGTATTGTTTGTTGTTGTAACGTTCTGAACTGCCCCCACTGGATATCTGTGAGAAGGAGTTTTATAGATCATAGGATTCCTCCAGTAGTAATACATATTCTGATTCTGAAGCACTAATTCATTTTGCACTTTTAATTCACGTGAGAATTTGTCTTAAATGGCTGTGTTGGGTGGAGGAGGGTTTACAACACATTTTGACATGACCTAACCCAAAAGAAACAGGTTATGAATCATCTTCTTGGTTCTTTCGGTAAAGTCACGTAGAAGGGAAGTAATAAAATAATAAAAATAAAACATAATAAAACAATTCTCACGACGTTTCGGCTACAACGCAAGCAGCCGTCTTCAGGTGAAGAATGAGACACTGCCAAGCTAGGAGCTTATATATAAGCCGAAACGTCGTGAGAATTGTTTTATTATGTGTTATTTTTATTATTTTATTACTCCCCTTCTACGTGACTTTACCGAAAGAACCAAGAAGATGAATCCCTGCAGTCACGAAAGCTTTAAATCGAAAAAGGTTATGAATCACTATAAAAAAAAATCTATGAGCGCATTGCATGTGGCAACAGATTAACTGGCATTAAGAAAACAATTCAACGGGTGTTGTTGCTAGGTTCTGATTGATGGCGTGTTGGACTTTCATGAAACTACTTGACGTCTGGGAAAAAGAGCTTCATAGCTTCTCGGATTCCGCCCCCAGTATAAATAAACATTCTGATTCTGTGTTATGTGGCCGATGGTAGGACTATTTTTGGTACATCCAGCTTGTTCAAATGAACCTTATGGCGGGACCCTGGGGGCCCGAATAAACGGAAGTTAAAATCGTAATTAATTTATTTTTGGCGACTGCGTCCCACCGCGCACATAAACGCCGCGACCCACCTGGCGCGGATCGTTCTGTTGTCGTGTCGTGCAAGCGCAGCAGCGAGGACGAATGCGCAGAAGAAACAAAACTTTGAAACTTGAATGAGCGCATCGTGTAGAGCTCGTCGAGAGGAATAGATCGCCTCATTGTTCGCCTTCAACAGACATACAATGACGTCGCAACGCAGTTTATGCGAGAGCCGGGGGCTTACGGGACCCCGGGGTCCCGCCATAAGGTTCATATGTTTGGCTCGCCTATAAAATGCCAATTATTCTGTTTCCATGTGTGATCTTTGTGAACAATTTATATCCGGAAGAAAGGGTGCTAATGGGCCTGTAATTCGCACTGCTACATGTGCGGATTACTTCTTTTCACATAACCTTGTCATGCCAAATTAATGACTTTAAGGTCTGCACGTGTCAAGTGAAAAAATTTAACGAAGTCCACACTTTGCAATACAGTCCAGTTCGAACGTGTCTCAATATCGCTCACCGCACTCATCTGCAGGGAATAAAATAAAAGTCATGAAAACGTTGCATGCGACAACATTCTAACCTCAATTTCTCTCGTTGTTTGCCGATGCAGATGGACTCAATATCTCGAAGACTAAACTGGCAACTTGACGGGGTTGTCAGTGTCGTGTTATTCGGCACATGGAGGAAGCGGCCGACGTCTGCAGCAAGATAAGTGGGTAAGTGTCCCGGGTGAGGAGTAGGAGGAGGAGGCCGGAGAGCTCCCGTCTCGTCTTACACGCCCCAGGACATCCCAACCGGCCCCCTCCTCCTCCTCGCCCGTGCCGGATACGGTGTCTGCAGTCTGCGGTCTGCGGCAGTTCCCCTATCATCGAGCGAGCACGCACACGCACGAAGC
The DNA here is from genome assembly GCF_964198595.1 of Lampetra fluviatilis. Lineage (NCBI taxonomy): Eukaryota > Metazoa > Chordata > Hyperoartia > Petromyzontiformes > Petromyzontidae > Lampetra > Lampetra fluviatilis. The sequence goes on along the minus strand of NC_136276.1, from coordinate 26,527,856 downwards.
TCGCGTTCACTCGTGCGTCCGAGTACAATTCCAGTTTTAGAACGGTATGCGGTACATTCATTGTGGGATGGTAGCTCGAGTTTGTTTTTACTTGTTGTAGCTGTAGTATCGCATGTATCTATGTATGTATGTACGTATGTGCAATACATGTTGACGTAACGAATGTGTATTCTCTGGTCCTCTGAGAGTCTACTGCTTTATAAAGGCATGCCCATGCTGCATCAGTCAGGGCAGTTGTTTGACCATACTTCACCAAAGTTGCTCATGCACGTTGGTAAAGAGGGAGGCGTGAAACTCAGGGTCCGGTCAAGTATTGTTATGATGCAGTGATGTCATACCTTGGCCGAGAATTGGACTCGGATTGGCAAGTTCATAGAGCAATGCACTAACCATGTACCATGTTGTTGTTGTTGCGTTTAGACGGTTGTGAGTCATTTTATTCCTCGTGTGTGTCAGTCGTGCCCTGACTCGGGTGGCTGGGTGGCTGGCTGGCTGGCTGGGTGGCTGGGTGGTTGGGTGGCTGGGTGGGTGGGTGGGTGGTTGGGTGGCTGGGTGGCTGGGTGGCT